>NC_141693.1:87148284-87748284 GCF_964263255.1 Lissotriton vulgaris
GCTGCAAAAACAACATTTTTGAGAACGTGCCATGTATCATTGCCGTTCACCGTGAGTGACTCACACCTGTAAATATGCCGCTTTCGTTAAACAGTGGCCGCTTGAAGCTTCCAGAATCACATGCGGAAGAGAAACGAGGTCAGGGCTGCTGCTGGTGAGAAAGATCTGTCATGAGTTAGAAAAGAAAACTCGAAATTCTTTTAGCTGACAAATGCCCTGAGACACAAGTGTCAAAAACTGGAGGGCTCCGTGAGTGTTATGTGCTGGGATATGAACTTGTGAACCACAAATCACAAAGGGAAAGAAACATCTCTCGGAACAATGTTCTGGAATTTGAGTATATTCTGTGTAAATACACAATATAGAAATTATGTAAGCAAATGGCCATTAGAGCTATCGCCCCCACCCTGCCCCCACACCAAGTCGAAAATGGCAGTGGTACTGGAACAATTGTCAGAGTGGGGTACAGTCATCAATGTTACGGTACAATACAAAAAGCGGTTGAGTAGCACAAATAGCTTAAAACATAAACAATTGTACTTGCATTCACCATTAAGATTCTAGAAGTCACTGTTGCAATTGTATGAAGTTTATTTGCATTACATTAAATTTATAAGTAATAGCAACACAGTTGCTCCTTCAAATTGAATGTATTAGAAACATTTCAAAAAAGAGAACGGTGCTCATGTTGAAATGATGGAGGATGGGATGGTGATGGTGAATAAGAAGTGGGGGTAGTGGACAAGGACAGGGTAGTGTGGCATAGGGGTCAAAATGTCGACTTTCAACCAACTCACAAGCCAGGACAACTTTAAACTAATGTGATAGTGTCCATACACTGCTATGTGTTACCTTCAGAACAATTAACCTTGCACCAAGGCCGGACCAGTACTATTACGTGATATCTATACTACTATTATAAAGTAAGAAGTGGGAACCTTTGAGGCGGGTAAACTCGGGAACCAGAGCGCCAATCCAGACACCCAATACATCATTGGAATTGGCAGGGTCTGCAGAGTGACATAGGCTATATACCCCCCAAAAAAATACGTTCTTTAAAAAATATATCTTAGAAAAAAAAGTAGTCCCTTGGAAGTAGCGCCGGCCGTCGGGTGCGCTAACGTGCTGACATCATGCGAGGAGGAACGGCGGACAGCAGTGGGGAGGGAAAAGTAACACAGCGTTCAGCGGGAGGAGCGTAACCTACACCCGGTTCACTGAAGTGGGGAGCCGTGGGGAGGAAAACGAATGCGGCGTTCGGCGGGAGGAGCGCAGAAGACAGCGGCGCCGACAGTGGGGCCAGGGGGCTGAGATGGCCCCCGAGGATGACGCGAGGTAAGGGAGTTCCTGCTACCTGGAAGCGTCATTGCCCCCGGGAGGTCTGTAACTGTGGGGTTTTAAAGGACGGACAAAATGTGTAGTAGGGATGTCTCTAACTTTGGGGTTTTATAGGGTATGCATGTAAACAAAGAACCTCCATAGACCCCAAGATATTTCTGTTGGACAGCCCGTCCCGACGTTGTCCGGGGGCAATTGACGCGAGGTAAGGGAGTTCCTGCTCCCTGAAAGCCTCATTGCCCCGGACAACGTCGGGACGGGCTGCTAGTCATATATAAGTCTAGATTCAACAAAAGTGTGCTCATATGTGGCCCTCAGTGACTAATTAGAAAGTCATGATCTTTAAATTCCAAGTCAGTAATGAGACACAAGTCCCGCTATTACTATGTGGGACATTTTATCAATTGTAATGCCAAATATGTGGTCTACTGCATTATTTATCGATGTAATTTAATATACATTCGAAGTACTATTCGTCCATTGAAAGAGAGGATGCAGGAGCACAATAGGGTGATTAGAAATGGTGATACAAATTACCCTTTGCTGCCTATTGTAATACTCAACATAAAACAAGCGAACACCTTGGGTTAAATTTTTGCGCTATTGCGTGGATGAAAACTTACCCCAGAGGGGGTAGTAAGACCCTTGCTCTATGTAAACGTGAAATAAGTAAATTGCACCATGAGTGGTTGTAATGGAGGAATTTGCCTGCAAAAAAGGATGAACAGGAACTTTTTAAAGTAACGTTTTTTGTGGAAATCTTCTACCCCAGTTAAAATCTTTGAAATTCACATACTGCATCTTCAGAAAGTTATTGTTAGATCTGTCATCTATAGAGTGGTCTTTCCCCCAACTTTATGTCCTACCTCCTATTTTTGCTATTTCTTTTTGTTGGCCTTAGGACTCTGAGCGCTTTACCACTGCTAACCAGTGCTAAAGTGCATGTGCTTCTCCCCTCATCGCTATGACATTGGTGTATACCTGATTGGCATATTTGCTGTACTTCACATTCTACCAGTGGACTGCAGCACTGATTGTGCCACCCAGAAGTAGCCTTTCAAACATGTCTCAGACCTCCACTGATGTGCCTGTGTTCAATTTACTGCCACTTTGACATGGCATTTAAAACTACTTACCTAGCCTTAAACTCCCCTTTTATTACATATAAATCACCTCTAAGGTAGGTCCTAAGCAACCCTAAGGGCAGGGTGCTATGTAAGTAAGTAAGAGGTAGGATATGTACCTTTATATTTTGCATGTCCTGGTAGTGACAAACAGTCTATTTAGTTTTTCACTACTGTGAGGCTTATCCCTCTCATAGTCCAGCATTGGGAATTTCTTAATATACTTTTTAACAAGTAATTCCTGATCAGAGAGCAGTAGCCGTTTCATGTTTGAAATGTTTGGAATGGTAATAATAAATCATTCATACTGGTGAAGTTGAATTCAACATTACTGTTTTAGAAATGTCACTTTTAGAAAGTGATAAAGTAATCAATGTAGAGTGCAGACAAAGGATTTGTTAATAAAGATATTTGATAATTTGAAGCAAATTCAGTGTGTCAAATTATGACATCAATAATATACTTCACAGTTATTCAGAAAAATCAATTAACAAATAAATATTAGTTTCAAAAGAAAATAATTCAATGTCAAGTGTTATACTTCAATATTTCATATTCCAAAAACAATGTTTACTATAAAATTGGTACAAAGGGGTTTAGATAGGGTGACTCAAAGAAAAACACATAATGTCAATGGTTATACCTTCACTTTCCTAATTTTACAAAACCATACATCAGTGTGTTCAAATGCCTAAATCCTATACAAAGATTGAAATGGCTCAAAAATAGCACTCAGATTCAAATAACACATATGTCAGCGAAATTCAAAGGAGATTGGACACTACGTCAACGTTTCCGTCTCTGTAGCAAGAAATCAGCGATACTCTCCTCAGGACTGTAGATTGTTCAAGAGGATGGAAAAGACCCCTCTTAATTCTTCTAGAAATGAGCAGTAGAGGAGTAATGAAAAAAACTCCCAAGCAAATAACTAGTATATAGTACACAACAAATCGTGAAGTCTGGAGTTAGTATAAAAAGAAGCTCATATTATGAAATAAAGAGTACACTGTTCTTATAACAATTGAAGAGTACACACATGATTTCAATCATTTAGGGAAGTATCCAACACTGAATAGTATTTAATATCCAATGGTCAAAATTAATTTGGACACAACCGTATCATTCCTTAAAGCATCCGCAATGAAAGTGGACATTTCTCTGTTCTTATTGCCCTTTGTGCCTGCCAGCCAGTCTCCAATACATGTCTTGGTTGGGTGACAGCTACACTTAGAGCAACGTGTCTCAAGGGATAGAACTCATAGACTACAGTGCCTTATCTGTTAGGAGACACAGTCTCTATGGAGAAAGGCTGTTGAGTAAAGGTTCTCATGGGAGAAACCCCATAGACTACTCTGCTCTTCTGTTAGGTGACACAGAATACAATCTCTCAAGGAGCGAGGATATGCAGTACAATGTCCCTTGGGAGAAAGTCTGTGGAGTTAAGTGTCTCAAGGTAAAGAAGTCATAGCCTACAATGCCTCTTGTGTTAGAAGACACAATTTCTTGGGAGAAAGGCTGTGGAGTAAAGTGTCTAAAGGAAAAGGAATCATAGCCTACAGTGCCTCTTGTGTTAGGGGACACAGTTTCTTGGGAGAAAGCCTGTGGAGTAAAGTGTTTAAAGGGAGAGACGTCATAGACCAGAGTGTCTCCTGTGTTACAGGGCGAGTTGTCTTGTAGAGTGAGCCTAGGCCATAAAGCGTCTTAAGGTAGAAAGACAATGGAGTAAAGTGTCTCAAGGAAAAGATGTTGTGGTCAACAATGTCTCTTGTGTTAGTACATTAAGAGTTCAGTGTCTTGCAGAGCAATGACATAGAGTGCTGTGTCTCAAGGGTGAAAGGCTGTGGAGTAAAGTGTCACAAGCTAGAGATGCTGTTACTACAGTGTCTCATGTGTTAGGAAATGCAGAGTAAATGTCTCTAGGACCAAGGTTATGGAGCACAGTGTCTCAAGGGCATCTCAAAGGGGAGTAGCTGTAGAATATAGTGTCTTTACAGTGGAGGATGTGGAGTTCAGTGTCCCAAAGGAGAGCGGCTTGGAATACAGTATCTTGAGGGAGAGAGAATGCAGAGCATAGCATCTTTAGTGAGGAGCTGCATCATATAGTGTCTCAAAGGAGAAAGTATGCAGAGTAAGTATGGGTGAATTTTGTGAATCTGGCGTTCGCGAATTTTGCGAATTTGCGAACTCGCAATCCGCAAAATCCGCGAATTCTCGCGAATTTGCGGATTTTTTTTGTGTTCGCAAGGATTTCTGCCAGTTCGCGAGGTTTTTGTACCAGTTCGCAATTGCGAACTTACATGTCGGCTCGCAACGGTCGCGATTATGTTGTTTCTACGTCTGGTTCACCATCACAGGTTCCCAGCACCCTCTGTTTCACCCATGCCACCCTCTGGTACATCAATGCCACCCTCTGGTTCATCATCACTGTAGATTATGGGGGAAAAAGCAAGCACACCTGCCCTGCTTCAACTGACCTGAATTAATTTGGGGTTGATTTATTAATGTGTCACTGTTTTAAAATTCCAGTCTGGCACCTGCTTCCTTATCTGTAATTTGCTTTCTGTTGCAGTGCAATTTTTTTTTCCAGGACCTTTGTGGCGTACTTGTAGCTATTCTATGAGCCTGCTGTGAGGGTCAGAGCAGGGTCATACAATTGTTGCAACTAGCAACTGAACTGCGAATTTGCGGAATTTTTTTTTTTTGTGTTCGCAAGGATTTCTGCCAGTTCGCGAGGGTTTTGTACCAGTTCGCAATTGCGAACTTACATGTCGGCTCGCAACGGTCGCGATTATGTTGTTTCTATGTCTGGTTCATCATCACAGGTTCCCAGCACCCTCTGTTTCACCCCTGCAACCCTCTGTTTCACCCATGCCACCCTCTGGTACATCAATGCCACCCTCTGGTTCATCATCACTGTAGATTATGGGGGGGAAAAGCAAGCACACCTGCCCTGCTTCAACTGACATGAATTAATTTGGGGTTGATTTATTAATGTGTCACTGTTTTAAAATTCCAGTCTGGCACCTGCTTCCTTATCTGTAATTTGCTTTCTGTTGCAGTGCAATTTTTTTTTCCAGGACCTTTGTGGCCTACTTGTAGCTATTCTATGAGCCTGCTGTGAGGGTCAGAGCAGGGTCATACAATTGTTGCAATTAGCAACTGAACTCTGGAGGGGCCCCAGTCAGGAAGCACTACAGGGAATGGTTACTAATGATGAGTTTGAACTTTTGCACCTGCTGAATGCTTTCACTTTTGCAAAACTCGTTTTTCTGCAGAACAGCATTACAGCAACTGTAATGCCCCAAACAAGCTTACTTGTGAAAGTTGATTTATAATCCAAAAGTGATCCAAAGAAAGTCAAAAGGCCTCAAATCCAAAAAAGTGCAGGCAAATATCAACCTGAGGAGTTATTCTGATAAAAATCATCATTTTCAGAAGGTCTATGCTGCTTGCTAGTGGATTTCTTGTGCAGAATTGCAATTTTTGTAATTTCGCGAGTGCGAGATTGTTGCTGCCCGCCGCACCTACATGTTCGCAATTGCGAACTTACACCGCACGCCGCAAAATTGTATCACCAAGAAAAAAAAATCCGCTGCGTGCGAATTTACCGAAAATCCGCAAAATCCGCGAGCGGAACGGATTTTCCGCCCATGCTTAATGCAGAGTACAAATTCTAGAGGGCGAGAGGTGTGTAGTATGGTGTCTCGAATGTAATAGGATGCATTTTGAGGGAGAAACGATGCCGAGTTCTTTGTCTCGAGGAAGGGAGGCTTGTAAGAGAGTGGATTCAGAGTGTAGTGTCAAGAGGAAGAATGGATGCAAGGTACAATGGCTTGAGAAGATGCAGAGTTCAGTATTTCAAAGGAAGTCACTGGAGGTAGAAGGTTTGGATTGAGAGTGAATGCAGTGTACCGTGTCATGGCGAAGAGAAGCATTGAGTAGTGTCTTTAGGAGACGGGAGGCTGCAAATGAGAATGTTATGAGGGGGAGAGTCTGCTCAGTACAGTGTCTCAAGAGAGGCATTGGTACTAAAGAGTCTGAGGGAGAGGCAGAATTTAGAGTTCAGTGTTTACAGGGAGAGATGATGCAGAGTACGGTGACTCCAAGGAGAGAGAGTGCCGAGTGTAATGCCTACAGGGGAGAGAGAGTGAAGACTACAATGCCTCCAGGGAGAGAGGATGCAGAGTACATAGGATGCAGAGTAGAGCATATCTGGGATAAAAGATGCTGAGTACAGTCACTCCAAGGAGAGCGGATGTAGAGTACATAGGATGCAGAGTAGAGCATATCTGGGATTAAAAATGCTGAGTACAGTCACTCCAAGGGGAGAGGATGCAGAGTACATAGGATGCAGAGTAGAGCATATCTGGGATAAAAGATGCTGAGTACAGTCATTCCAAGGAGAGAGGATGCAGAGTACATAGGATGCAGAGTAGAGCATATCTGGGATAAAAGATGATGAGTACAGTCACTCCAAGGGGAGAGGATGGAGAATACAGTATCTCCAGAGAGAAAGAGGCTTCTATGTACAGTTTCTCCAGGAAGAGAGGTTGATGAATGCAGTGAGACTGATTCACAAAGGTAAACTTATTACACGTTAGTGTAAGTTTACAGTTTGTATGCTATTCGCAAACACATTTTAGGAGTCGTATCTTTAGGACTGCGAGTCTCCACACTCGTGGCAGAGGCTCCGCACATTAGCAGATATTCTTGTCCCATGTTTTCATGTGCACAGTCTACATCATGAGTGCGCAGACTCAGCAGTCGTAAAGATCCTACTCGTAAAATGTGTTTGCGAATAGAAAAAAAGACTTTACTCAAAGCTGCTCTCCTGTTCCCTGTGTATGGCAGAGGTTGTTGGGTTTTAGAGCTTCACATGTCTAGGTAAACATGATGCTGGATTCGTCTGCTTTATTTCCATTGCCAGGGCTAGCATTTCCATGAAGATTGAAGGCAGAAAGAGTGGTCAAACCTCAAGGAAAGGCCTGACAATCTTCCTGTTGTCTTAGGAAGAAAGGAAGGTCCAGAGGCACAGTACTGTTTTTGCTCGAACGACAATTTCCTTGCACCATTCCTCATCATGTCATTCATTAGAATCTTAAATGCATTGATCAAGGTCCCAAAACCCAGAATAAAAGAATTGGCGTGGATATAAATGTAAAGTGTGATTCACCACATATTTGAGCTGGTGAGATTCATTCACTGGCCTCTAGTGAGATGAGATCATTGATTTAAAGTGCCATGTTTTGTTTACAAAGCTCTGCATTATGACCTGGCCACTAATTATCTAGTAAAGGCAGCAGGGCCTACCTGTACTTCATCAAGCTAGAGTCAAGACTCACATCCCACTGTTCCACTGCTCAGTGAGAGTTGATTTACAGTCTATGGAGCCAACACCTAGAATCCAATTCTTCTTTCACCTTATGCAAAATGACTTTTTCTGACCCCTTCAGGGTCACTTCCACCATCTAGAAGCTAGTAAAATATAGAGAGCTACACATGTTTCTTACTTCACACACATGCCACATTTGCCTTCCATGGTACAAACCATGTATCACTTAAGTTATTGAAAATATCATGTCTCCTTTGTTGTATCACAACACAAACCTATGTGACATTTGTTCATAGTCTTTATGAATTTTACACACAGTGCATGTCTGGACATAGAAGAAGGACTTGTCTCTAGGCCCCATGTAAATTTAAAGAGTCTGTGGCCCCTAGGAGACACTGACCGTCTCTTTGAAAAACAAGTAAATTTCCTGCTCACTCCCGTTCAGGACTTAATTCCACAGTGGTAAAATAGATCACGTCAATCAATCAATCAATCAATCAAAGCATTTTTAAAGCGCACTACTTACCCGTGAGGGTCTCAAGGCCCTGGGGGGAGAGGGTGGAGTTACTACTGCTCAAAAAGCCTGGTCTGGATAAATCATTATCCAACTGTACACAGGTAGGTACAACAAAGGCCCGGATAGATGTCATTGAGGATAATTTCTTTATGTCCCTATTGTTGCTTTAGGTGCTAGTACCACACCATTTGAGGTTTTGTAGTAGAACTTAAGGCAGAAGTTTTGTAGCGCCAGGGTCCTTCGAAGAGGGTTGTTATTTTGAGTGTGTTACTTCAATTCTGGCAAAGAAGTTCTTTCAGTGACCACTATGCAAATGAGGTCCACTTGTATTTGTTTTCTTAAATATACCTAAATTTTATATATTGAAAATCAGCTCTGGATCAGTTCTCCTGGGCATGCACTGCACACTCCTGCTCTGTGGACAGACCACGAAAATATTGTCATATCCTGAAAATTTGCAAAGTAGTGCAACCCAGAGCATAAACTATAAACCATGGTCATAACCCCATCAATGAAAGAATTGGTTTGAAAACAGTAGTGTTCACATGATCTTATCTTCCTAATACTCGGTGTGGAAGCTCCCAGGGATGGGGGCAGGAACACGAGCAGAGACATCCCCCACTTGGCAGCCAATCAGCAGAACGATGCGAAGCCACTGCTGTGCAAGAGACGGAACAGAAGAAGATAAAAGTAGCAAGTTGTATCAGCACCAAAGAAGCCAGAGCTGGAAGGAACTCCTGGGTCTCAGAGGCGTGAATAGAGGCCTGTGGAACAGGTCCATGTGAAAGGAGCAGCTTTAGGGAAAAGTAAAAAGTTGCTACACAATTTAAAGTTCTACTGAAATGCAACAGTATTAGGAACCGATAAGCCTGTACACGGGGTCCATCGGGCCGTGTTTTTTTTTAGTCTCTCAGTGCCCTCTTTGTGAACAGACAAGAAACACACACTCCTTGTTTCTCATTCTCTGAGGCAAAATTCCAGCGAAAAAGACTTTTGGAAATAGTTTTATAACCGGTATGTGGGTATTCAGCAGTCTAATTTGACTTCAGAGAGCACTGAAAGTATTCAGAGTAAAATAAGATGGTTCCAGGACAATAACACTTGCTCTAAATAGAGTATAGAACACACTTTGACTACCTACAGTACAGAATCAACTTCCTCTGGTAACTTTGATCAAAGTGTAGAAGGCCCTTACTCTGTCTGATTGTGGCATTTAAAGCTCCAACTTTGATGGGAACACAGAACATTAGAAATCCATTCGGATACCACGAAAGCTTTAATGTGTTTTTTGAAAACCAACTACTTCCTTAAAACAAATGTGAAAACTGAAAAGTGAAAACTCCTTATGCCTGCCTGACTACTGCAAGCCATCCTTCTGTGCAATTAACTGAGCAACTTTATGTAAGCTATAGGAATGCCTTACTAGAAACTCAGTGCAGGGGGTTATTTTTGCCTCAGAATAAATGAAATACCTGTTCATTATTATGATCTATATAATGAAATGTCATGAATTATTTATTTATCTGGTCATATTTACAGCGGCTTCTGTGAATGAACTCCAACAGTAAAATGAGTGAAGAAAGACCCCGAGCAGACAGACCATTTTGCAGAAGAATTTCAGTAATAAAAAGTGTTGTAAATAAGAATGGGGAGGAGAGGGAAAGAGGACTGTCTTCAGTTTAAAAAAAAGATTCAAAGTGATTGCAAAAAACATGTTTCTTGGGTAGGGCAATCCAAAAAGAGAAGGCAAAAGATCTGAAAGGCAGCGAAGTCGTGGGGACTAATAGGAACAGAGAGGGAGAGAAGTTAAAGATGAGAGAAAAGTATGAATCCTTGAATAGTTGGAGACGGAAAGTAACATTTGCCGGGGGATCTAAGAAGGTTCTAGCGGAGCAGCAAGAGAACAGCAAAGCTATATGAGTGTAGGAAAGAAGCAGTATGCACATAATACACATACATAAGGCAGCACAGTTTGAAGAAAGCCGAAAGAGGGAATAGAGAAAAAAAGCCATTTAAAAGAAAACAAAGTAAGAGTTAGCAAAGACATTAACTGCAACAAAGGGTAGAAATAAGGGACAGCTTTACAAAGTGTTAGGATGGAAACCACAAGGCACTACCAGAGTGGAATAATAAGGAGCACATTGACTGGTAAATTCAAGATTATGATAGGATAGAAATAGAGGAAGGGGGAGCAGTAAATGTAGACAAGAGTGGTATGGTTTTGACATGAGCCTAAAAAAACCTTTCCCTGATTAGTGTAGAGACAATTCCTGACCATAAATAAAATATGTAAAGCCCCTTCTTTGACCTAGCTTGTCGTGGAATGTAATTATTTCATAACCTGATCGTATCACAGGAATAAAATTCTGATTATTGTACTAAAAAATTGTAACGCTACAATCTGAGCAGTAATTACTCTAACCAATGGCTAGAATGCTTTTAATATGATGGGAGTATAGTCAGCCTTTAACTAGTGCACAAAGGCCCCAAAGGACACGTATGGCCAGGTTCACTAAGTGACAAGTTGCAAAAAGTGGTCATCCATTGCTCACTGCATTTTTGTGTCCTGTCTTTAATTTTATGTAGTGTCCTATTGACTAATAACTCATGTCACAAAACCTCAAGTCACAAAGGTGTTGTAGAACGAGCTGCCTAACAAATATCAACCAATTAGTTCAGTATTTTGACCCTCTCTGATGGGTTACAAACACACTGATGATGCCTGCAAGGAACTGCAGACCACACTCCCGGTGTTCTCTTTCCCTAAGGGAAACCTTCTTATTTTGAAGCACCCATATTCCTTAAAAGAAAGGGTGCTTTTTTTAAGAAACATGTTTCCTAATCAGCAATACATCAGGAGCTGTAGTCAGTGGTGTCCTGGACAACTTCCTGTTCCTGCTGATGTCACCCAGCAGGATATACAAAGGGAATGTTCTTATAAGAGCCACCTTTCTACTGTTGTCCCACTGTTAAGGTTCTGACACCCACCTCCCAGCCCCACCAATTAAATGATTATGTGGAAGAATGGATTCCACCAATGGGTATGAGGCTCCCCACCAATGCCTTCGCCTGTGACCCTTCCAAAACCTTGGCATGTGTACGTATCAGGTAGCATACAAGGATTTTTGGTGGATTGGTGTTGGGGCCTCCAGGTCAGAAATAGTGTGAGCCCTCCCCATACTTTCCCTTCTTGGAACTCATTGTATCCTTGGGTATCCTGTCCCAATTTGTTCATCATTCTCTGCAGACTATTGTAATTGTAATTGTATATCCCGAGACTTTTGTGTATGTCTCAATGGTCCCCATTAGTGCCGCAAAAGATTCCGTTGGCTTCTTAGTTATTATCAAGACGTCGTCGGCGTATGCAGCCAGTTTTACTGTCATTCCGTGTACCTCAATCCCTGCAATGTCAGGGTTGTTCCTGATCATGCTGAAGAGTGGTTCTATTGCCAGTAGGAAGAGGGCTGTATGTATGTATATACAAATATTTGCTAATAAAATCTGTTGAAATTAAAAAAGTAATTGTTGAAATTAAAAAAGTAATTGTAATTGTATTACGTATTTATTCCTATCCTGCGGGATAGGAAGCAGGCTGTTTCCCTTCCCCCGTTTCAATCTGCCTTCTCCCCAGTACCCCATGGGGTGCCTCAAGGCTCGTCCATCAGCCCCATTTTATTTAACGTCAGCCTTAAACCTTTGATCACGTTAATAAAATCCTATAGGCTAAAAGCCATAAACTATGCTGATGACACTCAGCTCATCCTCTCTTGGGAGGGTGAAGAATCGATCCCTCTGGAATCGTTTCACGACTGTCTGAGAGATACAGCTGGTTGGCTGCATAAAAACTCCCTGCAATTTAACTCCTCCAAAACCGAGGTTCTGTTCTGTGCCGGAAGCCGGATCCCCCGCCTGTTCCGAGACGAATTTCGGCCCCTGGAAGCCCCGGAAAAGCCACAGCCGGTCACCACCGTCCGCAACCTGGGTGTCATGATGGACAACAAACTTAGCATGGAAACTCAGGTGGCGAAAACAGTGTCCACTTGCTCGGCCTTACTGCGCTCTCTACGCAAGATCATGCCACTTCTCCCCTCACAGGCCCGGGCGTTAATAGTCAGGTGTACTATTCTTAGTCGCCTTGACTATTGCAATGCGATGCTGCTCGAGGCCCCAGCTGTACTGCTAGACCGACTCCAAAGAGTTCAAACGGCCGCTGCCAAACTGGCCCTTAGCTGGACCAGGAGATCTTCGGCCACAGCGGCTTTGGCCGAGCTGCACTGGCTCCCCATGAAGCAGCGAGTGGCTTTTAAATCACTCTGTCTTGTCTTTAAAGCACTGCACGGAGTCGGGCCCAGCTCCCTGCAAGCCATGTTCACCTGGTACATCCCAACCAGAGCTCTCCGCTCCTCCACAGCCTGACTTGTCACATTACCAAGATTCAACAAGGTCAGGACCGGGGGAAGATCCTTTAGAGTTGCAGCTGCCAAACTTTGGAACAGCCTGCCCCTTGACATTCGCGCAACAACAGAACTCCTTCCTTTCAGAAAGCGGATCAAAACCTGGCTTTTCCCTAAATGTTAAACTCTGGTTACCTGTCTCTGTTGTTCCCCTCTACCTTCCACCTTAGGAGTTATGTCCAGCGCCAGGATACCTGCTAGGTGACAGCCGCGCTATACAAGTGTTTTAAATAAATAATAAATAAATAAATAAAGCACACTGTGACCCTACGGGTATCCTGGCACTAGAAACGTGGGTTCGACCGAGCTAGGAGTGGTGAAGGAAAGAGGAATAAATTAAAGTGAGAAGATCTGAAACGTATACTCTAGGATAGAGCCATGTTTTCAACTTCTTCCTGAACTGCAGCAAATTCTCCATCAGCCTGAGTTCAATTGGGAGTTTATTCCAGGCCAGTGCCGCTGCAATACTAATTGCCCTTCCTCCTGATTTAAATGTTTTAAATCTAGACACTCTCACCAGCTTGGCTGAAGAGGAGCGGAGGTTGCGCGAGGGAGTGTACCATTCAAATCTGTCCTGCAAGGGTATGGGCCGAAGACCATGCAAGCCTTTAAAAACTATGCAAAGCGCTTTAAACTGTATCCTCTGCAAAACTGGGAGCCAATGGAGTTCAGAGAGGGCCTGAGAGGCAGATGAGCAACGGGGTTTCATTAGGGCTAGCTTGGCTGCCATAGTCCGGATTCTCTGTCATTTCCCAATCATGTATTTAGGGGACTCCAGAAGCAAGGCATTAAAATAATCCAGACGGCTCAAGATTATGCTCCTGACTACCAGCACTCTCGCCTGTGGAGGTAGCAATGGAAGAATCTTCCTAAGTATTCTAATCAGAGAAAAACAGCTCCCAACAGTTTTGTTCACTTGGAACTCCAGACTTAGTTTGCAATCAAAGCTAACCCCTAGATTATGCACTGTCTTGGACGGTATTAAAGGAGTAGCCACCGGGATAGGCCAAAAACTCATTGGAAGTACAAGGGGGATTTTTCCAGTTGCACAACATAAGATCTCCGCCTTATCCCCGTTGAATTGTAAGTAGTTCTTTTTTAGCCATTGTGTAACATCCCGCATATACACATGGAATTTGTCCAGTGCTGTTGATTGGTGTGCCTCTAGGATCAGCTGTGTGTCATCAGCATAATTCACCAAGTTAATATTGTGTGACTTGATGACACCAATCAGCGACCTCATGTAAATGTTAAACAAGATCGGGCTGATCGCCGAACCCTGAGGAACACCATACTTGACATCCATAAACTAAGATTGATAAGGGGGAAGGACTACTGCCTGTTGCCTATTAGTCAGGTAGGATTGAAACCATTCAAGTGCCCTTCCTTTCACTCCAAGTCCAGCAAGCCTAGCAAGCAGGACCTCCTGATTGACCGCATCGAATGCGGCAGACCGGTCCAGCAAATTCAGAATTGCTGACTGTCCTCTGTCTGCCCGCATTCGAAGATCATCCAGAACGAACAGAAGGGCAGTTTCCGTCCGATGTCCTGGGCGGAAACCAAATTGCACATCTTCCAGTATGTTGTTAATTTCCAAAAACTGGAAAAGTGCCCTGCTAACCAGCCGTTCTGTGATTTTCACTGGATACGGTAAATAAGAGATAGGCCTATAGTTTTTTGGGCATGCTGGATCAAGCGTGGCTTTCTTCAAGAGCGGTGTTACTATTGCATGTTTCCAGTAAGTTGGTACTATGCCACTAGTCAGGGATTCGTTAAAGATCAGCCGGAGCACCGGGAAAAGCTCTGTGCCCAAAGCTTTCCATATTCTATGTGGTAGTGGGTCCAGAGGAGAGCCTGCGGATACACTGAGGGCTACTTTGTTAAAATCCTCCCCCAATGGTATGTCAAAGTGATCAAAGCTACTGAAAGGTTCTACTCCCTCTTGTACTATTTCCTGAGTACGTGGTGGCTCCCTAACAGTTCCGCTCGGATCCTCCTTAATAGAAATACTTCCCACTTGGAGCCCAGCAATAATTTTGATAATTTTATCCTCAAAATAGGTAGCTAGGCTATCACAGAGATCTTGTGTAGAATGTATCTAATTTTTGAAGCAGTCTGGATTGGTGATATCATTCACTATTTTAAAAATGCTCCTAGTATGGTTGGATAACTTCAGAATAATATCTGCAAAGTGCTCAGCTTTAGCAATAGTAATTGCTTTTTTTATGATTAGCTATTGTCACTTTCCAAGCAGTCTTATCATCTTCTGCATAGGCTTTCCTAAATTTCCGTTCAGCCTGCTTACATCCCTTTTTCAATGTTCTCAGTTTGTCGTTATACCAAGGGGCAGATGATCTTCATGATTTCTTGAGGTTTTTCAAAGGGGCTAGTTGATCTAAACGTGTGCATACCTGTTCACAGAAGGCTGCATAATTCTCATCCACCTATTTACCAACATCAAAAGGCTTGTCTAAGGGAAATACCGGTGATGATGTTGCCTTTTCCAGGAGTCCTCTGAAGTCCCTACCATTAATGTACTTTAATGTCTTAGATGCTAACCTGTTCATCCTAGACTGATGGGTCCAGAGGATTACCCAAGCTCAAAGTATGCTAAAGGACTGCTTGCACCTCTATACCGCGAGGCACAGCAATAACCCTTAAGATTACCACTATCCTAGTACTGAAGACAGATGTGCTACTGGCTAGAAAATCCCATTTCCTCTTTTTCCTTTTTTGGTGGTTGAAAGTCTGTTTCAGGGTGTGAAATAGGAGGATACCTTCATAAGGATTCTAGTGGGATGGGAGTAGAGGTTCCTCTACATGGAAATACATTCTTACCATCAAGTGAGCAAAAAATGAAAAAGATAATGTAAAAACACTAGTAAGTTAAATGTTTCCTTCTTGGAAATACAAAGTAATGCACATGAAACTGCAGGAATACTTTGTGGATCACAAATGAGGACCAGTGTCCCGCTTTGTTTACGAATTGACCCACACATACTATTGTAGACTGTCCAATGGATCCAGCAGGCTCATAGTAACTGATTTTAAATAAATCTAGTATAGTGGATGAAAACTCTAGTAAAATAAGTCTCATGCAGAATGGCTCAAGGAGCCCAGTTGCATGACCAACAGCATAAGCATGATGTGACTGTTCTTGCTACAGGCACATTTTATGAGTAATCATGGCAAATAACATGGGTGTGTGGATTACGATTCTGCCTAGTCCACACTAATATGTTGCAGTTCACCAATAATGTTAATTTCTGATATATAACTTATCTAATCACATCTACCACAAGTCTAAGAGATACATTATTAATCAGAGAGGTCCTGACTTACAAAAATAAACTTACACCGTTGTGTTCGTTTTTACGTTTGTTTTGGAATTCACAAACTCCGCTTTCATATTAAGTTTATGACTGTGAAGATTCGACAGTCGGGGTGGAGAACTCCGCACATATAAAGATATGGCATGCCTATCATTTTTATGTGTGTATCTCTCTGCCCTGACTCCGGAGCCTCCGCAGTCATACACTTACGTTTAAATTGGAGATTCTGAATTCCAAAACTAACGTAAACTTACACAACTGTGTAAGTTTACCTTTGTAAATCAAGCCTTTAGTGTGATCCCTTTTCATTCACTAATTTCTGGTGTAAAGTGATATAGCATTGATACACTCTTTCCAGTAAACTTCCCTCTTAAGGAGTACATTTATGAATGGCATCCTCAAAATAGGGATGCGTTAAAAATCTTTGCCCACATCACAGCGTCAGATTTGCCCATTTTTTTTCAGATGAATGTTAGGTCTCTGAGATTCTTCACCCAGGTGTCTCCTCCCAGAGATGCAGCTGCTGCAATGTGCTGTCAATGGCTGGTGGGAGCGAGTTACTTCTGGCCTTCAGGGCTGTCCTGAGCCGTGAGCTGCAGGTATAAGAGCCATCGGTATTCATCCCTATCTATGCATTGGAGGTGGTAGATTATAGTTTAAGCCCTATTGAGGCATGATGAGGGGCTCTTATCAAAGAAAGGTGAGACTTTAGATCTTTCCCAGAGTGAAGGGATATGCTGCAAGCCTAAGGGTCAAGGAAGTGTTATTCCATTTTCTGGGACCATATATGAAAAAGTCTTGCTTTTCCGTTTTTTCGAAATTCATATTTTTAAACCTGTCAATGTCTGGTCGCATTGTTTTGTGTTGTCCAATAGAGGCGGTGAGGTTGTTGGCCAGGTGTGGTTGTGGGTTCATTCCTGTCTTGCATTGGCCACAGAACATCTCAAAGAGGTTGTTGGTGTGTAGCAGAAGCCTCTGTTGGTCCATGAAGTTTGGGATGGTCTTCATGTTTCCTGTTACTTGAGTGCCAGTCCACAGGACTCTCTTTACATTAACTAAACTACACTTTACGTGATTATTTTAGGATGTATGAAGCATTATCAAGATGATAATGGTGAAATGTTAATGCTAATAAGTATGAACATCTTTTAATTTAACATGATATGGTCAATACATAAGTGCATTATTTGTTTGCATATCCAACATCTTTTATCTCTGTACTTATATTTTCAAAGAAATTTAATATGTGTACCACATAAAGATACATGTGATAAACCTCAAGATTAAATCAGAATTAAAGGTTTAAATTACAATTACAAAAGCGATGTACAGTATAGTATTACATCACATACCTAGCCACTGCAGGCAAGTCCTTAAGGCTCCACCAGAAATAGCCATAAGAGGGTCCTCGCTTGAATTAGAGGGTCTAAATACCTACCTTGGTCATATGGTAAGTGAGCATTGTAAGAAAATACTTAAACAACAGAGGGCCAGATGTAGGTAATCCCAATTTACCGATTCTTAAATACCGAATTTTACTGATTCGGTATTTAAGAATAGGTAAATGGGATGTAGATATATTTTCGGTAAAAATTACCGAATCGGTAAGATTCGGTATTTACCGAATCGGTATTTACCGATTCGGTAATTGCCATTCATTCCGATGGGTCTGGAGGCCCATAGGAATGAATGGCAATTGCCGAATCGGTAAATACCGATTCGGTAAAATGGGGGAAACATTCAAGGGTGGCACAGTTTGAAAATTCACAGATTGCATTTTCAAAGGTATTTCTTATTTACCACCAACTTATAGTTGGTGGTAAATAACGAATCCTAAAATGGGAAAAGCACTCATTTGAGTGCTCCCTATATTGCAAATTCGGTAATTTACCGATTTGGTATTTTAAGGAAGCGGTAATTTACTGATTCCTTAAAATACCGAATCAGTAAATTACCGAATTTGCAATTTAGACCCCCTACATCCCAAATGCCCATAACCGGTCAGTAACGGCTGGAATTCGGTAATTTCGGCCGTTACCGACCGGTATTGGGCCACCTACATCTGGCCCAAAGTGTCATGTGGTTGAGGCACCATGTATCCTTTTGCTTAAAAAAAATATATGATAACAGACAATGTGGTCAATAAGCATTGCTTAATTTAGGCTGGTGGCTAAAGGAGAGGTCCATAAAGGTAGATAAAGGAGCATAAAGCATCTGGTGGTGGGTTAAAAAGTCATGAGATCAAGACTACACAGCCTTGGTATTCGGCAGACCGACATTCAATAGCTCTGGCAGTTGGCTTCTGAGTAAAACGTATTATTTTGCATATTAAATCCTGTTAATAAGTAATTGTTTACTGAAAGGTAGTTACTTGATTTAATTTTCTATAAATGTGGTCTATTTTTTGTTTTACTGCTCGTAATTTGAAGACAAATGTTGGTGCAGTGAGAATGGGATCTGTTCAATCTGCTGCACTTTTTATGAGACAAACTGATTTAAGTGTTCTTAGAAGTAGACATTTATGGGTTTCTGGGCTGTGGGAGCAGGAAGGAAGCAGGGAGGGTTCACTCTTGCACACTTCAGGGCACTCCCTGACATGGTAGGCGCCCTTACTCTACTGTCTATTCATTCACTGAAGGCTAAGGGGAAGTATGGGTGAAGTAGCTCAAATTACTTGATTCTGTGAGTCTGCCCAAAGCTCTTCAGATGAGCAAGAGCACGGCTGTGAGAGGAGAAGTCTGACATTCTTTGGACAGCACTGGTATGGCATTGCTTATACAGCAGAGGTCTGACTGTGCTTGGATAGTGGAAGTCGGACATTGCTTCGCCAGGAGGGGTCTGACACTGCCTCCCTCGGTCTCTTCCAAGTAGGGAATTTCAATTTCTATGCAGTGTGAAGAATTGAAATCTTCATTCTCAGGGGTCTCACTAATGCTAAGAAGAACTTGACACAGAAGCTGGAATATAAAGAGAACATTTTTATTAAACTCAAATGAGTGAGGCTACATCACACAGAAGGCTTAGCAACTGAATGAGGCAGTCTGAGGAGTACAGAGAACAGAGGCCTTATATATGCTTAGGGTTACAAAACTCAGCATAAAAGTAAGTGGCAGTCCTAGCTTTTGCAAGCATGCAAAAAGCCCAACATTCCTTCTTACACAAGTCGGACAAACCCATAATAAAAGGACCACAACCCATATCATAAACAGACCATAAAAGAAGGAACAGAAACAGATAAGAAGCAGGATAAGGGGTGTGTGTGTGCATACCAAACTCTACAATGTCCTGTGCTTTGATCCTCAATCTTCATCAGCTACCGGGCAAGGAACTGGCTTAACAAGGTCAGCTTCAGGCAACGGGGTCAGTTCACTCAGGTCATTCAGAAGTCAGCTAAAGTGTGTGTGTACTAAAGACTCGTTCGGCCGCAGTCATCGGCCTATGTGTGGGCAACCATAAAATGGCTGCCGTGCACAAAATGGAACCAATGGTTCAGAACGAAATCTCCAAATACATAGTGAATCCGTCGGTCTACCATAACGAGATCGCTCGTACTAGCCGAACTCACTAGTTACGGTTCGCTACTATCAAATTTGTAACAAAACCATGACATTTATAAAACGGGTTCAGAATTCACGGAACCTCAAGTGCTTCATTCTCGCAGCTTTGTCTCCTTCTAAGCTCTCATAGCTGGAGGAGAAAGGAGAGTTTAGAGACAGCTTATTACCTTCTCTCACCTATTGGATCCTGTTCTGTTATGGCACAGAATTCCACAAATTGGAGACTAAATACCCACTTGTTTTCAGAAATTAGTATTTAGGGATCTGACAGGTATTGGAAGGTAGAACTAAGGACAGTTTTGTTATATCTAATGCAGCTGCACAGTTACACGCATCACTATGCTTTCATGGTTTATTTGAAAAGAAAATGTCTTTATTAACCATTTTTACACTTTATTTGCATTTACATTGCATATCATAGGTGTAGAACGTTCTGATCCCCAAACTCCTAGCGCTTCTCATTATGGTCTTTAATAGAAATTGGGTCTCTAGTTGGCAGAGACTCGATGCGTCGGTTCCGATTCACTCATGTAGATCGATGCATCAAATCAAGCCTATTCTATTCTATTCACCAGTTTTATAAAGCACATGGCTACCCAAGGATCAGGCTTCCCAGTGCTAGCAAAGGAGTTGGAGTGAGGGCATAAGGATAAAAAAGTAAAGGGAAAAATGCGCCTTATGTTTTTCCTTAAAAAAACATTCATTTTGTCCTCCATTCTGAGGCTAGTGGGTAGAGCATTCCAAAGCTTGGGTGCAAGATAGGTTAAAGACCAACCTTCACTCCTGGCTCTCTTGATCCTTGGGGCAAGAGCAATTCAAGATTATTTGCCCTCAAGTCCCTTTTGGCCTGGTAAATAGTGGCCAGTTGCTGAAGGACCGAAGGCCCTGTATTATGCTTTGCACAATAAATAATGCATAAACCCTTAAATTGTATCCTGCAGCATATAGGCAGCCAGAAAAGAGTTTTGAGCACAACGTCTACTTAACGTATTTTCAGGATGCTCAACAGTATCCGGGCAGCAGCATTCGGAATGATCTGAAGTTTTTTCATCACTGATTTTGGACTACATAAATAAAGTGAATTTCCATAATCGAGGCACAACAGATTCAGCCCCTGAATTACAGTTTGGCGTGCCTCTATCGGGATCCATTTCAGCCCCTTTCTCAGGACTTTTAAGAGACCAAAACAGCTCCCTTTTTTGCTTGGGAGGCCATAGTTAGCTAATTGTAAATAACCATCCCTAGACCTTTTACTTCTGACTTGGGGACTGGTCGTTCCCCTGGCAGTGGTATCTTTGGATCAGCGCTACTTCATCCGCAAACCTCACAGTCAGGTCGATGCGCCATCGTCAAGCTGCGCAGAGATGTCCTCGGATCGGCACTGCATCAGTGTCGGAGAGCACTGCATTTGTTCTGATTGGCGCAGTGGTGACAATGCGCTGGTTTTTGCAGCTGCAGAACCCACTTCTGAGGCCCAGGACTGGAGGGGGTACCTCAGGCAAGGTTAGGACTCACAGACGGCAGAGTCCAGCAGCAAAAGCAGAATTGCAAGAAGTATTTTATGACCCAGAGGCTTCAGAAAACAGAAGGCAAGTCAGCAAGCCCTTGGAGAAACTTTGGTTCAAGGATGAAGAGAGCAGGTCCAGCCTCTCTCATACCCAGACAAGAAACAGCAGGCAGCAGACAAACACAGCAAAGCAGTCAGCAACGTGGCAGTCACTCCTGCAGCAGAGCAGCTCTTCTTCTAGGCAAAATGTCCTTTGTTCCAAAAAAGGTTTGATTTGATGGTGTCAGGGGTCCAATAGGCCTTTGAAGATCAAAAGGTACCTGCCTGTCCTGCACTGGTTCCAGACTCACTACAGGGGGTGTGGCCAGGCACAACCCTATTCAGATGCAAGTGTCTGCTCCTTCCTCCCAATCTACCTCAGGAAGGCCCGGCGCACTGTAGTCCAGGGGAGGAGTCACCTATCTCATGATATTTCGAAGACTCTTCCAGGGCAACAGAGTGCAAACATCCGGACCCAACACTAGGCGGCCATCTATGCAAAGATATGAATGTCAGCAGCCCTACATGCCAAGAACAAATGCATACTGGTAAGTAGCATTTTCCTTTTCAGATTTAAAATTTACATCTGACTTCACCATAAGATGTGATTTTAAATTGTGAGTCCAGAGACAACACACTCCAAATCTCAGTCTTTTCCCACTTGGAAATTCCCCTTAAAGGATGTTTCAATGCAATTCCAGTGTTAACCTATGGGAGAGGTAGGGCTTGCAGTAGTGAAAACTGCATCTAGTAGTTGTTCACTATCAGGACATGTAAAACTTGAAATACATGTCCTACCTTTAAAATATCAATCAATCAGGGAATTCTAACGCATGCTACTCACCCATGAGGGTCTCAAGGAGTTGGGGAACAGGGGAGCGGCTCCAGTCTGTCCAAGAGCCAGGTCTTGAGGGTCTTTCTGAAGATGTGCAGGGTGGGGGCTCGTCTGATGTTGATTCGCAGCTTGTTCCGGGTCTTGGCTGCGATGTAGGAGAAGATTCTTCCACCTGTTTGTGCTCTGCCGATGCGCGGGTGTTGGGCGAGGTCGGAGGTTCCTCTTGGGTACATGGAAGGAAATTCTGTTGTTGAGATAATGAGGTCCGGTGATGTAGAGGCATTTTTAGGCATGGGTAAGTATCTTGAAGGTTACTCGCTTCTCAACGGGGGCCAGTGGAGATTAAGCAGGTGTTGGTTGATGTGTTAGTGTCGCGGGATGGTGAGGATGAGTCAGGCTGAGGTTTCCTGTATGGTCTGGAATATGCGGAGCAGAGACTTGTTGATCCCGGTGTACAGGGCATTTTCAGTATGCTGGTTATGAGTGCCTGTCTTCCTTGATTCGGGGGGGGCTCCATTTAAAGATCTTGCGGAGGATGCGGTGGGTGTTGAAGCAGGTGGAGGCGATTGTGTTAACCTGTCAGGCCATGGAGAGGGAGGAGTTGAGCATGATGCTGAGGTTTTGGGCGTGGTCCGTAGGTGTGGGAGGGCTGCTGAGGTTGATGTCTCATGCAGAGGACATCTGTCTTCTCTGAGTTGAACTTCAGGCAACTGCTTCTCACCCAGGATGCGACGTCTTTCATACCTTCCAGGAAGTTTAGTCTGGTGGTGATAGAATCCTTGGTGAGTTAGAGGATGAGCTGGTTGTTGTCGGAATAGGATACTATGCTGAGTCCGGGCTGTCTGACGATGGTGGCGAGGGGGGCCATGTAGATGTTGAAGTGTGTGGCTGAGCGATGACCCTTGGGGTACTCCGCAGTTGATTTCTGTGAGTTCGGAGACGAAGGGCGGCGGGTTGATTCTTTGGGTTTTGCCAGCAAGGAAGGAGTGGAGTCTGTCGAGGGCGGTTCCATGTATGCCGGTATTGTGGAGTCTGGTGGTGAGTATGTGGTGGGAGACGGTGTTGGATGCTGCAGACCGGTTGAGTAGGATCATGGCTGCGGTGTGTCCTTGGTCGAGGAGTGTGCGGATGTCCTTTGTGGCAGTGACGAGAGGGGTCTCGGTGCTGTGGTTGCTGCAAAATGTGGTTTAGGAAGTGTCGAGGATGGACTTTTCATCTGCGAATTTTGTTAGTTGGGCATTGACGGTCTTCTCTGTGACTTTGGCCATGAAGTGGAGGAGGGAGATGGGCCAGTAGTTCTTGAGGCCTGTGGGATATGCTGAGGGCTTCTTGAGTAGGGGTCTGACTTCTGCATATTTCCAATCATCAGGAAAGATGCCGGTTTCGATTGTGGCATTGATGGTGCATCACAGTCTGGAGCCATGGTGGCGCTGGCTTTGTGGAAGATGTGCGGGGGAAGGGGTCCGTGGGGGCTCCTGAGTGGATGCATTTCATGGTCAATGTGGTGTCTTTGGTGGTGACTGGGGTCCAGTAGGACATGGTGGGTTGGTCAGTGTTGCTGGAGGAGGAACTGGTTTTGGAATCAGGTGTCTTGTCTTGAAGTTGTCGAAGAGGCCCTTAATTTTCAAATGATAGTAGGAGCCGAGCTTGTTTCAGAGATCCTGGGAGGGGGTGATATCTGTGGATTCGCTGGGGGGCTTTGGTGAATTCCTGGATGATGCTGAAGAGTTCTTTGGAGTTGCTGGAGTTGGCGCGGATCTTGTTCTGGACGAAGGTCCTTTATGTGGATCTGATCCGCTGGTGGTATTTTGTCATGGCGTTCTTGTAGGCGGTGCGATCTTCTGAGGTCTTGCTGTTTCTCCAGTTCTTCTCGAGATGTCTGCAGGTGCGTCTGGATTCTTGGAGGTCGGCGGTGAACAAGGCGGCCTTCCTGGGATGCTGTTTGTCAGGTTTGCGTAGGGGTGCAAGCTCATCTGCGCAGCTGGTGATCCATCTGCGGAGTTCATTAGCTGCGATGTTGGTGTCGGTAGAGGTGGGGGGGCACCGCGGTTGAGAGCGGAGTTGTTCCTCCTCTTGACTTTGCTCCAGTTTCTTCGTGGAGGGCGGGGTGCAGGTTTGGCGGCATGGGTTTGTTGACGAGGAAGTGTACGCAGTGGTGGTCTGTCCATGGTGGTTGTGTGGTATGGCTGAAGCGGATGTTGTTTCCACCTGCGAAAATGGGATCGAGGGTGTGTCCTTCCTTGTGGGTGGAGGCAGTGACAAGTCGTTTCAGTCTGATTTTGGGGAGGTAGTCCAGGAGGGCGGTGTAGTTGGGGTTGCTTGGGTTATCGTACACAGCACTCTGTCCATAGGGCTGCCTAGTGTCTACCTTAGTGGTAACTGAAATGTGATAAAAGGGAAGGTTTGGGCCTGGCAAGTAGGTGCAGTGGCAGGTCTGAGCCATGCTTACAGAGTGACTGAAGTGGGTGGCACAATCAGTGCTGCAGGCCCACTGGTAGCATTTAATGTACAGGCCTTGGGCATAAATAGTTAACTAGGGGCTTACAAGTAAATTGAATATGCCAATTTTGGAAAAACCAATGTTACCATGTTTTGATTACCGAGCAAATGCACTTTAGAACTGGTTGGCAGAGTTAAAGGGCTCGGAATACTATAGTGAAAAATGAAAAAGAGGTAGGCAAAATATTTTGGGGTAACCCTGCAAAAAGGGCCATTTCCAACAGTCTTAGTTAACATAAACTCTGAGAACAAAATAGCGAGAGTACTTGGACCCAAGCTAGATGGAATATGCATGTCAATGCCAAGAAGCTTGGGACAAATGTCCCGAGACAGACCACATACGCAGGGCAGTTAATCATTTGCGCCGTGCACAGTGCAAATCAGCGTGTGGGCATTGTGCAGGTTTATTGTGTTGTTGTCTGTCCGCCCCCCTTGGGAAGGACTAGGCGGGCGAGTCTATACCCGCTAGAAAGGTATCACGGTAATGACAGATCATCATATGCATATCCACTAAGGGGACAAAGCTTTCATGATTTATAACATACTTCTCAAGATTTCTTTTAGCCATGGTTCTGTGGATGCAGACAAATGGAAGAAGTCATTTCAGGCCACGCTGTCAACGTAAATGGCATCTCTTAAAAGGGTTCAGCAATGCCATTTGGGCATATTGCTGACTGCAATTAAGGAACAGAAGTAGCATTTTCACAATGACCCCAGAACCTAAGAAGTTACTTTATGTATGCATAACAGAACACAGCAAATCAACAAATATCTTGAAGTCTTCACATATTGTTTTCTCTTGAATAGTTGTCCATTCAACTAAAATCATTCTCTGACACAGGTGGCGTTGAATTTTTGCACACGCTCCAATAAGCACAATGACTATCATCTATTAAGTGCAAGATGCATTTCTAAAAGACCAGCGTGTCACAGAAGCTGAGTCTATTCGTTCGTAATCTCATTTGCAGATAGACAAATTCTGGAAAATTGATTTTAAGCAAATTGTAAGCAAATCAACATACATAATTGTGAAAAATTAATGCAACCCAGAATGCATTTGTGATTGTTGTAAATCCAGTATAAAAAACATGTAATTTATTTTTGATTATTTACAGATGTCTAGGGATTTTTAGGGGGAATGAAATCCGTCTGATGGCTCTCCCATTTCTCTAGACCCTTAGTGATCCACAACCACAAAATAAATATAAAACCCAAACTTCAAAATAAATTGACAAAAAGCTGGACATTTTTCAATCTGCTTTCATTAGAAACTCTTAAAATGTCCCTAGCTTCCTATTATGGAACAGTACTCAGGAGCATTATTTCTCTGTAGCAGCAAATCATATATGCCCTTGTCAGAAATGCTTGCTGTTTTCCCTCAAGATATCTATTTTAGCTTGATGTATTGTGGGCCACTGGGTCTTCTGTGTCTGGAATGCCCTATGATCTTCCCAACCTGCTGGGGGTTTCTGGTGTCCTAGTTTTGGCCTCTACAGCCCTTCTGGACAGAATGATGTAGATGTACCTCAAACACATCCCTTCAGGAGATGCTGCAATGATGTAACATCTCTCGTGTACAGCAAGGAAAAGCAAGTAGTCTTCAGATAGAGACTTCATCTGGTACATCACCTTGGAATGAACACATGCCTCAAAAGCTCACTCAGCTCTACCTTTACAATTGATGTCCTTGTCACACCAGCCGGAAGGGACAGTGGAGACCAGCAATTTGGACTTCTATCCATTTTCCTTGGTGGGCCAACCCATGGAGACATTTAAGAACATGATGTTGTTCATATTCATATGAAAGTCACCGATATAAAAGATCACTAACTAACTAGTAAGACAACAGTTTATTAATGAAACACACCAATAGGAATTGTTTTTTGAAACCTGGTTTAATATTTGTTATTGAAAAACACTTCCCACATTTTGACTGCAAGATAAAAGCTTAATACATATGTGAATGTAGACTTTGATCTTGTGCTCACAAATCCAACTCTTTCCTTTTGTTTGATAAGAAATACTATCAAGATTTTACCAAACATAAGATAAGAAATTCATGGCATGCATTGCCATTCTAAACCCATAATGGCTAATGCAGAACTAGGACACCACTCTGAGAGAGGCTGGAATGAAGGAATACCTCTTGAGAATGTTTCGACTCCAAAGAAGATGTGGTAGGAACACTGAACAGAAATAATCCCCCAAATTAGAGCAATGCAGGGAAGTGAGGATGCTGAAGGGAGAGTTGTTTATCAAGGTTGCAGGGGCTGTTACCTTTCACACCCTAAGGAATGTATTCCCTGAAGGTTGTGTCTGTCTAGAAATTACATTGTGAACAATTTACTTTTTGGTATGGTTGATCTTTCAGGAGGATGGCATAGCAGCTGCAATGAAAGAAAGCCTGGACTATTCAGATCATTTCACGGACATAGTGCCCTTTTAAGATGTATATAGGTATCTGTACCAAATCAACGTTTCTATTGACCATCAGGGTACTCAACATGGGCGGGTGCACAGGAATACAACTTAGGTTTGGGTATCTTGGGGGAGGTTCTCTACCATAATTTCACAGGTTTGGAGTAATCTAAGTCAAATGCATATTTGTAGTAGTGGACAAGCTTTAGCATTGATTCCACATCCATCATCCAGATTGGTGATTGTACACAGAATTTAGCTCATGGCGTATATAAGTCATCATGCGCCAACAAGGAAGGCCTAGGATGAAAAGCCAGGCGGGGGAGGAAGCCTACCAGTAAAGTCGAATCGACAGGGGTGATACAGACACCGGTCATTCTTTCAATCCTCCAAGTAAAATCCTGCATCACTTCTGCTGTGGAGGACAAATACACCGGCACCATTATTTTTCAAAACAAACTCCAACCAACTTTGGATCATACATCCCTCAAACTCAGCCCCTGCTCAAGGGGGTCTCACCACAGTCACTGGCCTTGTTCTCCTCCTTGATGCTCCATTGTTCACTCCCCCAATGCTGCATTCTTCTGTGAATTCTTGTTTTTATTGACTAATGATTCATAGAAGGGTACTCACTTTAGTTTTGCTCATTTGGTAGTGATGGTCAGCCTCTGCGACTCCGTTAACAGCAGTGAAGATTTGTCAAGTGGGTGCCATGCCCACTCTGCAAGCTTTTCGGTATTGGGAATATAAACTCCCACATTGGGCTGGCAGCACCATGGCGACTGGGCCGCCAGGTTTGCCATTTACAAGGGAGGAGCCAGTAGGGGCTTCGCCATGGTCAGCCTGACACCTCCACGACCCTAAGAAGTACCTGGGTGCACTCATGGGTGATTAGCTGCACTCTACAAATCCGAATTGATTAATTGATTAAACCTCAAGTTTGGTGGGCGGGATTCCTGCTCCTGCACGGCCAAACTCAAAATTAGACCCCCTCAGTGATACAGAAATGCTCCAATCTCAGACATGAATTGGTCCCTTCTGCATGGAGACTGTATCTTAGCACTGCTACATGTGTGCCCCAACACTGATATATCGTGTATGTTTAGTCAATGGCAGGCCTATAATTGAATTACCAGGTCCAAACGCATTCTTGTGCGTCTGATTGCACAGTCTATTTGTTAATATGTTTGCAAGTGTCTCTACCCTGCTTTGAAGCGAGGGTGTGGCTTCAATCTTAAGTAAATAAAGCACTTGACCTTCCTGCTGTGACTTGTAATTAATATTATTTGTTACTATAAGTACCAGCATCACTTCTTGACATAAAATCGTTATTGTGCGGAGCAGTGGGGGATTAGTTGCTGTTTGTATACCATGCATGCAACAAGTTAGCTCACGATAAAGAACCCATTATTTGCCAATAAATTACTTGACAGTATTTATCTTATGATGAGTGCTTCTAAAATTCTATTTAAATAAATAACATATACATAGCACGTTTTCACATAATTATTTCTATTTTTTATAGCTTTAATATTGTTCAAGTCGTTTTTTAATAATAGGCTATCCTTCCTGCAGGAAACCAACAACTTAGCAAAGCAACAGAATAAAAGAAGAGGGAAGGCACACAGACTGAATTCACTTAATGTTTTGTGAAGTACTGGCTTGTGACAGAAGCCACTGCATAACGCTGTTGAAGACAAGCACAGTAACTCACCAGGAATCCTAACCCCATTGTGCGGAAGCAAATCACGATTTCCAGCAATTAATCAAATGCAGAATTGCAAAATGGCTTCTTTATACTTGTTGTGGCCCTTTCTCTTATGCAAAGGATGGCACTCCCAGGACCTTTGAGAAGTTTGGGAGGTCTGAACGGAATGTGTTGCAAAGTAAAGCGGTGCAAAATGCACCTCAGTTGCTTTTGCAAAATGTTGGCAACATTACATGAATTGCAAATCCGCGATTTAGTGTTATTTTTAATACAAAATGAGTTCTTGAGTCTATTTCTGACTCAAGGAGGCATTTCACACTGAATAATAGTGCACCAAGGCAATATCAATACAAACAGCAGCTCGGGTTCTGTTGCTCCCATGTATTTGTGGTAAACTTTTAATGTCACTGGAATGACGCATTTGTGGTAAATTTTTACTACGAATAACATGCAATTAATCAATGAGGAATATATTAGGGAATTTTGCGTAACAAGAGTAAGGCGAAATTCCCGAAATTGTGTAAATTATGCCAGCAGCATTTTAACTTTGTCCAGGCCTATTGCAGAGTTTAAGACTCAATGTTAAGATCCACCTCATGCCATGGCTCTTGCAGGTGAACCTGCTGCAGGGGAAAGGTTTGACTTGCTTGAGCTCAGGACACAGTGTGGGAGGTGGAAAAGGAAGCCTGTAAACATATGAGAGCAAGCACCCCCACCCTCATTATTGAAGGTGGTCATGCCGTGTCTACTCTGGGCAGGTTTCTCGACAATACAGATATAATTCTGAAACCAGTAACCCACTGTAATTAGGGCCTGTTCCTCATTGCACTGCAAGGTCATTGAGATTCCAGTAATCATATAAAATAACAAATATGAGGTGTCAGTGTGTGAAACAGTCTTGGTACACAAATATGTAGTACCTATACTAATATTTGTGAACAATGTAATAAACTCTGATGAAACAGAATGTAGTTTTAATTTGCTTAACCACATGGCTGCTAGGGCGTTTTCCCGTCCTGCGCTGAAGAACCAAAATGACCATTATTGATGACGAGCTGGCCTTGTCATCCGCGCACGGCAGGTAAGCGCCATGACGAGCCCAGCTCGTCATTAGCTTCGAAGGGGTTAAAGAAGTTGCTAGGATAGTGACAAAAAACACATTTTTGACAGAGTAGCTTTTACTTTACATTCTAAATTCCATTATTTTAATTAGGGGTGGGTGTAGTGTGCGTAGTGGGGCTACGCGAAGCACCGCGAAGTGGAGGGGAATCTACGACCACCCACATACTTCGCGTAGCCCCACTACGCGCCGCCCGCCTCCCTCCCGCCCTCTTCTAAATGCCCAAATATAATGTTAAACATTGTAAAAGTAAATAAAAAGGACTTACCTGAGATGCAGCGTCCCGGGGCGTCCCGGGGCTCCCTCTGCCTGGTGTCGCAGCAACTTCTTCCAGACAAATGCGCATGCGGGCCACCCGCGCATGCGCATTTCTCGCAAGAAAAAGGCATGAACTGGCGCCCGCGCATGCACATTTGTCTGGAAGAAGTCGGCGCGACACCAAGAAGAGGGAGCCCCGGGACGCCGCATCTCAGGTAAGTCCTTTTTATTTACTTTTACAATGTTTAACATTATATTTGGGCATTTAGAAGAGGGCGGGAGGGAGGCAGGTGGCAGGCAACTTCGCTCCGCCATGGCGTGTGCGTAGTGTTGCCTACCACGCTTAGTTTGCCAATCGCGAAGTAGGCAACGCCGCACACTCCGTGGATGAGGCAGAGCACTGCGCCCACCCTTAATTTTTTTACATTATAGATACATTGATATAAATTGCATGCATATGTAATGCGTGCTTTACTGTGTAAACACTGAGATTTAACCTATGACAAACCCATCAACCTGCCTTCTTCTTTCAATTTGTCTTGCCTTTTTATAACGCATCGCAAAGAGGGGTTTGCTACAATGCAAATTGCTGTGCGTACTAAGGGCCGGATGTACAAAGCATTTTTGCAGTTGGAAACTTCTGTGAATCGGGCCATTTGCAACCCCAATAATGCTTATATAAAATCTATCAAATCTACGAAGGCACAAATTGCGATTCGGTAACATGTTAACAACTTGCAATTGGATTCAGTGTTTACTCTGCAGTGCATAACTTTTTGCTATGGACAGTAGCCCTAAAGGTAACACAAATAGTGCTTTGTGTTGCTTTACATTACTTTCCATGAAGGAAAGCCCCATGGGTGGTACATGAGCATTTTCACTAACTCACCCCAAAGAACGCTTTGGACTGAAAGGCATTGGTGATTACATCTCCATGTGGTTCATAAAGGTCACTATTGATACGTGATGTATTAGCTTGGACAAGCAGTTAGAAATAACAGTATGAAATCACTGAATAATAAAAATACTATATATATATTCTGAAACATTTTCATGTAAAAAGCTGACAACTTAATTTGACCTTCAACTCAAGCACCTGCTTTACTTTATCTATTAGTGCTTCATGTTGAAGCTGACTTATGGCTGAGGGCAGAAGGGCACAAAGTGGGACAGAGGGCGTGAGTTAGGCAGAGGGCAGAAGGGCACAGAAACCAGTGGGGCAGAGGGTAAAAGATCACAAACAAGAGTGGGGCAGAGGGCAGAAAGGCACAAAAAACAAGTGGTACAGAGGGCAGAAGGGCCTAAAAAACGAGAGGGTGGCAGTGATGAACCAGGCAAAAAAAAAACGCGAACACGCAAAGCGCCAGGCGAATACGCAAAGTTCCCCGCGAACACTCGCGAACACGCAAAAATAAAAAATCTGCAAATTCGCACACATTCGCGAATTTTGCGGATTGCGAATTCGCAAATCCGCAAATTTGCGGATCGCGAATTCGCAAAATTCGCTCATGCTTACCTGCCACAAAGCATTGAGTAGAATCCACATGCCACACATCCATGTCCTAGTTAGATAGTTCAATGCATTATGAGTCGATTGCAAACAGCTGTGAGTAACCTGCAAGTTATGAATTGAATCCGTCCAGTATTTCGTTCAAGGTAGGTAAAATGACCACGATGAGGGGTAATAAACACCTTTGTTCTGCCATCAGGTGCTTGACCTCAGTGCAAATAAAAGGTGATGTGTTGAAAAAGGTTGTGGAAGTGAAGGTCTCTTTGCCACTGCAAGTTTTTCAGATAATGTATCTTAATTAAGCCTTCAACGGGAATGGTTCCAAGCAGTGCTGTGTTGCAGGTGTAGTGGTTTGCATGATTTTTTTCCCTTGAGTTTTAAATAGCGCAAATTTGACCCGAAGGTATCAGAGTGCCTTACATGAGCACCAGTTACATTACATAAGGACACATTCATTTGTGTTAGGCACGGGGAGATGGAGTGATTTTCCCAGAATCCCGGGATGTCGAGCGTCGATGCCGAGACTTGAACCCGGTTCCCCAGTTTCGAAGTCGACCGCTCTAGCCATAAGGCTACATCCTCCCCCTTTTAGGCCTGAGACCTGGGCTCTACCATGAGTTATAGAACTTGACGAAAAACAAAATGTGTGATTCAGGCAAACAAGTTCTCAGTCACTTGGACTGAAACTTAAATATTTAAAATGTGTGTGATATATAATAAAAATAATTGTGCTTCGAAGTAATGTGACAAATATACGTTAGAACCCACCTTCTAGTCAAATTCTGGTTTCTCTAACCTGGTGTCAGCTGGATTTCCAAACAGACAATACTGTGATGTGTGGTGTGTGTGTGGACATGGTACCCGAATAAATATTGTTAAAGAAAAAGTTTGATTCCTAAACACTGTGAACATTGGGATTCATAATAAAAAAAATCTATTCTCAATGAGAATATATTTTAGTGAAGGTTTTCCAGGACACAGTATTTATTTCTGCCAATATTTTTGTAAATGGTGTTCAGAAATGCTACCTCTGTGTGCAGTGTCTTTGTGTTTGGGATGTTGTTCCTGCACAAGGTGTAATAAGCTTATGAAAAGCAGGCTTTGTCCTCAGCCGGTGTATTATTCAGACAGGACATTCTGGGGACTAAAAAATGGATTTTTCTTTGAGTTCAGTTTAAATGCAGTATGAATAATCTTTCAATATTATGGTAAAATGCTTTAAATTGTATGTGTTTGAATTGTGTGCTTTGCAGTCTTTGGAGCTCTGGAGTCGTGTAAAATGCACTCTGGTGCCTTGGAGCTCAGTGTGGGCTACTTCGTCCATACATTGAAGCAGGGCCCCTACACTTGCCCTCATTGCGAATATTAAAATATATACCAAGCTAATCCCCCTCATAAGCATTTTTACAGACTCAAGTGGGGAACAATAAAGCAACCATGATTGTCCACAGCTCATGTAATGCTGGCTCTAAGGGCCTTACAATGGCTCTTGGCACCACGTGTTGCTTGACCACCTGTTGTGGAATGGGTTCTCACAACCAAAGAGGTTGATAATCCTCCAGCAGGATCACCTGGATCTGGGTCACCATCTCTCATACCTGAGGGTCAAGATTCGCTCTCATGGAATGTTCTCCTAAACTACCTGCAGAAGATTCAAGAGGACGTCAAGCACCGAAACGCTCTGAAAACATCACAGTTTCAAGAAATGCCTGTTTGATGTATATGCACAGATCATGTAAGACCGCACTGTTTTGCACTCATCTCAGTAATTATTTTCCCATTCTATTTACATTCTATAGAGGTCATGGTCTGATTGTCTCTAGTTGGTTCTACCCAGTTGGCGACTTATACTTAGTTTTTTGCCTTGGTTATATTTCAACCCCAGCCATGTCTTTTGCACATCATCTCCATTCCAATGGGTCTTACATAAACAGCAAGAAACATTTCCTAGGAGCACTCAAAACCACCTGAAGCTAGAATCTGCCTCCCAACTGAGATGTGGGGCACATTTATCAAGACTTTGTGCTGGTGCAAATTCATGCGAAGTATTGCAAACTGGTGTGAAGTTTTGATGGAGTGTTTACTCTGCAGTGCATAACTTTTTGCTCTGGACAGTAGCCCTAAAGGTAACACAAATAGTACTTGGTGCTGCTTTACATTACTTTCCATGAAGGGAAGTCCCATGGGTGGAACATGAGCATTTGCACTAACTCACCCCAAAGAACGCTTTGGACTGAAAGGCATTGGTGGTTACATCTCCATATGTTTCATAAATGCCACTATTGATAAGTGATGTATTTAGCTTGGACAAGCAGTTAGAAATAACAGTAGGAAATCACTAAATAATAAAAATACTATTTATAAATTCTGAAACATTTTCAAGTAAAAAGCTGACAAACTTTATTCCTCAGAGGGGCCTTGCTGAATGCTCTGGAGTTTTGAGGCTGCACCTCTAACACTGTATTACTATCCGGTGCAGACATAATAGGCCGGACGCACCTAACACACTGTACAACTTTTTTCAAAATGTGTCTCTAAAACATAACAATATAGGTAACATAAAGTAACATAAGTAACCCTTGGCAAAGCACTACGCTACGCTTGCGTAGTTTGCGAAGTTTGCGCTACTTCACACTATGTGAACTGCACGTAGCACAGTGCAAACACACGGTCATTTCTTGCTTGCTCGCGGTCCTCAACGTCAAGTTGGCAACCGCGAGCAAGCAGAATGACATCCTGGCGAGACTTTTTCCTTGTTTGCGATCAGCAACATCAAGTTGCCGATCGCAAGCGTGGAAAATAAACCTCCCAGCGAGAATCTCAAAGTGGGGAGGTCAGGTTTCTCATTGCGTGTGGTCGCGTATGCTCGCGACTGCTCGTGATGAGAAACTACCAGTCCGCGTTGAGAAAGCTGCCGCTCGAGTAAAAATCGACTTGAGTGGCAGTAAACTACAGCTCGCACTGTGCAAGATGCCGTTTTCGATGATTGCACAGTGCTGGATGCTTGTCCGCACTGTGCAATCATTGAAAATGGCATCTTGCATAGTGCGAACAGGGTACTACGCAGTTTGCGTAGGGCTACGCGTAGTGCGAATTTCACTTCGCGTAGCTACACGTAGTGCTACTTCGCGATCTACACCCAGGGTTAAACATAAGGCAGTGTTTCCCAAACTGTGGGTCATGACGATTTTTGGTGGGTCAAGAAAAAGTCCAAGCAATAACTAAAGATTTTGGGCCATATTTATGGCCTGGTTTGTATCGCTCTTGCACCATGCAACGTGGTGTGAGAGCGACGCAAACCGTAAGTCAAATTTTTAAAGATGAAGAAGAAGAACCCTCCCAGCAGACCCGGCAGCAGGAAGGCCTCGTGGTTTACCAACGACCTCATAAACTCCAAGTAAAACTGCCGCACCCTCGAGAAAGCCTGGCGCCACGACCAGACAGCAGAACACATGACCGCCCTCAAGAACGCCACCCGCAAACACCACCAGCTGATCCGCACCACCAAGAAGACAGCATTCAAAGAAAGACTGGACAACAACACCCACAACAGCAAGGAACTCATCAGCATCGTCAAAGAGCTCTTAAATACCAGCGCCTGCAACAACGACATCACCCCCTCGCAAGACCTCTGCGACTCACTCGCCTCGTTTTTCCACCGCAAGATCGCTGACATACACAACAGCTTTGGCGCACAAACCATGCACCCTACCGCCGAACCGGCGCCCCCACCACCAACCTCTGCACCTGGACCCCTGTCAGCACCGAAGACACCACCCGCATGATGAACACCATCCACTCCGGCTCTCCTACCGACCCCTGCCCACACCACATCTTCAACAAAGCCGACTCCATCATCGCACCCCAACTCCGGGACATCATGAACAGCTCCTTCGCATCCGCCACCTTCCCGGAGAGCTGGAAACATGCCGAGCTGAGCGCCCTCCTCAAGAAACCCACCGCGGACCCCACGGACCTCAAGAACTTCCGCCCCATCTCGCTCCTCCCCTTTCCAGCCAAAGTCATCGAGAAGACCGTCAACAGACAACTCTCCGCCTTCCTCGAGACCAACGGATCCCTCGACCCCTCACAGTCCGGCTTCCGAGCAAACCACAGCACCAAGACCGCCCTCATCGCAGCCACTGACGACATCAGGTCCCTGCTCGACAAAGGGGAAACGGCTGCCCTTATTCTCCTGGACCTCTCAGCAGCCTTCGACACCGTCTGCCACTGCACCCTGATACAGCGCCTGAGCAACGCCGGAATCCAAGGAGCGGCCCTGGAGTGGATCCCCTCATTCCTCGCCGGAAGAACCCAGAGAGTCCGCCTCCCCCGTTCCGATCCGCGGCCACCGAAGTCATCTGCGGCATCCCACAAGGATCCTCACTCAGCCCCACCCTCTTCAACGTCTACATGAGCCCCCTCGCTGCCATCGCCCACCAACACAACCTCAACATCATCTCCTACGTTGACGACACCCAGTTATCCTCTCCCTCACCAACGACCCCGACACCGCCAAAGCCAACTTCTAGGAAGGAATAAGAGACGTCGCTGAATGGATGAAGATCAGCCATCTGAAACTGAACTCAGACAAGACAGAAGTCCTCATCCTTGGACCATCTCCCTCCACCTGGGATGACTCCTGGTGGCCCCCTGCCCTGGGCAGCGCACCCAAACCAACGGACTACGCATGCAACCTGGGCTTCATCCTGGACTCCTCCCTCACGATGACCAAGCAAGTGAACGCCGTCTCATCATCCTGCTTCAACACCCTGCGCATGCTCCGAAAGATCTTCCGATGGATCCCCACCAAAACCAGGAAGACGGTCACCCAGGCCCTCGTCACCAGCCGTCTGGACTACGGGAACACCCTCTACGCTGGAACCACAGCCAAACTCCAGAAAAGACTCCAGCACATTCAGAACGCCTCAGCACGACTCATCCTGGATATCCCTCGCCGCAGCCATATCACCGCCCACCTGAAACATCTGTACTGGCTCCCCGTTAACAAGAGGATCACGTTCAGACTCCTCGCCCACACACACAAGGCTCTCCACAACATGGGCCCGAAGTACCTCAACAGCCGCCTCACCTTTTACACACCCACCCGCCAGCTCCGATCCGCCAGCCTCGCCCTCGCCACCGTCCCACGATTCAGGAAATCCACCATTGGAGGAAGATTCTTCTCCTACCTGGCAGCCAAGACATGGAACACCCTCCCCACTCACCTATAGCTGACCCTGGATCACCTCTCCTTCAGGAAACAACTCAAGACCTGGATGTTCGAGCAGTAGCAACCCCCCACCACCCCACCCCCTGAGCACCTTGAGACCGTTACGGGTGAGTAGCGCGCTATACAAATTCTGTGATTGATTGATTGATTGATTGATTGATTGATTGATTAAAGCCTTAAGCGCGAAGCAAACCTTAAGTCAGATTTTTGAAGCCTCACAGGGCCGCTTTGAATGGCTTCAAATATCTAGAGTAATGCAACGTTTTGCAAATCGCTGTATTGCATTGCTCTGCGCAAGAGAGGTATTCCATGGGCGTTGCGTGGATGCTCTCACGCTACTCCCATGGTTTTTTACACATTCCCAGATTTATCAAACCTGGTAAACCTGGGAATGCACCAAAAAAGAGGCATAACGAGGAGAAATATCTTTATTTTGCCTCATTTTTCCTCTTTCTTTGTGCATTTTACAGCACGCATAGAGAGAGGAAAATGCACCTCTGAATTGTTTTTGAGCAGGAAGGTGGCCCTTCCTGCACAAAACAGTACTGCCTACAAAGCAGTCGCGCGTGCACCATTGTGCAGGGGTGCCTACGATGGCACTAGGCTGCCAAAACGGCACCATCACAAGTGAAAGGGGCAGGGATGTGCTGTATTGAATAAGCACAATGCCTTCCTGCCCTTTCCTTGCCAACGCAGCGGGGTGACTCGCCGTGCTGCCCTGCACCACAATGTTCATAAGTTTGGCCCTCTGTATTTATCTTGTCACATTTGCTGTGCTGCAAAAACAGAGGTCAAATGTCTGGCTATGTTTTCTGACAAATTTCTGCTTATGTTTTCAACATGGGGATTAATGTTTACAAATTCCTCTCACTTTACAGTCAGAGAAAGAAAAGTAAAGTGAATTGGTGAATATCTTGCAGGGTACTGGTAGTGTTAAAGGGAAGGCTGTAGGATTTACTTTTTTATAACACACAACAAACTGCCTGTAAATGAGCTGTGCAAATTCAGAAGTGAGGGAAGCAAAAGTGAAGCATGTTTTGTAATTTTGAAGTGGGATAAATGCAAAGATTTTAATTGGATCAAAACAAATCAAGACACTTTACTTGGTGATGCACAAATGATAAATATTCACTGAAACCTGACTTCCACACAATATCATTTATGTGCAATACAGTTTTATTAATACAATTGTATGTCTTTGCAAATGTAGTGGTCATTTAAATCTAAAATGTGCTGTCTGTAAATGGCAGTGAGCTAACATATGATGCGTTAGTTACATTAAAAAATTGCCTGCCACGTGTCCATCTAAAGCTAGGTGGTCACGAAAGATTGTTGTTCTAAAAACGTAGTTCTGGTTCTAAAACGTTTGGAAAGCATTGACATAGGGTATGTCCTATTCTCCTTTGGTGCACGGGCATTACCACACTACCACCCATGGCGTTTGATGCAAAAGCCCTAGCAACCATCATTGGTAGATAGGACTTTGCACCAAAATATAATGCTCCTTCGGACAAAGGTTTACAAGGAGAAATGTTTTAATTTGTCCTAAAGTTTTTTACGAATTGCATGCATGTTGCATTATTCACCAAACAACCAGTGTGTGAAAAATGTTAAGTTAGTATGACAGCAAACAATGTTATACTGGAATGGTACACTTCCAGTAAACAACCTATGCTAGATTTCACACACCTATGCACTATACTGTAACTTATTTACAATCTTCTTGCATCACCTGTGCATCACTTTTTTTTTATGCACCAGTTGTGCAGTGTGATGCTCCCTATTTACAAGGACACATAAAGCCGCCCTGCTTGGATTTTCGTGGCCTTGTAAATACGCCCCCTTTTCACACAGCACTTTGTGTGAAAGGGGCATGCTTGGGTGTTGCTATGGGTATTACCATGCAACATCCATGGATTTTGCCGCAATGCCAGATTTACAATGATACGTAAACTTGGGACTGCGTCAGAGTCCAATGCCACCCCAGGGGAGTCATAATGAGCAGCAACGAGGAGAAATACTTCTATTTCTCCTCGTTTTTTCCTATTTCTATACGTGCTGCATTCACACATGGAAAGAGGAAAACACCTTGCATGATTGTTTTTGTGCAGGGAGGTTTCACTTCCTGCACAAAGACAATCATCCCTGCAATGAAGGCACCCTTGCATGTTGGTGCAAGGGTGCCTGCATTGCAGCATGGCAGCCAATTGTGCGCTAGTGCAGGGGAGAGCAAAGGGATATGTCATATTGTTGTAAATATCACACATTCAAATGGCTTGCAGCACCGCTCTATGTTTCTTTCTTGTAAATAGGGCCCTGATTGTGCACAGTGTTTTGTGGCCTGTTTGTGTACCAGCACTGGGGGAGAGAGTAGCTGTGACATTACTGCACTGCTTTGTGCTAAAAAATAATACATCTGCCCAATGGAGTCGTTATTGGGTTGCCTCTTCTACGTAGAGTGCACGCCCCATGCTCCATTGTATTACATTGTATGCATATGTTCATGTTTGCACATCTGTGTACAATCCATTGTGAAATAACATCATAGGTGTATAAGTAGAAGGCACCGAAGCCAAATGCAGTGAAAACCAGAAATCACACATATATTGATATTTTGAATCTTCATCTTTCAAGTACAATGGGAGTTTAGCATTCTTTTTCTGTGCAGGGGGCTGGGGATGGTAGTATGGGGCACAACCTTATAAGATAAGGAAATGTTATTGCTGTATGCTCAGAGGTACTCAAACAGTTACAATTGTGCCTGAATGGAACAAAAACATACATAATGGGGGGGGGGGGCAATTACAGTTGTTACCAGCATACTTTCAATAAGTTATTAGCACCTTACCCTCCAATCTCACCCAGCACAAGCAAATGCCCATGCATGCTGTCTCATTTTACTTTTTGCCTGGTTCACTGGTGCTAGAACCACTACAACACCTAGCATTCTGATTGGCTGAGCCAACCTTACCATCCATGCACAGCACTAGTAGTGGGTAGCATAACATAATCAGGCAGCAGGTATTAACAATAATTGAACAGTTTAGCTTTGGACCAGTCCTGTGTTGTTTTCATGAAGTCCAGTATTTCCATGCCTGCCGGGTGCCCTGGCCATGACTTTGTCCTACCCAGGGTTCCTCTAAGCTGCGGAACATGGATGTCCATTGTCCAGGAGCAGCCGCCAACCACTCAACCTGCGCTCGTCTTATGGAGCCTGAGTCCCAAATGCCTTTAATTGGTGCTACCAACTGGCTGAAATCAGAACTTTGCAACCCTTGGCCTCAGGCGTAAAAAGAACATTACAGTGGGTGAGCAGGAAAACCTTGCCGCCGCCGGCTGCCATCTTTGACCCTGTTGAAAGAAGGCATCTGGATGACGAGTGTGGGTTGTGCTACGTAGGGATTGTACTCTGGAATATCGAGTACCAGAATACTGTGGTCCTGGAATAATTGGGATTAAATATCAAGGGATGATATGTCGAAAGGTAGGTGCATATAGGGAATCATAGATCTACTATTCCTAACTCCGCGTCTATGTACCTAGGGTCCTGATTTAGATGTTGGTGGGGAGGGTATTGTGTTGCAACTGCGACTGAGTACCCTTTCTGCCAACCTGAAGGTCCGACCTTAAGAGAGGCGGGAGGGCTTTCAGAATGCTGGCTGTAGAGACTACACCATCTCTGCTGCCTACATACACCGCCGTCGGATTGACAGACTAAGGACCGTTGGCAGTTAAGCCAAGTGCCCTCCTGCCCTACTTAAAGTGGGTGAACACATAGCCAGTTTTCACTGTCCTTCACTGCCAGGTAACTTTTCTCTAAAGATTCTAAACCTAAAAAAGGCACCTGAGTTCTTAGGTTCTTAGATGCACCCCCACCCCCCTATTTCATTTCTGGCTGCACATGCCCCTTGGAGGGCACAATTCATCTGTAGAGAAAACCGGTGCTGAGAGAAGTTGCATACTTCTTTATGCTAAATACATGTGGTTCACACAAGAACTACAATTATTATGAGTATTTTCTGTAAATATTGTCCTCGTTCAAAAATCTGTTCTTTGCGATGTTTGTATAAGCAAAGTTTGGGTTTTGACCATCTGTTCGCACTTGGCCTTCTTGTACAACGTAAAATTGTTTGACTATTTTGTTGGCAACCATCCATAAGCAGTGGATGTCTTGTTGATTTAGTGTTCGGCACTGTTTTTTTTTTTCTGTGAGGGAGAATAACCCCAAAATCTTCTTAATGAATGCTTAACTCTCTTGCTGAAATCCATGTATTATCTCCCACCATTTTCAAAAAAGAACAGCGGCCAGTGATCTAGAAGGCTAGGTTTTGCATAGTTAACTTTTTTTCTGTTCATCTTTGTACCACTTTGGTAAATTTGTGTCAAGTACAAGCAAGACCTTTCCCAAAATCCTCTGAGCTGTGTCCCCAAAAGAACAGTAGCTGGAAGAACCCTCAAGACTTTTGGGGTGTTTCCATGAAGGCAGTGGGCCTTGACAATGGAGGGCGTGGGCCACGTCAGTTGTGGAAGTTGGATTCTGCTAACCAGTGGTAAAATGCTTGTCCCCTCTCTTCTCAAATTTGAAAATGTATTGTCAAACACCTGATTGTGGCATTTAATTTACTCATACACCCCTAGTATATGGTACCACCTGTAGCCTGGTCCAGCAAATTAAATGCTAGTAGTAGGGCCTGGTACTCATTGTGCCACCCACTACAGTAGCACAGTAAAACATATCTCCAGGCCGGCCACTGCACCCAGGGTATGTGGTTTTTAAAGTGTCATGTGAACCTTGTTAGACCTAAACCTTCCATTTTATTACTTATAAGTAAGGCTCCATGTTTTTTAATTTTTTACTGATTTTTACAGATAAATACAGACAGAAAAACGTTTATTTTCTTGTCTGTATTTACTATTAAATGTGGATAAAAACAGAAAATAGGTTTCTTTTTGAGTGATTCTAAATACCCTTTGCCATGTCTGCCAAGCCAATAACTGTGTGGATCGAGAGGTAAGGGGATACAAAAAGTAGTTTTAGTATAGAGGCTTAAACAGCAGTAAATATGCACATGGCGGATACTGAAATATGCATATTTTCATTTAAGTGCATTGATTTATCTTCTGCAGGTGTTCATATCACTGAAACCTGGCAGGTATTCAAGCATGACTGCATATTTATTGGTTAAATAAATGCAGAAATATACCAGTTTCAGCTTTATTTTTTTCACAAACCCCATAATAAATATGGATAAATACAGATAAAGTTGACAAAAAATAAATATGGATAAATACAGATGAAAAGTCAAAAAAATAAATACCATAAAATCGGGAGCCCTACTTATAAGTCAGCCCTCAGGAAAGTCTTCCCATAGGGCAGGGTGCATGGTAATTACAAGGTAGGGCATGCATATTTAATGTTTTACATGTCCTTGCAGTGAAAATCCTCCAAAGTCATTTTTCACTGTGGCAAGGCTGTCTCGCCCATAGGTTAACAGTGATTTACAACATTACCTTTAATACCTGCTGCGTTCAGTTTGGGAATAGCTAGAAAAATGGATCTAAAACTCATTTTAGTAGTAATTTAAAATGTATCTTAATGGTCAAATCGGAGATTATATTACTATTTGGAAAATAAAACTTTTAGAAAGCTGTAATTTTCCTACCTAAAATCAAAAGGCTTTCCAGCCAGTGTCTAGTTGTCACCGGACGTCTAATGGCTCCCACCTTCTGAGGTATGTAATACTTCCTGATAGTGGACCAAGGACTCATGGTGTCAGGAATGGGATGCCCAACCCCTTTCTGAGTGTTATAACCTTGTCACTGGCAGATGAAGCTCACTCTTTGACCTGCTTCCTTTGTGTCTGTCTTGTCGGGAGGGCTACAAACCCAGTGGGAGGGGAGGAACTGACTAGAACTGATTAAAGGGGATGGACAATGTCTTTTCCTCCTGTTGGCCTGGTCATAATAGTGGACCCCACATAGCTATCCTCAGACCACCCCTGAAGTTGTGAAGAATCAGAATGACTGTCCGCCATCTGAGAAACCAGAAGGACGGCTTGACCTGCTTGCCTTGAATCCAGGATCCCAGCTGGAACTCTTAGGGTAAGTTGACTGAGCTCCTGTTTGAGCTACAGGGACACAGTAGGTTTCTAGAGGCCCCACTTCCTGCAACTGGCCAGTGAACCAGTTCCATCTGGACGCTGCTGCTGGCATCTGTTTGAGTGAGTCCTAGCCCTCAAATCGTGCCCTCAGGTCTGGGATCCTTTGCTGACATTAGGATGTACTCCTCCTGTCCTCAAACTGCAAGAAATTGATCTTTTTGCCAACTTTCTGTATAGAGAACCAAGTGAAATGGGGTTTACCGTAGAAGCCACAACAGTCAGCGTTGAATCGCTGGGTCGGTGTCATCTACTGATTTGCTCCGCTAAAGCAGATCCAACTTCTAGAAAGATTTCTAAATCCGAATGAAGAGGGCTTCACCACGATTGATGCTGATCAGTATTTAATCAACGGCAAGGTCCTTCCAGGGCACGGACATCAGACTTGCCTGCTCGGAGCTTCCCCACCTTCCTTAATGACTGCACCAAGAACCACTATTCAGCAATACCCCTGTCATCGAGCCCTGCTAGAGATCCAGCTTGCAACTTGACTCGCTGACAACTTGTCAACAGTCCCTTTTTCTCCATAAATGTTTCTCAGTCACAGGTAAACTTTTCACCGAGACCAATTTGGTTCCGATATAAGACTCACAGTCCATCAAGGTTGACATTAACTTTTGACTTTGACTCATTCTAGTGTAAATAGATACCCACAGTTGGCACTTTGCGGTTTTTGGCATTTTTTCAATTTAAACTTAAAAGATGTGTATCTCCAGTTCTACTTACTGGCTTTCTGTCATTGTGGCTTAATTTTATTTATTAAAATATTCTATATTTTTTTCATTGGTTTGAGATTTTTCTTGTGTTCTGCTTTCACTTTATTATTGTTTGATTGCTGCATAAATACTTTACACATTGCCTTTAAGTTAACCCTGAGTGCTTCGTGTCAAGTTATAAGAGGGTTAAGCACAGGTTTTTTAGTGACTTCTGTGCTCCACCCTGACAAGGATTGTGATTATTATTTGAGGTGGGTTCTCCAATTTCTTATGCATTGCATGAAATGGATGCAAGCGAAAGGGCTTTGTGTGGTGAGACAAACAAAATGCATCTCATTTTTATTGAGGAAATAGGTATGGCTGTGTTTCTAACTGCACATTTTCTTTCCCAAAATGTTCCATTGACAAATGTTGTGCCAAAAATGTAGTGGTGAAAAAAGTTGTTGTTAGCATGGGTTTCAGTGTGATGTAAAAAACTGTGCTGGCAAAAAAAGACAAATTTTACTAACAAAACGAAATACTTACGCCTAACCATAATACCAGTATTAACCCCAATCATTACCCTTTTACCTAATCACCATTCATTACCCCACACTAAAATTAACCCTATTCCCATTCAAATCCTAACTCTTACATGGTTTGTTACTAAACTCAAATTTTCTCTCACCCCTAAACCTAACCATAAACTCCACTCTAACACTTCCCATAACCGTGAACCAATGTCTTTCCTTAAAATGTACCCGTATACTAAGGCGCACCAGGTCATTAAACTCTACCCCGGCTTTTACCCATCCTTTATCTTAACTCTACCTCCATACCTATATTAACCCTAACACAAACCCCTACTCTAACCTTTGGCCTAACTCTTAACCATAACCTTTAAGTCTACCCATTAATATAATCCTTAATTTTGCCCCATCCCTTACATTAACCATAACCCTATACCTTAATTTCACCATAATCCCAAATATTACTCTTATTCCAAACTTTTAACTAACCTTTAACCCTAGCACTTAATTCTCCACATTACTATAACCCTTATCTTAACCCCATTCCATAACCTTAATCATAACCCTAAGTCTTTTGTCAACCTTACCATTAACAGCTACCATAAACTTAACCCTACCCCATAACTCTCTCTGTTACTATAACCCTTATTATAAACCCATCCTCTAGTTTACCCTTTATCTCATACCAAATGTTAACCTTATAGTGCTTAATTTAATACAGTGGTTGTTGTTGAAGGGGAACTAGCACTTATTTTTGGTTACATGCAAAAAAGGGAAAAACACACAAATCAATAAGACAGAGGAAGATAAAGATGGAAGACTGTCACAAAGGAAGAAAACACAAATGTGCAAAAGTCGGATAAAGCGGCAGACCTTTACTTGCACTTACCATGGACTGCTAAGTAGGAGCTTTGCGCACCAGCACTATTTAATTTACAAATTGAGAACTGTGACCGTAACTTGATCCCCTACCCTAAGCTAAACCCTAAAACTTAACCCTAGTCCTTAACAATACCCATTAATGTAACCATCCATTATTTTTACGTTATCTCCAAGCCCTGCTTTCACCGTAATGCCAGCTGTTACGCTTACTATACTCTTAGCCCTAAGTCTTAAACTCTTTACTCTGTTATGTTATGTTATGTTATTATCATTTATTTTGCGCACAGATGCTCCAGCTAAGGAGCGTCCTGGCGCAAGGAAAAGGTGAACATAACACAACGCATAAGGAAACAGAAAAGTGCAGAAGTCAGTATAAGAGAAATTAAAACAAGTACGTTTTCACGGCCCTACGGAATGCTAATAGATCCTCTAACAGGCGGATTTCCAAAGGGAGGGAGTTCCAGAGAGCCGCAGCTCTCACACGAAAAGAACGACCGCCCATCCGGCTAAGCCTGAAACGCGGGATAACCGCAAGGGATTGCCCAAGAGATCCAAGAAAGCGAGTCGGGACATAGGCGGATAAGAGATTATTGAGGATCTCAGGTGCCGATCCTTTTAAAATTTTAAAAGCAAGGCTAAGGGCCTTAAAGTGGATTCGGCTTTTGATCGGTAACCAATGTAGGGACCGCAGAGTATTGGAGATGGGACAGGACCTCGGCAGACCCACCACTGCTCTCGCAGCCGCGTTCTGAACGCGCTGCAAGCGAACGATCTCAGATTGGTTAACTCCCAGCAGGAGCGAGCTGGCATAGTCCAGCCGGGAGATGATCGTCGCTTGGATAACCAGCTGTCTTGTCGGAGCATCAAAAAATTTGAGCACCGGCCTTAGCTCACGCAGAACACCGAAACAGCATGCCGCCACTCTCTTAGTGTGGGTAGTGAAGCAGAGGGTGTGGTCTAGCCACACTCCCAGGTTTCTAAGTTCCATCACTGGTGTAGGGGCCGGCCCTAACTCCAGAGGCCACCAGATGTCCCCCCAGCGATCCGCTCCCCTCCCAACGATCATCACCTCAGTTTTTTTCGCGTTCAGCTGGAGACAGTTGTTATTCATCCAGCTGGCCACCTCTCTCAGCCCATCTCGGAACCTGGGGGCATCCTGTTCGGCATCCCCGCTGATCGTGACCGCTAGCTGTGTGTCGTCGGCATATGAGACCATGGTTAGGCCCCACTGCCTGGCGACATCAGCCAGCGGCCGCACGTATAGGTTGAAAAGCGTGGGACTCAGCGAGGAGCCCTGAGGGACCCCCAGGTCCAGCTGATGGAATTTGGACTGAAAAGGAGGGGTGGCAACGCAGAAGGAGCGATCGCTAAGGAAGGAACGGAACCACTGCAGAGCAGAGCCACAGATGCTAATGTCCTCCAGGCGGTGCAGAAGGATGCGATGGGACACCGTATCAAAGGTGACACTCTGACATTAACATACAATTTGCCTTACTCCTATCCTTTACCATGACCCAGTTTTTTCCCTAACTCTTACCATAACCCTTACCCTAATCCTTAAAAGTGGCCCTATTAAAAATTATAATGCATTTATATATATTCTTAACATACAAATGCATTTTTACAATTTTGCAAAAACTTAAAAACACCTATTTTATTAACTACATGGTAAATATTCTACTTTAATTTCAGTACTTTTTGAAAATGACTACTTATTGCAGACCATAAAGATTCTCTTGCAGCGACGGCTCGTGGAGGGAGTTACGGTGGGGCAGGAGGGCGGGGAGGGGGAGGGGCAGGGCGGAGGTTGCTAAAAACCGGCATATGGATAATTGCAGGTAAGTAAACAATTTAATTAATAAAACGAATTTCGTAGCTCGCACTGCATTGCATTTTTCGATGCAAGGCGCACTACGAAATTCGTTTTATTAATTAAATTGTTTACTTACCTGCAATTATCCATATGCCGGTTTTTAGCAACCTCCACCCTGCCCCTCCCCCTCCCCGCCCTCCTGCCCCACCGTAACTCCCTCCACGAGCCGTCGCTGTTCTCTTGTGTTGTGCTAACATTTTTTCCATGTCTGGTTAAGATTTAGGGCACTCATGAGTGAAATCAGGGCTAGAAGCTAGGTTTGCAGCCAGCAGAATGTGTCCAAGGAACACAGGGTCACGAATGTCACACTTTGCAATATTGTGAAATGGACATTAAGAGGAGCATGGGAGGATCATGGCTGCCTGCCTCCCCACCGCATGGAACACTTCCATCTTGCAAATTCTTACCTTCCTGGGGTGACGAAGTGAGCTAAAGAATGATAATGAATAAAACCTAGACCTGTGACTGGAGGTCAGTGTCTGAAAAGTTTCAGCGCTCCGTCCATCATCTCCATGTGTTTGCTTTGTTCACCTGAAGTTGGTAGGGTATGCCCTGCAGTGGGTCCCTTGCTCACTTTGCCACAGGATTAAAGCTAGCCTGACTGATGAGGGGTGTTACCCCGAAACTTGTCCAGAATGCTTGTTTCCGGTCCAGGAAAGACCTGGCTTGGCAGTTCGGGTTGTTCCCATGAGACACAGGGTCATACTGATTTGCATATGGCTGGTTCTGAACTGGGGTTGTGAAGTGAGCTAAAGAATGATGATGGATTCAACCCAGAGCTGTGATTGCGGGTGAGTGCCTGAAAAGTTTCAGCGCTCCGTCCATCATCTCTTTGTGTTTGCTTTGTTCACCTGAAGTTGGTAGGGTATGCCCTGCAGTGGGTCCCTTGCTCACTTTGCCACAGGATTAAAGCTAGCCTGGCTGATGAGGGGAGTTACCCCGAAACCTGTCCCAGGATGCTTGTTTCCGGTCCTGGGAAGACCTGGCTTGGCAGTTCGGGCTGTTCCCATAAGGCACAGGGTCAAGTCTGATTTGCATATGGCTGGTTCTGAACTGGGGTTGTGAAGTGAGCTAAAGAATGATGATGGATTCAACCCAGATCTGTGACTGGGGGTGAGTGTCTGAAAAGTTTCAATGCTCCGTCCATCTTCTCTTTTTGTTTGCTTCATGGTAAGCATTCTTTGTGGCTCTCTAAGCCACTTGAAAATATTAGTTCATGTCATTGCAGGGATGGGCTAAAGTTGCGTTATTCCATGTATGTCATCATGTAGAATTTCCTAAGGATTATGAGAGATTGCCAGGAATTACACAAGGAGAGTATTTCTGCACTTAGCGGTATTTCTTAGGGCAAAAATGCCCCCCTTCTGTCCAAGATGCATGCAAGGATGCATCGTGTACTGAGAAATAGCGTGAAATTGCAACAAAACATGAAGAGTGAGTGTGAGCGGCCGCTCGTGCTTGCTAAATGGGCTACTGGGATAGAATGTTCCACCAACCTGTTCTCGGCATCAGGGCCAGTTTCTTATGGAATAAATGTACCCTTGTGTCCAAAATGGAAGCACGGATGTATTTTGCCCCAAGAGATGCTCTAAATACAGCAGAACTCGAATAGCAAGTGTGAGCGCGCACTCGCTAAACGCATTCTCACAGTAGGCTTTTTCACCCAAATTACTCTTAATTTTGCAAGCAGAAGTAATCACATTATTTTCTGTCACTCTGTGTGAAAGAGTAATGTGGAAATACTCTGATTACTTTGGCGTAAATGTCTAGTTGGAAGTCGGGAATCCATTCCCCTTTCCCCCTTGAACTGCTAAGGAGTTTCCTTGTGGCCTTTGCTATTTCCAATAGTAATTCGGCGTCATAGAGCTGCTGTTGTGTATTGAAATTTTCCATTTTGCATTCTCACATCTTTTTGCTTCTCTGACCTTGCGATGTGAAGTCTTTTGCCTCAAGCTCACTGCGTAGCTCTGTGCCCTGTCAAACGTTTAATCTCCGGTACCTCTGCGCCCTGTCAAAGCCTTAACTTTGGCCAATTTACCTTCATGACATCCACAGTGGCTGAAAAGGCTTTTGACAAATCTCCGCCGGCCACGCGCCCATGTTGTATGAGGCTTAAGGAAGCGCGCGACGTCCGCGCGCCCGGCCCGTGTCCGGCACGGAGCTCAGAGCCCTCGGATTGGAAACCCATCTCTCTCGCCACAGATATATGGTCTCATTTAAGGGCCAGTAATTCTGTCAGTCTGGCCACTGACAAACGAGGGCACCCCGCTGCCAATCGGCCGCCCCGAGCGGCGCGCGCTCCGCCCGTGCCATCAGGCCGGGGAATTACGGGCCAAGCTGGCCTTCGCTTGCAAGACTCCTAATAACAAGTCCTGCCACAAAAGAGGATTTGGGACCAGTTAGTTTATGGTGGGCTTGCGAGGGTGACACCGAACACTTGCGCGGAAACTGGGGGCACCGGGGTCAGCGCTGACGCTCGTAAATACACACTATTACCGACATGAGATGAGATGTGTCAAACGCAGATTGGCAGCTTCCCTGGGTACCGACGGGGGCTGCAGCCCGGGCCGCGACAGACGCACCTCCAAGCCCTGAAGCGTGAGCAACTGGTGCCTTGTTCCATTTATAGCTGGAGACATTCGTTGAACAAAACACCGGCTGGGGCACACTTAGAAAGGCCACAACGTAGGACACGAAACTGACAGTCGCCACGATGCATTACAGCTCTGGGGGCCTGAGATACTGACCAAAACACTGCACGCATTCAGCGTTAGAAAAATAAGCAGACACTTCCTCGGGGCATCAGTAAATAATGATATATGGACCGAAATCACAATTTCCAAAATGTAAACAAGCTTAGTGAATGTATGTAGGCAGACATGCAAGCTGTAGTGACGTGTGCACCCACCGCGAATGGCATAGTCTACACTTTAAAAGCCAAATTTGTGCAAACTCGACAGATTCGTCTTGAATTTAGAAAGAAATACAAATAAGGAGTAGGAATCATAAACCAGATCTTGGCCCCTCTGTGTAGAAAATAAAAAAAACAATGCAGGACGCGGTAAAAGTGGCTCCATTTCATGGATTGTGGGGCCCCCCCACAGATACGGGGATCAATATATGGACACAAAACTTGGAGGACACATTTTTATCTGGACACTTGACGAATATAAATTTGAGCAAACTTGCATCAACTAACTTTCAGCCAGCCGTCACAAATCCAACCGTGTATTGGCGCCATGCTATGAAATTATTATCTTTATCAAAAGTTGTGAATTTAGGAGCACCGGAAAGACAAAAAAAAGAGCGCGTTGGTTGTGCCAGGATTATCCGCTGGCAAGGCCTCACAGAGCCAGTCGGGCTTGGTTCCTTGCCCCCCTTATTTTGGGGATTCCTCCTCGCAGGCCAGAGTTCGGTGATGTTCGTGTATTGTAAGCAATAATCAGTTTGAGGATGTTTGATTGATCAGCAGGGGTGTGGCTTACGGCCTCGCCAAGATGCATAGGGGCTAACTGCAGGGTTTTAAGTGGGCCGGGTCCCTGTGCGTCTCAGACCTAATAATAGTTCAAAACAGACCTTGAAACGGGACCCTGTTGTGCCCTACATCCATGTCCTCAACTTTACTGGAAACAACACTGATTGATTTCTGACCATTGGATGTAAATTTCCTTAAGGTAACCCACACCAGTGATTTAGGTTATATTTCACATGTTTTACTTAAACTTGCACCATAACACCAGTCTTGAGGCACACTCTAGGGATCAGATAAATGTAGTTTATGTATTGAAGCCACAGCCTTAATTACATAGGCCACGCCACTTTTAGAAACCCCTCACTTTTTGCACTTTTTGTGTGTGAATTAACTCCAGGTATTGAGTTGTTCTCGGGTGTCCACATATCCGCCTACTGGGTCATCAAGAAAGTGATGAGCGAAAGTTTTCAGTTCTTTTAGACATATACGAGTGGCACAAAACTACCTTCTTAATGGAAATTCACAAATGTGCTTATTATTTTTATTTTTTGCATTCCAGACACATATTTGACATTGTTGTGCTTTACTCCAACACAGCCTCTCAATTATTGCCAACTGGAATAAAAGATGGCGGCTGCTGCCTCTTCTTCTTTCATTTATTTTAAAATTTGCCCCTCAGGCCTTCCCAAAACAATCAACCCCAAAAATAATAAAAGGTGTCCAACTGTTATTTCTCACAAAATATAAACTTTGCCAGACAGAAACGAAGTGAGGGGTCCATATTACAGTTTCAGAGCATCCCTGCACTACTTGTGTGTGCTGTAAAAGTGTTTAGCAAACACTAGTCCACATGACATCTCTTCATCAATTCACACATTCTGAGATTTATGTCAGGTGTGCAGTAGTTTCTTTTAGGAGCAGTGGGGATGCAATCTTTGACCAAAGCATGCACTCTACAGCCGGAAACTAGTGAGTAGAAAGAGCTGTCCTTCTCACCAGTGATTGGTGCTGGGTTTAGCCGTGTCAGCAGTGTTGGTGGGCGGTGCTTATACTGTAGGTGAGTGAGCAGAGCAAGGTTCGGCCCAGGCTCTGGATGGATTTCTGGCGCTGGCGGCCCCTGTTCATAGGGGCTGGCTCATCAAGCTGGCATCCCAAACATTGCCTCTTTATTACACTAGTGCAGCCTTCATTAGAGGTGAGAGTAACTCCCATAACTTTGAACTCACAGAATTTGCTGTAGCATAATTATGCAAAAATACAGCATATCCCATGGGATTATGCAGATTTACACGAGGAGTTTAACCCGGCATTTAGTGCTATTTTCTTAGTGCAAAATCTACCTTTGTGTCCAAAATGGACTACAGGATGCATTGAAACCAAACATGAATAGCAGCCGCCAGCAGCCGCTTGCGCTCTGTTCCTGTGGGCGTGAAGAAGGCTTCTTTGCACAAATAATTCTAAATTACGCTAGCAGGCGCATCGCAAATCTCTTGCTAATTTTGTGTCACAAGAATAACATGAAATTACCAAAGTTATTCTGATAACTCCAGTGTAATAAAAATTTCACCCAGGCCTATGTTTTTTAATTACAAAAACTGCTACATTTGTGGCAGTTGAACGCAAACACAAGATCCAAAAGGCCTTTTTATGTTGTAGTTTTTTTGTCTCTTCAAATACAGAACATGTAGCTGGGTCTGCAGTTGAGCTCTGCCCTTCCATGTTATAAGTGAAGAATTGTGGTAACCCGAAAGCCAACTCTGTGGGATCCGTGCCACCTCTTTGTTTTGCTAGTGGGTGTAGTTGCTTTTACTAAGTAGTTGAGTGACTAGCAAAATATTCTCTCTCGTATGTCAGGTGAAGACCGTGATATTAAAACATGAATACTGCCCCCAGACTTCTGGACATCACACTTTAAAAAAAGAAAATGAAGAAAGACATTTTTTCTTTGAAATCAATGATTACCCATATTTAGAAACATATGATCTCTGGATTTATTTATCATTGAGTTTTATTTAGCTCCTGATAAATTTAAGAAGAAGATAGAAACCTAGTAAATTAATTATACAATGTATCACTGTTAGAAATGGGGGTCTCTAGTTGGGTGTGGTATGCACCCTGTCCAAGTAGGGACTACTTGTCAGGCAAGGGAGTTACACACCCAAGATAACCCCTACTCACCCCTTGGTAGCATGGCAAGAGCAGTCAGGCTTATCTCAGAGACAATATATAAAGTATTTGTGTATTTGTTCAAAACACACAGTAACATAGTGAAAATACTACAAATGGACACCAAACCAGTTTAGAAAAATAAAGTATCTTTATCTAAACCAAACAAGACCAAAACAGTAAAAGTCCAACATACACAACTCAAAATATGACTTTTAAAAAGGTTTAGCAATTCTGTCCACAGAAAACTATGCAGTGATTTCACACAAAGTACCTTCAAATGTGTCAAAATTCAGAAGGCAAAACAGCTGCAGACAAGGGATGCATTGGAAGACACAGCGATGCATCTGTTCCTAAGTCCTTGCGGAGGCCATGTGTCAGTTCTGCTGCACGCAGAAGTGTTGTGTCGACTCCGTACTGTAGGGGGAAGTGAGCCGTCGATTCCAAGACGGTTCTTGTCTGCAGGTGCTGCGTTGGAGAAACTTGACACACAGCTACTATGCATGGAAATCTGGATGCAGTGGAGGATGATGCAACAGCCGCAAACAGGCACTGCATTGATTTCTTCAGCTGCGATCCAACGATGCGTCGATTATTTCAGCCCCAAAGCAGGATTTGCATCGGAGTCAGTGTGGTGGTCTCGGACTTCAGATGTCGGTGCACTGAACTTGTGCTGCAGTGGTTTCTTCGGCCTCTGGCAGGTGCTGCATGGATTTCTTAAGCCGCACAGTGGAGGTGTGTGGAAATTCTTCCTGCACAGCGGTGCTGCAATGGAAAAACAGGCACTGGAAGGGCGATGCATCGATTTTCACCACTTCTTGATGCTTTTTGCAGCAGGAACAACCTTCAAGGGCCCAGAATTGGAATTGTCACCACAAGGCAGGTCAGAACTCCCAGCAGTGGAGCTCAGAGATGTTGCAGGTGAAGTCTTTGTGTCACTGAGACTGCTTAACAGGAGGCAGCTCTACACCAAGCCCTTGAAGAATCTTCTCAAGAAGGATACAGCACAGTAAAAATCTAGTCCTTTCCACTGCCCACAGACAGCAGCATCAACTGCAGACCAACCTAGCAAAGCTCAGACAGCTAAGGGGCAGTACTGATCGAGCAGTAGCGGACCCCCTACCCCCCCCAAGCGCCTTGAGACCCTCCGGGTGAGTAGCGGGCTATACAAATGCCTTGATTGATTGATTGATTACTGCTCCTGACAGCTCTTCAGCTCTTCTTCTTGGCAGGGTCTGCATAGTCCAGAAGTGTTCTAACAGTCTGGGGTTATAGGTCCAATACTTTTACCACCTTTGCCCTTTGAAGTTGGCAAACCTCAAAGAAAGTCTTTGTTGTTCCCAAGCTCTTGCTTTACCCAGCCTTGGCTCCAGACACACTCCAGGGGGTGGAGACAGCATTGTGAGAGGACAGGCACAGCCCTATGCAGGTGTCAGTGACATCTACTCCCACCACTCTAGCCCAGGTAGGCCCATCAGCCTGCTAATGGCTCATCGGGATATGCAGGACACACCTCAGCTCCTTTGTGTTACTGTCTAGAGTGAATTCCCAAACCACCACTCTCAGTCTAAACCAGATGTGGATTCCACAGGCACGCAGAGACATACGATGGTTAAGGCAGCTTTTCAGCAGTGCAAAAAAGAAAAAAGAAAATGATAATAACACACTGTTATTATCATTTTATTTTTCTGTGCTGAAGCCATTTTTGGGGCAGGCGAGGCTTAGCTGTTGTCACAGCCAGCAGGGGGAGGAGAGGTTGGTGCACTTAAGTGCGCATGATGGTTTGTCCGGCTGTCTTACGCCAGCCAAAGAGTCACTCGCACTTAGCATGTTCTCCACCCAGCTGAGTTGCACTGTCTGGGTGGAGAACGTGCACAGGCTCCCAAGCCCTGGCTGAGCGCTGAACCAGGGTGCTCAGACCAATCGTGACGCTGCTGTTATACTGGTGGCAGCAGCGGCGTGATAGGCTATGGGAGTCTGGGAGATACTGTAATTGCGGTTTATAGATGAGGAAGGAAGAGGAGCCGTGGCCAGCTGGCTGGTAAGTTTTCTTTTTGGTTTTTGTTTTTCTTTTTTAACCAACACTCACCATTAATGCCCCGGTGCAGTCGCCACTGGTTAAACAAGAAAATGCCCACTTTCTAAAAGTGGCATTTTCAAACACACAATTCGAAAACCACCTTCACTAAAAGGTGCATTTTTAAATTCTGAGCTCACGGAGCCCAAGCTTTAAATCTCCATCCCTCCCGAATTGAAAGTTAAACTTTAAGATGTTACAAGGCAGCTCCAATGATAACCAGTGGGAGAGAAAGACCTTGAAATAGTGAAAAAATGAAATTGGCAGTATTTCACTATCAGAACATGTAAAACACATCAGCACATGTTCTACCTTTTATGTATATTCCACTCTGCCCATGGGATACCTTGGGCCTACCTTAGGGGTGCTTGCATGTATAAAAAGTGAATGTTATGGGCTGTAAAGTGTGTGCATCTTCCAGGTTGACATAGCAGTTTAAAAGTGCGCTCACAGACACTGCAATGGCAGAGCTGAGACAAGTTTACAGGGCTACTTGTGAATGGCACAATCTGTGCTGCGGGCCCACCAGTAGCATTTGATTTATAGGCCATGGGCGCATGCAGTACACTTCACTAGGGACATACCAGTAAATCAATTATGTCAATCATGGATTATCAATCTGAATCCCAATTTAACAGGGAGCACTTGCACTTTAACACTGAGCAGCATTGGTAAAATACCAGAGTGTCTAAACCAGCAAAAACAAAGTCCAGCCCACTGTTAAAAATACCAGAGGTAGAGGCAAAAAGATAGGGGCAACCATGCCACAGATGCCAGGTCTAACAATAACTTGGTAACCTCAGTACAAATCACAGCTTCTCTGTTTGATGAAACTGTGTGATATCTGTCAAATTACCATACTTCGATGTTTTTTATATTCCTTGATCTTTACATTGGAGTGCAAATTCAAATAATTAATTTCAGGATAGGCTCTACTGAAAACATTCTCAGGTTTGCATTTTATCAGACTTCAATGTAGCTTCATCTATAAAAAAATAAATTGGCCCACATGTAAGAGGCTTCTGACTGACTTGTCTGTTTTTTTTACTAATTGCATTAAGGTAATAAAGGACATGTGCTCCCTTATGTTTCTAAGTGAAAATCTATAAACTTTCACTTTTAGTAAGGTTTGTACAGTGCAATATTGAAATCTAATGAACTAAATAAAAGCTTCCAGATGCTAACGCCCCCCCCCCCTCATTTTTAAGCCTGGCTTGGTAGCTGAGTTGTCTCTCATCTTTATGGTACCAAAAGAAAAAAAAACTGCTTTCAGAAGTACTACTAAGAGACAGGCCTTGGCTTTGCTCCCTTGTTGGGTGCCTTGTATTTCATTGGGCAGACACCATGTCTTTCCTCTGAAAAGGAGTGCCAATATTATAGATTTTTCCTTGTGGGAAAGTTTATGCACAATACCGCATTGGTTATGGTGGAAAGTCAATGATCAAAGCTATTGGCCTAATCTGTTATTATGAAAAGTTATAATAAATTTAGAATGCCTAACATATTTAATATTTAAAGCATATGTTAAACTTAATAGGGATTTACCAAATTTTAAAGCCTGCAGAGATGTAGTGGTGATATCGACCCCAGTACATCGATGAACACAATATTGAGAACAGTACATCAAAACAAATATAGACAACTAAGTAAGTTTACATTTTGTGACAAGACCGTAGGCTGATATTACTGCAGTCTCCTTTAATGGCACCACAATCAGCAGCCGCTTTCAGACCATCAAACACAACAAAGTTCTAACACTATAACACAGTAGAACACCCAACCATCATCCATCTTTTTTGCTGCTGCATTGACAGATAAGTACTCATCTAGCAGCTCTAAGGGTTTGAGTGTTTTGCTTCTTAAATTCTGTTTAGGCTGCGTGGAATGTATGGATAAGTACATTTTGTGGAGATAAGCATAAGTGGGAACAGTCTTTGTAAATTAAATTCCATGGCCAGTGAACGGTGCAGAGTTGCGATTTAAAATGTAAGTGTTTCTGAGGCGATGACCGTTTACAATTTGTATTTCACCTGTGGTGTTTTCTTTTCACTAACTTTTGTAAAAAGAAACCCTTTGAAGAGTAATAGAAAGTATTGAGTACCATGCACCTTTTAAATAGAGGCCCTTGGTTGCTGGCGAGGTTTGCGAGCGCATCTCGATCTGGACTGTGTGGTGTTTATTGGCAAGTTCTAAATGCGGCTCGCTTGGGGCCACGGTCATCGATGATCAAGGTCTGTCAGGGTCTCTCACAGGGCCACTAGTTTTGACGTGTGTAGGCCATCCTAGATAACGGCGTCATGTTGAGTTTGAAACTGGCCGGGGTGGTAACCTCATTAATAAGAGATCATCGGTATTAATTACACTTTGGGAGAGTGTCGGAAGGGGGTTTGAGCCATGAAGTTTTGCCAAGTAGGAAAGGTGAACATGAAGAAAGGACTCAATCTGACCACCTCATGTACTACTCGACGTGAAGGTGTACATTTGAGATGATTGGGAAAATTAATTAATTTGGTGGTTTTCTATGTAATTTCTTGAATGAGAGGTTGGGCAATTAGGCTGTTTCATCAGTTTTTGTCTTCTAACAACTGACAGACATCAATAGTAGTGCAGAGTGCAATCTGGTTTAGTTCTGGACAGGTTGGTTTTGTTTGGTGATTTTGTATGTAAGTGTAATAGTTTTTGAGTGTTTTTAAAGGATTATAGAGATGAGTGAGCCAAGGATTTTGGGCAGTGTGGAGAGGTCTATGGAAGAGAGAATTGTGAACATGCTGTCAAAGTTATCCATGGATTTTAAGATGGAGAGAAACTTGGATGACTTAATTCAGAGTAAAGGGTTTGCCACTCAAGATGAGACGTTTTATTCAGCCGGTGAGGGGCCGACAGAGAGAAATAGTGGAAAAGTGAGTAGAAAGAGAAAACACCTGCTAAAGGTGTGGACTCAGGCAAACAAATGTGGCTCAGAACAAGGAAATCGTGGACAGCAAAACATGATGGTGTCTCAGACCCACAAGGGGTCCAAAGAAAGTGAACTCAGTATAGACGCCTACTGAGACTCGTAAACATTCTGCAGTGTTATGTGATGAGTTCTCTGGCAATGCTGGGATAGAGTTAAGTTGTTCCTCTGATTTCAATTTAGAAGGGGAGAACTGAGGAAGTGTGCTGAAGGTAGGTAGATAAGGAGGCAGGTACCTAAGGATGTTAGGCTTCCTCGTAATGCCCAAGACCTAGTCTGGCAAAGAAGGTTATGTTGACTCCTGACCTTGATGCTAAAATAATGGCCTTTAGAGGCAAAGGAATACAAACCCCAGGAAAGGTCTTGATAAAGGGCTTAAAATGTGCCAAGATCGACTATTAGACTTGTCAGGTCCAAAGGCAAAGAATTTCAATGTGGCAGAGGAGGCATATGTTTTAGAGAAATCTTTAAATGTGGAAGAACTGAGGCAGTGGATACAAAGGGCAATGTGCATGATAGGAAATGCAAACGCTGCATTATCAGTGGAACGAAGGAAGAGTATTTTACTCAAGGTAGACCCAAAGTTGGTTGAGTTGAGCCTTAATAAAATCCAGATTTTCTGTCCACCAGAGCTGAAGAAAATATACATTTTCTAAACCTAATTACACATAGTCGCTATCCGGCGCATATAACTTCAAGTTACATTGATGTGGAGTTCGAAATAGTAAAACTATACTTACCTATGTGCACATATATTTCAATATTTTGTTCCTTGATATTCATTCCTCGATAATCTTCGATCTCAATTTTTTGGGGGTCAATATTCAGTAGTATAATCAGATGAAGTTTGTTACACTGAAGTTAACATACTACCATAGTAGGCACTGTTTATTGTGTTCAATATTTTATATTGCTTCTGACAAACCCTGTGGATTGAAGATTTGCACTGTGAGAATAATTGATACGCTTAGGAGAAATAGTATTTTGCTGAGCCAGATGTGATCTTGTATATATTTGTTATTGTACACTTCTATGCTTGATGGTCGCTTTGTGGAAGAGCTTATACTCATTTCAGAAGGCCTGAGTTGGTTATTGTGATATGCCAAAGATGAAGGCACCAATTCACAACGGTAAACTGAGAGGAAATTAAAACTGGTATTCACAAAGGGCATTTACTACTCGTACCTTTGTGAATACTGAAAGTCGTACACTTTGACTTTCCTCCCGCTTAACCGTTGTAAATTGGGGCCAAAGACTATAGGCATGATTGGTTTCAGGGGAAAAAGTTATGTCTGAAGACATAGGTCTGATTTGTCTATTATAAAATATTATGACAAAGGCTGCAAGCCCGGCTAATTTATTGTAAAAAGTGTTTGTTAAAGTAATACGGCCTTTGATGGTAGATTGGTATTATTGTGTTACAGACTGCATTTCATTACATGGCATCTCACAGATTACTGTAGTAGGCAATGTTTTTGGTACTGGTCACCCCTCTAACAAAGTCCTAGGGTAGAATAATTTCATTGCGATAATGCTTTTTTAGGGACTTTTGAGAGACGTGCTATATTGTTTTTCTAACTTCTCTTATATTTATTTGTAATTTTATACAATGATGGTTGGCAGTTTATGTGCGCTTCGTGGGCTTGCATTGATTATGGTCTCAAGATAATTGTAAAGGCTATATGTGTGATTGTTTCTCTGGGAAAACTTATGCCAGATTCCATAGGGTTGATGTGTATATTATGAAAAGGTATGAGAATGCAGTAGGCCTGGCTTACCTATTGTGAAAACACCATTTTAAACCAATAAATGTTTAAGGGTGGGTTGTTATTTCACTGTGCTGGGGCCTTTTTGGGCCTGGCATTCTTGGTGTGGTTTCCCCCCAACTTTTTCCCTCCCAGCCTCTTGCTTTTGTGGACTTCACTTTTGCTGGCATTAGGGTTCTGCTCACTTCACCAGTGCTCACCAGTGGTAAAGTGCTTGTGCTTACTCAATTAAACATAGAGAAATTGGCTTATACCGAATTGGTGTATTCAATTTACTTATAAGTCCCTAGAAAATCAGCACTACATAAACCCAAGACCTGTAAATCAATGTTACCAGTAGGCCTGCAGCACTTATTTTGCCACCCGCTTAAGAAGCCCTTTAAACATGTCTCAGGCCTGCCATTGCAGCCTGTGTGTGTGCAATTTTTAACTGCCATTTAGAGTGACCTGGCAGAGTAAACTTCCTACCAGACCCATGCCTCCCATTTTAATACATATAAGCTACCCCTAAGGTATTCCCTAAACAGACCAGAGGGCAGGATGCAGTATATTTGAAACGGTGGACATGTATTTTTAAGTTTCACATGTCGTGGTAGTGCAAAACCCCTAAAATAGATTTTCACTACTATGAGGCGTACCTCTCCCATTGGATAACATTGGGTTACCTTATTACATTTGATAAGTGATAACTTTCAATTGGGAGCAGTTCTGCAGATCGAGTTTGGTGTCTATGGAATTGGGAAGAAAAGCCCTCTCTAAGGGTAAAGTTGGATTTCTAGTCACAATTCTGAAAATGCAACTTTTAGAAAGCTGCAGGACACATCCTCGATGCTGGCCTAAGCATTGCAAGCCCCTCGTCAAAGGCATCCTCAATAACGATGCAACGGCTACATCGCAAGCCATGCAACCACCTAAGAACCAGCCGGTGCATGACACAGAACTTTGCATTACAAGGCCCTCGTTGATGGCATCCTCGACGACGACACAGGACGCTACATCGCAGCTTCTCACCTCCCATAAATCGCCGCTGTGTGACACGTCCTTGGTGCCGGACTTTTCAATGCTCCAAAACATGTACCAGTCTGAGAACAGAGTCTCATCCTCCTCAGCTTCTTTCTGAAAACTTTTGGGATGATCCCTGTAGCAGGGACAAAAATTGAACAGCAATGCCGCAAAAATGGATCAACTAAATTATTTCAAATTTGGCGTAAAGCTAATCTTGATCTAGAAATTGTGCTTTTTGTGATTTGCTGTAAATTCTTTCAGTAGTTTTTGAGAAATTATGGTTCAAAATGTATGTATATTTCATGCTGCGGAGGATCTATGGAGCGGACAGACCAAAAGATAAGATCCGATTGGCTGCCACAACATCAACCATGGTGTTGCGGCATCCATATAAATCCCAGCGTCTCAGTCCCCCGTCTTGAAAAAAGGTAAAAATAAAAAAGTCAGGTTGCCCTTCGGGGGCAAAATGTGAAACTGAGATTTTTCAATTCTAATTCCCCGGGTGGGGCTGGGCCAAAGTGGTGTGTCTAAATTATGTTAGGGGAGGGGCAATTGGCCCCATTCTATGAGCCCTTATATCACCCTGGGTTCCCATTGCCCTGGGAATGCATTGTTATTTTAAAGGGAGGGGGTTTGGGGCCCCCTCTTCTTAACCACTTTTGGCTCCAGGGATGCCATCTGTCAAGCCTCATTTGTTTTTCGTTGAGAAGTGATGTGTGGGGCCCCCTCCCCAAGCTGATTTTGGTCCCTTAACCCCATCCCCCAGGGCCTGCCATTTTTTTAGATGGGGAGGAGGGTGGGGGCTCCCCTCTTCAGGTTGATTTGAGCAGCAGGGACCATATCCACTTAGAAGGGAAGGGAGGTGTGTGGCCCTGCTCCTCGAGCTGATTTCAGCCCCGAGGATCCCATATCCCGGGGTCTGACTCATTACAGTGTCCAAGGGACCTTATATTTAGGAAAATGTAGTTCCGTAGTGCAGGCAGGGCATATTTCATTGCTCCCACCTGGCGAGAGCAGAAAGGCTCCTGCTGGGCAGGAGCTGAAATGCATCTCTCTGCTTACACTCTGGCAGGCAGGGAACAGAGGAATTCTCCCACTCGGTGGGAGCACAGAGAAAGGATGCTCCTACCAAGGGAGCTAAAGAGAGAAGCCGGCACCCGCTAGCAGTCAGAATGGGTGCTGGCAGGTGAGGTGGCAGGGCCACAGGGGACATGGCCAACACAGGGAATTGGTGTGGGTGCCCTGGGTGGAACTGTGGCACCCACCACGAAATAAAAACCCACAAAACTACAAAAACACAGGAGTGGGCTGCCTGTGTTAATATAAACAAGCATTTGCAATGCAATAGGTCTCGCATTAGGAAAGTTTGAGCTATTGGCATTGTAAATTACAATTTTTTTATTTATGTGTTGGTTATGAAAATAGATACATTAATAGCATTGTCATTTACAATGTCAATAGCTTAAACTTTCGCAAATGTGACACCTATTGCATTTGTAATGCAATGTGTGTTGAGAGTGAGTCAGTGAGTGAGAACGAGTGGGCGAGTCAGTCAGTGAGTGAGAGAGAGTGGGTGAGTCGGTCAGTGAGAGTCTGGACAGTGAGTGAGTGAGTCAGTGAGTGAGTCAGTGAGTGGGAGAATCAGTGAGTGGGAGAGTCAGTCAGTGAGAGTCTGTTAGTGACAGTGAGTGAGTGATAGAGTGGGAGAGTTTGTCAGTGAGAGTGAGAGAATCAGTGTGAGTGAGAGTCAGTGTGAGTGAGAGAGTCAGTGTGAGTGAGAGAGTCAGTGTGAGTGAGAGAGTCAGTGTGAGTGAGAGAGAGTTAGTGTGAGTGAGAGTGTCAGTGAGAGTGTGAGAGAGGGAGAGTCTGCGAGAGTGTGATAGTTAGTGCGAGTGAGTCAGCCATTAATGAAGGCATTTGCAGGTAGGGTGAGTACTCTAAAGCTCAACTTTAAATTTATAAATCCGGATGGGAATTTAATTAAATATGTTACCATTTGTTTTTTGCTTGATTAATGCTTGTTTCTTTATTTGTGCACGTTCTTTTGTGTTTGAAATCATCACAATTGAGACAGGCAGGGTCTCACGTTTTCAGTAAAGGCTCTGAATACTATTAAAGATTCAGTGGTGGTTCAGAACAGTCAAAAGGTTTAGAATCGCAGGTCACAGACTTCTTTTTAAAGATTAAGCAAGCATGGATAAGCAACCACGGATGACTAGGTGGTGAGGATATATGTCATGATCCCAAAGTGGAATCGGGTGCTCAATGCGTCACAGTACTGCTTTTTGTTGACCTAGATTGCTGGTCGAGGCACTCTTCTGATGCACAGTGGTACAAACCAGGCAGCAGCTGTGCAGGAACGTGGGAAAAACAAAAAGAATCCAAGGAGAAATCGGGTCCTAGTTCATTGTGGGTTTCAGAAGAGGTACTAAAAATCAACCTTGAAATTAAAATCCTTCTCCAAAGGAAGCAAACTGCAATGCTTTGAGTCCAACACTTAATGGCAGGAACGAAAAAAAGCAAGTGATCAACAAATGCTACTACCATACATAAACGCTTGCTGACAATAAAACCAACTGTACCAAAAAACAAAAACAATTGAAATAGGCCTCCACGATACAGACAGTACTATGTAAGCCGTAATACCCATTTTAAACAAAAAACGCAGCTTGGTATGGGAGTTGATAACAATTGTTTCCTTTTGGAATGAAAATGCTTTGCTTCAGTTTGTATAAAACCAAAAACTCGAAATGTCTGAGGTGGAGCAGGCCGTGGGTAAATATAAATCCACTGTTCCAGTGTGAACAACCGGCCAGATAATTAACGGTCTCAGAATAGGACTAGTGTCTGCATTTGCTGCCTGACAGAAAAATTTAATAAGTCTGCTTTTTGTTAGTTCCTTATCCGCCACTTCACAGACCGATATAGGATAGCACAAGTAGGTAATACTTGCTGAAAAAAGGTGATTAACCAATCCATTTTCCGGTCTACATGCAAAGTTAGGCTTCCGCACGAGGAATAGGATCAAAAACATATTTGAAGTGCAGCTCAGCTGACAATTGACAAATATTTGGGAGATTATTAACAGTAGAACACTGAAAACAAAGCCATCAAAATGGTTCCACTGACGACATGTGTGAAATACAAATATTACAAAGCAACTCCTTGGATGCTGTTTAAAGAGCCATGTATGGAGTGTATTTTTGAAAGCGCATTTAAATTATTTTTTCCAGTTAGCCTTAAACTATCTCAGACTACAACAGTGATATCCAAATTGTCATGATAGCACCAATCCCTAATTAAATGCCTAAAACATGCTGCAGCTTCCATGCATTGCCCTGTTAACCCAACTCTAAACCAGTTCTTTGGCCATGATCAAGCATGTCTTTAAAGACAACGCAGGCTTATGTATGTAAGCATGATAAGCACAATCGAAAACAAGACACATTTATATGTACACACAAAAAGTAACTATAAAACTACCTACGATTTTGTGGCTAGGCACCGAAACATGGACCACAGGATAGGCGCGCTACAAAACCTAGCAACCGGATGTTCGGCAGCGTGAAGCCGGTCGTGGGGCGGGACTTCCGCCTTCTGCGTGAAGCCCGCATCCACAGAGTGCCAGAGAGCAGCCTTGGTGACGCCGGCGGGGCTCCCATGCCTCAGGGAGAGCCCCGCGGTGGCTGCCGAAGTTAGGAGTGGCGGCGATGCGGTGAGTATGGCTTAGTTGTAAGGGGGGCGGGGCGTGTGTCTGTGTGTGTGTGTGCAGGGGGGGTTGGGGGCTGCGGCGGGTGTATGCGTGCGTGTCTGTGTGTGCGTGTCAGTATGTGTGTGTGCAGGGGGGTGGGGGGGGCGGCAGCGTGTGTATGTGTGCGCGCGCCTGTATGTGTGCAGGGGGTGGGGGCTGGCTGTGTGTGTGTGTGCCGTGTTTGCATGCAAGCCAAGCGAAAGCAGGGGCTGTGTGTGCGTCTGCGCAAGCGCGGCGCGCTCCCGCGGTGAAAACTGAGAATGGAAAAGCGCGCGGCACACTCGTGTCTACATTCCCAGATACGGGCAACAATAGGTCTCGAGCAGACTCTGCTCGACCTAAAAATGGACCCACTTCCACTGACACCCATGATGGGTGCTGGCTGGAGCCACTGAGCCCCGACTACACATAAACTCTGGGTGTCCTGGGTTATAGTGAGACAGCCAAAATATAATTTTTAAAAAATGAATAATAAATGAACGTCAGGAGCTGCTCATTTTTAATTCTCTGCTCCCTTTCAGGAGTGCCCCATAATACCCTTCAAGAAGTGCTTTACATATTTTCCCTTGTTTGATGTGGCCCCAATCTGATCAGGTCACCACAGTTGTCCGGGACTGCTGGGAGGTAGGCAGCCCACAGGAAATTTAAAAAGAAAAACTAAAAAAACTGAAAGTGTCCTGAGACATTAAATGCAGGTCACAAGAGAGCCTAACATTATTTTCAAAGCACTCTGAGCTTCTGAGCTGGAGCTATGTGTTTACTAGCTAGAATGCAGCGACCCCTTGTGGTTAGTTTAATGGTTGCATTATCTGGGTTGAAGAATTTTAAAGAAGACTCAACAGATGTTTATGCTTGTTTTGAAGAAAAATGCTGTATTTTGTGACAGTAATTATTAACAATCATTGCCATGTTTATATACATATGGTAGATACGGTGGGCAATACATTTTTCTCCTTTACAGAGTATTTCCCACTCTCCGTTACATTTGTAATGCGGAGTTCCAGCAAAACTCTGACAACCACCTCGCGGCAGAGTTTTTCTCGCACGCCGCTCACCAATGGTAAGTTGGTGAGTTCAGGCAAGAATTTGCATCTCTTGTGCGTTAATCAGGTGCTAGAATGGCACCTGACAACATATTCTCAGTGCGGGCAGGCGGTTGTGACCATTCGCTGTGAGAAAAATGCTGCTCAAGCATCTTTTTGCGCGCAGCGTGGTGCTGTTTGCACTGATTTTACAGTGCAGAACAAGCTCCGGGTGCTAAAAATCAGGGCGAGCAGCGCAATCCAAGGTTCTGCCCGCTTACAGAACTCCGCAGAATCTCACAATGTTTGTTTGTAACTTCGCGGAATTCCGCAGAATCAAACTCTATGAGTTCCACCCACCCCTGCATAGAAGTAGACCAGATTATGGTTATTGATAAATTACTCTGTTAACTTATTGACAAAGCCAATAAGTCATCATTATATATGTTTATATATATGTTGATATGCTGACCCCTTAATGAAGTCAATAGAACCCCTTTTTAATTTTAATGTTCTGACACTTTGACAAAGACAGTAGGTCTGCCTTGCTTAAAAGTATACCCTTTGTATTATTACTTGACAGTCAGCTGTGCGCAGCAGTGGGGAGGGTGTTAGATATCCAACTCCACACTGCACAGGGGATGGATAGCTTACTTTATGTAAGAAAAAAAAACCTGGGAGTTCATTAAAAAAACAAAGCGTAAAGTGATGTCATAATTAGAAAGTGTAATAGCATCTTCATTTACATATATACAACCTTACAAATTTGCTTCAAAAGCAAACAATAAAGGGACATTATGGTTAGGTGAAAATGTCAGTTAAAACATTATGTTTTAAACAAAAAAAACACAAAAATTTACCAGTTATAAGTATTTTAAGTAACAATAAATTGCGCTCTCGGTATACACTGCTTGTACCCTCACATATTACATCACTCATGACATGATCAATGTCTGCATTGATAACATCCCTAATGACAACTAAAATTACATCATTTATAACAACAATGCGCATGGTGGGGCAAGAGTTTTTGAGTCTATGTTTTGGAGTTTGTGGTTGCACAACCTATATTTTCACAAGCCAAAGTACCCTGCGGGTTCCACAGAACCTCCAACATCAGCCTGTTGACTAGTGTCGCGGGCTGAGCTCTGGAGAGGAATTTGTCACTGTTCCGTTTCTCACTGATCCCGTCAATGCGGACTCGAGCAAATGCGAGGACGGACCCAGAGCGTGCACCTTGAGTTTGACAGTCAGATGGATGTCACTCCCCAGAAGCCACGTAGAACCATTTAAGAAGGCAGTGAAGGATATCTGTCTCAAATGGAGGAGATGGAAAGATGATGCTGGCCCACCAGCCTGGAATACCTAAGAGTATTTAAGCTATCTGTCAAAACCACTTGTTTATTTCAGAACGTGGACGTTATATCATCCTGTTAGCTGTTTAGGGCACCTTCAATCCATTTTGCATTCTTCAGGAAAAAAATGTTAGTTCACAAATGTTTATAAATATCTAATTTAATGTATTCATTTGATATTATGTGGATATGACCCTGTAGGACTTTGAGGTCAAAAATAATTTAAACGTCCTCAAAAGGATCTGTGAGCTTGAAGGATGCACTTGATGTACGTGGCAGTGACCTGTGGACCATATACATTCTGTGCAATGGTGTCTTCAGGAAATGTTTTTAAAACAGCTCCTGAAGAACTGAACCCTCCCCATTTACCCTAATAAGTCTGTGGTAAACTTTAGTAGTGGATTTTAACATGTGTCCTGAGCCCCTGTATATTCTATGATTGAAAGAACTTCAGAGAATCTTTTATAGCATGGGGTCCCTAGCCCTCCACACTACACATTTGCCTTAAAACAGTTCTTGTTTACCTTCTAAATTCTGCAGATCTTGAATGCATCACTATTGTAAACAGGGGTCCTGGCCTAAGCGATTTCTACGATTTGAACCTCAATACAATACACACAAATACAAAAAAGAATACACCAACAAATAATGAAAAAAACTCACAAACTAAAATTTTAATTTTAAGGGGAAGGTTGGATCTTTTAAACGTTTTTCTTTATTTCTAGAGTGATATGCGACACTCTAGCATTTCATTTCATCTTTTTATTTGCTCCCCTTGTCTGCTGTCTTTTTGTTGGCACAAATCAGTGCTTCTAAAAGTGCCACCAATCATCCAGGCTAGATAATGTCTTTACATCTGCTCCCACATTTCAAGCTAAGGAGACCAACTTAGTTTTCAGCCTCCAGTTTCAAATTGCTTCACTGTTATAGTTTTTTTTTTCAAATGTTCAGTTTTCAATTTTGCTTTATTTATGTAGACACATTTTACTAATCTGCAAAAGTTTCTAATCATTCGCGTGCCGACTGAGTAGGCTTTTCAGACCCGGATTTAAGAGTGGCTGGCTGAAATGGTCTGCCGCGAATGTTAGTGACGCATTGTGCCTTGCATTCTGAACTCCTTTGCATTAAGCGGCATATTTATCAAGGTTTTTAGTCGCCCTTGCACCATGCAAGGGGAGGCAGGGCGATGCAAAACCGAAGTGAGTTTTATCAAGCCACGCAAGGCCACTTTGTGGAGTAACACAGCGCAGGTCGCTGCCTTGCCTTACCCTGCCCCGGGAGGCTTCCGTGGATGGAGCCTGGGTGTTTCAACACACCCTCCCGTGGATTTTGGCGCAATCCCAGATATACCATTAGTAGTAGACCCGGGGATGTGTCAAAATGCTACACCTCCACAGGTGAGGCATAACGAGGAAAAATATCTTTATTTCTCCTTGTTTTTTCCTCTTTCTACTTGGGCTGCATTGTGCACCACACATAGAAAGAGGAAACTGTCTGTCAAGATTGCTTTTGTGCAGTTAGGTGCACCCCTCCTGCACAAAAACAATCCTACCTACAACGCAGGCACTCTTGCAACATAACGCAAGGAATCCTGCATTGGCACTAGACAGCCAAAAATGCTCCAGCACTAGGCAAGGACAGGGATGTGCAGTATAATGTTGGATACAGTTCATGTCTGCCCTTTCCTGCAGCGAGCAAGGTGGCTTGCTGCATTTCGCTGCATGAAAGATTGATAAATCTGTCCCTGTGTGCAGTGAGAAGGCTTTACGGAAGGTTTTTAGAGTACAGGGTTCTACTCATTCATCATGAAGACCTTGCAGGGAATGTTGATAGTGTATACTGTGGCAGGAACAAAACCAATATGCATATATTAGGAGGCCTGGTGGTTTGTTTTAGAAGGGAGAGATGTGGCACAGCAGCCAGAGTGGCTGACTCAGGAGCACAGGGTTCATGGTTTGAACCCTGGCGGCAGCGCCGGCTGCGCTGGCAGCTCAGCTCAGTACCATGTAACTCCCGGCAATAGCTCACTTAACCCCTTCAATGCTATTGACGGAACAGTTCCGTCATGAGCGTCGGTTGGCATGTGCTCATGAAGGAACCGTTCCGTCATGAGCCCGTTGGCTCATTAGAACGTTCAGCACAGCGCAGGAATCTGCGCCACGCTGAAGGTGTTAAGCACCCCGAAAGCCCCCAGCACATTGAAAGCAATGAGAGGTCTGCAGGGAATGTTATCAGTCCACAGCGCTCTCAGCTCTGTCCCCTCACATTTTCTGCATTCAGGGGGCTGCTCGCCATGTTTTTATAAAATCAATGCATCAGAGCTCTGAGCTCTACACACCTCCACCAGCTTACCAGCCTGCACTTTATTTACACTACAGCCTGCATGGAATGTCACAGGGCTAACCACTTTCCAACCTACCTCTTCCATAGAATGTCTGGCACAGAGCACCACGTTATGAAATACTCTGCACATAGCGTCAGAACCACACTTCGGAATGTATTGGAAATGACCAAGGGGCAGACAAGCAACGCTCAAGCAAAGAGCAGCCCAGACAGATTCATTTTTTGGGAATATAGCTGAGGAGGTTCTTGCACTTGTGCAGCTATGAAACATACAATGCACGCGCTTGAATCAGTTCAGTTCAGGAATGTATGGTTTTGGGAGTGTAATGATAATAGCAAGCTGCACTACTTTGAGGCTATGGAATCTATACTCGCTGATACATATTCCATTAACTTCTGAAACTGTGGGTTGCTGTCAAATTGCAGACTGGCACATTTGAAAGATGGGCGCCCCACGACCAGACTCTCTCCCAATGGTTATGTTGTTTCAGCGACTCATAAAGAGTCTGTGTATTCTAAATATATTCCAGCGTGCCCAGCTCTTGCTGCAACAGGTTTTGATGGGAAAACTGGTTTTCGATAAGAAATGCAGAAAGTGGCAGGTTTTGTATCTATTTCCAGAACAGCGAGAAGCGGCTTTGTATCCAGGCAGCGGCGCAGCGCCTCCCCCAGGGCCCGGGAGCTGGGCCTGGCTCAGCACAGCACACAAGGCACCCTTATGCGATGCCCGAGGCTTCTAGTACAATGTAGCCGGGCAGGGATGGGCTGCAGGAAGCAGCACCCCGGGGTGCGGCCAGGCAGGGGTCGGAGCCGCAGGAAGCTCGGGCGCGCAGGAGCTTCGGAGAGAGATGGGAACAGGATTCCGCTCAACCCAGAGGTGCCCGGGGCTTGTTCACACCACCCTTTCCAGGGATTCCATTTCGGAGTGATACAAAGTTGCAAAATCGATCTGCTTCTGCGGTTGTTTCGAGCCAGAAACACTGTTGCAAAAGCAGGTGTTACAGTAATCTGGTGCCTTTTGAGGTAGGAACGATAATTAAATAATAGGCAAGCATTGGCAGTGCCAATAGGTCTGGCTTAAAAGGAATGTGCTATAGTAATGTGAAGCATTACAAATAGATAGCAAGGGAATGATATGTATTTTGCAGAAGCAAAGAACTGTAGAATAATATTAGGGTAAGGTTACATTTTCAGGTGACGGTTGCACTGTCAAGCAAGACCTGAAAATACATGTACGTGAATGACTACCCGGGTATCCTTTCTGCAGGAAAATAAAAAGCAGCATACATTTGCTAGGGGAGAGGATGTTGCATAGCGATCAGAGCTGCTGACTCAGGAGTTGGGGATCTGGGTTCGAGTCTCGGCGTCACAACAACTTCCTGTGATTCTGGGCAAATCAAGATGTAGGAGCCCTAATACCGGTCGGAAACGGAGGATTTTGGCCGTTTCCGACCGGTATTAGGGTTTTCAGATGTAGGGCATGCATTTACAGAATCGGTAAATACAGACTCGGTAAAATACCGATTCTGTAAATGCAGATGTAGCTGGCACATGTCAGAGTGCCACAGGGCTTTAAGAATCGGTATTTTACCACCCAATCCAATTGGGTGGTAAAATACCGATTCCAGGTGTGCATGCACATCTGTGCATGCACACCTGTGCCATGTGACACACAGACATGCCCATAGGACATGTATGTGTGCCACATGGCACACAAGCCTGTAATTGGGGTGCCAGAGGGTGTCAAAGTGACACCCCCTGCACCCTTGCAAGAATAGGTAATTACCGAATCGGTAAATACCAATTCGGTATTCCACATTGATTCCTATGGGCTTCAAGGCCCATAGGAATCAATGGGGGATACCGATTCGGTATTTACAGAATCGGTAAATACCGAATCTTACAGATTCGGTATTTACCGAATCAGAATTACCTACATTTCCCCCCCTCGAATGTACCACTTCTTAAATACCGAATCGGTATGATTCGGTATTTTAGAAGTGGTAAATTAGATTTACCTACATCGGGTCCTTTGTCTCCCCGTGCCTATCACAAATTAATGTGTTCTTCTGTAATGTAAATTGTGCTCATGCCATGTTGTCGAGTTCGCGCTATATAATATAGCAAGGAAAAATAAAGTAGGGAAACTCGAGTTCAGACACTACTGAACGCGCACTCTTAAGTGCATCAGCAGTGCACTGTGAATCGGAGCGTTTCACAGGCCTGACACAGATAAGAAATGCTATCAAAACGAAATCCTACAAAATAATATACTACTGGCCGGCAGCAATTCATACCCGGACAACGTCGGGACGGGCAGCTAGTATATATATATATATATATATATATATATATATATATATATATATATATATATATAAACGACCTCCGTCTCCCTTGTGCGATCGTCCTCCCACGATAACGCCCTCAGAAGCAGACACGGACCGGGTAAATCAGATGCTGTTGTTTTTTATTCAGCTGTCGCTATATATATATATATTGCCACAGCTTCTTTTTTCCACATCTAGTAGATCAAAGGACACGGCACAGCAACAGATGGTTTTAGCGTTTTTTATTTACACACCAGTGCAAATGTGACGTGCATCAACAAAGGACGGTCTACGCGTTTCGGCTCCTGCCTTCCACTGGACCATATATATATATATTCAGTCGCTTCACAGGAGGATTCGTTTCCGGGATCCATATCCCATTGTCAGGTGGCGTGTAACACTCGGCCAATCCCACCGCCGAGTTAAGTCAATCAAAGTTTCCTGCTATGGTAAGCAAAAACACGCTCTCAGAAAGGTTGCAGCTAGTGGGAGTTTATTCACAAAGTAACGCTACGCGTTTCAGCACGGAAGTGCCTTGATCACACGTTCAACGTGTGATCAAGGCACTTCCGTGCTGAAACTCGTAGCGTTACTTTGTGAATAAACTCCCACTAGCTGCAACCTTTCTGAGAGCGTGTTTTTGCTTACCGTAGCAGGAAACTTTGATATATATATATATATATATATATATATATATATATATATATATATATATATATATATATATATATATATATATATATATATATATATATATATATATCTCAAAGCTCCAAGGTTCCCGCAGGTAAGGATGCATTCGACAGCAGTGCGCTTAAAAGCATTTAACCAGGGGAGACTGAAATCCACATTCTGATACAATTACAGCCATGTCGATGATAGCCTGACGCGTTTCTGAGCTGCTGCTCACTTCAGAGGCTCGACAAAAGGTTTGTGCTACATATATATATATCTATTCTGGAAACCTTGCAGAAACTGTCGGATGTGCTTGTATCCAAGAGTTTCTTTAGAATATTATTCTGTTGCAAAACACAGATTGCTTGCACCCTACACAAAGCCCCACAACACTGCTTGAATGAACCCATCTTCCCTCTGAGAGCCTCAGACTGTCGATGGAAGAGGTGTTTTCAGTCCACATCTGTCAATTAACACCTCAGACCTGCAAAAGGTTTTAATCAAGGATCACCGGTGAAGAAGTTACTCAATCTATCAGTTTCTGAGTGTCCAGGCAACACATACTACTTTCACCCAATAATTGTGTCAGATAATTATTACATCAATTCTGTGGTGCCATACAGCAATTTTAGCAAATTCTGCTCCACTGGCCCGATTCACAACCACGGATGCTACTGAAGTCATGTTTTGTTTTTTGACTACTCTTACCCCCGGCAAGGCTCCTCGCAGGGGCGGCTCTAGACTCATGGCTGCCCTGGGCAGGGAGCATAGGTAGGAGGCCCCGGAAGAGGGGGTCTGGGCGGGGCGGAGCGAGGAGGCCAGTGAAGAGGGGGGGTCAGGGTGTTTGGAAGTGGAACAGAGCTGGAGGCCGCCAAATCCCTGCCAGGGGCCGCCACACAAATATGTATCCATCCTCAGAGGATTATTATATTAAGGATATATATTGGCGTGGCGGCCCCTGAGGTTTGGTGGCCCTGTGCAGGTGCACAGCTTGCACATGCCTAAGGTCACCCCTGCTCCTCGTTGATTGGTGACTGGGTCTTTCATTCTCAGTAGAGTAGTAATGAAACCAGTGCCAAGGAAATGACTCGTATAAATGATAGTTAATTGGATAACTATTTGTTGAAGTCTAAACAATCAATGGCAAAACTTGGTGAATGATGGGGCCTTTGAATTTATTCCATTGTCCTAAATGTTTGGGGATATATCGAATGACAATTGGGCCATATGAGACAATCCCATATTGTGTTTCCATGACAAGAGCGGCCTCTTGTGACCATCTACCCTTACTAGTCTATGTGTCGTGAGTGGCAATTGATTGGTAGGCCCTTCCTTACTGCTTATAGTGTCACACATTTGATATGTTTAATTTCCAGCAAATATGTATTGTACATTGCAAAAGTCACTTTTGTTCCATATACTTTTTATAATTTTAATGGCTGGTACATATTTGCTTTACATAGATGAATAGGTTATAACAGTTTTCCTTTCTGATGCTTACATTTTTTCATAGTCATTGACAGTTCTATTTCCATTCCTTTCAAAAAATTATATTTATTTTTGCATTACCTATGTGATTATGGCATTTATTTCCTTTCACTTCTTTTTGTGTTGGTAAATCATGAGATCATCTCATGTAACAATGCAGAATTTCACTCCGTGCATAAAAAGTCCACAAGATTTAGCAAAGTTCCGCTAACGGGTGGAAAAAATGCACGTAACGCTGCAAAATAGCTCCAGTCTTTCGTTCCCCATTGACTAACCAGCATGAATGGTAAAATGCAAGTTGAATTTGCTGCTGCGGAGTAGAAAATCTACTCAAGAAGCATACCTCTGACTGCGAGCACTCCAGGGACTGCTCGTGTTAGTAAATCGCATTGTAGGATTCCCAGCCAACAGAAATCGTGTTAGGCGACGCCAAATCTCACTTCCGCTATCAAGCTCACTTGCTGCAGCCACGCATTGTTCTCATGATCATTGCATTGCGTGAACAGGAAGAATTTCCACCACACAATGATTGGCCGAATTTGGCTGGAACTCAGTAAAAAGAGTATTGCAGAGTCGCCAAATTCTTCCAATTCTGTGAGTGCAATAAAAATATCCACTCAGACCTAGTTGTATTCTGCAGAGCTAGACGCATTCATTTTGAGACATTGCCTTGACACAGTCCTTTCATTAAAAATCACTTACTGCCCAGGGTTTTTAACTTCTTTGGTTCTCGGTCACAGGTGGCACAGAGCTAATTTATAGAGCAAAGAAAAGGGAGTTTTTTTTATAAAGAGTAAAATGTTTTTGATGTAGTAAATGCCAAAGGTTGTCTGTTTCAGAATGATAATTTTTTAATGTATTTATTTATTTATGTAGAAGGTTTTTTTATATGGCGCGGACTTGACCCTTGGGTAACAGAGCGTTTCACAATCACATGAGGTAGGTTCGATATACATATACATCTTATCTGGCATGAGGTAGGTTTTATACAAAGAAATATATCAAACATTTCACAAGGTATGAGGTAGGTTTGGAAATGACATATGTCTGTATAATTCCTGTAAATGTCTAACTTAAAGGTTTCAATGGAAGTTCTTGGACTAGTCTACTGTACTGTACTTGGTGTATTGTGACTCTAGTACCAATAGTTTTGAGTTGTCCTTTTCCGTGCATTCTACATCCGTAACTCTGGATTAGTATTGTATCGACACAGGTTATCTCAGCATAGCATGTGGCTTTCTCTTCTCTTCGGTGGTGGTGATGCCCTGTCCTGCCTATTTGAGGAACTTACTAATTCTGAAGATCTTAGCTTCCCTCTTGAAAATTGCAGTGTTTGGAATTTTCCTAATATTTGAGAGGAGTTCCAAATTCTGGGGGCGGCTCCGGAGAAAGCTCTGTTATACGTTTTCTTCTTCCGGAACATGGGTGGTCTCAGCAGCAGCTCCTTGGCACTTCTGGCTGGTCTGCATCCTCCAGATAGCTCAATCATCTGGCCAGGTATCTTGAGGTTTTATAGTGGAGCGCTTTGTGGGAGATACATGCCATCTTCAGTTGGATTCTGGCTTCGTACGGTAGCCAGTTTAATGATTTGAGGTGTGGAGAGATATGATTGAATTTCCTCGCTCCGGTGATGAGTCTTGCAGCTGCATTGAGGCATGCTTTTAGTGGAGCTGTGGAAATTTTTGGTAGACCTGCTAAGGTTATGTATCCATATTCAATCTTTGAGATAACTAATGATTGTACTGTCAGTTTGAGATCCGCCGTAGAAATTAATGTTTTCACTCTCCTAATGTAGTTCAGGTGAAAACTGGCACTTTTTGCCATTGATTTGATGTGGGCTTTCATGTCTAGGTTCTTATCTAACGTGATTCCTAGCGATTTCGCTTAATCTACTAGCGTAGGGGTGCAGTTTAGTGCAGTGATCAGTTCGGTCCATTCCTTCACTTCTGTGTCGTTCTTTGGTGTGAAATTAATAGGAATTCTGTTTTTTGTGCATTTAGTTTCAGATGATTGGTAGTTAACCAGCAGAGTGACAGTTTTAGGGCCTCATTCATTACAATGATGTCTTCCAGGGATGCGATCTTCATGTAAATCTGCGTGTTGTCTGCGTACGTCTGATAGGATATGTTTGCGTCTTGGAGAATTTCTGTAAGGGGTTCGACATAAAGGTTGAAAAGTGATGGAGATAGGGTAGATCCTTGAGGGACTCCAATTGAGTTAGGACATGATGGGGATAGCGTCTGGTTGACCAGAAATCTTTGCGTTCTATTCTGAAGGACGGATTCAAATCATTTCAGCACATTTCCTGACAGTCCAAACCTGTCATGAAGCCTGGCTAGTAATTTTCCATGATTTAACGTGTCGAACGCAGACGACAGTTCAAGAAGGACTGGTACACATGCTCGATTGCTATCTAGGGCCTTTAACGCATTATCGACAACATGTAGGATCGCTGTTTCCGTGCTGTGGTCTGTTCTGAATCCCGATTGGCAGTGGTCCAGTAGCATGAAATTTGCGATGTGTTGGCTCAGTTGGTTTTGCATACATTTTTCAATTTATTTGGCAAGTAATGGAATATTGGTAACTGGGCGAAAGTTATTAGGGTCTGCCGGGTCCGCTGTAGGTTTTTTGATAATGGGGATGACTTGGCCTATTTTTAGGCAATTCGGCAGGATCCCTTGTGATAGTGAGGCATTTATTATTCGAGTCCATATTGGGATGACGATATGGCTGATTTTTTGTAGACATTTAGAGGGGAGTGGGTCATTATAGTGGTTATTGGGTTTGATATCCGAGAGCGTTTTAGCAATGGTATTCTGGTCATAAAGCTTGAAGGTATCCCACTGTGCTTTGTTCTTTGCCCTATCAAGATCAATTGTCGAGGTGGTATTGTTCAGTATTTGTGTTTGGTTGGGCATGCTGTCAGCTGCCGTCCTGAGCTCTCTTTCAAGCGTGTCGGCCTTATCGGTGAAGAAAGTTGAGAATTCTTCACAACTCAATTGAGTTTTAGTAGTTTCTTGGGCAGATTTGGCCAACTTGTTGGATTGCTGCTTTAATATCTCGAATAGTTTCTGTGGTCTGTTTTTCGTGTTATCCAGTTCTGATCTAATAAATTCTTTTTTGGAATTGAGGATCTTTTTGTTGTATTAATTTCTGATTTTTCTGAACGATTTCAGCTCGGGGGATGATGGGTGCTGTCTCCATTTTCTTTCAGCTTGTCTTAGTTTCCATCTATCTTCGTTCAGTGACCCATTAAACCATGGATTTATATCCTTTTCTGTGACTCTTTTCAGTTTTAGTGGCAAGGTAGAGTTGACTATATTTGTTACTGATGTAGTGTACTAATCCGTTAGCTCACTCACATTTTGCAGATTGTTAGGCGGATTCAGTTCCTTCTCACAACTTTCCACCAATAGCTCAATATTCGAGTCTTTAGTGTCCCGGGTCCACTTTTTGTTTTTTATCGACTGCGTGGTCTTGCTCCTTTTCAAGGTGGGTATAAGGAAGATTATGACATGACGATCCGACCAGTCGCACAGAACAACTGAGTGGGTTGAGATATTCTTGTTTCTCGAAATTATCCAGTCTAGTGTTCCTCATTTCGAGTGCGTTCGCTGTGTGCAGGCTTGGGTAAGGTTTAGCTTCGTTAAAAAGTCTTTAAGAGCGTTGACCTATTTGTCCTTATTGTCATCCCAGTGTAGGTTAAAATCGCCTAGGAATATGTTGTTAGAGTGATCATTGGAGTTAGCGGTGATGATCTCCATTAACTGTTCTATGAAGGTCGCAATATTACCTGGAGGGTGGTACAGCGCATGTAAGTTGCATCTTTGATTGTCTGTTGTTTGTATTTTGAGACCTAGATATTCACAGGATTCGAGTGGTTCGGATTGTATTATATTGATCTCTATATGCAATCGGTGGATGTAGGCTATACCGCCTCCTGTCTTTTTTTGTCTATCTAATCTCACAATGTTGTATTGGGGGGCACTAGAAGGTCCATGAGTGGAGATGAGGATTCCGAGAGCCATGTTTCTGTCAGGATTGCTAGGTCAATTTCCTGCCTAATGTTAAGGGCAGCGATGTCTGATGCATGTTTTGCTGCGGACCGACAGTTGAGCAGTAGACATACCATCCGTTTCCCTGAGCTACTAGTGTTCATCTCTAGAAAGTTGGTGGATAGCTGGACTTGTAAGTTGTTAAGGTTGGGTTTCCTTTCATTATGTCTGGATGTTCTATTTTCGTCGATTGGGACTGTTCTAATTTCCTCCCCTCTACTGTGGTCTGAAGGCTCATACATCTGGAGTAAGGATAGGATTTCTTCTTCCGACAAGTAACTAAGATTCTTGTCTGGCCGGTTATGCCTATTTGATAATGGCATAGCTGTCTCCATGTTCTTTCCTTGGGAATTAAGCAATAATTTTCAGATGTGTTCGACTTTTGAGTGTGTGCTTACCGTGATTTCCATCATCTTTTCCATTGCTTGCAGTGTGCTTCGCATGTCTTGTGACATATTGTCAATTTGTGCTTGTAGTTCTTTTATTTCTCTCTGGGTCTGGAATGATGTATTAGAAGTGCTCATCCGCTCTTTTCGGGACTCACGGTTTGCGTTCCCGTGTTGTGTATCTGTTCTTTTTCCTAAGTTCTTTTCCTCTGTGTCATAAGTTTTGCTGTTTGCGCCTCCTCTATATATGCTGTGCGATGCACTATCAGTTTCATTTGATCTAGACACCCCCCTTGGGTGAAGAGCATTTCGTACAGTCCTTGATGACACTTGTGCTATAGTAGAGAGGGGCATGGGATGGGTGGTATCTTCCATATCATTTATTACTGGGTTCTTAATGAGTGGCTTAATCTTAGGAGCTGTTTTAGGAGCTGTCACATCATGAGGGAGAGCGTTGGTTCTTCCCTCTGTACCTGCGCCGTATTCGCATATACTATAGCTATTTCTGTTCTCTCTATAAACTCCCCATCCAATGCGTCTCTTATCTCAGTTATGTCTTCAAGTAGCGTTGAGTGTTGTTGATCCTGAGTGTCTCTAGGAAGTATGCTGCCTGTGATGGTAGTGTTGGTGGTGTATAGGATGTCTACTTGAGGGGTCCGGTGTTGTTGCACTCTTGGGTTCTCTACCCCTTCCTTTAAGGTTAAGAAGATATTTTCTAACTTTTCTAATTTGTTGTTGGCTGCTTGTATAAGCACTATTCCGTTCTTGTAAATAGTTATGCATAGGTTTGCTCTGAGTCTTGGTGACGGTATGATCAAAAGTTTTGTGCCATGTTGGATATTGCATACAGTTTTTATGTTGAGCATTTTAGTAATGACAGTGCGCCATTTAGCCGTTCTTCTGGTGAAAAATATCATGTCATTTACTATGATGCCTTTGTCTAGGTTAAAGGAAGGGTCAGAGATGAGCGTGTCTGGATTTTTCCTCATTAGATTGTGCTTGAATGTTCGGGCTGCGGTTTTTGATAGGTATGTTGGATATGTTATGACATGGGTGTTTATGCCTACCGATTCTAGATTAATGTCGGCCCTATTTGCTAGCCAATGAAGGATCAGTTGGTAATCCTGACTTCTGCTAAATGAGCTACATGTTTAAACTAAAGCAGGTGCAAACTATCTATACCTATGCTTCCCATAGAATATGGAACCCTGAATTTGCTTTGGAACAATGGTGATTGTGATAGAATTAAATGGCACATTTTCTTGGAACTACAATTCAGAAGAAACGACTTTAGAAAATGTATCTAGAATTCTTAAAACAAGTATCTCGGATTTTAGCCATGATCATTGTTTGTGGGACATGTTATTATGTGAGAAATCTTTAGCATGCACCATTAGAATGTGAGGCAATTAACAAACTAATTGATACACTGAACAACATTGTGATGATTTTCTTTGTTTTTTAAAACAACTTTCTTTTTTTATTTTGTTGGGAGTAAAGACCTATTTTGCATCGCAATACTGAATGTTAGTCTGCATGTTGAACATTACAGTTATAACATGATGCGACTAGGGCGTGGGCCCATGAGATGCACTCGATACGTGAGACTCTATGACCCTTAATCTGAATGTCCTGCCGGGGATGACCAGCTCGCCGCCTCGGAAGAGGGCATTTCGCATATCCCTGACACCCACAAAGTCCTGGACATTGTCATGTGTATCCCCCTTTGCTTAGTGTTCTCTTCATATATGTAGTAAAGGGGTGCTAGATATTATCAAATGTTGTGACTCTATAGCGAATGATTGCTGTCAGTCTTTCAATAGCATAGATTGACCACACCTTCCACCATCACATATTGAGTGAGGGTGCCTGCGATTGCGTCTACATTTGAGCCACACTCAAGCGAACAATGGCCAGGAGAAGTTGGGAGAATAGCTTCCCCTGAGGAGTCCTTGTGGGGTACAGTCTCTGTTCCCTCAGATCTCCCAGGAGGACCAATTTTCGGTCATGGTGCAAAGAGACAGTAGTTGTGGAACATATGCTGAAGAGGACTTTCTCCCAGAACTCCCAAGCACTCAGGCATGTCCAGCATGTGTATAGAAAAGTGTCTGTTTCCCCACAAACCTGCTAGCTCAACTCTGAGTCCCCAAACATCCTGTTTACATACACAGAAATGAGGTAACAACTTGTCGATGTTTTGTAAGCATTCTCCTTGTATCGTAAAGAGATGGAGGACTTGGAAACGCTCTGCAAGATAGCCCTCCAAGTCTCATCAGAAATGTTCATGTCCAATTCCCCTTTCCAGTGGAGCCACATATGCATGCATCTTAGAGGGGGTGAGATTTACGAGGTAGCAGTATAGCCAGGATATGCCTTTACATTTAGTGTTATTGATGTAAAGAGATTAGATCTGTGATTACTTTCTCTGCAAGGCTGTTTTCGCAGGATCACTCCCCTCCAGTACAATGCCTGTGTAAGCCTGTATGCAGCGAACCTAGTAAGTCCATATTTCTCAGTGAGGTCCCTTCTCATACTAAGTTCATCGTCATTTAAAAAAATCCCTCAAATGAGCTGATTGGCCCGGATTCCAGCAAAAGGAACTGGAGTCTGCCATGCCTGAGGGTGAGGATGGCGGGTGGGGGATCCCTGTGTCTTGCAAGAGGAGTCAGAAGAAATGGTTAAACCAAAAATACTTGCTTTCGTCTTATGGTTTGCCAATGGGCGAGAACTTTGGTTGTCAGTGGTGGTGGAGGGACGAGCCCACCTCGGCCGTGGTCAAGTGCCAGAAATAATCTCCAAGGGGGCGCCAACGAGAAGGCCTGTTCCACTTGCACCCAAGTTTTTCCCCGAGGATCATGGTTCCAGTCAAGTGAAGGCCAAAGTTGAGCCTCTAGCATATACATTGTTATGTCTGGGAAGCCCAACCACCCCTCTGACGTGGAGCGAAACAGGGTGGATTTTGCCACTCTTGGGGATTTATCTTCCCACACAAAATTGAGCATTTTACTGTGAATCAAGAATTATTTTGTTTCAGGGTTTGTGAGGGGGAGACATATTTCAAGCTTGCCACACCGATATAGGCCCTTGAATAATGAGCGGGTAGAGGAGGGATGTTACTATCGTAAAGAGCGCTCTTGCGAGCTGGGAGATGAACCCCTAGGCATTTTATTGCCAAATCAACACATGTATGCTCTGTTGCATGGGATCATGACGGTGGCCCTGATACCTTGGCAAAGAAGCCCAATTCCCTCAACAATGCCAGGATTGGTATTTCAGGGTCAGTGACAAAGCACAATATATCATTGGAGAAGAAGGCTAGTTTGTACTCCCTGCACTCCACTTCATTCTGTGAATTGCAAGATTATTCGGGATCTTGGCCACCATGGGTTCCATGGCCAGAGCAAAAATTAGAGTGGACAGGAGGCACTTCTCCACTGCCTCGTGTCCCTCGTCAGGGGGATATCTGATATGTCCAGTTCAATATTTTAAGCTTGTTGTTCGGCTTCTGGTCAATCCACTCTGTCGAATGCCTTCTCGGCGTCCAGGGAGAGAAAGATCATTGTTTGGCATCGACGCTCCGCCACCTCCATAAGTGCCACTGCGTGTCGTGTGTTGTCATTCTCCTGTATATTCCTGATAAACCCCAATTGCTGAGAAGCAAGAAGGCTGGGCCAGATATGTTGGAGCCGGGCCACGAGTAACGATGCCGGAAGCTTTATGATATTATTAAGTAATGCAATTTGCCTATTGGATGAGCAGAGCATCGGGGTTTGTCAGGTTTAAAAACAAGAGTAAAGTGGGATCCCAGGATTGTGTCCAGCACCACCTCAAACGTCAAGAAATATATGAAAAGGTTCCTAAGGGTTTGTATCAGCAGGGAAGCTTATGTCTTATAAAAGGTGGCAGGCAACCCAGGGAAGAATGGCAGTTAATCACAGCCAGAACATCTTCCAGCAAAATGTCTTCCTCTAGTAAATGCAAGTAGGCCGCTCTGCTTGGGTGCGTAAAGTCAATATTCGTCCTGAAGTTTCCCATCCTGTCTCTGGGTCTGGAACACGATAGCACAGTATTGCTGAAACACAGCGAGAATCTCTATCATTTTTTTTACAGCGTGCCCTCTGCATCCTTGATCTCATTATTGTGTTTTTGTGTTGCTGTTATACGCAAGTTGTGGGCCAGGAACCAGTTTGCCTTGTTGCCCCGTTTGTAGTAGGTTTGATTAGCAAAAAGGAGCATCTTTACTGGCACTTTTACCAATATCCATTCAAGCTCCCCCCTGAAGCCTGCAGAGTTCCTACAGGGTCCTAAATGAACCTTCCTTCTTGTGTTGAGTCTCAGTGTGAGATATCTGAATTTCTAAATCGTGTTTGCGTAATTTAGCATAGCGCTCAAACGTCAGCGTGAGGAAAACGAGTCCCCCCCGGAAGACCATCTTCACCGTTTACCAAAGGGTTGAAGGGGACACCTTGCTATTATCAGTTTTGGCAAAGTAGTGTTCAACAGTGTCTTTATTGCGATTTTGCTGGGTTTGGTCTCTGAGCGCCACTTTGTTCACGACTCATGGTGTCAGGAATGGTTTCTGTGGGTCATCTGAACCTATCATCAGCCACACCTGGGTGTGATCGGAGAGGACTTTGACATTGATTTTAGTGTCAGTTAGTCTAAGTAGTAGGGATTGCGAGAACAGAAAGAACTCCAAACACGAATAGATTTTATGGACGTTAAAATAGAACAAAGAATCTTGTTCGCAGGGACGGTGGTGATGCCAGGCATCCACCAGAGCCAAGTCTGACAACCCTGGTGTCAGGGCGGTGGGAGGGCTGTTTGATCACCTTGTTGGGGATGGGAGCGATCCAGCCCTGACAAGGGTTATGGAGAGTATTGAGGTCACCACCCAAAACAATATCACCTAGTGCAAAATGGGAAATCCTTGGGAAGAGGCCATTAAAAAACTCATCTCTCACCTCTTTGCACCCATACTTGGAGATAATGATTGTTGGGGTAGTACCCAGAGTGCTTCACACCCCCACCTGCCCCTCCCTGTCCCTGTATATGCTTTCTATTTTTTTAAAAGCTAGGTCCCAGCTGAGGAGGATCCTGACACCCTGGGACTTAAGGGCGTATGAAGAGTGGAATTGCGTTGGATACCAATAGGAGCAGAGGTGCTTGGTGTCATCTTTAAGGAGATGAGTTCTTCTGAGGCAGCGCCACATCTACCTCCTTCTCCCTGATCCAATTCAGTAAAGCTTGATGCTTAACCAGGGATTTTAAACCCTGTACATTCATTGACACAAAGTCTAGGGTTGCCATGGTATTCTGCGTGGGTATCCCAGCTTGCTTGTATGAAACGCATAGTATTGTATTGTGCATTAATCATGTCACCTCTTAAAATACCAATTGTGTGTCACAACTGGGTTATAAGTAAACAGAGCAGCAATTGAAAACAAACTATTAGCTGGAAAACCGTAAATAAAATTAGCTATCAGCCTCATCCAAGGCTGGATCCGGGATTTCAATGCCTGGGGAAAGAGGGAAAAAAGTGGTAAACACCTGACGTTGTCTAGAATAATAGGGACAGCTCCTTGAATGAACTTCAGATCCCCTCCCCTGGTATTTAGTTTCCAAGTAATTGAATCAGCATCCAGTGAGGAATGCAGGATATGTTGTTAGATGTAACCCTGGGCGTAGTTCGCGGGGTAGCACTATGCGTAGCTATGCGAAGTGCACTTCGCACTACACGAGCTACGTGTAGCTACACGAACTACGTAGTGCACTTTGCAAAATGCTGTTTGCACTGATTGCACAGTATCAGATGCTTGTCCGCACTATGCAATCAGTGCATACCCCATCTTGCACAGTGCAATCAGTCGTTTTCTGCCGCTTGAGTAGATTTCTAATTGAGCGGCAGCTTTCTCAAAGCGACTGGTAGTTTCTGATCGCGAGCGGTCCCGAGCATACTCGACCACTCGCAATGAGAAACCTGACCTCCCCTCATTGAGAATCTCGCCAGGAAGTTTTTTTTCCACACTCGTGATTGGCAACTTGATGTTGCTGATCGCGAACGAGGGAAAAGTTTCACCGGGATGTCATTTTGCTCGCTTGCGGTTGCCAACTTGTTGTTGAGGACCGCAAGCAAGCAAAAAATGACCACTGCACTACGCTACGCTATGCGTGTTTGCACTGTGCTACGTGCAATTTGCATAGTGCGAAGTAGCGCAAACTTCGCAAACTACGCGAGCGTAGCGTAGTGCTTCGCCCAAGGTTAGTTAGATGTTCTCATGGCCATCCCAGTCGGGGCTAGATGTTTGAGTAGCTCAAGATAAAGTGTTTTCTTCATATGAGGTTGGTCTGCACTCTCTTCTGCCTTGGCGTTGCTGTTTGAGGGCTTTCTTGCATGTGGAGCTGATTGTCTGGAAGCGCCAGCCCCCTCCCTGGTCCACCCGGGGCAAGACATCTGGTCCCCTGGGGCCTCTCTGGGTTTGGGTAGGGCAGCATGCCCAGTATCTTGCGAACTCCTCTACAGGGTGTACTATGACTCATTTCCCCTTGAAAATGAAGTGCAGGTGGAAGGGGAACCCCATCTATATTAGATTTGTATTTTTGTAAGTGTTGAGTTATTTCTTGGAATTCCCTCCATCTGGCTAACGTTTGGGTGGAGACGTCTTGAAAAAGTGAACTGTTGTCCCCTAGGAACACTATTGATTCCTGCTGCTGAGCCGCATGTAGGATCGTCTCCTTTATGTGAAAGTAGTGAACCCTGATGATAGTATCATAAGAAAGATTATTTTGCAGCTGGAAGGCAGAGTACACCCTAAGAGTTTGGTCAAGAAGGTTTGACGGGCCCTCAACTTGTTGGAGTATGTGGGTGAAGAGGGCCTGTACATGAACTTCTAACTCCACGGGGGGGTTTGTTGATACAATACCCTGCCCATATTTCCTTCTGAAGTGATTTTTGAGGTCCCCAAGTTTTCATGCAGAGTTGCTTGGTCTTGCTCCAGTTTTTCTATGCGCGTTGTTCGATCAGATTATCTTGAACATGGTCGGCCACAGTCAAATTCATTTTCTCTAGGCAGTAATCCATTTGGCGTAGTCCTCAAACCCTCCTCAGAGCAACGCAAAGCAAATAGACCCCAGCTGCCTCACAAAACACTGGAAATGTTCTTGCACCTTTGTCCGTTTATTGGCATGCCAAGGCAGAATGCAGAGGCAGTGTCACATCTTGGAACAAGCTTCTTCTGCCCCTCATGGATAGTCAAAGAAGAATATATAGGGCAGAAAGTGCAGTCACCAGTAAAATCATAAGATGTGGCCAAGGCCAAATACGGTTGTACATATACAAATAGAAGTGTCATGCAGGCCCAGGACACAGAGCAATATAAAGGCACAAGGGACCAGAAAGTAAGTTTAAGCCAACCTGCAAGATTTAGAGGCTTTTCACAGCTGTTAACCCATGACGTGTCAAAGAGGGGTCAAGCTTTAATAGATATGTAAGGGGAGCGGTGTTCAGGAGCATTGGAGCAAGCAGCTTGGTCAGAGCGGTTAGCTCAGTAGGTCTGAGATAGTGTGGAGGAGAATATGGGATTGATTCACTTATTTGGCTGATGCAAACATATAGATATATATTTTGCCCCACATCAAGGCCCTATTGAAGTCTGGGCTGAGGGAATGGATGTCCTTACGGTACTCAGATAGTAAAGGTTGAATGGAATCAGGATTTCCCCTCCCCAGATTGTGGCGTGCAGGCCGGGAAGTCCTCCCCTGGGTTCGCAGGAAGTCAGCTTTTGTAGCGAGTCCCTGATGGATGGGAAGTGGTATTGGTCACAATTATCAATATGAAGTCATTGTGTCTGGGGCCCAATGGGTCTTGCCCCTAGGGATGCTGCCTGTGTGAGAAGGCTCCAGCATGCACTGTCTTTGAACCCCTGTGCTCACCTTCTTCCAAAGGGCCCCAGTCTGCAGCGGGCACATTGTCATCACCCACACTGCTACCAGGTCCAGCACCATTCACTGCGTACATCAGGCACTCCACGGTTTCAGGGGTTAGGATGGTGCCAGATCACGTCGAGGCCCACATTCCCTGATAGTGGGAGCAACGGGGGTGCACTCCGAGTGTCTATTTGCCCTAAGTGCCACTGGGCCCTCCTGTTTAGCACTTTGCTTCTTGTGCGAGCCTCTCCGCAAATGTCTCTGTTGCAGCATTCTCCCCGAATGAAGGGCACCCTAAGGGCCGCCGCCCATCCTCCACGGACACATCAGGTAGGCTTGCTGCCAGGTAAGGGCCCTCCCGCAATGCTGCCATCCTTGGGTCTGTATTCAGGCATGCCAACTGGCATGCCTCCAACACCACACCAGGCCCTGGTCTAGGAAGGAGTCTGGGGCCTCTCCTCCCACCTCCCCACAGGAGCCCACAGATGCCAGTGTCTTCATGCCTCCCCTCTGTCTTTGCTACCACTGCTGCCACTGCCCAGTGGACTGTGGGCAGGTTTGTTCCAGATCTAGGGACTAATGTGGCCACAGGGAGAAAATGGACACCTTTCTTTCTCCGAACACTTGTTGCTATATCCGTGCCATACCCCAGCCTGATTCAATCAATCAATCAATCATGACACTTGCATAGCGGGCTACTCCCCGGAAGGGTCTCAAGGCGCTTGGGGAAGGGGATTAGATACTCTGAGATCATTCTGATGTGACCCTCATCTGCTGGACACAGGAAGACTGGGCGTAAGTTAACACCCACTGAGGATCACTCCATTGTAGCTGCAAATAAGGGGCTCTCAAGTGGAGGCACTTCATGGCTGACCATGCCCCCAATGTGATGATTTTCTGACTGAAATTAATATAATTTATCAGTGGATCTTCGACAACAATAATTTGTAACTAATACCATTCCATGATGGATGCCAGAATTTGAATAAGCTTGTTTGGTTAAACATCGCCGATCATCACACATGTGTTAGAGAAAATACTGTTACTACAGGAGAACATATTTCAAGAGCACTCTCTTTTTGAATGTTCAATGGACACATTTGAAGTGAGACCTCACTCATTAAAGTACATTTCTATTTCTTATTAAAGTAAGAGAAAGGTCCAGCCCTGCAGTGAAGATACACGTCTCCAAGACGTAAAAAATGTTTCACCCAACGAATGTGAGACATCATGGAAATGAGCATGTAATTAGGGGTGTCTGAAATTAAATAGTCAGATGACTTGTAACTTTATTACTTTTTAATGCTTCATGAGCTCTGCAAACTTCACTAAGTTTAAAAATAAATGCCTCTTAAAGGGCTCCTTAAAACAGTGGAAAGTTATTTCAGCTGCACCAATAGACAGTAATGGTAAGCAGGTGGCCTGGTGACTCCTAGCAGACCTTAGCTCCTCTTGGTAAGTGATCTACATTGGGTTTACAAGATGCTGAGTGGTATTTTCAAATGTTGTTTTGGACTTGTGCTTTGGTCCCAGGTAAACTTACTTATATAGGATGGTGGAGGTGAGAGAGCCACAGTGGGGACAAATGAAACCCTTGCTAGCAAGGTAAAGTCACCATGAGTGATGGAGATGAAGGTGAGTAAGGAGCCTCACATCTGTAACGTTAAGAACGGTTGACTGGGTTTGGGGAGTGTGAAGAAATACTTGCTAATGAGTTGGAAAAATTCCACAGCAGGCAAGGTCTCCAACGATAGTGGTGGCAACAAGGAATGGAGAGAGGTGCAGTGCAAGAAAGTCCATGTCAGCACGGCTATATCTCTTGAGATGGAAGAGGCCAAAAGAGACCTAAGAAGGGAAAGCAGTTGTCAAAGAATGAAGTGCTGAAAATATATCAACACCCATAAACACCCTAAATGGGATGAAACAAACAACACAAAACATTCTCAAAGACCAAACCTAAAGTGTAGTCTTCTATCAGTGAGTCTTAGATCTGGATTATGGTGCAGAGACAGAATATCGAGTCATTAATTGTGGTTCAGAAATATCGACAGCAAGAATATCGTGGTTAAGAATGTCAACTTACTGTAAGCAATATCGATTTTAAAAAATATCAAAGTGTTTAATATTGTTTACACAAATATAGTTGTTAAAAATATTGTTTTTTTATTAATATTATGTATTATAGTATATATTTTATATGTATGTGATGTATTTTTTGTGTATAAGAATTGTTTGTATTTTTAATATACATGTTAAATTTTAGTAGTTCTTAAATTGTTTATATTTGAACTTTGAGTTTTTAGTTGCTTAGTGGGTAGTGGGTTTATAGGGTAATATAGGGGGGGGAGTAATTTAATTATATTACATTAATTGATTCTTTTTTATTTATTCATATTTGTTTAATTGAAATGTTATAGTGTTAAATGTGTAAAGTAATTTATTATTAATTAATTATTAATTGGTTGTTAATCATTTTAATTAATTAATTAGTATTCAATTCAATTCAAAGATCTTTATTCGGTGATTAAAAAACACACCAAGGGCTCGATTCCGATCCGGTAAAATGCGCTCCGAATCGTCGTACGGAGCAATTTTCCCCGTACGAATCGTACCCGTAGACGTCCCCGTACGTACGACGAAGTACGATCCGTACCAGGAGCCAAAGACCGTACGATTCGTACAGGACTCCGTACGACTAAAATATCCGTACGAGTCGCACTCGGAACCCGCTGTACGTCACATCGCTACTGTTCGCGGCTGGTTTTTACGACCCAGCAAGTACGATTCGTGTCGGGTACGCAACGTACGAGCCTTTTTTTTACGGGAGCTGGAAACAGCCGTAAACGCATAGTTCGCGCCGAAACAAGTACAGAACGCCCCCCCCCCGGGGACGCCGCGTACCCCACATGATCGCCGGGGTACGCGACGTACCCCTGCGATCATGTGGGGTACGCGCCGTACACCCAGCGTACATGGGGTGCGCACCGTACCCCATGTACGCTGGGTGTACGGTGCGTACCCCATGTACGCTGGGTGTACGGTGCGTACCCCATGTACGCTGGGTGTACGGCGCGTACCCCACATGATCGCAGGGGTACGTCACGTACCCCGGCGATCATGTGGGGTACGCGGCGTACGGTGTGTATGTGAGTGAGCGCTTTACCGTACGAATCGCCCTTACCTGACGCCGACCGTACGAATAGCGTCCTGCTCACCCGGTCCGGATCGTACTCGCCGGGTCGTACGGTGTGTTTACGATTCGTACGGAAACGGCTCTGGATACGAATCGTACGGGGGATTTATTTTACCGGATCGGAATCGAGCCCCAAATATTAATGTTAAAATGAAAAACAGGCAGGAAAAAATGTAAAACTTTTTAAAAATTGTAAAATCAGAGACATTTCATTCATCTCCCCTAGTTAGTCTTAAACGGACCGCTACCTTAATAAAATTCATTATACAGCACAAAGTTAAGGGGTCCGATGCTTTTTGTAAAAAGACTAATGCCTCCCTGGCGTGTTCCTGTTTGGCTTTTTTTAAGACATTTACAAGAAATCTGCGCCTGGGCATTGTAAAAAAGGGACAGAGTAGAACAAAGTGAAGGGAGTCCTGCGGAGACCTGTTGTCGCAGCCGCAGGGTCCCTTCTGCTCAATTGGTGTTGCGAATCCTGCTGAATAGTAATTAATTATTGTAATTGTGTAATTAATTTTAGGTGTGTTTTGTGGTGTTTATAGATGGAAAGGGCGGGAAATAAAGTAATGTATTATTAATTAATTAATCATTGGTTGTTAATTCATTTTAATTAATTCATTGATTAACAATTAATTATGGTAATTGTGTAATTAATTTGAGGTGTGTGTTGTGGTGTTTATAGATGTAAAGGGTGGGAAGTAATTCATTTGTAATTTATGAATTGATAATTGGTTAATTAATTTTAATTAATTAATTGGTAATTAAATATGGTAATTGTGTAATTAATTTTAGGTATGTGTTGTGGTGTTTATAGGGGTAAAGGCTGGGAATTCATTTCCATTTAATTAATATATAGCTGTAAATTAATGTTAATTATTTCATATTTATTTTGGGTAATTTAAAATTTTTGTGTGTATTTTTTTAACTTTAAAAGGGGTAAAGGGTGGGTATTTAATAGGGGTAGGTGGAATTTGTGTAATCGCGTTACGCAAATCTCCGCGAAACGGTAAAAAATCTCAGCAAACACGCAGAAATTCCTCGTACACGCGGAATTGCTTGTTTGTGATGCTTTTTTCCTGTTTGCAATTGCTGTTTGCGTGCTCGGGGGAAATATCTCACAAACACACATTTTGAGAACGCGAACAAGCAAAAAAGTTCACAAAGTCGCGGAACACTTAATTTGGGGCAATTTTGCGTTCTCCGCGGAACGGGAAATTACCCAAATTCCGCAAGAGGAATGGAATTCACCACCCAGGCCTAGTATGAAATACACTTTAATTACTTTATTATTAGTTGTTAATAGTAATAGTTTTTATTTTAAAAATAAGTTTAAATTGTGTTTTATTATGTTATAGTGTAAACTAGGTGTGTGTGGATATTATAGTGTTAAAGTGCGTGAAGTCAATTATTGGTCATTAGTTTGTTTAATAATATTTTTTTAATTGAATAATAATTATTCTAATTATGGAAAAATGTTGAAGTGTTTTATCACTTGTGTGGTGTTATAGGGTAGGAAATAAAAAAAATGACATTTATGTATTAAGTAACTTTTTTATTTGTAAATATTTTCTAGTTTAAAAAATATTTTTTATAAATAATTATTATTTCATTTTATATATGATTTGTAGGTTTTTGATATATGTAATTAATATTATAATATGTTTTCTTTTTCTATATTTAATATATTTGATTTTTCATTTTTAAATATTTTTTATTTATGTTTAGGATTTTTTAAAATGTGTAATATTTGTTATTTTTGTTTTAAGTGTTTGAGTGCGAATAGTAATTTTTGTCTCTTCACTATCCAACACTTTTGTCTAATTTTTTCCTCTCAGCAATCCAGCACTTTCCCTATCGTTGCACTCACTTGAGCGGGAATACTCATTTTTACCCCACCGCTATCCAACACGTTCTCTACTATTGCACTCCCTCGAGTGAGAACAGACATTTTTACCCCTCCACTATCCAACACTTTCCCCACTGTTGCATTCACTGGAGTGGGAATAGTATTTTGTACCCCTCCGCAATCCAACACTTTCCCTACTGTTGCACTCGCCAGAGTGGGAATACAAATTTTTACCCCTCCACTATCCAACACTTATCCTACTGTTGCATTCAGTGGAGTGGGAATTGTAATTTTTATCCCTCTGCTATCCAACACTTTCTCTACTGTTGCACTCTTTATAGTGGGAATAGTAATTTTTGCTTCTCCGCTATCCAACACTTTCCCTACTGTTGCACTCACTGGAGTGGGAATAGTCATTTTTACCTCTCCGCTATCCAGCACTTTCTCTACTGTTGCACTCACTGGAGTGGGTATAGTAATGTTTACCCCTCCGCTATCAAACACTTTCCCTACTGTTGCACTCACTGGAGTGGGAATAGTAATTTTTACCCCTCCGCTATCCAGCCCTTGCCCTACTCTTGCGCTCACTGGAGTGGGAATTTGTAATTTTTACCCCTTCGCTATCCTGCAGTTTCCCTACTGTTGCGCTCACTGGAGTGGGAATAGTAATTTTTTACCGCTCCGCTACCCAGCACTTTCCCTACTGTTGCAGTCACTGGAGTGGGAATAGTGATTTTTACCCCTCCGCTATCTAACGCTTTCCCTACTGTTGCACTGACTGGAAGGGGAATATACATTTTCACCCCTATGCTATCCAACACTTTCTCTACTGTTGCACTCACTGGAGTGGGAATAGTAATTTTTACCCCTCCGCTATCCAACACTTTCCCTACTGTTCCATTCAGTGGAGTTGGAATAGTCATTTACCTAATACTTGAGAACAAAGCCAGGAACTTTTTTAAATTATTGGCTAAAAATTAAAATCGGTTTGGTCTGATGTTAGATCATAATTATTTATCTTGATTTTAAAGAGCACCTTATGTGGCACATGAACAGACATTGATTCTTTTTTGGATTAAAATGAGTGTGGGACTGGTTGGACTTTCCAAAAGATGAGAGGAAAAAGACCAGTTTTTTTACAGCCTCAATAAATGTAGCAATTTATAAATCATGACCGTGTGGTGCCTGCCAGGAAGTGCAGGGAAATGCAAACAGGTGCATTTCTGACATTGAGGCAGGTGCTGCAGCCAGCAGCACACTCCCCAATGTCAGAGATCCACGACGCGACCGCCACAGTGGCGGTTGCATCATAATCTAATGTGTGGGACCGCCGCATTACAGGCAGACGATCCCAAGCCCCGGCACGATGGCGGACGGACGGAAGTCCGACCACCATCGTAATAATGAGCCCCTTAGTTAGGTCAGACTTCGGCAAAAGCATTTTTCTTATAGACTTTGCCCAATAAAATTAGATTTGCAATACTTTTTTCACACACATCCTGTTTTGTGCATTTTAAAGTTTGGATAACTTTGGAATTAGGTCACAGATTCATTGGTGTTTTTCTGGATAGTTAGGGCCTGAACTCCAAATTAGTTTCACACTATTTTAGGTTTACAAAACCATCAATATATGGATACAACTGGCAAATACTGATTAGTAGAATCAGTATTTGTACATCCCCTGTAGATAGAACATGCTAGCTTTAAAAATGTGGACACTTCTTAATTCTAATTCTAAAATTAGAGCTACGGATTGTGACTGTGGGTAGGAGATTTTTTTTTATCTGCGGTAAACAGATGAAAAAATGTCAAAAATTCTATCTGTTTCTGCTTGTTTCAAATGCACAGCCCCAAACAAAAGGCAGAATACTCTCCAGCACAGGTGTTCCTTGTTTCTCATAGTGTGGAATGCACGGCACAAGGAAAACAGTGCCCAAAAGTGCACGGGCACTGACAGTAGTTCAAAACAAGTTCCCCAACAGGAGAGTCTACGGGCCTGATTCACAAAGGACCTTTGCACTCGTGGTGGATGCCCCGCAGTCGCGGGGTAGACCCCGCACTTGGGGCGATATCTCCACAATGAAAATTCTCATCAGGCCCCAAGTGTGGTGCTTGCCTGCTAGAGTGCCACATGGAACCTGAAAACAGGTGCCATGCAGAGGGCAGAGGCATCCCTACTTAGAAAGTTGTTTTCATGAGTGCCGTCAGGGTCCAGGAAAAACATGAAAGTATTCATATTGCCTGAGCCCTCATAGTGCCACTAAAATGCAACTGTTTTGGTTTTCGGGATTCATGTATTTTCACCCGGGAAACATCATTTACCACGAAGGCATTACCACTACTAACGTTTACCACGTGACACTTACCACGCAAACGTCTTTAAAACGAGGGTGCCTTCCACGACGTCTTTACCACGGGCTGGGGGGGAGACGTGGTATTCCTTCAAGTCGTTCTGCGTGGGCTTGGGGGGGCAGAGGGGGGGGGGCTCGAAGGGGGGCTGGGGGGGGTCTCCCCCCCAAAAAAAATAACAAGCAGGTTACTTTAAAAAAAAACTAACATAATTTTAGAAGAAAAAGGAAAGAGCCTCCCCCAAAGACGTGCCGTGTACGTCAAAAAAGCAGTCCTTTTTTTATTTTGGTATACGTGTTTTGACGCTTGTTTCCATGGAGGATGGAAGTAAGGGCTCGTAGAGAAAGACGTGCAGGTAAGACGTTTCTACGCGTAGTAAAATCCTACGTTGTAAATACCAGCGTGGTAAAGCCACTTGCGATGTAAAATTCGCGTGGTAAAGCCATGCGTGGTAATTGAAATCGTGGTATAATCATATATTCTTTTCACCCATGGAGCTGCTTTAATTCCGCTCTGCAGATGAAATAGAATGGGTGAATTCCTCCTCATTGGAAATCTGGCCAGCAAGTTTGCGATCCCCAATTGGGACTTGGGTGTTTAACAGGTAGGGATGACTGGAGGAAATTGTGAATGCAAGAAACACCCACAATGTTTTTCCTACATGGATATTGACTTCTGTAGTAAAAACATTTTAGCTCTATTTGAAGACATACAGAAAGTGTGCAATGGGGAGGGAAATTTTCACCAAGCAAGACTTTTTTTCAACAGAAAAAATCCTGGTGGAGACAAAAGATGGATCTGTTAATATATATTTGTGCTCTTGGTACTGCTGTGGAATGCTCACTTGACAAACAAAATAGGGAGTGATGGTAGACGACGAACAAGCATAAAGATGTATGAGTTGCACACATCTTCCCCAAAACCCTTAGGATGTTTGTGAAATCCCCCAAAAAGTGACAAGTCTAATCTTAGAGGTGGACCTAGAAGAACAGATTTACAACTTTTATAGATTTAAATTAGACCTGGGCGGTGTTCGCGGTGTTTGCAGAACTCCGTGAAGTGACAAAATACTCTGCAGAGTTCCACAAGCGGCGGAGTGGGGTGCGAGGTGCAGTTTGCGCTATTCTTCATGCCACTCGAGTAGATATTTTCCCCGAGCAGCAGCTCGCATTTGCCAACTTAGCATTGCTGAGCGCGAGCGAGAAAAAAACTCTACTGCGCTACAGGTAGCAGAGATTTCTGCACTCCGCGATCTCCCTCGAGCGCCGAGTACAGAAAACTCTGCGAACTGAGCAGAGTTCACCGCCCAGGCCTAATTTAATCATTGGTTTGTTTCTTAATAGAGTTGTGTGAAATAATCATAATGACCTTTTGCCTGATTATGTGAAATTTAATAAGTGTGCAAAATCACGTAAAAGTTTATGATATGCATATCTGGCATTTCTCGCTCTATATTACTGCAAAACGAATCCTCTGAGCTTTCTGTTCAACCACGTTATTCTTGTGCTTCCAAGATACAATTTTTAACCAATCTGAAATGAAATTATGTGGCATAATTTCAGGAATTCCATGTAACAAGCGTAACGCGGATCATTAGGAATTCATTAAAATTTTATCCATGACTAGGAATTGTGCGGTATGTCAATTAGGGATAGCACAGCAGTTACTACCCTGGCTTGCCCTTGGCACTGCCCATGCTACCACCAAGCTAACGGCTCAGGATCTCCAAACTCAGTTTACTCCCCTCCCTGCTGTTCTTTGTCCCCTCAACAGCAATTAGTCGAGTGTGGAGGGGTGAACAGTTGACAGGGGTTCTACCCTGTTTTGCCATCTAGAGTCAAACACTTTGTCAAGTCACTTCTGGTACCCCTGGTGTTTTCAGGGAACTGATACCCACTCATGTGTGTCTTTCCTATTACTGGTTCCAAGGAGCCTAGATCACTTATTACTAGCTTCTTTTTTTTGCCAGTTGTAGGATAAATTGATCAAACGTTTTTTTATGCCCCATTACTCATTTGTGTAAAACAGTCTGCTGCTGCAACACCATTTTTCTAGTGTGTGTGCTCCTTCAGATGGGAACAATTGATGTCTGGAGTCTCCGCCTCAAATGATAAATGAAATGTGTTTTATTCAGAACCCTGTCTACTCAGAAGTAGCAATTCTGTAGAAGAGCATGGATGTCTTGGCCTTCCCAGCCCTTTAGACACAGAATGCTTCTTAAGAGCATCACTGGCGGGTGGCAATTTATTAAACCGCGCATGCGAAACAGTGCTCGCTATTTCTAAACACTTCCCGCTCTGCAAACTATTCATCAAAAATCTTTGTGGGAAGAGCTGGAATCCTACCAGAGGAAACCTTATTTAATCATAAAGGCTGGCTTTTCTTCAGCTTCCTCGTGGTATGCACGGCAGATGAATAGGTAAACGTGTTTTGGGGGTGGATGAATAAAACGAGGGCTGTGGTCCAAGAGTCTTTGATAAAGTGCCTCTGTTGGAAACCTTTTTAGCTTCATAATTTTACTTTAAGGGACAGTGCTGCCAAATACAAGTCCTTTAATATGGATGTTTATATCTGAGTAACTGAGAGTGGGTAAGCAATCAAAAGGACAGCGAAATGCATCCAATTTTATTTGGAATAAAGTCGGCAGCATGGAGGAGTGATGCAGTAAAAATCTGAACCCTGAAAATATTGTTCCATGGTTGTTTCTTTTATTATTGTGTTGTTTTGGGTAATGGTTAAATTCGGACCTTAATTTGTTTAAAAAAAAGTGCAGGTGTTCAAAACTTTTCTTTGAAGGCCACCTTCCACTCCCTCACTGAGGCTGCCAACTTTTACTTCTAAAGCCACCCTCTTTTTCCTCTGGCACTGCCCACTTCCTCCAGTGGCACCATTTTTGCAGTGAGTGACGCAAGAGAGCTCACTTTCCCCCAGGTGAGTTAGGGGGGGGGGGAAGGGGAGGGAGGGGGGGAGGGCGGGGGTGAACTCTCACCATGAGAATATTTTTTCAAGAATGGGGTCAAGTATAGAATTTTATAGTACAGTTGTGGCACAAAGGTTCTAAAGCATAACTTGGTACTACCATTGTATGTCACCTTTACCATAATCCAAAAATGCCTGCACTTTGGAAAAGCCACTTATTTTGTTGGGGCCAGTAGGGCTCAATTGATATAGTTGTGTACCAGCATGAACACCACCCTCTAGAAGGACACAATAGGTTCTGGACCCCAGACATGTGTGCCAGGGTCTAATAAGTAAGCAACTGCACTTTTCTTCACTTTGAAAACATTTCAAGAAAACCGTGAAAAATGTATGATTGTTTCACCACGTATCCACGCTTACTGCTGCGCCTACACCTCCTTGAAGGATGTGTATGTTTTAAAAGTGATAGTGTGCCAAATAACAATTTCCACATGCCTCTTTACCCACAGCTTTTTGGTTTCTGTCCACATTTCCAGTGCCAGGACCAATTACATTTTTCGCAATTACAAGGACTGTCTCCAAATGGGGAATCCTGCATCTGAGAATCTTTCTCTTCAATGTCAGGTTGCATTGGCCCCATGATGTGCATGTAACCATGAGCAGCAGGTCCAAAAAGTGTCATTTATTGGCCCTTAAATGATTGACGGGTGGGTATTACTGGCTATTCCTTTGAATTTCATAAGTACTTGGGCTGATTGGCAGCTCAGTCATGGTGTCTGATTTAATGTGAGTTAGTTCTGATCATATTCATACTTCTTCAGGAAACCTTGTCAGCAAATTCAGTCCAAACCCAGTGTAGCTTGAACAGAATGTATGGATCCCCTCCTTCTGTTCTGATGGGAGAAAGGGGTTTAGCTGCCAATAATTGGCTGAAAATATCATTGTTAAGTAGGAATTCTTTCTGGTGAGATCAAGCATATCTTCTGCTGACTTTCCACAACATCGCGATCAATACTTTGATTTTTTTATGGCCAAATTGGGTCTGAGAACAAACAGACCCTCTCTTAGCTGGTGCCAGGTGAAGAGCGGAGGAGTGAGTCCAGACAAAGTCGGTCACCTCACGAAATGAGACCACTGACAGTAGCACATAAAGTGACTACCCCGTCTCGTCTCTGTTTTGAAGGCACTATACATGGTGACGAATATTACCTTGCTCTACAACTGCTCTTGTGTTTCTCATTTACAGATCAGGGTTTTAAATGTTATTATGGTCCCAGCTAGTTGCTGCAAGTGGCATTATGCTTAAATTGAGATTTCCTTACAAATAAGAACGAGACCTGTGGATCTGCAAGAAATTTCAAATTGAAGTTTTGACTAAATAATTTTTAAAAATAATCGATGATATTCAAAAATATGAAAATTCCAGGTAGAGTAGGCAAAATCACTTTACAAACATTCTAGGGCTACCATTGCAGCTACACAAGGAATAATTTATACAGAGCTCTTGACCCATATTATGAAAGAGTCATTTTTGCATGTTCTTACCTCAGTTTGGTTCAATTTTGGGCCCATACGAATAGGTTTGTGCATTTTACGCTTTCAAATTCAGGAGAAATAAGGCCATTTCAGCCTGAAAACTTGTTATTTGGAAAATTTCAAGTTCAATGCTGTATAACTTGGATCACATAAAACCTTTTCCTTTCCCGCTTTTTTGTCATTGCTTGCTGCTTCACTTATTGTCCTCCTTTTATCCTGAGCTTTTGCTTTTTTGCTATTGGAAGGAGACACTAAACCGCCCGCTCTCTCTTTACCCTTCACGTTCTTCATACCCACTTCCTTGGCAGTGGTTGTATGTCAGAAAACCAAACACAGAAATATTGTCTGTCATAAACGTTGTGTCCTAAATATTGTTTATTAAAATATTGCCCCAAAGGTTGTACTATTAGCTCCAAAGAGACAATATTGTTGTTAACTATATTTAGAACACAATATTGATGTCATATGACATTGAGATAACGATGTTCTTGTGCCACACTGTCCTACACCCTACACTTTCTCCCACCTTTCTTCTTTTGTAAAAAAATGTTTTTTAATTTTTCTTCAATTTCTACTCGTTCTCCAGCCCCACATTGTGTTTACCTATCTTTCTGTGCCCTGACACGCTGTACCCTATCCTTCTTAACGTTTTCCCCCTGTAGTGCCCCGAATCTGTGCTCTTTCACCTTTTGCACTTTCTATTTAGAGTCATAGTTGTAATAGAGAAAGGCCACAACACTGCTCAACTTTTTTCCCTCCATTTCAAAATCAATGCTCAAGCTTTAGTTTAAAACATAATCCTAGTTGCCAACATTTGAAAAAAAAAGTCATTCCCGTGACGCTTTGCAGCACAGGGCTGCTGCAGGTAGAAAGTTCTTGTTTGTGTACCTGTGTGTAATAAAGAGGAACAGTTTGTGCAACAATATTACCCGGGACAGTGTCCAAACTTGCCGGAAAGGTCCCTGCAAAAACAGGACGGTTGGCATCTTAGCATTGGTATTATTTTCATTCTCTGGAGCAGGGATGCTATACCGCGTCTATGATGATGTTACTTAAAACTCCTTTCACACCATTCCATTATTTCATAACATTAATTTAAATTCTTTATATCGTGTTTTAAACTCTAATACATTTTACTTCAATTACAGTTTTTATTTTGTCCGTATTACTTTATCCAGCATGTGATTTCAACAGGAGGGGATTTCACCCAATGGGTTTTACCAGACCTGTTTTGTTTAACTGTTTTATGGACCATGGGACCTATTACATTTATGAATCGAGCAGGGTAAGCAAAGTAAATCCTGGGTCTTGGAGAAGCTCGAGGACACGTGCCTCCTGTTCGGCATTAGTCAGCTCTGAGCTGGACGACCTTTCTGAAAATTAAATGTACATGGTCAAGGCCATGTCTTACTTAAAGGTACAGATTGATGCAAATGTGAATTATTCCCAATAATAATCATGTTATGAAATGATAAAAGCCACGAGAGCAACACACGTCATTGTTCCACGAAAGCAGTTCTGTGAAGCTTCCAGCGCTCAATCATAACTGCAAGGAAATGATTTTTATTGTTTGCTAAATTAGAAATGTATCGAAAGTCTTGCTCTGAAAGACAGACGGCCTTTGTCTCAGGAGCGCCGGTCAGGGTTCGGTCCTGCCTTTGTGCGTGTGAATCTCCGGCAATCAGTCCCTTTGTTCGCACTTGGCACTGCCCTTTGTTGTGGGTAGAAACAGGGCGCCGATAACAGAATTGTTTCGCATAATACTTGTGGTTCTCAGGTTTGCAGAGACAAAATGCGTCTTCAGTTGTTTCATGTTGGGTTCCTCAGAGTTGGCATTTGTTCAGAGAGAGCCCTGGGTGAAGCCAGATGTGGCGCCCCCTTCCATTGGTCCTCTTACACTGTCTGGGGAGTGTGTGCGTGGGGGGTGGGGGGGAGGGGGGGTTTATAGGGCAGAGAAAGGGGAGACATGAAATGACGAGCACTCAGAATGAGCCACGGGAAGCAGCAGCCTCCAGAACCAGGGTGCAAATGCTCTTTTCTTTGGAGCCACCATTGCAGGCAGGTCCTAAGCCGCTCCAAAGGTCTACGCCTTGGAGGCGGGCCCAGCTCGCACATGCTATAGGCGGGCCCTGCTCTTTCTGTTAATGTTTTGCTGTTTGCAAAAGTCATGGGTTGATAAATTCTTACTCAGTGAAGCCCAGTAGGGGCTCACAAAAGACTAACTACCCTTCGCCTTCCAATGAGTAGAATTTGGGTCTTCACTTAGGGGAAGCCGGTGGTACATCGCCCCACAGGCGCACACACATGGGCTGTTTTTCATCTGTAGGACTTCCTAGCCCGCAATCCGGAACTCCACACGAGAAGGCGTGGGTGACGCTTGGCCGGGGCCGAAGCAACAGGACAAGCACCTTTGGGAGGGTGTTGAGTGGGGATTGCCCAAGCTACCGTTGCAGCAGGGAGCAAGTGGTTGAGGGCCATGCGGGGTGGATTGGGGACGGTAGAGTGGGCTTTGACAGTGGTCTGCCAGCCTGTGGGGTGGTCCACCTGTTCCCCCTTATGGTAGCTGGCAACATTTCCTAATGCTGCAAGTGGCTGCTGAAAACTCCCCTCATTAAACGGTGCTCTTTACCAAGCTCACTACCTTTCAAAATGTTGATGTTGCTGGATGGATGGATGGATGGATGGGTGGATGGGTGGATGGATGGATGGATGGATGGACGCATGGATCACATGAGTGGACTGAGCTTCATTTTGTAGGTCTTACAGAAGGGTGGCCTTCATCTGGTTGCTTCAACATGGCTTTCATTTGTTCCTGGTTTACAAACACAACTGTAAATAAGTTCAGGCGTAGTGTCTACATAAGTAGGGACTAATTTACCCATATTTGGCAAATTCACAAAATATTCCTTTTCACTATCTGCAATTTCTGTATCTTGAAAATGGTCTAGGTAACTGCAACTTCCTGAAGTTTCCCTAACTATACATATGAATAAATATTGTATAGTGAACAGTATGTGTGCTACAGGTTTTAAAATGTGTAAAATGTAACTTTTTCCTTGCACTGACTCTCATTTTCCTATGCTTAATGGCCTATTATAAAAAAACTTTGGAAGAGTACAGGCGAGGATCTCTGCCTGCACACACTTTCCCGACTCTTCCCTTTTCGCCAACATTTCTAGAAGTATGCTTTATTATTATTGTTATTATTATTATTATTATTATTATTACATTTCTAAAGCAGAACTATCACTTGGGAGCTATCCTGGCGCTGTTGCACAGTGTGGCAAATTGTCGACCATGCAAATCAGCATCAAATGTTGCTAGGAAAAAGCCATGTTTTGAGATCCTTCCTGAAACGCAGTAAATCGATGGGGAGTCTCAGGGCGATTGGGAGTTGATTCTAGAGTCGGGCTGCCTCCGTCATAAAGGCCCGACCTCCTTGTCTAACTTTTCTGTATCTGGCCACACAGGACAGGTTAACAGAGGCGAAATGTGGACTCCTACCAGGGACATACCATTTTAGTCTCGTCCACAGAGGGGCTAGACCAAAACCATGCAGGGATTTAAAAACAATGCTGAATGCTGTTCCAGGCGTTCTTCAGGGTAAGTCAGGGGATATTTTTCAACAGACCCCAATTTCAGCTGTTCATCCATAGCCGAGAACTCCACATGGGGAAATAGGGTGCCTGTGGAATTGCACATTTTCCCTTCACAGGGCCAATATTTTGCACTTGGAGAAAACCCATCCACTACACCCCTATTAAATCTGGGAGTGGCCAGTTCCCCTTGCTATCCTGGAAGAGAAGGTCCACTGGCCTTTACTGGAATGAATTTGATATCCTTTCCTGACTGGGAATGGGACAGAGAGGAATGTGTGGGTGCTCCCAAACTTCTCAGGCAACGCCTTCGGTGGGATGTAGGAAAGCCCTTGTAAATGGGGTAAAGTCTTCCAGGCAACCCTTTATGAAATCCAGGCACACATACATTTACAATAAAATTATCTTTGTGAATAATCCTCACAGGATATTTCTGAATAAATGCCCCTCTTGTTACACTTGCCCTGTGATTTGTACACTCTTTCTTACACTTAGGGGTCTATTCCGATTCGGGAAAGAAAAACGTCCTACGTTTCGTATTCGTAGCCGTTTCCGTACGAATCGTACCAATCCGTCCGAAATGCGTAGTACGATCCGTTGTCCAAAAATACGTCCGAATGTTTGCGAATCGTACAAAAAATAAGCGAAGATCCGTACGATATGGCTTCGGAAATTGAACGTTACGATTCATAAACATGCTGTATGACCCGACGAGTTCGATCCAGACCAGGGTACGAGGACGCGATTCGTACAGTTCACATCAGGTAAGGGCTATTCGTACGGACAACCACACAATCACATACACACCGTACAGTGCGTCCACCCCACGATCACAGGGGTACGGTGCGTACCCCTGCAATCATGGGGTATATGCACCGTACCCCATGATCACAGGGTGTACGCACCGTACACCTTGCGATCATGGGGTACGGTGCGTACACCCTATGATTGCAGGGGTACAGTGCGGACACCCTATGATCGCAGGGGTACGCACAGTACCCCTGCAGACATGGGGTGTACGCACCGTACCTGGGGGGCCCGTTCCGTACCTATTTCGAGGGGAACTCTGCTCCTCCGGACATTTTGGGCTCCCGTAAAAAAAAGCATTGTACGGTGCGTACCCGACACGAATCGTTCTTGCTGGGTCGGGAAAACCTGCTTCGAACCGTACGGATGTCACGTGCAGTGGGTTCCGAGGGAGATTCGTGCGGAGATTCGAGTCGTACGGTCTTTGTACGATTCATATGGAGCCCTGCTCCTGGTACGCATCGTACTTCATCGTACTCACGGGGACGCTGCAGGGTACGATTCGTATGGGAAAAAATGCTTAGTACGGCTATTCGGAGTGGTTTTTCCCGAATTGGAATCAACCGCCTAATGTTGCATTTAAAAGAGACGAACATTTCAGTTGTAAATTAGATGTGACACCAAGGGTGTGCTATGTGTTGAACGCTGTTTGTGAATATTTACACTGCTAAGACTGTAGGTGTGAACTAGTGCTTAATTTGTAAAATAGTAAGTGCCAGGGCCCTTCTCAGGAAACCACTGCAGCTTGCATCACCTAGTGCCCCTTTCAGCTCCAGTGACAGTACCAACATAACTGCAAACCATCACACTCCTACAAGTGTGGCAATGTAGGCTATTCCAGCCCCCTCAATCTATAAGAATAACTTGGGTCATGTGTATTACTCATTGTAAATGTATATTTCATTATTAATCACTGTTGCTGTCCTCATTTCACCGTAAGGCAGAAAGCGGTACCATGTGGCTTAATGTCGTTAGTGCCAGTGCTGAGAATTTAGTGCCACTGCAGAGCTCCGGAAACCACTGTCTCAAATGAAGCACTGGTGTGAATACAATATTTACAGGGTATTTCTCTTTGCTCACCAACTCTTCAAGTAGTTATCGAACAAAGGGGAAAGGTAAATGTATAACTACACCAGGACAGTGTACACAAGAATATCTTACACAATTTACACCTAGTAAGATTCACTTTGTCAATCAGATATAACCTATGCATTCCTAAGTTATGACTTTCCCAAGGTGGAAATAAAATCTATACTGAGCCACAGGGACCAATTCTTAAATAAAGTCATACATTGCACCCGCATGCATATGATTTTTCATGAGTGCAGATCAGCGGTGTAATGTGAGCTGCCAGCGCCCGGGGCAAAATTATAAACAAAAGTATAGCTCCCCTAACCTGTGGACCGTTAGCTCGAGAAGTGCTAACGGCCCACACGCTAGGGGGTGCAAGACTTTCTTTTAAAATTGTGCGCCCCCCGTAGAATTTTGTGCCTGAGGAACCTTCCCTTGTGCCAACGCTACGCCACTGGTGCACACAAATGTTTCCTAAAGTATACTCAGAATCCTGAGACAAAGAGTGGAAGGGAAGGCAGGACCAACTTGTCCCACTTTCAATCCATCATTTGCTTCTCCTTGTTGTCCATGGTGCGTCCAGCAGTGGAGGCTGCGAACTCCTGCTGCACAACATTAGGATCACGAGTACCAGGGAGCGCAGCCAGAACCTCAACAACTCATTCTGTCAATGAATGAAAATCAAGCAATCTGCGGACTACCTGTAGGCTGGAATTTCTGATTTCCCTCACCTGACCATTTGAGGTAAATAAAGATCCACAATCTAGATTGCACCATGTTAATGAGCTGGTTTAGACACAGGGTACCAAATGGTGCGAAGTTAAACCACAAGCCTTGTGAAGACACACAGGAAAGTACAGAGACGCACTCCAGAAAGAGACTGTAAAATAACATAGCAGAGGTATACCAATCCCAGAAAGAAACAAGGGCAAAAAAAGTATGTTTTAATTATAGTTTTCATTTTACACATGTCTAATACTATTTAAAGCGAACATAGCATGGTACAACACATGCTATTACATTGTGTACTTTTACAACGCAGTCGTTACAACAACTGCGTTGTTAGTACACAATACCTTTACATCGCAAGTCATTAGAACGACTTGCTGTAGGCTGCGCACATGACTTAGGAGTAGTATTATTTACTATTCCTACTCCAGTTTGTGCAACAGCAGGGAAGGTGTTGGATTTTAGATCCAATACCTTAGCGCCCCCTACAGCAAGTCGTTCTAATGAATTGCGATGTAAAGGTATTGCATACTAACAATGCAGTCGTTGTAACAACTGAGTTGTAAAAGCACTGTGATTTCATGACAGCATTGTAAACGCTGTTTCCCATTTAACCCCTTCGCTGCGGGGGTTAATCCCCCGCTGTGCTGGGGGGAGGGGGGTGCGCACAGCGCCCCCATGCTCATGACGAGCTGAGCTCGTCGTGAGCTACAGCGCTCCTGTACTCATGACGAGCTCAGCTCGTCACAGATGTATTGCCTTCCGTGGAACGATCAGCACAGCGGGGGAATTCTCCCTGCACCTGAGCGTTTCACGGCCATGACGAGCTGAGCTCGTCATGAGCTCCGGAGCCCCGTGACTCATGACGAGCTCAGCTCGTCATGAGCGTCCAAGGAGTTAAAACATTTAGCTATGTCTCAAATCTTCCAATATTCAAAAACAATGCTTTGCCATTACTTAATCGCATCACAATATACAATATGCTAAAAGAGAACAGGGAAAATATATGAAATAATTAGAGAACAAAATTATATAAAACCGTGTTGAGCTGCATTGACTAACAATAGAAGCTATCAAATGTGGCAGTTCTATCCCAGATTTATAAAACATCTTTTCCATAGTCGCAAATTGAACCTTTTTTTTACCCTACAAAGATGTTCAATCCTGACCTGTTTTTCCAGCTGTCTAAAATACGCTTTTTACCTTCCATCTGTGACGTCACAACCTCTTTTAATTTGTTTGATTACAGACCACTAGGACATTCCTAATTGGACAACAATCTTTATGTCTGATCTGAAAGTAAGAATGCACGGGGGACACATTCAAGTGCAACGCAGTGGACGTTGTGAATGCACGGAACATCTTTTTTCAAGCAAATTGCCAACAGCAGAAGCATTGGCAAAGCCAATAGGTCCCGCCTCTGCCACATTGCATCCCAAATTTAAATAACCATAATCTAATTTTGATGGAAAAATGACAAAGTATTTTAAGTAAATGGGTTGAAGCAAAACAGGTGGTGTCTGAAACTATGGCCTGGGGGTGTGGGACTGAAGGAATATAGTGGACAGGGGTTGGGCCAGAAGTGACATAGGAGACCCGGGGATGGAAGCAACATAAAAGGCATGTTGGGGGTGGGGCAGAAGCTACGACACCCAGCTCATCCTCTCCCTCACCAAGGACCCACACACCGCCAAAACCAAACTCCACGAGGGAATGAAGGCCGTAGTTGATTGGATGAGGAGCAGCCGTCTGAAGCTGAACTCGAACAAGACAGAGGTCCTCATCCTCGGACCCACCCCCTCTGCCTGGGACGACTCCTGGTGGCCTACCACACTGGGAACAGCACCAACACCCACCGACCATGCACGCAACCTAGGATTCATCCTCGACTCCTCCCTCTCTATGTCGAAGTAGGCCAACGACGTCTCCTCCTCCTGCTACAACACCCTCTGCAGGATCTACAAGTGGATCCGTACCGAAACAAGAAGAACGGTGACACAGGCCCTTGTCAGCAGCAGGCTGGACTACGGAAGCGCTCTCTATGCAGGAATCCCGGCCAAACACCTGCGACGACTACAACTCAACCAAAATGCCTCTGCCTGACTGATCCTCAATGTCCCCCGCTGCAGCCAGATCACCCCTCACCTGAGAGACCTACATTGGCCACCCATCGACAAGAGGATCACTTTCAAGCTCCTCACCCACACACACAAAGCACTCCACAACACCGGACCAGCCTACCTCAATAGCAGACTCAGCTTCTACACCCCCACCAGCCAGCTCCGCTCCGCCAGCCTCGTCCTCGCCACTGTCCCCCGCATCCAACGACTGACCTCCGGCGGCAGAGCCTTCTCCTTCCTCGGCATCAAGACCTGGAACACCCTCCCTACCCAACTTCGGCAGACCCAAGACCTGCTCCCCTTCAGAAGACTCCTCAATACCTGGCTCTTCGAGAAGTAGCTGCACCCCCTCCCATCAGTGCCTTGAGACCCTCACGGGTATGTAGTGCACTTTACAAGTACACTGATTGATTGATTGATTGGGGTGCAGAGTGTGGAAAGGATATTGAGAGAGCAAAGTGGAGAGCTAGGGAGGTGGATCAAATGGATGTAAATGAGTAATGTGTGGCTGGCCTGGGAGTAGTAGCACATGGGTGAGAAAGAAAGGCGAAGTGAGGGAGATGCACACAGAAGAGAAAAAGGAAGACCAGAGCATAGTGACCGCAGGAAGAAAAATTAAATGCTTTACAAATTACTAGCGGTGGGCGCTGCTCACAGAGTTGCACTAAGTGGAATTCCGTGGGGTTGCATAAATACTAAGTGGAATTCTGCAGAGTTCCGTGAGCAGGCAGAGTCGCTCCACTCACCCAGACAGCCACCCCTAATCTTTATCTTTACCTCTCTTTGCGTCGTCAGTTGGACTCCATCGAAATGATGACTGCACAAGTTAGGCATGCACTGACCCCCTGTTCTATCAGGTTCCCTCAGTTCGATAAATTTCACTGTATCACCATAAATCTTTTGAGTGAGTATGACTTGAGTTTGTGTTCCATGCCTTTGTTTGGCCTCAGAGTGTTGGAACTTACTGCTTTATCATACAATCACTACTCGGTTCAGGGAACATAGATGCATAACGAGAAACACAGGTGCAAATAATTGAAGGAGGCCTAGATGAATACTTCCCTGATCAAGGAGGTCTACAATTATTTATCTGAGGCTGGGAGGCTATGTATATAAAACTATAATACAGCCTTATAGCCCTTCGTAGCGGGCTATACCTGTTATTAAAGGCCCGCTCCAGCGTTAAAGGGCCGAGCTGAAGGCGAGGGCCTTTAACAAGGAAGCAGGACTTTAATAGCTGGTATAGCCCAGCTACGAAGGGCTATAAGGCTTTTAGAACATTCTGCCACTGGAGGGCAGAATTATCTAACAAATTAGGCCTTCGTTTAAACAACATTGGAATGTTGCTTTGCGGACCTTTACCGGCCTGTAGAATCACAGAGCACTCCATTTTCTGTAATGGAGTGCTCCACATTCCAATGTTCCACTAAAGGGAAGAGACACTTGCATTGCTCCAGAGGATTTTTTTTCTCTCTCACGTGCTGCACAACAAGCGTGTCTGATCATCCCTGTCAGGCGCCAACCCAGAATCACCAATGCGCGCTACACAAGCTCGGATGGCTGAATAAATATCTCTGTGTTGTATTTTGGCGATATGGGAGCATTTCACCTTTGTAGGTGTCTGGAAAATCAGGCACTGTTATTCCTGGATTAAGCATTGTTGGCAAGCGGGAGCTTGCAGGCAGTGACCCACATCATGATGACACGAGTAGGCAGGTCAGGCTCAGCCCACCCACTTCCAGGAGGCGTGTCCACTTGCATGCACATTGTTAGAGGACATGCAGCTACAACTTTGCTATTTACTGCTGAAGAAGCCCTCCAAGCAGAGTGCAGAGTGACAAGAACTCAGTAAACTCCACTTGTGGAGCGGAGTTTACCACCCACCCCTACATATTACACAAAACTGCATAGTATTGCATGAAATTACACTTATAGAGCAAACTGTGCTTTGTTTGTATCTCATGTGACATTTCTCATTTCAGTGCACGTCGTGCAAAAAAGTCTCGCAAGATATCTTGACAGGACATTCTTTTACTGCATAGTCTCCTAAATGTGAAAATGATATCAAATTGCCTACCACAAAATTCTTGAGATAGGCAATTTTCACTAGAGTAACCTAAATTTTCCCCAGGCCTAGCTTAAACACACACAAAAAGCAACCTAGACTGAAGATCTCATTGTAATGGTTGTGCCAACAAATGTGCTGTCTTTTAGGGCATCAAATGCACAAGAAGCAATCGATGGACGGAATGCTAAACAATGCAAACATTCACCCCCAGTCACCCTAAGTGCTCACCACACCACCCCAGTTTGGACCCAGCCATATGCAAATTAGTCTTGACCCTGTTCCTAATGGGAAAAGCCCAGCCCGAGCTGAGAAGCCGGGTCCTCCCTGCACTGGAAACAAGCATCCTGGGACCGGTTTCGTGTCATCACTCCTCATCAGCAAGGGTAGCTTGAATCCAGTGGTGCAGTGAGCACGGGACGTACGTCCGTGCATACACCCCTTCCCACTTAGGGTGACAAATGCAAAAGAAACAATTGTTGGACGGAATGCTGTACAATGCAAACATTCACCCCCAGTCGAAAGTATCTGGGTTTAATCCATCATTCTTTTGCTCATCACACCACCCCAGTTTGTACCCAGCCATATGCAAATCAGTCTGGACCCTGTTCCTTAAGGGAATAGTCCAGCCGAAACTGCCAAGTCAGGTCCTCCCTAGACCAGAAACAAGCATCCTGGGACCGGTTTCCGAGCATCACCCCTCATCAGTAACCGTGGGCGGAGAACTCCGCACCGCCCACAGAGTGTGCCGAGATTTGCCTACTCCACTTTCCGCGGAGGACTCAGAGTATGCAAATCCCCGCACACTCCGCAGCGGAGCAGTGTTGGCCGGCCCCCGCCTCCACCCCCTATTAAGATATAAGTTAAAAGTAATTTAAATAATGTAAAAAACACTTACGTGTTTACTGCGGCGTCCCCGGGCTGCCCTCCTCCTCTTCCTCGCCATATGGGTACTGCTTCATAGAACTGCGCCTGCCCACGTGCATTTCTCACGGGAAATGCGCATGCGCGCGCATGCGCAGTTCTATCAAGCATTACCGGTATGGCGAGGAAGAGGAGAAGGGCAGCCTTGGGACGCCGTGGTAAACAGGTAAGTGTTTTTTTAACTTTTTAAAAATTACTTGTAAGGTATATCTGAATAGGGGGGTGGGGGCGGGCGGCATAGCGGAGGTCCACAGAGTTCCATGGAGTTTGTCTCCAACTCCGTGGCCCTCAGCGTAGCCCCGCTATGCACCCTATGCCCAGGGTTACTCATCAGCCAGGCTAGCTTGAATCCAGTGGTGCAGTGAGCATGGGATCCACATCTGGGCATACCCTTCCCACTTAGGGCAACAAATGTAAACAAAACAATCAATGGACGGAAAGCTGGATTATGCAAACATTCACCCCTAGTCACAAGGATCTGGGTTTAATCAATCATTTTTTTGCTCACCACACCACCCCAATTTTACCCAGCCATATGCAAATCAGTCTTGACCCTGTTGCTTATGGGAACAGTCCAGTCCGAACTGCCAGCCAGGTCCTCCTTGGACCAGAAACAATCTTCCTGGGACCGGAATTAGGGCATCACCCATATCAGCCAGGCTACCTTGAATCCAGTGGTGCAGTGAGCACGGGACCCAAGTCTAGGCATACCCTTCCCACTTAGGGCGACAATTGCAAAAGAAACAATTGTTGGATGGAATGCTGGACAATGCAAACATTCACCCCCAGTCACAAGGATCTGGGTTTAATCCATCATTCTTTTGCTCATCACACCGCCCCAGTTTGTACCCAGCCATATGCAAATCAGTCTGGACCCTGTTCCTTATGGGAACAGTCCAGCCCGAACTGCCAAGCCAGGTCCTCCCTGGACCAGAAACAAGCATCCTGGGACCTGTTTCGGGGCATCACCCCTCATCAGCCAGGCTAGCTTGAATCCAGTGGTGCAGTGAGCACGGGACCCCTGTCTGGACATTCCCTTCCCACTTAGGGTGACAAATACAAACAAAACTATTGATGAAGGGAATGCTTGACATTGCAAACATTCACCCCGAGACACAAGGATCCGGGTTTAATCCATCATTCATTTGCTCACCACCCCAGTTTGGACCCAGCCATATGCAAATCAGTCTTGACCCTGTTCCTTATGGGAACAGTCCAGCCCGAACTGCCAAGCCAGGTCCTCCCTGGACCGGAATCACGCATCCTGGGAACGGTTTTGGGGCATCACCCCTCATCAGCCAGGCTAGCTTTAATCCAGTGGTGCAGTGAGCACGGGATCCACGTCTGGGCACACCCTTCCCACTTAGGGAGACAAATGAACAAGAAACAATTGATGGACGGAATGCTGGACAATGTAAACATTCACCCCTAGTCACAATGATCTGGGTTTAATCCATCATTTTTTTTCTCACCACTCCAGTTTGGACCCAGCGATAGGCAAATCAGTCTTGACCCTTATTGGAACAGTCCAGCCTGACCTGCCAAGCCAGGTCCTCCCTGGACCAGAAACAAGCATCCTGGGACCAGTTTTGGGGCATCATCGCATATCAGCCATGCTAGCTTGAATCCAGTGGTGCAGTGAGCACAGGACTCACGTCTGGGCATATCCTTCCTACTTAGGGTGACAAATCCAAAAGAAACAATCGATGGACAGAATGCTGGACAATGCATTCTGTGCAAACAATGCAGTCATAGCAATAAAAGATTCAGTATGCCTGCCGGGCTGCGTTCGACAAAACAATAAACACATGGATTGAATGAGATCTTGGCTTGTACTCAAAGCCGGCCGATGGCTGCAGGCTGACAAGAGATGAACCACAGTAAAGCATGGAGGTAGACAAGTGCTTTGGAGTGCCTGCAATACAGGGACTTGCCGCGGTCAACGAAAGCATTGGCGATCACAATTTATTCCCGCTCATGCCCTCTTCAGAAACGCACAATGGCATAGTCATTGGTCAAGGCTGCTGGTTAAGAGTCAGCAGTCATGAGCTGTGGTCATCATCAGCTGAAAATGAAACTCATCAACGACACACTCTGCGACCTTGAGGAAAGTGAAGTATTTCTCTATCCTTATCCAGTACATTGCTTGTAAAGGGGGAACATTTTGAAGCATCCTCTTAAAGCCTGGAAACATGTTCCTCGATCTCACCAATTTGAGAAAATGGTACATTTGTGATCAAACCCTGATTCATCAGTCCCTGGGCCCATCTCCCACTAAACGCTGTTTTTTAGCAGCTGTTTCATACTTTCTCTTTGTCGGCCTTGTCTCAATTCCCTTTATTGCATCCAACAATATAACATTTCTGCAAATTGCCGGCGCGGATGGTTTCACCTCGCAAGCAGCATTATTTAGTGGTTCCCTCTAGCCGTGATTCGTTTTCTTTTTGTTGGTGAGAAAATCATATGAGACCAATATATATTAATACCGAGTTTGAACCACTGATTGCCTTAATCTGCTCAGGCTTACAAGGATAAGCACTTCCCACATCCGAATTCTTTTGGCCCAGATATCAATGCCACCAGTTTGGGAGACATCTGTGACTCGCTTTGGATGTTAATACATCACTATCCTAGGACATGAGGGCAGAGGAGTGTATTTTCAACTTTCACACAACTTTGCTGATTCCTCCCTCCAATCAACACAGCAGAGGATATTAGCATAATGGGATATGAGACTGGTCTATTCCAACACTCCGTATTTAGGAGACCCGCAAAAATTAGCTCAAAAACATGATGCTTGTCGCTTCTCATGTGACAGCAAGAGGGACCCCCTACTGTGGAAGGGATCAGAGCACCAGGCTGGTGGCACCTGCCAGTGAAAGGGACCCCCTACTGCAGAAAGGATCAGAGCTCCAGGCTTGTGGCACCTGCCAGTAAAAGGGACCTCTATTGCGGAAGGGATCAGAGCACGAGGCTGGTGGTACCTGCCAGTAAGAGGGACCTCTAATGCCGAAGGGATCAGAGCACCAGGCTGGTGGCACCTGCAGTCAGCAAGAGTGGCCTCTATTACAGAAGGGTCGAGAGCAGTAGGGTGGTGGTACCTGAGGATGGCTAATGTGCTCTACTTCATACATCAATGTGCAGACCTTTTGGCTTGGCCAAATTTATTGCTAAATTTAATCAGGTTATGGCAGTTCAGGAACTTGCATTGGGCTCCAGATGTCTCCTTTTCCAAACCAAATATCATTTCTACACCTGTGGAGGGTTATGGGGAGAATATTGGGTTTCAAATGAAAGTCTCAGATTGCATGAAACCTTTCCTGGGATTATGCAGACTAGCATTAAAACCCTGCCAAAACCATATATTCCTGAAATTAATACTAAGCATGCCAGTTTAAGTACTTGCCATTTTAAAACCAGTAGTCACCCACTTTCAAACTCAGCCCACCTCACTGCTCACTGACTCACTCACTCTTAGTCTCTCACCCACTTACTGTCTCAGCCAAAATTACCACTTCTACTCACAACTGATTCACTCAATCGTTCATATTCACTCACTCAATCACTCCCTCACTCCAACTATCTCCTTGCCCACTGACTAATTCAAAATTCACTTACTTAAACATTTAGGGGGCGATTACGATGTTGTTAGGAAAGGCTCCAGAGGGGATTCGGCATTCTCGAATCCGATTCAGGGGGGAACTCTTGTTCCCCACCGAATCAGTCACCTTTCCGGATGACCGAGTACGATGCAAGGAAGCTCTCTGAATCGGTTCCCAATGGGATTCTGGCAGCCCGAGTCTTTTGGAGCAGAATCATACAGACCAATGGAGACGGTTTCCGAGCGATTATGATGACCGATTCGGTCAGCCGTTCCGAATCGGTTTGACCGAGACGAAGCAGCTTCGCAATAGGTCTTAGGGGGCCTGTTGGGGGTTCCCCCTTCACCCAGAGGTGATAAATGTGGCCCATATGTGTACCCAAGGGACCTCACTTCCCAACCATGCACAATGTGGCAGGCACCATGGGGTGTCCGCAACAGGGTGCAGGGTTTTCCCCATCCACCCCTTTTCCAATAGGAGCCTGTGTTCTGTTCGGCACACAGGCTCCCATTGAAGTCAATGGGAATCCGTCTGAACCGAGTCTGTAAGCATCAGGACACATTGTAATCGTTTAGTGGGCCTCCCAGGATACAAATCATTCAGAAAGCATTCCTAACCCGATTCGGTGGGAATGCTTTCCTAACCACATTGTAATCGCCCCTAAGTTTTTTATTCCCAACTCATTCACATATTCACTAACTCATTTATTTACTCACTTAATTGCTCTCACACCCCAACTCATTCACTCACGTGCTCTTTCAGTCCCGATTTCTCACTCTCTTACCCCAACTCTCTCGCTCAGTGAGCGACTCACTACAAACTGACACATTCATTCAGTCACTCACTCACTGCAAACCTATGCTTTCTGTCCTCCCAAAATGCCTCCTTTGCTTCCTCCAACTGTTGCCATATCTCATATTTTATCTTATCTCACTACATTAGAGGTGTCCGTTATTGTGGAAATTAGTCTTATAAGTATTTTTGCTATGAGTATTATATCAAAGTATTATCATATTAGTATTATAGTGTTATTAGAGTTTGTTTCGCCCGGTGGTGGTGTTTCTGTACCAGTTCTTGATTCTCACTAGTAGAAGATTCATTTTCATTGCAGTTTTCAGTGTTCAGTGTCTACTTCTGATGCTAGAGCAGCTTTGTCTAACAGCTTCTTTGACAACTTAAATGGTATTGAAATCAACAGACTCCAGTGGAGCAGTGTCATGTCTGCACATTCCTCGGGCCAGAAAGGAGCATTGTAGGGATCAGGGTGCATTGTATTGTTGGCAACACTCAAGATAAAGTTTATTTTATGGAAATGTCATCCTTTTGGGGCTTTTTTACAGTGCTGCGTGCAACCACTAGGTAGCCTTTTGTTGATGGGGAGAATTTTGAGCCCTGAAAAATAATTTCCAATACCAGCTAAAGATGCATTCCTCCAGCTCATCTGCAGGCCTCCTTAGCAGAACAAGAACTTAATTGGTGAATTCTCATATCTCCTTGCCACCTTGTTCATCTGACATACCCACACCACCATCATGGGTGACTTTAAACTCCCAGAGAACATGACCTCTAAAATATCAAGAGACACTCTTCTTGTCACACTGCCAACTCATGCCAAAGGCCACATCCCGCCCATGTGTTCTCAACAGCCCTAACATTGCAATGCAAACCACCCATGCCCCTGGACTGGACCGACCTCTTGGCTCAATGTCCTACAATAAACCAAGATCAACCCAAACAAGACAAAACCTTCAGATCATTCAAAGACTTCTCCAAAGACAACTTAACATCATCAAACTGTCAGCATACCACACCGTTAACTTAAGAAGAATCTTGCACATTTTCTGGACGCAAACCATCTCCAAACAGGATTGCCCACCAGATGCAAGTCAGAAGGTATGGACATCATGAGAAAAAGATGGATAGAACACACCATCAGTAGAAGACATGTCTTCTTCAAAAGAACAGTTTTCCACTGCACCCAGAGAAAAACAGAAGAGAGGCAGGCCAAAGAACACTTGGTAGCAAACTGTGGAAACAAAAATGAAGTCCCTGAACCACAGCTGGGGCACGGTACAGAAACATGCCCTACAGACAGAAGTGGAGAACCTTTGTTGAAACCGTACATGCCAGTTGGCATAATAGGCAGTAAGTAAGTACTAAATAAATGTGTTGTTGCTGCACTGTTGTCCTTGGAACCAATGCAGTCTCATATACGATAGTCATTTGTTATATAGCTAATAGATCTTCATGGAAGGTTGGTGGGATGCAATTTGAACTTCATGACTCAACAAAGCTAGCCATTGATTCACTATGAACCGTGGTCCTCACATGGCACAATATGATTGTCAACACAATACATAACCCACAAAAACTATGCAATAGCAGGGTGAGTCATTTGATGTCACACTAGTGTATCGTCCTATTATTGTATGTTCTACCTATGCTGAACCTTTTGTGACCCCCCTGCTTAGAAGTCACAGACAATGCAATACCAAACAAGACAAATGAAAAGGAGACTATAGTTCATCATAGATGTAGCTTAAGTTCGAGCATTAGGAAAAGTTCCAAAAGAAGGCAGTATCGATGTCCATAATAAATGTTCAATTATATTCATAAGGAGTCTGGCACATATGTTCAAATTCAACTTTATTGAAGTTTTTGATGAAACACAATTGCACATAAGACCAGCCAACACGTTTTGTCCCTTAGGACTTCATCAGGGCTGTGAGATTAAAAACATACATAAAACAATATGCCACATATCAGACAAAATATTATTTACAATTTACAGGCGGGGATGGTGTCCCAGATTTCGGTGGGTTGCGTGCCGAGGGTTCGGGCATTGAGCAGTATGCACTAGAGCTGGTCCAAAGAGTTGGAGGTCAGCTGTGTTGGTGCGGTGTGGGTTTCAGTGTTGCAGGTGAACCGGCAGTGACAGCAGGTGAAGGGTCCTTTCATGTGTATCAGTGAGGTGATGCAACAGTTGTTGTTGCAGCCTCTGAGGGCCAGGGCTCGAAGCTAGGAAGAGGTGTAGGGATGGATGGCAGGAAAGCTAGGGCTTCTGTCAGGGTGTGGTCCAAGAGCAGAAGGGCAGAGATGGCCTTGCCTTTGGCACGCCTTTGCATGCCAGCGGCCTCCATAAGTACTGGGATTTATGTGGGGTTAGCAGGGAGGAGGGATGGTGAGAAGCAGTGGGAATTGGGAGCAGAAAAATGGTTGGAGTAGGCAGCAGAAGAAGACACTAGAAAACAGAAAAGGCACAAAATTAACAAGATGGCACAAAATAGAGTAAAAATGCAATAGAAACCATGCAAACACAAAATACTAACAAAATGGCATAGAATAAAGTGAAAATATAACAGGACCCAGGCAAACATCAAATACGAACATAATGGTACAGAACAAAATAAGAAAATAACAGGGCCCAGGCAAACATAAAATGAACCCTGGGCGTAGCTGGCGTAGCGTGACTACGTGGAGGTCCACGGAGTTGGGACCCAACTCCGCCCGCTCCGCTGCACTCCACTCCCCAGCCCACCTCCACCCCCCCAGTAAGAAATTAAATAAAAAGAATTAAAGGGAAAATAATAAAGACTTACGTCCCTGGGCTGCCGTCCTCCTCTTCCTCGCGTTTTATGGTGATCTGTGCAAGATCACGCGCTTGCGCACTCCTTGAGAGAAATGCGCATGTGCAGATCACCGTGAAACACAAGGAAGAGGAGGACGGCAGCCCAGGGACGCTGCAGTCAAGGTAAGTCTTTATTATTTTCCGTTTAATGTATTTTTTATTTAATTCTTACTAGTGGGGTGGAGGCGGGAGCTGGTCAACTCCGCTTCCCAGCGGAGTGTGTGGAGAATTGCCTACTCCGCTTTCTCCACAGAACGCGGAGTAGGCAAATCTCTACATACTCCGTGGGCGGAGTGGAGCTCTCCGCCCACGGTTCACAAAATGGCATAGAAAAAAGCAAAAATATGACAGCACCCAGGCGAACATCAAATATGAACAAAATGTCACAGAACAAAGTAAGAATATAATAGGGCCCAGGCAAGCACAAAATACAAGGGCAGACACCAACTAACGACAGTTGTAATCAGCGGCAGCAGGGATCGAACCTAGGAGAGCTTGTAGGCTGGGTCCAAGGAGAAGTAACCTTATAGCACTGACTAAGAAATACTTAAGTGATAGTTTTTAAACATGAACCATTAGTGAAAAAAGAGGCAAGACAGTTGCCATACAGGCAACCCCTGAACGTGGCCCGGATTATTATAGAGCAACATTTTATGGCATATTAAATCAAACCCAAAAGGTTTTCGTACAAATGGCATTCTGAACGTACATATTTGAAAGTGCTTTTATGCGACACAATGAAGAAAAAAAAGTTTTGATTAAATAAAATGTTTGCCTATCAAACAATTTAAGAGAGAAAGCCGCGATTTATACACAGTTCCTGATTTCACTTTGTACCAAACAGCAACTCAGTGGTTATCTATTTTTCTTCCCTTATTCAAAGGCTTTGTTTTTACCACGGTGCATTTGTTCTGCAATTTCTATTCAACGAGAACTCGGCCCGCAAGTATTAGAGTGCTTTCCATTAGCAACACTTGCATTACACAGGCCACCAGTCATTGTATACAGGGATGGAGAGGTTAAGCGATTTGCCCAGAATCACAAGATGTTGAGGTAGAGCCATGACTCGAACTTGACGACCCCGTTCCGAAGTTCGCAGCTCTCGCCGTAGTGCAGCGCCCACGGAAGGAGACAAGTAGCGACAACGGCACATGAAAGCTTGGCTCCTCATTGGCTTGAGGTTTCAACAGGACCTCGCGCATTCAGTGGCTCGCACACCTCTAGGAGAGCGGAAACAGAGGGGCACATTATCAAGATGCCCCTCTGTTTCCTCACTTGTGGAATTCCCATAGCACCCCAGGTTCTGGTGTTAACCTGGGCTGCTATGGGAATTCACAAGGGCATATTATCAAGCCCATTATCGACGTTTTAGCCTCAGTTTCCTGCCGCTAAAGTGGCGATAACTTTATCGCTGTTCTTGATAATATGCCCCAAGTCATTAGAAACAGGGAGAAAGGTGGGAAGTAACGTCTACGAGTCAGGGATACAGGGGCATATTAGCAACAAATAGCGATATTTATCGCTAAATGCGCTTAGTGCATTTTGTTTATCACTGTCTATCGCCGGATATTATCGCAGAGATAACATGCTATTAGCAACGTTTATCTCTAATGCGATAAAATATCCGGCGATAGCGGCTCAATGCGTGAATATCGCTGGAAATCCAGCGATATTCAGGCATTAATGCTAATGGGGACTTAACCTGAATATCCACCTCCCATTGGGTATACAGGTTAAGTCACGGTCTGAGCAGGGGTTGGATTCTGGCGATAATCGCGCTTAGCACGACTTTTTTAATCGCACAGCCTGCCTGCTTTCAGTCGCTAACAGGTTGGGTACGCCCACTTTGCATGTCATTAGCTATAAATATCGCTGACATGCAAAGTGGGCCCCAAACCGGTCGCTATCGCCTAAAAGCTGTTGCTAACTGCTGTTAAAATTATCGCTGCTTTAGCGGGCAAAAGTCCTGCAAAATCGGCTATAGTGCCCTTGCTAATATGCCCCACAGTGATTCTAGCTAGATAAAGACCAGAGAGATGTGGAAAAGAGCGTGGGGGAGAAAAAATAACCAGAGCGTGGGAAAAGAGGGGAAATTAAAGGGAGAAAGATAGGAATAAAATGACAGGAAGGAGTGATCGAAAGATTGCAAGATAATGAAGGAAAGGGAGTGCAGCAATGGCAGAGAGAGGGGGTGGGGAGGAGAGGGTGAAACAAATGGAGGACACAGAAAGAGAGAAAGTTAGTGGATTAGAAAGAGAGGGGTAGAGAATGTGAGAGCACAAGGACTGAAAAAAACAAAATAGGTGAGAGGAAAAAAGTAGAGGAGTAAACTGAGCAAGATGGTAATAGGATTTAGAGGGTAGAAATAAAAAAAAAGGATGAGAGATAAGGCTGGCCGATATAAAACTGTGGCTCAAAAGCGGACTTCCTGCGAGGTCTGATCAGCTGTAACCTCGAGGTAGGAGGTGGCTGTCGAAAAACGTCTAAAAGCTGTAAAAATACCAGACTCAGCGGCTGGACAAGGCAGGATAACTCAGCGCTCTGTTTATTTCACGAGTAAAAAGGGGTACAGCTGATCTGCCTTTCACATGGTACTGCAGCTTCAATGGGAAGCCAGGAGTTTGCCTCCCCGAACATCTGGCGCGCCCAAACATGCCCGACTGCTCCGGGAAGAGAACTTATTTTGTATCGGACTTTCTGAGAAACTCACATTTCTTTCAACAGTTGAGGGAGGAGATCCATTCACATGCTTGCACTTTTTCCAGAAATAAAACAATCGTTTTTAAAGGCAGTAGGTCTGGGTTTAATGTTCTAATGCACAGAAACACAGCATTCGCACCAAGCCAGACAAACCAAAGGAGGGAACACCAGAAAATAAGCTTCCCTGCTTTCTTCATTGCCCCGCTTTTCTTGAACTAGATATACCCGAAGCCCACTGTAAATATAATAGAACCAATAGGCACGGTTGAAAGCTGTGCAGTCAAAATGTAAAACTAAAAAGATCATTTATTGAAGAGTGACTTTTTTATATCCATGTAAAATATCAGAAGTCCTAAAAAAGTCACTTATTGCAAACATTTTTTTTTGGTTTAGTCTCAAGCAAAAATAATTTTAATTAAGAATGTTTCTCAACAGGCAAAATGTGGTCTAGTTCAAAGAGAAGATAATTTACTTTCTGGGGCCTCTATTATATTATAAAAATAAAATATGGCTACAGTAAGATGAAAATGGAACATAGTGGTTTTTTAACAAAGGAAATATATAACTACTATGTTAAATTAATCTCTAATCTTTTTCTGAAGCGAGCTTTTTTGTAGATTATCTCAAATAGAATTCTTTGTGAAGCATCTGTGCGTACACACCAGAAGGTATTTATGTTCAAAAGATTTGCTGAAAATCTTTGGGTTTCGTGTGAAATTTACCATTTTATTCTCCCATGTTCTTTAATATGTTTTTGTGAAACATCACAAAGTTGTACAGTTGAACTAAAAAGAACAGAACACATGGTGGAAGTAGGGGTTTAAAGACAAAATGCCAAACCTACATTGTTGCAGAATTTTCCTGCATGAAGTTGCACAGTTTGTTACTTCTGAAAAGCTGCCTTAGCATTTTATTTTTTATTTTTCTCAACCCTAGACCAAGCAAATTTGATATTGAAGCTGATCTTTCCACGAGTCAGTGGATATGAGAAGTGTTGCCTCTGGAATTCTTAAGAAGAAACAAACACTCTGACTGATGGAGAGGCCTCGACTCTTGATATTCAAACAGCAGGACCTCAGGTTTTTGTTGTTACACTTAAGGGCCGATTGCATGGCGGTCAGATCGTCAATTGCGGACGGACCGCCATCTGCTGCTGCGGTCCAACCGACGCATTACAATGCGTGCGGTCGGAGGCAACAGGCAGGGAAAATCCAATGCTTTACGACGGGCTCAAAGAGGCCGTCAGTGCATCAGAAACCCTTCATAATCCCTTAATGAGGGCTTCTCCGCTATCTGGATTACGATGTCGGTTTCTGACCGCCATTCCATGTCTGCCTCTCCGATATGGAAAGGCTGTCGGAAAGCAACTCTGGGGGCTCTCTAGCAGGGCCTCCTTCCTTCCTGTCCCTCCATAATGGTGCTTGGGCCGCCTAAACATCTCTGCACTGTGTGGTTACGGTGCCTGCCACACGGTGGAGGGATGTTTGAAAACAATCCATTTTCAATGGAAACTTGAACTGTGGGCTATTTCCGCCCGCCACACAGGCTTCCATTGGAAAATTGATGTTTCCAACCACCCAATGGGCGGACGCATCGAAATTGAGGTGTCGGAACCACCAACCTATGGTCGGACGGTTCCTTTCCCGCGACCGTGTCAGGTGAGCGCAAGTCTCCCCAACATCATAATAAGGCTCAAAGTATTTTTACATTGTTTTTCTGGGATGGACATTCCTTTTAGAATGTTTACCATAGCAAAAACTCTGCTAAGGTTGTTGCAAATGTCTTTAATCTGACCTATATGGAATTTTAAAATATCAATATTGTTAGTTACAGGAGGTTTCCCGACCTGTGACTATGGAAGTGTTTTGATAGATGAGAGCATTCATGTCAGTGAATTCATGTAGACATATAATGGTTTTCTTCAGTGCATTATTGTCTACTTTCTATAGAAATAGAGCCCGCATCAGGAGTTGAATAATTGGTTGGACATCAATACATATCTCATGAGCCAAACAGAAAACCAATCACCAGCACTGCATTCAGATGGGCGTACTCAAGCTCATTATATCAATTTGAAACAGACAAGCTGCATGCCCGGTATCACATCACTTTTGGGTGACCTTTACGAATTGCCCAGGTGGGCTGCTGCTCCAGGATACTACTTTATTTAAACAAGACCTAATGCACTAAATGCATAGCTGACACAAATTGTTCATGCATATGTGTATATTGTGGATTATCTGTTTTATGATTTAAGATATTCAGATGACCTGACTTTGCCTACTACCTTCCCCTTCTGTTTGTGTCCCTCCAGTGTGTTAGTCGGACATCGGCTGGTGTCTCACTCTCATCACACTCTGTGTTTTATTTCCCTGTGATTATTTTCATCAAGATATTAAATTGTCCGGCTGGACATCTCTTTGCAAATATAGTCCTATTTAGTCTATATTTATTCCCTGCAAACCTTTTTCTTTCCTAAGGACCACTGTCTTTGAAAATAAGCTCCAGGATACTACACCTTTCCTGATGTGCCCGGGACCTGAAATATTGGGTATGCAAATTCCATAATGAATAATTCCAGGGAAGACGACGTGTGCCAGGACCTCCCTGTGGCACTGCATTGGCTGCATGCAGCAGTTGTGCCCAGCCCCTGTCCGCCTGCATCCTTGAGATGGCAGGAGCATCAGTAGCACCCACCAGCTGAAGTAAAATGGAAGAAGCTGTCCTCCTGCAGCCCACTGCTCGCTTCCTCACCCACCGTCCCATGGACAAAAAAAAGAAGTCCTGCAATATTTTGCACCGGCACCGCAGATAGGAGAAAAACATGCAGATTCCGGTCCTGTTTTCCATGTTTGGCATGTTAATTCCCATTCTGGGTGAAATAACTTTTTATCCCCATTATCTCATGAGGGACACAGTGGACTTGATTCTCAAAGGGCCGTTGCACTCATGGCGGAGGTCCCACAGTCGTAGGGGAGACTCCGCACTCGGGCGGAATCTCAATGAGAATTGTCACTGTGGCGATTCCGCAATGAATGCGGAGACTCCCCCACAACAGCGGGGCCTCTGTCGCGACTGACTAGAGTCCCCCACGACTACAGGGCCTCCATCACAAGTGCAGAGGTCCTTTGTGAATCAGGATCAGGATCAGCATCTTTCATTTTGACCCTGGTTACTCCCTGAGGAGATAGATAACAGGGAACCCATAAGGGAGCCCTTTGTGCAAAACACCCTCCCCCAACCCAAAGCATATGTTATTTCATGGTGGGATCAAGGTGCATAAGTTGATGAAAGAGGGCAAGAGGGCAATAAGGAATTGAGACAAGTGAATTTCATATCAAAGCTGCCAGTATCATGCATATTGTAAACCACATGGGAAGAACACGACAGAAGTAATTTTCAATTATTTCTCTCGGGTGAGTGAAAGATGCTGCATGCCACACTGCGCATTATGCCAGCGGGCCAACGCAGTAGAATTGATGCGGATCTCACAACCAGATTGAATTGGTTCCACGGGAATTAATTAAAAGCATACAAATGTGATACATTATGGGTTTTGATGATGGAAATAGGATGCAGAAAAATGAATCTTTATATCAGAAAAATAATTATGCAAAGGGAATTATCTGTTTTGAACGTATAGAATGATGCTTTCAATCATATGCAAGTGCTAAATTGACAGGAAATCATTTGTGGGAATAAAAAGATTTGAAATTCTGTGGGAGGCAATGTGTCAGCCATCAACTTTTCAATTGCTTGAGGAAGCTGCAGTGCTGACATGCTTTACTTGGCAGTGGGTCTTCTGTTGAATGTACTAATGGCTCCTGAGGTAGAACGTGGGAAATGTGTTCAAAAGCGCTGGCATTTTTATGTTTTCAAGGAAGATATGCACACGTTCACTTAGTATATGACAATAATGTATTCATTATATTTTGCTCTTTAAAAATTGTCTTGTCCCTAGGTGCTTATGAATAGCTTTAAGGATTACCCATTACAGGATCGCTCATTTTGTTGAATTTGGGAAGGAAACAGGGGGGTGATGATGCTGGAAATTTCAACTGTGACGTTCAAGTGACTCAGGGACTTTAAAATGGAAGTGTCATTCGACTAAGCTACCTAACCAGGGGCGGCTGGCACAGTTAAGCGCGGTGGGGCAGAGTGGGGTATGGGGAAGTCGACAGAGGACAGAATAGGTATAGTTAAATAAATAAATAATACATATCCTGTCGTCTGTCGACTCCCCCCTCCCGCGCCATTGCCCCCCCCCCCTCCCCCCCCCCACCGGTCACCACGATTACCTGTGCCGGCCGCCGCGGTATTTTACCTGTTTATATGTTGACGTCTGGAGTCTCCCAGTCCCTCGTTGCTGAAAGCTGGACATAAACACATGCGAACACAGATGCATGCACACTGCGCAAATAGAGGATTTTCTCAAATGGGCTTAAAGGAAAGTCATGCATGTCTTAAGGACACATAAAAAGAGAATAACTGAAATTGACTTTTATTTCAACCAATCATCAGCATCAAGGAATAGCAGCATGAGTACAGCCATTAGACAAACTGCATGTCCCAGGAGTCTCAGCTATATCATGTGGTCAACTGAAGCTTCAACTGCAAATCCCTGAGAGCCATCGTCCTCTTTTTTGTGGGTCCAAAGAGCGGATGGGCACAGTTTCCAGAAGGAAACCTCAGCTGTTGCTGAAACAAGTTGTAATCAAACGTCTGAACGAATAGAGGGTTATTCTGTGCCTGGCGTTCTTAGTAAAATTTAAGTAATCTTTGGAGATCTTTATATTGCCGTAAGGTTACATTTCTGCACCTCAAATGAGAAAAAGGCAGCAGAATAATAATAATAATAATAATAATAATAATAAATTTTATAAAGCGCATGGTTACACTGGGAGCAGTGTGTCCCCGCGCTGAGTGTTGACTGGCCCTAACCAACAGACGAATCATTCCCACCCAGTTCTCTCCTACTAACCTCCTCATTCTCTAGCCAGAGGGAAGAGGTAGGCTTTAAGTTGTTTCCGGAAGATACGTTCCGACGTCTCTAATCTCATTTCATGAGGGAGATTATTCCAGTGTTGGGCAGCTTGTACTCGGAAGGAGCGTCCGCCTATCCGAGCTCTTCTGAATCTAGGAACCTTCACCAGCCCTTTCCCGGAAGATCTCAAGTCATGGCCCGGGATGTAAGGGTTCAGTAGGTCCAACAGGTAGGATGGCCCCTTTCCCTGCATGATCCGATGGCTGAGCAATAAGGTCTTATAGAGCACCCGTTCTTTGATCGGAAGCCAGTGGAGGGATTCCAGGGCTTTCTTAGATGATGCTCTTCTGGGTAGTTTCAAGATCATGCGGGCCGCTATATTCTGTATCCGCTGAAGCCTAGTGATACATCTGTTATTGGCTCCTGAATACAGAACGTTCCCATAGTCCAATCTCGAAGTAACAAGAGCATGGACTATGGTCTTTCTGGCTGTTGTGGTGAGTAAGTCCAATGTTTTCCGCATATTTCTCAAAATGCCGAAACATTGTCCGGCCACCCGAGTGGTCTGTTGCTCATAGGAGATCTTGTTATCTATCCAAATACCCAGGTTCTTCACTTGTTCACTAGGTGAGGGTAGAGGCCCCAGCACTTGTGGCCACCATGCCGAAGTCCACACCAATGGTGCATATCCCACCACCAACACCTCTGTCTTACTGCCATTTAATTTCAGGCAGTTATTAGCCATCCAGACTGCTACGGCTTGGAGGCACCCTGAGTAGTTGTTCGCTGCTACTCCATCTAACTGTGCAAGAGACACCACAAGTTGGGTGTCATCTGCGTAGGTCACTACTTGAACCCCAAACCTCTCCGTAATCTCTGCTATAGGTGTTACATACAGATTGAAGAGGGTGGGGCTCAAGCTAGATAAGTAATAGCACTTGCCAATGGGCAATCTAATGCCCAAATGTGCAGCTTCAGAATCATTCTCCACTCCCATTCTGTCTGTGAGCATCATACTCATGCCAATACCTTACATAGAGAATGTTCCAGATCATGAAGGCAGAGTACATGCCAAATACAACAAATGATAGCCAAGGATGCCCGGGATAGAATGTGTGTAGTTTGAAAAAACCTACATAAATCTCTTGAGCATCTGTACTCTAGAGAGCCAATGACCGGTGAAGGTAAGAATGTGCAGGACCAACTACACACAACAACATTACATGAGACCAACCTGTAAAGAAACCTGAAGAGAACAACTGGCCTTACTTAGCATTTGGCGGATGGGATACTCTTTCCCAAACACGCCCACCATCTAAAAAGTGCATTATAGCCTCTGGCACTCATAATATGGCCTCCGGGAAATCCTCCTCGTTGTCCCGTCCAACAAAGTAAAAAAAAAAGACCAATATCTTTATTACCTTGACCAGGTGTTTCCACCAGTAGCTCCTAGCTCCCGACACCTTCAGAGTAGCTCACAGCCTTAAGTTTGTTTTTAAATGTGCACAGGGTCACATTTCCCTTTTAAAGTTAATGGAAAAACTGTCTTTATTTTACATTATTACCACCAGACTGCAGATGGCAGGGCCTGATACTGAGCAGTGCTCAGACACATTCATGGGCCAGGCAGGGGCACAGAAGATGAACTGAAGCACTAAGGTTTTTAACTCTTAAATATAAGTCCTTGTCAACTCAATATTGGAGCTGAAAACAAAATGAAGTTTCTGAATGCTTGTGAGTGGGAGAAAATTAAAATGAAAAGTTACCTTAATGAGTAAGTTAACTATTAATTTTAATTTTCTTCCATTTCAAAGTGTCAAACAGCAGGACTCTTGCTCCCAGTGGCTAGAAGACACTGTGCCATACGTATAGAAAGGCGAGAAAATGTAAATAATGAGTTTTATAGAATCTATATAAACATAAAGATAATTCTTCAGTTGAATTTTCCCCCATTTCAAAGTGTCCCCTTTGCACACACCTGGCATCTTGCTTCTAGTGGCTGGTAGACCTGGTGCCAAATTTATCACTTAAAAATAATGCAATTAATTTAAGCAAGAGAAATTTAAAGTGCATAAAAATGTTCCTTATTTTGAACATAAATGTGCAGAACATTCTTTGCACTGTAAATGTCTCCTATTGAAATAAATAGTTGAATGTTTTTGCTATACATGCATGATGTGCTTGACCCTCAGCAGCATGAGAGATATACTGTTAGAGTTGTATTTTTATTATTCCATCCTCATGATAAGAGTCTGTTTAGTCTCCACATTGTGTAGACCCCACCTTATAGCAAGATTGTGCAACACTGCACATGTAGCCATGAATTTGAAACATGTTTGGGGATGGTACTGCAGGGCTCCTTCACTCTTGTGCATATACCTGAAACATATTTTTAAGATTCCGAATGCCCTCGCTATCAATCAGGGAGTTTAAAGCGCGCTACTCACCTGTGAGGGTCTCAAGGCACTGGGAGGGGGAGGGGGTTCAGCTCTGGTCAACCAAAGAGCCAGGTCTTGAGACTCTTCCTGGAGGTATGCAGAGTAGGGGAACGTCTGATGTTGACTGGGAGCTCATTCCTTGGCCGTGATGTAGGAGAAAGCTCTTCTGCCGGTTCTGGTTTTGCGGATGCGCGGGGTTTCTGCCAGGGTGAGGTCGGCGGTGCAGAGGCTCCTTTTGGGTACGTGGAAGGAGACTCTTTCGTTGAGGTATATTGGTTTGGTGTTGTGGAGGGATTTTTGAAGGGGTGGGTGAGTAGCTTGAAGGTTACTCTCTTCTCGACGGGGAGCCAGTGGAGGTTTCATAGGCTTTGGGTGATGTGCTCATGTCGTGGGATGCCCAGGAGCAGTATGGCTGCAGTGTTCTGGTTGGGCTGGAGTTTGTGTAGCAGGGATTTGTTGATTCCAGCGTGGAGGGCGTTCCCGTAGTCCAGTCTGCTTGTTATGAGTGCATGGGTGACGGTCTTTCTGGCTTCGAGGGGGATTCACTTGAAGGTCTTGCAGAGGATGCAGAGTGTGTGGAAGCACGTGAAGGTGACGGCGTTGATATATTGGATCATGGTGAGGGAGGAGTCAAGTAATTCCGGCATCATACTGCACGTGTAGTTTTGTGAGCACAGTCATATTTTTCCTCACACCTTGTTCTTGGATTTAAATAAGGTGTCATGATCCGAGGCCATAATGTATATGCACTGTCTCCTAAAACTTCATGTAAACAGAAATCAGTAAGGCTTTTAAGTTTGCTTGATAAACTGGGTGCAAAAAATTTAATAAAGGCTCACCAAGTTGAAAACTGTCACCAAAATCACCTTGAGACAGCCTATTGTATATCCTGCTGAGGTGGAACATTAATGAATCATACGTGCTGCCTCGAAAATGGGCTTCAAGGTCTGTTATTAACCAGGATGCTTCACAGGCAGCCTTATATTGAGGGTGTGACTATTTGTGCAGTTTTGAAAAATGAATCACTAGCAGATGGTGACAGATAGAAGTCTGTGTACCTTCGACACACCCTATGGCATTGGGAAAAAGTGCCAGATGATAAAATGATATTTTTGAATGCTGTAGCTCCTGTTGAGATGCAGAAAATAAATGTATTAATTGATTTTGAACAACATAGCATTCAGAAACCTATGAAAAAATGTGGCAATGTACTTGGGGGCATCCCCCCTGCTTCTGCTAGTACTCCCTGGTAACTTCCAGATGCCAAAAGGTGTAGGCAACACAGTACCTGCACATGCGGTGGAATGCTATTGCTTCTATCTGTGAGGGGTCTGTGGGTGCAGATGTACATCAGCAGTTAATTAAAAAATGACCGGACTACTGAGTCTGTATTTATCAAATATCTCCTCCTCTCTTCGATTGAACAGAGCTATCCTACTTTACATATCCTCTCCTGTGTGCTCCTCTGTATACCAGCCAAAATCCTCATCGTCTTTGCCAAAACACACAGTGCTGCCATTGTGAAAAGGTCTGATGCATTTTGGAACATTTTTTATAGGTTGCACCTACTGGTGTCTCAGCTGACCAAGCCTTGAGTGATTCAGGCTGGCTGAAGCTGCTAACAGCACTGAGGCTAGCAATTGAAAATCTCTGTATTTAGGACATCCATCCTATTTTAGCTCTTAAAAATCACTGTATTTAGGACGTCCATTCTATTTTATGAATCAGTTGCATCTAAATGGGAGGTCTGCGGCTCAGCTGCTGCTTGGTCTTCCTCCCCTGGCGTTCATCTCTCGCTGTTTGCCACAATGCCATTGGCTCCCCTTATTGAAACCGTCAACATTCAAGAGTCTCTGCCTTTGCCGCAAAGAAGTTATTGAGCCAGTCCTTTCTTTTTTCCAACATGCATTTAGTGCCTACAGGTCTATAAGTAACCATTCCACCTACCTCTAAGACTCAGAGAGACCAGCAAGTAGTTGGTAATCCTGTGGGGGGCCTCGATCAAAAGTTCTTCTGTGTTCTCTCTGAATTATTTGAGCCTGTTGGTCTTTATCTAGGGTTTCATGTCATCGGGGTCATGGGATGAAGATCCCATGACCCCGGAGGAATGTCAGAATCATCCCCCTGTTCAATTATTATTTGACTATCATAACTTTATACATCATTTTAACCCCTTGCGTGCTCGTGACGGAACCGTTCCGTCACAAGCCTCGGGTGGGCTGTGCTGGTGACGGAACGGTTCCGTCAAGGCCCGTTCACCGCTCCTGCGTGGCGCGAATTCCACACCTGCGCTGAGTGTTCTATTGAGCGGGCGGGGCAGTGACGGAACCATTCCGTCACAAGCACAGCCCACCCGAGGCTCGTGACGGAGCGGTTCCGTCACGAATACGGGAGCGCCGCGCGACCCCCCTCCCCCTTAGCACTGCGACGGAATAGCCGCCACAGCTAAGGGGTTAACAGTGTAGTTCCCACCCTTGGAGGATGAGAAAAGGGTGGAGGTAAATTTAAGCATTGAAGATGCGTGATGGGATGAGGATACCCTGAGGGTCAATGGTTCCATTGAAGTGGACTCATCCTGAATATATTGTGGCAGCCTCATAATTAGGCACACATCCATTCTATGAGTGTCTCCTAAACACCTCCTACTGCATTTAACCTATCCACAAGGAGCTGAACGGTTCCTGGCATCATATCCTGAATGTAGGTTTAAGGAATGCAACTTCACGTTTATCTCCAGTATACGGGAGGTAGTCAGTGACATGCAACCGATCTGATTCCAACTCGACGGGCTTCTGTCCAGAAAAGGTGCTGGTCGAGATGATGTTGCAAGTGAATGTCCGCTACTTTTACCACATACTTACTACATACTCACAGGCAATTAGCCTGCAGCTGTAGGGCTTTTGCAGGGCTAAGTAGTTTTCTTCCATTGTGGGGTAGTAATGACTGATTTGAATATGTTATGTACTTGACTGTTTCTTAGGGAGGTTTGTTTGATGTTAAAGATGCGTATCAGTTACTAAAGCAAGCTTTTAATGTGGCATTTTATATTAGAATTGTATTTGAGCATTTTTATTTCCCCTCTTTATAAGAAGCCTTGTGAGTTTGCCCGTGGACCTTCTCTTTAGGGCAGTGTCGGCTCCTCCGCGAAGGTGAAGGAGCGTCGCCTCGCTGCTCAAAAGGAAAAATATCCTCACAATAACGCATCAATAGTATCATTGTATTTTTCCTATGGAAGTCAGTGGCACACGGGGTGGGGCGGGGCTTTGCAGCACAGGGGGAGGAGTGGTTTGCACAGAGGAGTGGTTTGCACTCCCTAAGTGTGCAGGACTGCTTGGCTAGCCCTCTTGGGCCGACCAAGCAGTCCTGAGCCATTTACATGGTCCCCACCAGGCTGCATTACACAGCCTGATAAGGAACATCCAAAGCCTCCCTATCCCCATCTGAGCTCCGAACCACAGCACTCAGACCAATCACAACACTGCATTGTTGCATTGCGATTGGCTCAGGACAGCCTGTGTGCCCGGGTGTTTCATGCTGCTGCTGCCAGCCGGGATTGGAGACCAGAAGATGAAGAGGACGGAGGAGGGGCAGCCTTCCGTCCATTTCCAGTAAGACCTTTTTTCCATTACCCCCTCCCCCTGCCCCATCACCCCTGTCCAGTAGCAGCTGCTACTGCTCTAAGGTCAGTATTGTCTACTTTGTCCTTGCAGACATGTCATAGTAGACTGGTTATCAATTGAACCATTGTAATTGATGTTTCGCAGGAAGTTGGGCAAAGTAACTATGGTTGGCATATTAATTCCAATGTCTGCCAGTCAAGGCCCTTTCTACAAGACATCTCACAAACATATACTAATTACATCTGATTTTATCACACTATCTGAGTTGTAGCCGAAAATGCTTAACTGTTTGATGCCTCCATCTGTTGTGACCTGCCTGATAATCTTTTTGGCTTACTTCTGGTTTAATACAACCAGACACCCAAAGGAGACATAACAAGGACCACCAATGGACAAGATTCAGAATCTAATATCAGGGTCTTCTACACTGTAAAAGGAAATTCAGAGCCTCTCCTCGTTGTTTTTTTACACAGTTTTATATAGCGCAAACTTGACCTGGTATCAAGTATCAGAGCGCTTTAAGTAGCACCAGTTGCGTTACATGAGAAAACATGATGGTTTTTTTGTTAGGGACAGGGATATTAAGTGATTTGCCCAGAATCACAGGATGTTCAGCGTCATTGCTGAGACTCGAACCCGGCTCCCCAGATTCGAGGTCGACCACCCTAGACCTTAGGCCAACTCCTCACCCCATGAAGCATCTGGGCAAGATCGTTCCTGAGATAGCGTTCGGATAGTCTTCAGTGTGGGTACATTGACACTTATCCTGAGAATTCAGACACTTGAGGTTTTCAATGAAAACCTGGACATACTTGAACCCCTGATGTTAATACTCTTTCTGTGGTCTCCCACCTTGGAGCCACATGCATGCTTCCTAGACGACCTCTTATTTCTGTAACTGCAAGCTGCCCTTCTTATGGGCAGGCTGTACTGTACACTTTGCCCCTGGAAGGTGAGCTGGTCAGAAAATAATGGGGGAAATGGTCAAAAATAAGCTTTGAGGATAGGGAAGATTTTCATGAGCGCCACCTGGTGTTAAAATAGAGTAACTATGCAGCAAATATAGCGCTTTAGAACAGTATTTTAATAGGAGACCCAGAACCTGGCTGTTTAGTCTTTATGCCTAAACAGTAATGGATGACGTTTAATTACCTACATAGCGCCTCGAAACTTCACAATTAGTGCCCTCCACAAATTAATTAATATTTTATTATAATATTCAACACCTTTGGTGCTCAGGACCGCCCCAGGGACGTCCGAAGTCACGGTGGGCGTGTGCTAAGGACGGTCGGGGGCCGTCCTAATCCCGCCCACTCGTTAATTCTCCCGCACAGCGGGAGAATTAACGCAGCGCAAAAGGGGTTAATATTATATATGTAATAACATTTGCCTAGCATGAAAAATGTATGAGTTGAACAAATATCTCATCAATATACCGTCCAGTACCAATCACCAGAGGTAGCTGGAATCAACTGTAATTTTCCTCCACAGCAGATTAGAAGCTATCCGAGAAAACCCTATGCTAGCAACTGTAACCAGCAGAAGCCATTTGAAACAGGTCTACTGCATTTCCCCCGAGGGCTATTAATATTTGCTGCTAGGAAGTTGTTATTTATCTGCTGATTTAGCAAGTACCACTTTGGCTTGCCATCAGGGCCGGATCTTGTTGCCAGTTTTCAGTAACAATTGCCGCAGGACTTGCGGGCCGTGCTGACATTTGACTTACACCGCGCGAAGGCAATAGTCCGACAAAGGACAATCAATCGAAACATATTGACTGAATAGATGTTTTGTCATGAGTGGCTTTCCAGTTCTATTTCTGGCAGAAGGGAGCAGTTTCAATGGAAAGGCAGATTCTTTATGTTGGGTAAGGAGGCCTGTGATTGGTCAGAAGCCAGGTTGAGCTTGTTCTTCTTCCTCTTGGTAGCCAAGCGGCTGGCAAGTGCGGGAGGGCTCAGTAGAGGAGATCAGGTCTGGAAAGCTTCTTGCGGTTCCATAAGCGATGGCAACTGGGATCCTCTTAGAAAACACAACTGCACAATCCAAGGGGCAGTAGCTGAAAACGTAGATTTCATATTAAATGTTTTGAGGAAACCAAGGGCCTTATTTAAAGTGTGGCAGTTTTCTATCCGCCACCAGCGGGCTGCCATTTTTAGAGATCAAATAGGATGTGGCGCAACGGCCAGAGCTGCTGACTTTGGAGCTGGGGAACCAGGTTCGAGCCTCGGCTCAGCATCCTGTGATTTTGGGCAAATTACATATTATCTCCTTGCCTACCAAAAATGAATGTGCCCTTGTGTAACTTAACTGGTGCTCATGCAAAGCGATCCAACAATTTTCGTTCAAGTTGGCGTTTATAAAACCGCAAAAAAAAAAAAAGGCAAGTCCTGTGAAGGCACTGAAAGTTTAGTGCAAACACTTTTATTTTTCTAAAACAAACTTTCAAAGCAGAAGTCTGCATTTGAGAAACAAATAAAAGGCGACCATCAGGCCCTGGGAGTTTTCTACCAAGGTGTTGGTGTCATTATTTCATCTTTGGTTCGTAACTGGCAGGTATTCCCTGGCAGGGAGAGACAGAAATAAAAGGACGTCACGCCATTCATTCTAAATAGGGAGGCCAGACTACAGTGCTTACTCTGACGGCCCCCCACTCTGTTGGGCCATTGGAGTTGATTCTCTGACCGCGCGACCAGCCATTATAAATCTGACGTGCCGCTTGACTTAGAAGAGAGAGTGCTGAGCCAGGTTTGGGGGACAGGGTGCACTCCATCACATTTGTGACCGAGCACATTTTCTGCTAAACTCTACATCAGGCCGCTAGACTCAAAAACATATAACACCAAAATCTCTTTTTTTTTTTTTTGATTTAATAAATTTTTTATTGATAAAAAATTATAAGTGGAAAATATGAACTTGCATCTCATCCCATTGCAACACATTTTCCCTCAATATGTTTCGATTGGAGTTAGGATAGCAAATTAATCCAATCTAATATATGGGAAATGAGTTTGGCTGAATTTATGAATTAAATGGCCCAGGATCATGGCTTCCGAAGGAGCTCATGGGACTCTTCAATCTCTCGAGAGCCTTCAGCATAGTGTCTCGTGGCCCCCTGCTGTCATACGTCTGCTAGATCAAGATTCAATTCACTAGCTTTGGTTAGTATATTATTTTACTCATCTCTCACTAGCCCTCACCTGTCTCTATCTATGTCTTCTTTCACAGGAGGTGCCACAGCTCATATCTACGCGGCTCTCTTCACTCGACTGATCCATCATTCCAATGGCCTAACTTGAATGGCTTTTGTTGTTGACTTGAAGATTGTCATCAGACTATCATGGGTGTTCACTGTAGGTCCAGGAGGGGCGAAGCCATGCCATGGTTTTATGATAATTGCATAATATATATTTACAGACAATATGTAAATAATGTAGTTTACAGACAAAGTGGTCATTCTGAAAACCCGGGATGTATCTAGCCCTTCTGGATCTACGCTGGCCACCCATGCACTATACGATACATCGTATTGCACTTGGTCAGCTATTCAAAATTGAATTTCTGTTGCTGTCAGCTGTATGATGTTGGACCATTTAAAACAATCTCAGCCCGCTTTAAAATAGGCATGGGTGAAATTTCAATTAAACTAGCGTTATTTGCAAAGACTGTGGGTATTTCCTCTAACACTTGTTATACAAAATTCCCTAAATTATTCATGTATGCCATGTTGCATAATTATGTCATGTATGTTGCAAAATGAAAGTGCAGGCCCACTGGAACAATGCCAATGACCAGAACCTGAGTGACAGTTGTTTACGGGATTTGTGTTGCTGGCTCTAAAGTTTAAGTGTAAAATATTAACTCATGCCGAAAATGAACGTGACCACGTATTTCACGCTAAAATGAAGCGCAAAATTCAGGATTTGCATTTCTAGTAGCTATGCATATCTATGCCTAAATTCAAATAACTTTCCAGAAATTTGACATAATTATGCAAAAGCAAACTGCACAAATTTCATGCACCCCTGCTTTAGAGCCCTCTCTCCGCGACCTGGGTTTCTCCTTGGATCAGTAACGCTCCTGCACCATCTCAGCTACCTAAGTGGCTTCCACGTATTTCTGTTCCATAGGATTTTGTGGTGGGTGGAATGTTTCATTCCGCCCATGGAGTTGGCTAACTTTTGTTCACTCTGCTGTACTCTTTGATGCAGAATCCTGACCAAATTCTGCCAATCCCTGCGTGGTGTTATTTTTCTCCCGCGAGCCTCCAGAAAATGCGAGCAAAATTTGGCATCCCCTAGAGTGATTTTCTGACACGGGCAGTGTGGTCAGAGGGCTGCCGTTCAGGTAGATTTGCTGCTGCTCAAGTCAATTTTCTACTCAGACGACAGCAAATCACCTCAAAAATGGTCGCAGGCTCTTACACAACGCATGGGGCCATTTGCTCTGATTTTGCTACTGCGCAAAATTGCAGCACAAGCGGCATATTTTATGTTCATTGGCGGCACTCCACTGAATCTCATGGAACTCTGCGAAATTCCATGTAGTGAAATTCGTCGAGTTCCTCCTACTCCTGATACTGCTTCGGGGAGTGATTCTCTTTCTTGCAGCTCGCTGTCGCAAAATATAGGACAAAATTCTTATTCTGTCTCAACCTGGACTACAAAAATCCATTCTGTTGCCTCCTTCATTCGGATATATTATCTTATATGCACAATATGCACGATGTTGCCACACATCTCTCTCCAGGCAACCCCACACCCATGTGACACCCCTTCTATCAGTTCTGCACCAACTTCCTGTTGCTGGGCGTGTTCTTTTAAGGGCCTCTTGCTACTGCTTGATCAATAAAAAAGGATCCATTTTCTTATAAAGCAGATTCATGTTATGTCAGCATGAAAAAAAATGTCTTCCTTTCAAAAGATTCTGACAATCACTAATCAAAGATGTGCTTAACTTGAAAGTTATACCACTCTAGTCCAAGTGGACATTATATCATTATACACAGGTTGGAAACAGGCAAAAATGCTCTCACTTTTAGAGAATCCATTGGCCGGCCCTAACATTTCAAGCAAATATAGACCCATTTCCCTGCTCCCAGCATTGTCAAAGAGCCTAGAAAAACTCATGAAAGGCAACTCCTGTGCTACTTAGAGTCTAATGACCTCTTGCACTCCAGTCAGTCAGGCTTCAGGCAAAACTTGAGCACTGAAACAGCCCTACATTATATTGCTGAGCAAATCAAATGTGCTTTGGATACAGGTGGCAAGGCTGTCCTGATTTTGTTAGATCTATCAGCAGCATTTGACATGTAAATGTAAATGTGTGTATACTTGTAAAGCGCACTGCCGCCCCATCTCGGGGCATCCTGGTGCTGCATACCGCTGTGGAACCATTCCTGGCTTTCCCTGTGAGATGCCCCCTCCTGGGCACCCCCAAGGTGAAACCAGGCATCCCAGCGCTGTTGGGGTCGTTGTGGAGATTAAGCAAGCTATTGCCCAGAGTTGCAGAGTGGGACCCATGATTAGAGTAGGCGCTGAGGCGAGAATTATCGAGTCCGTGGACATTGAGCCCAAGACCCGCCGAGGCGGGAATTGAACCCTGGTCCCGGGCCTGACCTCTGCTTCAGGGTCTGCCGCTTCTAACCAGTGAGCCACACTTCTCCACTACAGGGTACCTCATCTTTCTCTTTTGGGTCGCCTCCAGGGCATTGGAGTAAAGGGGCTGGTACTTAAGTGTATGTCCTCTTTTCTGGGCAATAAAGAACAAGAGGTTGGGGTACCTCCTTTTGAATCTTGTAATAAGGCCCCACTTTGTTTGAGTCATTTGGAGCATAGATTATATCATATGCAGATTCTCTTTTCCTTTGAGGAAGGTGAGGATCTTGCCCCTGATTCTATAAGGCCTTGCCTGACTGCTGTGTTTGCCTGGATGCATCAGAAACAGCTGATGTGTAACACCGAGAAGATGCAAATACTCTTTTTTGGCACCCCGACTCCTATCAATTTGCTGGAATGATGGCTGGATGGAGTTCCCCCAGTTTTTCAAACAAAAGCAGTCAATAACCTAGGAGTTAAGCGTGATAATTAGTTATCTTTCCAACCATGTATTAGTTCAGTGATTGGAATGTGTTTTTCGCCTCTTCGAGCACTGAAAAAGTTCCTGTTCTTTCTGACTTTCCCAGCCAGGAAAACTGTTATCCAGGCCCTTATTACTTTCTGTTTGGACTACGCCAACGCTTTGTATCTTGGACTGCATGACTGTGTCATATATAGGCATCAGGTGGTTCAGAATGCTGTGGCATGACTTTTATTGAATCTTCCTCAGAGAACCAGGATCTCTAAGCATCTTCATACTTTGCAGGGGCTCCCTGTCAGGAAGAGAATTCTTTTCAAAGCCCTGGTGTTGATGATTCATGCTTGCATCAGAATGGCCCAAGTTACTTGTCCAGCAGAATCCATTTCTACTGCGCTGCTAGGGATCTCCGGTCTTCTAATTGGGCCTTAGCTAAGGTCCCCAGAGTCTCCCGGATTAGGACTGGTGGACATTTATTGTCCTTCCTGGGTTCTTCGGAGTCGAATATTCTTCCCCTGAACCTGCGCCTGAGAACTCTGGGCATACTTTTAAAAAGAAGTTAAAAACATGACTTTTCGCCCTGCAATAACCGATCTGCTGATGGACTAGCACCGGGACACTCTTTGGAGCATCTGAGCGATCTAAAATCTTGTTTATCATCATCATCTTCATTATGAATGCCACCAAATCATGCACATAAACATCTCCATGCTCCTATTCTCCCTCAGATTTCTCCCTTGCTCTATCACGCTTTAATTTATTGATTAAAACGTGGTTGTATTATCAGACGTATCCAGATAACGTGGCTGCCTCTGAACTTGATTATTAAGGATAAACCAGCTCAACACCTGAAAGATTGTCTTTAATATCCTCTGGTATGAGTAGGGCAGAGTTTGCAAATTCAATTAAAACTAAGGCAAGTTATCTTCTATGTAAGGAAAAAAATGAATGACATTGCCTTTGATGGCATGAAATCTTGTCCTTAAAGAGTAATCACCTTGTTAAATCTTTTTTTACCCCAAATTCATAATTTTATTTATTCATGTGATTTTATATAGCACAAATACGGCACAGGGCATTCAAGCGCCCGTCAAGAAAAGGACAACCTTGACAGAGTAGAAGGCATCCATTGGTGAAGAAGAGATCGAAGAGGTTATCCGCTAGCATGAGTGACTGAAGGGAGAATGGGGTAGAGTGGAGAGAGCATTTGCGGTGTCGGTGAAGAATGGGAAACAGTTTGCTGGGCTCGGCGTGAATTAGCATTGGAAAAGAAGGTGCTTAATATCTTTCTTGAATGTAGACTTGGGCAAGGGAGGGTGTAATGCAGGTGAGAGTGAGTTCCACATTTTTGTTGCACGGTTTGAACAAGATTGAACCCTTGTATGCTCTATTTTGAGAGCTAGAAGTTCTGGAAAAGACGTTTATCTTCTACATTGAGACTGTTGAACCTCCAGACAGTCTCAACTTGTTAGCCAGGTGGGGAGGAGTGGCTGGATGAATAACGTTGTGAGTGATAATGATGTCCCTTTTAACAAAACCCCGATTCTCATATCTTAAGGAAGGTGTTTATTTCCTGTTTTCACTTAATACAGTTATGATATGGTCCATATTCCTTTACAATTCAGGATCTCTTGTCAACGCATGCAACCGTATTACTTTCAACGCAGACGGAACTTTCTTACTCCAGGTGACAGTCTTTTACTCACAAATATGTCCAACAGTTCCTTTCGTCACGGACAGCTCCAGAATTGAATCTACTATGGGCCCCAGTCATTTGGAAAGAAGGGTGAGGTCAGGATAGAAGCTGTTTCCCAGCTGGTTACCTTCCTTTTTAAGTCTCATTTCCTGTCATTGATATTGTCACTTTCTTGGAAAGAAGAGGTTTGCCAGGATAGAAGTCCTCTTTCACAGCTGGTGCACCCCATGACTGCCAATGGGACACCCCTACATCTGCATAAGTAGCCCTGTCCCTGCCTCTAACTCTCTGAAATCTGTTTGTCCAAAAGGTCTACAGACCAAGACCTCACCCAGTGGTCAACACTTCTTTTGAAACTGGCTCTCTAGGTTCCTCCCACTACAACAGGTCTGACTTTGCCTCTGTTCGTGGCATCCAAAATGGCGTGGTATCCTGGAAGGCGTCGCTGCGGCAGGCATCCTGCTACCACAGCTCCAGAGGATTATCCTTTCTAACCCCTCCCCCCCATTTCCGTGTACCCATTCTGCACTTTTATGAAATAAAGGGCATCTTAGACTTGATGTACACTACTCAGAATTGTTTACTGTTTTCTGTGAATCAGTCACCAATTAACACATATGCATTCCAAGGACTCTTCCAGGGGGAGCATAAACCAATCTTTTAGTCCCCTGGTAATCTCCTACCCTCCTAAAATGAGCCAGATCATCCACCAGGGAGGCTCCCTATATGCCTATGTATTCTCAACAGGTGGTTGTAAATGTGGTGGTTATAAATGTAGTGGCTCCTGTATTGGCTGCAACCGTAACTCGGGGGCAACATATGAGGGAGTCGGTACTAAACTGACACATTGATACGAGCCGGCTTATAAAAGGATGTAACTTCAATGGGAAGGTACTGAAGCTTTAGTAGGCCAGGTGACATTTGAGGAAGGCTTTTGCTTCCAACCTGCATCTCTGTGTGCACACCTGCCATCCTCAAAATGGGATCTGTAAGAGAAACTAACGCTACACTATGTAAATCGTAAATGTAAATTGATACTTGTAAAGCGCACTACTCACCCGCAAGGGTCTCAAGTCGCTTGTAAGAATACCGCTGTGGAACCCATCCTGGCTTTCCCTGTGAGGCTTCCACTCCTGGGCACCCCCAAGGTGGAGGCCAGGCATCCTTAGCGTTGTGGGGCTGTTGTGGAGATTAAGCAAGCTGTTGCCCAGAGTTGCAGAGTGGGACTCCATGATTGCAATAGGCACTGAGACGAGAATTATCAGGTCCGTGGAATTTTGAGCCCAAGACCCGCCGAGGCGGGGAATTAAACCCTGGTCCCGGGCTCGACCTCTGCATCAGGGTCTGCCGTTCTAATCATTGGGCCTCACTTCTCCCCCTATTAGGTGTGACCAATAACCCTGCAGAGACTCAAGCCCACCTGTTTGGATATTCGCATTACAACACCTTATTTCACATTAAATGCATAGTTTCATCACAAGGATACTACAATATGTGTGGGGAATCTATCATTAAATCACAAAGTAATTTTATTTTTCTCAGTTCAATTAATAACAATCATATATATTATGTACAACTTTTGTAAAACTATTGCATTTTACAAAATCAGAAGATTATAATTTCTTTTCAGTTGTGTTCAGTTGAGTATAAACAAAGTGTACAAATATTGTCAAGCACTGTGGACGTTTCTTGTCCCTTTTTAGAATGGAACTAAACACACATCTCTTCACTATATATGACATAAGTGACATTGTTGGACATGGCCCTTTCTGCATGATTATCCCAAATGTTTTGCCTTCATGCTCTTGCTTTCCGAACCTGCAGCCCGATTCATGAAGGTAAATTGCGCTCGCAAAGGGCCAGATTCTGAGAATCTGGCCCTTTGCGAGTGCGATTTTTTGCATTTGGGATTCACCATCCCAAATGCAAAAATCGCTATTAGCGAAATCGCATATTTGCGAGGAATTGGATTTAAGGAATCTCTATTAGAGATTCCTTAAATGCAATTCATTAACCAATTGGAAATTGCGAATTCGCAATATTTGGTCGCTATTTACCACGAAGTCTGACTTCGTGGTAAATAGCGAAAAAATAGTAAAATGCACTTTAGTGCATTTTTTTCTGTTGCATGTTAGATACACACATGTCCTTTGGACATGTGTGTGCGCAACACCTGTTTAAATTTGCTTTTCAGGGGTGCTACAGGGTGTCCTTTGGACACCCCTGGCACCCTTGAAATCGCTATCTTATTTGCGATTAGCTAATTGCTAATCGCAAATAAGGAATACTCCCCATTCATTCCTATGGGCCTAAAGGCCCATAGGAATGAATGGGGAGTATTCCTTATTTGCGATTAGCAATTTGCTAATCGCAAATAAGGAATGTGTAGGAATCGCATTTTATTTTGCGATTCCTACATGAATCCCGTTTTGTGAGTCTGTAATAGCGATTCCTTATGAATCGCTATTAAAGACTCGCAAAACGGGTCTTTGATGAATCTATATGCTGATTTTGTTGATTTTAAGGACTCTGCGCACCTTACCACTGCTAACCAGTGCTAAAGTGTTTGTGCTCTCTGCTTTAACCATGGTAGAATTGCCTTACACCTAATTGGCCTCTTTAATTTACTTGTGAGTCCCTAGTAAAGTGGTACTACATGTGCCCATGACCTGTACATTAAATGATAGTAGTGGGAGCGCAACACTGATTGTGCCATCCGCTTAATTAGCCCTTTAAACATGTCTCAGACTTGCCATTGGAGCCTGTGTAGGCAGTTTTAAACTGCCATTTAAACCTGGCAAAAGAAACATTTTGTCAGGCCCAAATCTTCGTATTCAATACATAGAAGTAACCCTCTGGCTATGTCTTGGACAGCCCAGAGGCAGGGTGCTTTGTATTTAACCCCTTCGATGCGGATGACAAAGCCAGCTCGTCATGGGCGTTACCTGCGCTGCGCGCATGACGAGCTGGCTTTGTCACGTTACCCGCGATTTTTAAATTTCAGCGCGCAGCGGGTAAACCCGCTAGCGCGCATGCGGTTAAAAGGTTCAACAAGTATTTTACTACTGCAAGGCTTACTGCTCTGAACAACTGCTGCCCTGATGCCTGCCGCCCTCTTGCCAGGGTGAGAAAGACCGAACCTGAATCTGTTGAACCCAGGACCCAAGAGGACTCCAAAGGTTTAGTTGGTTGGCCTTCTGACTGGAGCCTTAGCAACAGAAGGCTCTAATAGGATCGACCCCAGCATCTGGACGCTGCCATCTTTGAGTCTAGCCTCCTGTCAATGTGTGCCACCCCAGTCCTTGACCCTTGGGAGTGGGCCTAAGGTGTTCTGCCAGACTCTGTGGATCCTGCAGAACCAATGCTTCCTCTCTGTGCACTGTGCAACACTGCCTCATCGGAACTGCCGCTGCATGACGCTCCCTCGGCACCGACCCTGGCATCCCTCATCGACAGCAGCCTCGACGACTTTGACAGCCTGCAGCTTCTCGGAACCAACACATCGCTCCAATTGCATGACTCATCCTGGACGCCTGACTACTATCTCAAGCCCTTGTCAACAGGATCCTCAACGACGATGCAGGACCTTGTATCGCAACCCCTCTCCACATCTTGAAACTGACACATCACCTCGGCTGTGCGATGCATCTTCGATACGGACTCTCTCAATGCCCAGCAAACCAGGATTGAAGGTACATTGTTCAGCGTGCCATACTGGGTTCCTGTAGCCAGCCTGCGCTACATTGCTGTTGGTCTGAACTTGTGTCTTTGTTCCAGTGTGGCCAGATACCTATAATTGGCGCTTTTTGCTTTTTAGTGCTATTTTCACTGAAATCTGGTTGCTGCTTGGCCAGGGCTCACATCCCAGTCAACGGACTACCCAGTTTCTTACAGACATGCACCCACTCTCTAGCTTGGGACCAGTGGGACTTACAGCTAGATTCATCATTGTAAAATCGGCTCGCAAAGGGCCAGATTCTGAGAATCTGGCCCTTTGCGAGCACAATTTTTGCATTTGGGATTCATCAACCCAAATGCAAAAATCGCAAATTGCGAAATCGCTAAATTGCGAGGAATTGCATTTAAGGAATCTCTATTTGAGATTCCTTAAATGCAATTCATGAACCATTTTTGAATTGCGAAATCGCTATTTTTGGCCGCTATTTACAGCGAAGTCTGGCTTCGTGGTAAATAGCGAAAATTCTGAAAAATGCACTTTAGTGTATTTTTCTAAGTTGTATGTTACACACCAAGATACTCCTTGGAGTGGAAGTTGCGCGGTAGAAATGTCCCTTACATTACATTACACACACATGTCCTTTGGACATGTGTGTGCGCAACCTCAGTCTACATTAACATTTCAGGGGTGCTACAGGGTGTCCTTTGGTCACCCCTGGCACCCTTGAAATCGCATCCTTATTTGTGATTAGCAATTTGCTAATCGCAAATAAGGAAGCTGTAGAATTCGCAAATAATATTGCTATTTCTACATGAATCCCGTTTTGCAAGTCATTAATAGCGATTCCTTAATAATTGCGATTAAGGACTCGCAAATCGGGACATTGATGAATCTGGCTGTTAGTGCCTTTGATTTACAAAAGCACTAAGCACACACTCACATTCAGTGGCCTTTGATGTATATTTTCTGGTAGGTTTGTAACATGAATTACAAGGCACTGCTGTTTTGATGTTTTAAAAGGAGATTTCTTCATGCAATATGAAATTCCAGGATTCTACAGAAGTTAGTATCAATAGTAGGGGTGGGCATAACTCGCGTAATTAAGTGTAGTGCAATCACATGGAATTACCTAAGAATTCAGCGATATTACGCATAAATACATGCATAAGAATAAATCTCCATTTAGCACTACTACTTAGCCTTAAAAAGCCCAGTGCATCCAAAACGGACACAAGAATGCATTTTGCACTCAGAAAGATCACTAAATGCATCAAAACGTGAATAGCGAGCGCAAGCAGCCGCTCACACACTCTAAATGTGCTCTTGGGATGAATTTTCACGCAACTTACTCCTGGCAATAGCGCTATTTTCTAAGCACAAAATGCACTCTTGCATCCACAATGGACACATAAGAGTGCATTTGGACAGGAATAGCGACCGGCCACTCGTGCTCGTTGAACGCGCTCTCACAGTTGGATTTATTTTCCTCAAATTACTCTTAATTGCGGAACCATGAGAAATTGCATTTTAATCAGTAATTCTGTGTCAAAGAGTAATGTGGAATTACCAAAATTTCTGCAATTACTCCGGTGTTATTAAAATTCCACCTGAGCCTAATTAACTCATCAATTTTTTTTAGAAATTCCGAACAAGCTTTTGGAATACACCGTATATTAATATTCTATAAAATAAAATAAATTATATAGAGGTAATGGGCCCCTCCACAGAAAATAAAACATCACGAATGAGGTTTAGGAACCTGGAAACATTGATTTTTTGCCGATGTACTTAGAATTAAGATCTAGCTGCTCTGATGAGCCATTGGGAGCTGTTTTGGAACCAATGAGAAGCCTGTGCCTGCTTACTTTCAATGACGATTTTCACAAATCCTTTGAAAGGCTATTTCCTTTTTTTGTGCTTTCTAGAAATGCGACAATTTGATTTTGAAGGACGAAAACACAGAAATATCACTCGCCACGTGTGTGGGTTGAGGGAGGATAGACAATGAAGAGAATGTTCTCTTGTGCTTTTTTAAACATGATAACCTGCCAACGCCAAGTTTATTCTCACATTTGCTCGGGGGTAGCTGGGGTTATTCCTCCGCATGGTGCAGTGACTGCCTCCGTGCGTGCGAGCCGTGATGTGGGTGTGCACTTGAGAGATGTCGAGCAGGAGGCAATGTTCTTCCCATGAAAGGAGGGATCACAGATGGCGCCACACATGCAAATGGAAGAAATGGGAAGTCGATTGACACATCTGTGTTCGTCAGGAATAAAGGTTCTTAATGCAAATGAGAAAGAAATGAAAAGCGAGGGTAACAATTTCATAGAGAAACCATGACCCGCAGGAGGCTGCCACGCCAGCCAGCTTGTCTCTTCAGATGCAATCTCCATTCTTTCTTTCTTTTTCTTTCTTTCTTTCTCTTTCTTTCTTTCTTTCTTTCTTTCTTTCTTTCTTTCTTTCTTTCTTTCTTTCGTTCTTCTTTCTTTCTTTTTTATGTCTTTATCTTTACTTCCTTTGTTCTTTCTTTCATCTTTCTTTATTTTACTTTCTTTCTTTCTTTATTTTACTCCCTTACTTCCTTTCTTTCTTCCTTTCTTCTTTCTTTCTTTTACTTCCTTTCTTCTTTCTTTCTTTCTTTTACTCCCTTACTTCCTCTCTTTCTTTTTTACTTCCTTCCATCTTTATTTCTTTTTTCTTTCACTCCTTTTCTTTCTTTCATTCTTTTCCCCCCTTCCTTTCTTCCTTTCTATTTTTACTCTCTTTCTTTCTTTCTTTCATTTTTCTTTTTCTTTCCTCCCTTCCTTTCTTTCTTTTCTTAACCCCTTCCTTTCTTTCTTTCCTTACTCTCTTTCTTTCTTTCTTTCTTTCTTTCTTTCTTTCTTTCTTTCTTTCTTTCTTTCTTTCTTTCTTTCTTTCTTTCTTTCTTTCTTTCTTTCCTTCTTTCTTTCTTTCTTTCTTTCTTTCTTTCTTTCTTTCTTTCTTTCTTTCTTTCTTTCTTTCTTTCTTTCTTTCCTTCCCTTCCTTCTTTCCATTCTTTCCTTCTTTCTCACTACTACACCAAAGAAGGATCTTGACACTAATATCAAATGACGTGCTAAAAGAGATGTAGAGACCGTAGACCTGAACCCTGAGCACACTGCAGACTTTAACTGTGACCCCCCAAGTTTCCATAACTGAACGCAGCACATGCTGGTAGCTGTTGTCAAGTATTGTGACTTCACTCACACCAGTGTACAACCGAGCTGTTTGTCACCGTCCCCGCTGCTAATTTCGCTCTCCGCCCTAGGCCTCCCAGACCCATGGAAAGGGGGGGAGAGGATGGCACTGACTGCCACTCCTACCACCACTGCCTGGGCTCTAAGGTCTGGCGGGAAGCGCTCGAGAGACAGTTTCTTCCCTGAAGCCACATTGTGCTATCTCTGCCTCTCCCAGGTGTCTCAAGACCCAGAGGATGAGAAGGTGAGGATGCAGGAATGAGGCACCTCTTCTCACACTCTTCCTCCTCACCCCAGGCCTTAAGAGACAAAATGACAGCCACTTGCTGCATGCCACGTCCCGTGGCTATTCTAACTGTGTTCAGGGACGAAGAGCGCGAGCCCATAAAGAGGCGAACACGAAGCACGTGGCCACCATGTTTCATAAACGCGTCAAGAGGAAGGAGGCGCCAAGTTGGCCAGAAGAATTTAGATGAATACTAGAGACATGATCTTGTATGCACACTCAATACAAACCTTTCTTGTCACTCCTCAACATATTTTCTGCGTGCTCTGAGCAGGAGGGAATATCTGCTGTGTGGGGAGGGGTATGGTGGAGTGGAAAAGGCAGGTTGTTTGCCCCACCTGTGCTCTGGGGCTCCCCCTATGCCAGGAGCATCCTTGTGTTACTGCAGGGTTGAGACAGGAGGCAGGTAAGGCTCCTCCTGCCCGCAGACCTTGCACCACTCACAGCAGTGGTTTTACTGTGAAACTGGGCCCAGTGCGTCCAGGTCTGGAAGTCCAATGTCCGCAGATTGTGGACCCAGGATTGCCAGGTGCTGAATTAAAATACCTGGACATTTTAGACCCTAAAGGAATGGTCTGCTTGGAATTACGAGTGGCGGAATCCTATTCGAAAGTATGATTGCAGGTGGAATAACTCCATTTATAATGTGGGTCTTAGTAGGGTTATCATGCGTTACAGTAATGTGTACGTCCAGCCAGTAGCCAAGTTCCAAAACAACAGCTGAACAAAGTAAAACAAATTTAGGAACATTTTAAGGTCCCCTTCTGTTGCTGATCTTCAAACCCTACTCTGTGTTTCTGATAGTGACGTCTTAAGTGTCTTTCCAAATATTTCCACAAATAATCCAGTCACTCATGGGTGCTTTGCTTCTTGTTCTCCTAGTAGTTTATTTTTACTCACAGTCAACCAGTCGGCTTTGCTATATCTCCATTGCTCTGCATGAAGAATGCAAATGGACACACTCTGCTGGTCTGCGCATGTGCAAGCACAAAGTCTCGGACACACTGCTGTGTAAGGGTGTTCTAGTGGCTGGACTCATCCTCTCATCCAGGCCCTCATGACCCAAGAGAGCAGCTGTCTCGTGGCGCCCTCTGACCCTCTTTTTTCACTCTACAAATATTTTGCAAATTTTTTAGATTGCTGTATGAGTCCCCCATTCATTTTTGTCTCCGATTGGTTCACGTCAATTGTATATTTGCATCATAATTCCAAGCCAGAAAATTGTTCTATCTCAGTTTGCATTTTGAGGGGCTTTTTATGCTCGAGTAGCATCGAGAGGCAACCTATTGGAGTTGTGGTGGAAGGTTTGGAGGAAAACTGTGGTTTATCACAACACAAAAACCTTATAAAAGCCTTGTATTAATCTTTGAGGCAAATAACGATGCATTGTGTTGTCTGTGTTGTGAGGTAGATGGCTGCTAACTGAACTTTCTTTCCTCTGGGTTCTGATGGCTGCTAACTGAACTTTCTTCCCTCTGGGTTCTGATGGCTGCTAACTGAACTTTCTTCCCTCTGGGTTCTGATGGCTGCTAACTGAACTTTCTTCCCTCTGGGTTCTGATGGCTGCTAACTGAACTTTCTTCCCTCTGGGTTCTGATGGCTGCTAACTGAACTTTCTTCCCTCTGGGTTCTGATGGCTGCTAACTGAACTTTCTTCCCTCTGGGTTCTGATGGCTGCTAACTGAACTTTCTTCCCTCTGGGTTCTGATGACTGCTAACTGAACTTTCTTCCCTCTGGGTTCTGATGGCTGCTAACTGAACTTTCTTCCCTCTGGGTTCTGATGGCTGCTAACTGAACTTTCTTCCCTCTGGGTTCTGATGGCTGCTAACTGAACTTTCTTCCCTCTGGGTTCTGATGGCTGCTAACTGAACTTTCTTCCCTCTGGGTTCTGATTGCTGCTAACTGAACTTTCTTCCCTCTGGGTTCTGATAGCTGCTAACTGAACTTTCTTCCCTCTGGGCTCTGAAGGTTACTAACTGAACGTTGGGCTCTGAAGGGTGCTAAGGGAACTTTCTTCCCGCTTTGATCTGATACCTGCCAAGTTAATCGTCTTCTGTCTGATGGCTACTAATTGAAGCATGTTCCCTCTGCGTCTCTTTCAGGTGGGCGATCAGATGATACTGCTGCAGAACTGCTGGAGTGAGCTGCTGGTTTTCGATCACATTTACCGCCAGATTCAACATGGGAAGGAGAACAGCATACTCCTCGTCACTGGCCAAGAGGTAACAGAGGTCTCTTTGTGGTGGCACTTCACACAGCAGAAGTGCTTGCACGAGTCTGACAAAACACACCTGTTGCTCTCTTAAGTACATGTCACCATTCTCATCCACACATTTTCAAACCTGGGGCCTTAGTAGGACGAAAATTGTTTGCATATCCATTGCTCGTACTTTGTGGCTCTATTTTGTGGGAACTGCTTCATAGCTATTGAGTGACATACTATTGGGACCATTGGTGCATGAAAACAAAGATTATGACTCAGATTAGACAAAAGGCAGAGATTAATTGCAAAGACCGCCTCGCTTGGTAGTATACTCCGGCAGACAAAGATGCAGAAACTCACACAGACCTAAGCAAGTATACTTGCCACAAGGACCTTAATCAGCTTTGCTAAAAAATTGTTACTAGAGTTTTCAAAGTTGATCTTTGCTTGTATCCACCAATAGTCACAAGGCGTAGATGCATCCATGTACAACAGTCAGGAATGGTGAATGCCCAATCGCACTTACTCTAATACACGTGTGCACAGTGAGGCGTTCAGGGGCACTAGCAGGTGCTGTTACCCACACTGACAGATCAATGGCCACACATAAGGGTCTGTTATTGAACCTCAACACCAGTCCCATTGCACATTTTGTGCAAGGTCCTAAATGGTGGCCCAGTAGTGAACTGGTGTCCTCAACCATGTAACAGTCTCTTTGGTTAGTGTGAAGAGTGCAACAACCCAACACTTCAGCTTAGGACCACTGTCCGTTACCCTCAAAATATGAGCATTAAACACACTGCACTACCTCCCTGACCATTTATAGAATGATGCACCTCTACCCACCCCCCCCCCCCCCCCGGGTCCAGAATAATTCACCCATGGGTTTAACATTCCATGACGTTAACCAATGGCATCGCTCAATGAGAGCATTATGTACGAATGCTTGGCATAACCTACAGTCATTTTTCCACAAGCTGTGCTAAGGGGTATTTCTCTATGGGGTCTGGCTCTGCTTGTGTTAACCACTCTCTGACGGTTACCTGGGCACTTGATATGTCCAACAGAAGGTTATTTACTGACACTTCACCACCGACCGCAGCTATTAGCCCCCTCCGCATTATTGATCAAACGTTTATCAAGGTCCATGTAAATGAACCAGAGAGGTCTACTTGCATAGGTGGTCGTGGCATAGCCCTTGAGTTGACAAGTGGATTATCTCATGGAGGACTGACGTTTCATGCCGGGAGAGCAAGAAGCTGTCTTAACTTAACATTACCTCCCTCAATTCCGGCAGAAAGGTGGTTATAGAGCCTCTGCTTCGTTGAAGGGGGCTTTATGGTCTTCTACCCTTGCAGGTGGTGGTGCTCACACAACTTTAAATGTGTGACCTACGACTGACCGACCAATCATGGCTTGCAGATTCTTCTTCATCAAAGCGAGGTTCATGGTCTGTTATCCACCTAGGTTGTTGCAACATAAAACACATGATCAAGAACTGAACAGTCCTGACATGAAGGCTGCTCCCCAAGTCTGCTGGAAACATAACTTTAGATCATCTTATTCCAAAATTATGAGAGGAAAAGAGCTCCCATTACATTGAGGGGTCCCTTTGACTCTCCCTCTTATTTCCTTATATTATTTATAGGTATTCTTCGACTTTGTGCATTCTCTAAACATTGAAAACAATCTCTAGAGGGCACAAAACGATAACAGTTTTTTTTTTCGTTTAGTTTCACATAGTTTCTCTCTCTTAAACCCCAAACATAATATTTATATAATATAATTTTCTCATTCCAACTTACTTCCGGTCATTTTAGGGCAGAAGAGGAGTGGGGTACAGTTTCTTATACCTTTGCTTACTTGTTGGCTGGTAATATGTCGGGGTTTCACTCGCTACGATGACGTGACGGTCGCCACCGCTGGATCGGCGGTGGCGAATGTCATGACATCATAATGAGCCCTTAAGTTCTGAGAAGACCTCATTGAGCAGTACAGGAGTTGGTGTGCCTTCTTGGAGTCCAATTAAATATTATTCTTTAAATTGTTGATAAATATTCATAGGTGTCATCCTCAAATTCAGGGTGGTTCACAAACATGTATAGGTCAATTGTGGCCCTGAATATATAGGCCTAACGAACAATGTCCTAATATTTGTAATTAAATGCTATGAGTGGGCCAAAAGACCCTTGAGAACTGTGCAAAGACTTGCCTCCTCAGCCCCCACCCCTTTGCCAGCATAGGTCGTGCTTCTCACATCATGTGTGACATCTTTAAAATGGACAGAGAACAAATCTTGAGCAGTACAAAAGAAGTTTCCTTATTTATGTGTCTATCACTGTAGATATAGCTGGGCTATCATCAGTACTGAAGAGATAGTCTTTTTATTGTGTCTACATTGCTACAGACCTGTCTTTTTCATTGCCTAAATTGTCCTTCCATGGTTTTTATGGCATTAAAGGAACAGGAAAAATACTATTGTAGTTCACTCTGTGATAGTGCTGTTGATGCCAGGGATGATCTTTAAACTCACCTTTATTAATTCATGCAGAGGCAGACTGATAGATTTTTCTATCACATAAACACTTCTGATTTCTACAATACAGGTAAATTAAAACAAATATCCAGACTTTTCTACTGTACGCAGCAGAGAGGCAGGTCTGTTTCTGGTGCCAGGTCTTTCCATGGTGTTATGATGGACTGAGCTATGATGCTAAGTGACCCGATGAGTAGCTTGTGAGCTACTGGTAGCTCTCATAAGCTAAGTAGGTTCCTGATTGCAGCTCAGCCTACTGAATTAGAAGCTTTTACTTGGTTGATTATATATAATGTTACCAAAATTAACAAGCTTGTCTTCAAGAACAAATGGTGTCTTTTCGGAATTCTTATGCTGAGAAAAAAGGTTGATTGCCAAAATATATTTAAGGCTGATATTTGGGCGATAAATCATGCAGCTTTTGGAAGACTTCTTCCTAACATTATGACCTTGGTGTGACCTCGGTGTGGGAGCATTGTAGATATGACTGTTGTGTATTCCCCATATAGAGGGATTCCAAATTAATCAAGCCTTTTTGACATTAATGTTGTCAACTAAGGGTGGGTGAAGAATTCCGCTCCACCGACAGAGTTCATGGAGTTCCTCAAAACTCTGCGAAGTGACGCGAAGCAGAGTTTTTTTCTCTCTCGTGACTTGCCAACGTGAAGTTGGTGAGTGTTCACAAGAAAACAATCACACGCTAGATCTCCTCCCAGCAAGATTTCTCAACGTGGGCGGTCGCGGCAGATCACAACTGTTCACGTTGAGGAGGCTGACGCTGGAGTAGAAAGCAGCAGTGCACTGCGGCGCGGCCCAGAGTGCTGCTCGCACTGATTATTCAGTACAGGGCAAACTCCCGCCCCTTAAAATCAGTGCGAGCAGCGCGACTTAATAGACTCTTCCGCTAGCGGAACTCCACGGAGCACGGCAGAGTTTTTGTAGCACTTCGTGGAGTTACACAGACTAGAACTCCGCAAACTCCGCCCAGGCTTACCTGCAACCATTCCTGATCCACTCAGGTGATCACTGCTGGCAATCTGGCATCTCGTGGCCACTAATGGAATGATTGTCATTCAACATAAGTAGCTCTTACTACAGAAACGATTGGAGACCCCTTCTCTCCCCAAACATCAAACGTCATCTTTGTTTTCGTCACAATTTCTTTACCTCCAAGACTTGACTCTTTAGCAGTATTTCCGAGGTAAGCATTCCCTGCAGAAGGCGCACCCTTAAGTTAAAGCTCTGTGTTTGAAAAACAGAACATCCCCGCTCTTTAGACTGCACTTAGGTTAGCTCTGAAGGCTCATCACCGCCTGCTTCACAGAGAGGCAAATCAGACGGAGCAGTGGCCTCAGGTTTTGTTCTGTCGAGAGTACTTCACACAGGATGGCCCCACTCACAGCAGCAACAGGCACTTCTGAAGACAAGACACAGGAGTTGGAATCTAGCTCCAACATCTTCACAGGAGGTTAAGTGCCTGCTGGGAACAGCTAAGTTGTACTTAGAAAGTACAACAAAGAAATCGATAAATGCCGCACAATGCGTCATTCGTCGTTTAAGTCGCAATTAACAGTATTCTGTATCAAGGAATGACGCGTATCACCCTGTTGTCAAGAAAACCACAACTATGTGCATGTTTTCTATGTTTGTAAATGTGGTATACAGAGAGCACGATGGAGAGTTGTTCCCAGTGCATACTTTAATAGAGCCTGTTAGTCTAAGAAAACTGACAACTGATTTGATATTTGACCCTCCACTTTTTTTCTTTTTTTTTATTCTTTTGCTTTTATATATTGTACTGGTTTGCTTTTACATTTCTTCTGTATCATTCTTTATTCCTTTTTCACCAGTTATTCCTTGTGTTTCGTTTTTCTTTCTTCTTGCTATAAATTCTTGTTTAGCTTAAGTTGTCTAGCTTTCATCCATACTTTTTTCTGTCAGTTCACTTTCCTATCTTCCACGATTCCTTCATATATGCTTTTCATAGCATTCTTCATAACTTTTCTTCTTTTTTTCATGTATCTTCTTGTTTTTCATTTGTCTTTCTTGCTGCCATTCCCTCCTTCATATTTCATTGTCACTTTGGTATTGCTTCTAGTTTCCTAATTGTCATAAATCTGTTGTAGGTCCTTCCCTTTCTCCCTGCTCCAGCCCCTACATCATGCCCTCCCTCCTATGATTCCTTCTTTCATTCCCTACTACTTTAATTCCTCCCCTTTGTCTCTGTATCTACCCCTTCCCTACTTTTCTGTTTTCTTCCTTTCTTCCCTACTATACTTCTTTTTCCTCTGTTACCGCATTTTCTCTCCCTCACTCATCTCTCCACGCATCCATCCTTTTGCCACTTCCTCTTTTCATCCTTCCTCCTTACTTTCCCTCCTCTCTGCATCCCTTTCTTCTTCATTTCATCCCTGTCCAGCCTCCCTTCGATCCTTCTGGCCTTCCTTTCACCTCGATGTTCTTTCCTTCCTGCCTCACTCCCACCTTCCCTTTCTTACCTCACAGTCACTCCGTCTTCCCTCCAACTTTCCTCCTTTTTCTCTTCCCTTCTCTCCATTGATTCCTTCTTCATTCCTCGTCTCTTTCACTTCTGCCCACCTTCCTTCGTTTACTCCCTTTACTGCTTCCTTTTTTTCCTCTTACCTTCCAACTGCCCTCTCAACCTCATACCAATGTTTTCCTTTTCAACTCCATACTTCTTTTTAGTCATTTATTTTTGGCGACTTTCTGTGCACCGAAATCCATAAAATGAGAGAAACAAATACCTTCTTTTGTAAAGGGTTGGAGTATCATTTACAAACACAGGGGAAGGCTAGATTTTCAGACAGGTGCGCACTGCACGAAGCAGACCCTCCATAGTCTTTATCCTTTTAAGGTAACATTTCATATGAATAAATGCATGTTTTGGTGGGCTGATCAGCGACTTTCCCAATTCTTCTAAAATTGACATTTCCCACAGGAATCCACTCGCTAATCTTCTAATTGTGCCAGAATCACATTTGTGTTTTTGTATTTTGCAGCTTCTGGGGCTAGTTAGCGTTGGCCCATTATGCTGCCATCCCTGTGCAAAGACAGTTTTGTACTAGGATCACATTTATAAGTGATGTGATGTTTACCATGACCAGTTTTACTGGACACAATAAAGTTTGCATCCTCCACTAAATTTCTGCAGGACAAACCTGCCAAAATTTAACAGGGGAAAAAGGCCAAATATTTACTGAGACATGCGGATTTTGGTGGGTTAACCCCAAAATTTGCAAGTTATTCCACAAAAGTAAAAAAAGGCGCAATATATCGTAACGATAAATGTCAAACTTGGGGGTGTCGGGTCTTGTAGGGTGCCGTAAATGCGGGCTGTCCCTTCAGGACACCTGAAATTATGCCGTTTGTGTTGGATGTTTGCTCACTGGCATGTCTTCACCATATACATTTTCTAATATTACCTCAATCGTGTTCCTTTAGGCGCATGTGATTGCATGGAAGGGGACAGGGTGATATGGGCTTTAAGTGGGGGTTGTACGTAGGGCTCTTGGATTTCCCTTTTAGCACCTTGGTGCCTGGGACTGTAAGCTTCGGAGAGGCCATTGATGGAGGCCTTAGGACTAATACACGCGATACAGATGCTTGCGTGCACCAGCGACCTCCGGCAGAACCTAGCAAAGAGTTCATGTGGTGTAAAAACTGGTGATGGGGTCCCCAGGGACTTCTGAGACTTGAGGTGCGGGGTCGTTCATCCCCTTTTATTTTAAATTTGTCGTAGGGAATGGGGTTTCTTGGGGTCTCCTATAGGCTTAATGGGGGCATGGACCCACTCCCCTAAAGTTGTGTTTGCACCTTCCTCCCTCCTCCGGGCCCCGGCCCACACTAGGGATGTATTATTTTTTTTGTAGCACGAGCACTGATTTTAGAATGCTGCAGCTGATTCTCGGATCCACCGTAAATTCTCAGTAAAATTATAAAAAAATGTTTGGGCGCCAGGGAGGGGTCCTTATGAGCCCTCCCACACCAGTTCTAGGGGGTCAGTCTATCCCCACCGAGCCCCATTACACTTTTTAAAACTTTTTTCTAGGACTGGGCGACTAACTCTTGAGTCTTAAAATGGCAGTCATCACATTGTTTTTGATGTGGAGGTAGCCAATCAGATCTCAGCTTGAGATCTGTCTGGTCTGCGGAACCTGCGCGACATGATATATAAATTTTGTTTTAGCATTTAGTGCTCACAAATTACTAACCAGATTTACATCAAATTATAAAAGCACACTTTCTGGAGCAAGTTTCAGCTTTCTGTCAAATTTGGTGTAAATCTGTTCAGCCTTTTGGGATGCAGCTGAATCTACAGTTCCTAATGAAATATTTGTGTGGAAAGCCTGCTTTTGGAGCCCCCATCTTCTTGGTCCTGGCTGACAGATCACTCTGAAACGTGCCAGTTTGTAGCTGAGGTGAAAGAACATTTATTTGGGAAGTTTTGTGAAGATTCATCAAATGGCGCCAATGTTATTGGAAAAAGAATACATGCTTTTCCTATGAAAACACAATCGAATATATAACCAGTGGTTACTGCCAGTGGGGGCACATTGGTCACAATGTGGAAACTGGAGTTTTGATATCCATACTAATATTATAAAGAGAGAGCCCAAACCTTTGAGGCGGGTAATCTCAGTAACCACAGCACCAATAACAACACCCAATACAGCGTTGGAAAGGGCAGTTGCAGCAGAAGGACATAGGCTATGCAGACGGCCACCATATGCATTTAAAAGGTAAAAGAACTGTGCCAGCAAAGTAGTCCCTTGTGGGCGTGTCTGCGTTCTGCTGTGGGCGTGTGCCAGGGGCATGACTCAAACTGCTATGGGCCTGTGCTGGGGCGTGACAAACGCTGGGGGCGTGTTGTACGTTCCACCCTTCATTCCACGTGAGTCGTACATACAGGCACCAATTATGCAATTGCGCTGCATCAAGGGGCACGCTGGGGGCGTGACACGCTGGGGCGAGACACGCTGGGGCCGTGACAAACGCTGTGGGCATGATTATGGGGTGCAGGGGTATTTAAAGGGACCAGGGTGGGATTCGTTTTTAGGGTGTAAAAGGTAATAAAATAAAATAATAAATAAATAAAAATAATATCAATAATGCAATTTAAAAGAATACATTTTTTAATTAAATTAAAAAATGTGTATATATATATATATATATATATATATATATATATATATATATATATATATATATATATACACATATATACAAACATATATTTAATTTTTTATTCATGCACTTTTACAATGTATATGACTTTACCTCACATGCATTTGCATTATAATGGCATGCGTGATAAAGTCATATGCGATGTAAAAGTTTTAGAAATGATGGCGTTGCGGAGTAATAGTCCTGCGTTATAAACATTGCGGAGTGTTCTTATTTTTTTATGACCCACACCGACGCTCTTTGGCAAACCTAGCCCTGAACCCTAAAAATACCCCTGTACCCCAAAACCCAAACCTAGCCCTGAACCCTAAAATACCTTGTACCTCAAAACCCAAACCTAGCCCTGAACCCTAAAAATACCCCTGTACCCCAAAAACCAAACCTATCCCTGAACCCTAAAATACCCCTGTATCCCAAAACCCAAACCTACCCCTGAACCCTAAAAAAACCTGTACCCCAAAACCCAAACCTATCCCTGAGCTCTAAAATACCCCTGTACACCAAAACCCAAACCAACTCCTGAACCCTAACAATACCCCTGTACCTCAAAACCCAAACATATCCCTGAACACTAAAAATATCCCTGTACCCCAAAATCCAAACCTAGCCCTGAACCCTAAAAATACCCCTGTACCCCAAAACCCATACCTATCCCTAAACCCTAATAAAAAAAACCTCTACCCCGTAAACCAAAACTATATCTGAACCCTTAAAATACCCAAACACCCCAAAACATATACCTCAGTACCCCAAAACATATACCCCTATACCCATACTTACCTTATCCAAACATTAAAAAAAACATGCTTTTACCATTCATACATTTACAACGAATTTCGTTGTAAATGTATGTGTGGTAAAGGCATATAAATTGTAATGCCATGCATTATAATGGCATTGCGGAGTCATGGTAATGAAATGTATGTGGAGTGATGGTATGCGCAAAGAAAGTTGCGGAATAATGGATGTTTAACGCGGGAAACAATCATTCAAGACTCACACAATTCTAATTGTTAGACGGTCGCCGATGGCCCTATAGCGGGGGCACACGTGAATGAGTGTGTCACATTACACACATTCTATTTCATACCCGGACAACGTCGGGACGGGCTGCTAGTAATATATAAGTATTAAAGTGAGGACACTTCTAATCCCTTTCCATAAACACCAATCAGTACCAATCAGTTTGGGTTGCTCAAACCCACTGATCATACTCTAAATGTCCATGACCTTCGAGTACCAACATGCGTACCTCGATTAGTTGTTTTAAGCTTGAAGAACAAATCAGACACAAATCTGTAACTATATGAACATTCAAAGTAGGGATACTAGGAGCACATAGACTTTAATCTTCCCCTTGAAAGTCAGAAGAGGTTGAGAACCTTTGCCCTCAACGAAGACAAGTCAAGGCAGTTTATGATTCCCAACTTTGCTGGCCCCAGAAGCTGATCCTTTCCATCCATAGGATGTCCTGCTCATTAAAGGTAAAACTTCCTGCCGCAGAAAATGGAAATCTGAAGACCAACAGGGTGGGTGCATGGACTAGAAAGAGCTTTACGTTCTGGGCATAGGACCTTGCAAGGGTCTTACAGAAAGGCAATCGGCTGGACTTTTACAGCATACATCAATAAGAAGTATACAGGTTCCATTGGGGTACAGCAGCCATAAGGCACCCGTTCTCCTGCTGTGCCTTTTGGCCAGGAGAGGCAGTGGTAAGAGTTTCATGATTCCCAAAATATGTGCTACAAACCCCTTTTTCAAATTTAGCCAAATATATTCTTATGAAGTTTATTAATTTAAACAGATGTTCTCACTTTTTTGGAACAGCACTTGTGAAGACTTCATGAAATCTCCTGACTTGGCCCTTTCTCTTTGAAGAATATTTGTATAGGATGACACTCTGGATACAATAAGGCTCTTTACAAAGTTCAGATTTGATCAGCTGCAGGTAGCAACAGTGGTGGGAGCACAGGCTCAAAACCTGGCAAAGAGCTTCTATTGAGAGGATCTCATAGAGTCAACTATGAACTTTTTCAGTTTGTCCTCTTTGTAGTCCCTTACGGAGAACGAAGCTGTAGCCAGTCTAAATGGAGAAGGCGGTAACGGTATCTATAGAGAAAATAAGGCAACAAGTTGCATGGGTGAACATGAGAGTTCTTCAGGGTTGTTCAGATTTTGCATAGGTCATTGTAACAGGTGATGTATGCAGGACACAAAACCAGTAAGCTGATAAGTATTGAGAAAGATAGAAACCTATTGGATAATGTTCCAAGCCTATGAAGAATATTGATAAAATGAGTATGGAACTACCGAGGTTTGTCCTGTAAGCATGTTTTATTTCTATAACAATGGACTTCTTGATATATTTTTAAATGTTATTTTTATTTATTATAAAATATCTTTGTGGGAGAACATATCTGCAATAACACTGATGAGGTACCTCCAATTTCTTCTGAAACTATGTATTCTGATTGAGCTTGTCTGTAATTCTCAATGCTGGAGAGAGAGAAAACAAGATATTTGTAGCTTCTCTGTTGGAGGATGAAAGTGTCTGAAATAGTTTAGCTCTACATAATACCGAACAAAAAATTCAGGAAAAAGTTTTATTATGGTTTGTGAATAGCAACCAGCATATTTTGCCCCAAGTTCTTAAGACATTTGTTGTCGGTGACTCATGGTTTTTGCCATGGAAGTATTATAACTTTGCACATAAATTCGCAAGTTTCACAGTCTCTTTCTAAAAACTACAAACACTACATTGTTGGATTGGATAACTGTATTTGTCTTCCTTGTAGATTGACATATCTACGATTGCTGCCCAGGCTGGGCCATCGCTGAACAATCTGGTATTGAAATCACAGGAGCTGGTTATCCAGTTGCATTCTTTACAAGTTGACCGGCAGGAATTTGTCTGTCTGAAGTTCCTCATTCTCTTCAGTGTGGGTAAGTACTTTAATCTGTTCTATGGCTCTGGTGTTAGGTTAGTATGCACTATGTTCTGCTCAAAATGAATGAATCGTGTTGTTCAACTCCAGCTGAGAATCATCTCTCTGATTATAGGCAAGAAGGTGTTAGTTGGTATTCCGTTGCATTGAGAGAGACCCTTTCTTTTTCTAAATCTTTTATATCTGGCTTGACTGCACAGTTGACTGCCAGACCTGTTGTTACCAATTAAATTAAATATTCATAGATTTGGCTTTCACTCCTTCTACAAGATTGTTACTCTTTTTTTCTATGCTATTAGCTGTTTGGTGTATCATTCCACCTCCGGTGAAGTGCCTGCATTCAGATGCATATTGGACTATCTTACCTGTGAAAAATGCACTCAGGTCAGCAGACATTCAAAGATTTATCTCATACCTTCATTACATACAGAATACAAACTTGTTTTGTTTTCTTTTTTCACCAAAGCGGCTTTAAAATGTTGTACCCCATTCTCAAAATGGAGGCAAGATGTATTGGCTTTGCCAATACTTGATACTTTTGCTTATATAAGCACTAAACAACAGTAAAAAAAAAGATGTTGCATACAATAATTACAAAGTTAATTACCAACGTGAGGAATTGGGTTACAGGATGAGGGGGGGGTGAACCCCTTCTCATGCAGCAACGACAATCCTTGTCAGGGTGAAGTCACAAGCAAACCCCAAATTCATCTGCGCTAAACCCCTTGTAGCTTGCTACAGAGCAGTCAGGCTTAACTCAGAGGCAATGAGTGAAATATCTATGCAGCACTTCAAAAAGTAATTAAATGGAAACACAACACAAGAAAAATCCCACCCAAATTTAGAAAAATAGAGTACATTTATAATGAATAAATCAAGATCAAAAGAGCAAACATCCAGTCAGAATCGTAGATATGCAGTTTTAAAGATTTTTATTTAATATAGCACCAAAAACCACAGAACGCTAACTGTGGATATTTGGACAGGTTAGACCAGGATAAAGTCAAAGATTCAGGCTGACTGCGATGGAGCACGGGCGCGACTACAGGGATCCAGTTGGGCTCGCTGAACAAGACTACCTTAAATCCCGGTTGCAAAGAGATGCAGAGTCCTGCGTCGAGTAGGCGATGAGAGGTCCTGGCCAGAGATGCATCGTGCAGTGCCAGATCAGAGGACCTGCAGGGCTGCAATGCAAGGTTTTGCATCTCCGTTGAGGAGGCTGTTGATGAGGGAGCTTGCAATGCTAAGTCCTGCGTCTGAATATGTATCACATCAGCTGGGTCCAAAGAAGATGCGGGGATTGTGACGGAGTGTCTCATATTGCAATCGAATGCTCCTGTTGTTGAGAGGCTTGCGATGCGAGGGCCTGCGTCTGATATGCATGGCACAGCGGCAGTTCCAATGAGACTGTGATGACGATGCAAAGTTCTTGTGCAGGGAAAGTCCAAGCAGCAGAGGAGATGCATCGGTTCTGCTGGATCTACAGATGAGCTGGCAGAGCACCTTCCGGATCACTTGGCAGGCTAGGATTCACAGATGGCAGAGTCTGGCTGCTGGTTCCAAATGTGTTGAAAACTTCTTTCCCTGAGGCTGTAGCCAGGCGGCTAGCCAAATAGCCTTTGGAGTCACCCTGGTGGTCCTGGGTTAAACAGATACAGGCCCAGTTCTTCTCACCCAGGCAGAGGGCAGAAGGACAGTACAGAAGCACAGCAGTGCTTCAAAGCAGCAGTTCAGTAGAGTGGTAGTCCTTTCAGCTGCATAGCAATTCTTATTTCTGGCAGAATCCACGGGTCCAGAAGTCTTTTGAAGAGTTGGGGTTTTAGGTCCAGCATTAATCCCTGGTGGCATTTTGATTTGGAGGAAGCTTCTAGAGGTTACCACCCCCCTAAGGTGTCATTGCCCCAGCTTGTCTAGGTTAAAAAAAAAGACTAGTAACAAACCCTTTGTGAGAGTGATCTGGCTTTGTGATGTGCAAATATGATAGATGATGATCCAGGCATTGATAACATCCCATCTTGACTATGCCAATGCCCTTTACCTTGGTAACACAGCAGGCCTTTGTCATAAACTTCAGACGGTCCAAAACGCCGCCACCCGGCTGGTGGAGAGAATCCCTGCTAGACATCATATTTCTCCACACCTTCGTAAACTGCACTGGCTACCCATTGCTAAAAGATGCGTTTTCAAAGCCATGACGCTGGCCTTCTGAGCGTCAAAAGGCAATGGGTCGGCCCATTTGAAAAACACCTTGCGACCGTATGTCAACTCCAGGACATTACGCTCCAATTCCCTACTTTTCCTGGAAACTCCATGATTTAAACGATCTCGTGCAGGTGGAAAAACCTTTGAGGTCTGTGCCACTCAGCGTTGGAACAAGCTCCCGCTAGCCTTACGCACCTGCCAAACAGAATCAGCATTCCGTAAATCCCTGAAGACCCATCTTTTCTCCTCTTAAACTGGCTTTCTGATCCTATGCCCTCTGTTTCCAGAGTTCTCAGCGCCGGGACGCCCCGTTGGGGCAGCTGTGCGCTTTACAAAATACACAAATAAATAAATAAAATGACAGCTCCTCCACAACGTTACAACGGAGCGGCTAATACTGCCAACACCTACCTTCAGTTTGTCTCACTGTCTGGGAGCAATACATGAAGACCAACTGCCAGCTTCACCTAGTCATGTGGCCCATGATCATGCTGCCGGCACTAAATGGTTAGGACAAGAAAATGCCAACTTTCTAAAAGTAAACCACATAACAAAAGGCTGACAAGGAGATCATTCAAACCCTAACTCATGAAATATAAATGTAATTGATCAACAATATATGCATAGAGATATCTCTTAGTACTGAGCATCACAGTGTTAAAGAAAATAATTCAACACTCAGGTGCACACAAGAAAATAAACTTTTTTACTTAAAAGGAGAAACAAATGACACATACAAAAATGAGGTGTTACGATGTTCGTATGTCCCATTATGACATCATTCCTGACACTATGGGGAATATGGCGGCCTGCTAGCACATTCGGCCTGGAGCACCGGCACTCGGGCACAAACAACAGATGATATGGCGCAGCACACGGCATATAACAACTAGAAATCTCTTGGAATCAGAGACCTCCATTTATGGTCCCCACATTTGATGCCTCGAGCGACGCGGATGCCTCCGGAGATTCTGCTTCGTTGTTTCCAGCAGCTCTGCACGGTGTGGGTTCTCCTCTACTCCGTGTGGCCGGGCACCTACGGAGGGTTCATTGGGTGGCGGCTCGTGTGGGTTTCCGGGTCATGGCTGCCATGGGAGGGAACATTGGCGTAGGGCTCCAGAGGCAGTAGCCAGGAGGCAAGGAGGGGACATGGGAGACTTTAAGGTTAAAGTGCCCCTTCAACAGTGGAAAGACACATTCTGCTAGATGGCCTGACTCTATCCTGCAGCAGTATTCTGAAGGGGTGGAAACGTCTCATAAAGGTGATTGATGACAGGGGGAAGAAAGAGATAATTATTTATCTTCCAGGAACAACCGCACTGTAGACGCTGTTAAAGCAGTACATCACAGGTACTCCTTAAGAAATGCAGAGTTTGGGCACTCTGTAGCTCAGGGGGTGGGAGAGCACAATAAAGATAGAGGTTCTAATACAATAGTTGTCCCCCTCCCCTGGATGTGCAAACCAAGACCATCACACAATCAAATCAGGGATATTTGTACAACGCGCGTATCACTCAAAAGTCTCATGGCGCTTGCAGACTGGTCTGGGAGATTGCTTGATTAGTTGTCAAATAGCCGTGTTTTTAGCTTCTTGCAGAAGCTGTTGTGATCAGTGATTGTGCTCAGATTTCTAGGAAGTTTGTTCCAAAAATTGGGGGCAAGAAAGGAGAAAGATCTTCCTCCACTTCTGATGGCGTGAATTCTGATAGGTGTAAGTAATGATTTGTTACTAGATCTAAGTGGCCTACCGGGCTAGTGCCATCATAGTTTGTAGGACAAATAAGCCGGTTCGATACTGTACATGATCAGGTAAAGTTGAGAGACAGGGGAAGTTGTTGACAAATAATAAAATCCCAGGGGGCAAAACTAGAGTTACGCCATGCCTATGGTCTTACTTTAAAATAAAGGAAATAGAGCCCTAAGATAACATGCCTTCCCCAAATGCTAAAATAGCTAAGGAGAACATGGCCGCAACAAGGTCTCCAGAGACCCAGTATATACAGTTGGACGCAGTGACTGATCTCCCCACCTCCAATAGATTTTCTGCACTATCCAAAGATAATTTAGATGGGAACAGTCACAATTGCACACCTATATGGAAGACATAACTACTATCAACAATTCTGCAGGTATCACAGAGGATCCAGACATGAGCCTCACTTTCTAGGGAGATTAAAGAAAAATTTGCAATCTCTGAAAACAACCAAGCGAAAATCCAGGAGTCTTGCGTGAACCTTGATGCTAAAATGGCAGATATCACAGCAAGGTTAGGATGTATGACGTTACAACGCATGCTTTTACCAGTCCCCGTGGACACTAGGGAAGGTGTTGGATAGTAAATTAAACGTATTCCCTATCCTAGAGCGCCCCCCAGCGCAATGCATTGTAATGGTTTGCGTTGTAAAAGTTGTGTCGCAAAGGCACTGCGTTGTAAAAGTTGCGTTGTAAAGGATGTTTCCCCAAGGTTAACAACGATGGAGACTGTGATTGGGATATTGATGGAAGAGTTAAAGTCTAATCAGAGAGACATTCAATCCCTAATAACTTGTGAAAGAGAGATCAGGGAAACACTAGAGTCATTAGAAAATAATTCCAGAAGGAATAATTTAAGGCTGCTAAATGTTCTAGAGGGCATGGAAGGAGGAGACCTGAAAAGCTTTGAAATAAGCTTTCTTAAAGAGTCAATGCCCGAAATCCAGTTGTGGGACCTAGATCAGATATTCAAAGGGTTCATAGGGACCCGTTCAGGAGAAACTCAAAAAGAGACAAACCAAGGAAAATTCTTCTAAACTTTTGTACTTACGTTATCAAAGAGGCAATTCTTTCAGCTGCGCTCAAAGTGAAACATTTCCAAAAAGATGACTGGTTTTATACCATCAGATCAGTTATGGCGAAGATCACACAAAACCGTCAGTGGGAGCTGGGGAAGTATATTCAAACTTTGAAACCATTTTGGGCCAATGCACAGTTGAAGTTTCCTGGGACTCTAAGGGACATATGGAGCAATAGAATGTACAACATAAGGGAGGTCTCCAAAGTCGAGGGCTTAATTAGCCAGATCAATGTGCAAAAGAACACATAAGAAGATAGGTAGGAGAGTTTGAGTGTTAGGGGTAATATGTTCTACCCCGTTTAGATAATGGGAGGGTTCCCTAGGGTAGGTTGGGGTGGACCGAGGTAAGTAGGGCTACGCACACATATTTGTAATTATGGGGACTATAAAGGGAGCATTAAGGAAAAAACAACAAAAAATGGTCCTCATATATGACATTAGTCAGTACACTAAAGGGAGGTGACCAGAGGGTGGAAGAGAAATAAGGAATGCATAACCAGCAGGAAATCAGTGTATTATCTCGGAATGCAAATGGCCTTATGGTGCATAGAGGAAGGAGGAAGATTTTGGAATTAATTAAACTTTCTGAAAATGATATAATAATATTACAGAAAACACACCTTTGCTGCGAGGAATGGTATGAGATTCTTAAAACAAATAGATGGATAGTGCACCTGGTAAGTACTAACCAATCATGCAATGTAAAAGGAGTAGCCATATTATTTAAAAAATCGGCATGTGCTAAGATAGAGAGCTCCATTGTAGCTACAGGGGGCAGATGGATAGTAACCAATATCAAAATAGACAAGTCAGGATACACATTGGTAGGCTATTATGGTCTCAACGTAGACGATCCTTCTCCTCTTGGAGAATTATATAGACACTTACTTGATTCTCAGTATAACATTATTATCTCGGGGGGGGGGGGTTCAATATATTGTTGAATCCCGCTCTTGAAAAGTCTTCACTAAGACGCACAGTAAATGCCCTCAAAATGAGGTAGGTCGTACAGCAGATTATTAGGAATCTTGACCTAATGTATATTTGGAGATTTAAAGCAGGTTCTAGAAAAGAGTTTGCTCATCAGAATAAAAAATATTCACACGCCTCCGGAACACCATTCAGATCATGCAGCAGTAAAATTAGTAGTCTCTGTGGAGAGCCATCAAACTGAGTTTAGGTGGACTTTAGACAGAAGGCTTTTAGGATTTCAAGATGTGGTAGATGCGTTAAAAAAGGACACAAGTTACAGAGTGGTTAGAAAAATAAGGGACAAAGGAATTAACCCCTTGCCTGCTCATGACGAGCTCAGCTCGTCATGAGCTACAGTGCTCCGGTGCTCATGACAAGCTGAGCTCGTCATGGCCTTTAGAACGCTCGCACGCTGGGCTAATTCCCCTGCTGTGCTGAGCGTTCTAAAGAAACGGGTGCGGCCAAGACGAGCTCAGCTCGTCATGAGCAAAGGAGCACTGTAGCTCATGACGAGCTGAGATCGTCATGAGCACGGGAGGCTGCGCGCGCCCCCGTCCCCCCAGCACAGCAGGGGAATGTGCCAAGCAGGGAAGGGGTTAAGGGAATGTAAGTCTAGAATTGACAAGGCACAGAAAAACCTCACTGAATGTCACAATGTCACTTTAAGGCCTAAGCTCCACTGCAAGTTGAATGAAGCCTGGGAACACCTAGTTGAGTTTTTAGAAAAAAGGGTTCAAGAGAGGTGGGATGCCAGTAAACTGGCCCATTATGAATATGGGGAAGGGTTTGGGAAACTACTAGCCTGGAAGAGAAGGCAAGAGCTGCTCCGAAATGAGATTAAGGAGGTGCAGATTGGCCCTACCCAAGAACGCTGCCTGTGCGATCACAGTAGCGGGATGGCATTCAGAGACTTTTTTCAAGACTTATATACTGAGGATACTAAATCTAACCAGACAGAAGTGAAGGAATGGTTGCAACAGAACTCTCTCCTTAGGTTGGCTATTAATCAACAATCATTCCTCAATCAAGAAATCTCTGCTGTAGAGATAGGGAAATCAATCGCCTATTTAAAAAGAGGGAAAGCGGCAGGAGCGGATGGCATCCCGAATGAGCTGTATACGGTTCTAAAGGAAGTGCTTGTCCCGCACCTAACCAATTTACTGAATAGCATTTATATTAACCATGCACCTCCTCCAACTTCGTGGAAAGAGGCAGTTTTAACACGAAGTTTAAAACCCACTAAGGACCCACAGAAATGTGAATCTTACAGGCCAATTTCCTTGCTGAATAGTGACTACAAAATATTCACAGAAATGCTTGCCAAAAGGTTAGATAGTGTGTTAACGAACATTCTACATGAAAATCAAAAGGGTTTAATGAAACATAGGCAGCTCCATGACTTAACGCACAATTTAATTAGTACAATGGATATTGCTATTACAACTACGTCTCCCTTAACCGTTATAGTGGTTGACGCCGCTAAAGCATTCGACAGTCAGCTGGCCCTATTTGTATGAAGTTATTGAACAAAATGGGATAGGTAACAACTTCCTTAAGGCTATATATCGATATATAATGCACCAACAGCAAGGGTAGTGATGAACGGTTCTCTCTTATCTAAAATTACTATAGGCCGGGTGCTGGACAAGGATGCCCATTGTTGCCTCTCCTCTTTAACTTACACATAGAACCCCTGGCAAGAAGAATCAGGTCAGAACAGAAAATTCTCCTTTTTAAATATCTGGACTGGATTAAAAAAGAAGCGCTATATGCTGATGACCTCTTAATCTATACACATTATTGGGAAGTATCCGTACCACTCATAATGGCACTAACAGAGGCCGTTGGGAAAGTCTCTCGATATTTAGTAAACAAAGATTAAAAGGAGACCATGACTTGGTATGCTCCAATTGACTCCACACTAGAAAAGCTGGAGATTAGATATCTTAGGTCAAGAATAGTTAAAGACCTGGACAAGATGGCTTTTATGAACTTCAGCAGGATCTATTTGGAGACTAAGAAATTATTGAAGTCATGGATGTATTTGCCTCTATGGATTTTGGGGACAGGAACATAGGGGGTCATTAATCGGATGCGCCCGTCACAGTGGCGGGCGCATCCTGTATTTTTAACATTGCGGCTGGCGGTTCTGAATGCACCGCCCGCCGCAATGTCAAAAATACATGTTGTGCATTTAAAAGCACAACGTGACAGGCACCGCGCGGTGCCTGCCACGTAGTCCTTTGAAATGCAGGTGCACCCCCCACCCTCCCCAGAGTCCTTGGGGGCCCGCAACAAGCCCCCAAAGTAGACTCCACATGCCTTTCCGTGACAGCATTGCCGCCACAGAAAGGCATTGGAAAATGCCCATTGTAATATGGCTGGCGGTGTCTGATAGACACCGCCACCATATAAACCCTTTTCCTCCTTGGTCGCAAGGCGACCGGGGCAGAAAAGTGGCGGACAGTCTTTCGGTCCGCCGCGGACCCCCCAGCCATACTAATATGGCGGGGGTCATTTAGGCTAGGATGGTGGGCGGATCGCTACCGCCGGCCTGGCGGGGGCGATTCGCCCGCCATCCTAATGAGCCCCTTAGTTAAGATGATGATTCTCCCCAAGTACAGCTTTATATTCAATGCTCTACCAACACATTTTAAAAACCGAGTGGTTTAGGAAGCTACAAGGTGACCTGAGTAGTTTCAGCTGGAAGAATAAAACTGTACGGATAGGTTGGGAAAATTTCTGTAAAAAGAAAATAGATGGAGGGATAGCACTCCCGTATTTCCAACTATACCATTGGGCCTTCTTTATGAAGAATGTTAGACACCTTTTAATGGACAACAAGCAAAGAATTTCTCTTCGCCTAAGAGTTTTGAAAAACAACCTGCGTGAAGAAGGATATTTTTTCTTATTTAAATTTGGCCACCCTAAAGTTTTTTAAGAAGATTAAATTCAAGATTTTACTAGCAGCATGCAGACTATGGGTTCAAGTTAAACGCATTCTTGGAATCCCGTACTATAGCACCTCACTGTGACAGAACTAACACTCTTTACTGACACACTTCTTACAGCAAGCGCCGGGACGCCCCTTGGCTGGGGCAGCTGTGCGCGGTACAAGTTCATTTAACATTAACATTAACATTAACATATGGAACTCACTGTAGACCCGTCGATGCCTTTTAGATGCCCTAGCCGTGCCTTTATCAACAGCAGTTCTGACAAAATTGGGTCCGCTTTTCGCTCAAGGCTCTCCTGTATCATAGGGCACTTTATCAGCAAGCACCAACTTTACTGTATCAAGGTTTAAATACCACTAGTTAGCAAACTGGTGCTAAAACCATCTTCAGATCAGGCTCAAAATAGAGTGGAAGGAAGAGATAATGAGGGACCAGAGATATGTGAAGTGCCGATATGGTACTGGATGTTCGTGGAAGTGGAGGATGGTCCTCCTACTTTACTTTGCCAGAGGAGATTTGGAAGATGGACTTGCCGGAAATAGACATTCAAAATCTGTGGCAAGTATCTTTGGCTACACTTAGGGTTACGGTGAGATCTGCACCTCTGAGGATAAACCATCTGTTTACTTTATACAGAGCAAACTGGTCCCCCAAGAAGCTGTCAAAGATGGGTGGAAGCAAGAAGAGATTATGCCCTAAGTGTATGCTAGAGAATGCAGATGACATCCATCTACTGTGCCAGTGTCCAGTAATTCAATTCTTTTGGCATGACGTGGGTACATTTTTGATGAGATTGTTTGGGGACAATTTAGAGGTTCGCCTTGAATTGGTCATTTTCAGGATTCTAGCTGGTGGTGGGTACTATCACTAATTGAGGAAAGTTCAGGCTCAACTTCTTTTTATTTTTATAATAATTGCATGTAGGGAAATTTGCACAAAATGGGTCTCTAACAATGCACTATCTATACTCAAGTTGGTGTCTTATACTAGACATATTTGCAGTAATGAGACTAAGCTATCATCAATACCGCTTCATCCCAGGTCACTCCCAGCTTAGATATTGGGCCTAAGTTGTATCTGAGAACTAAAAAAACTTTTTTTTAAATTAGGGCAGTACACAAATTTCAGCATCAACAGCCTAATGACCCACAATTGTCAAATTAAGTCCATAGACAGTGCCAAAGTACTGTTGATCCACTCTTTTGAGAAGATAGCTTGACTAGGACCAAATCCATTGATAACAAGATTATTTGTGTGTTGACAAAAGCCAAACTGGTTTCAAAGTAGCAAGCAGTGGACAGACGTCGCAGTTTCGGTCTCTTGTATAAATAATATGCAAAACCATCCTCAGGACAATGCTTAGAAACAAAATACCCCATAGAGTTCACAATGTTGCATCATCGATCTTCGAAACTTGCAGTAAAATGCACATTGTATTGTATTGTAATTGTATTGTAATTGCATTTATATAGCGCTTACTACCCCTGACGAGGCATCGTAATTACAATGGAATTGAATTTGAATTTGAGCTGATTGAAATACTTGGTATTGCAGCATGAAAAGTTATGAGTTTACATTGAATAGCGTTCTGATCAATTAGAATACAAAAAGCGGTCCTGTGGCTCTGTTCCGGAGTTCCAATATACATGGCCACGGACCAATGGGACTGCGTTTTATGTTCTAATAGGTGTGGCAGCTAAAGCCTCTGCCAATGCTTGTTAACTACATGTTCTCCCACCACATGTATATGGGTTCCTAAAATCTTTAATGATACCATTATCAACCCAATTATTTTCACATATTTAATTTTGGTTCTTCCTTCCTGATGTCTACATCTGTAATTATAGTTAATTTCTGTCTCTGTCTTCTTATACAATTAATTCTTTGTTCCCTTTCTCCTTTACATTGCCCTTTATTATCCTCTTCTTATTTTCTCTTTCCCCTATCTTTTTCCATCCACTGTCTTCCTTACTGTTTGCTTAATTCATTGCCTTCCCCATCTCGCACCATCTATTGCCTTCGCACTTTACCTGTCATCTGTAGTCTACTTTATCCCTTTATCATTCCTTGCTTGACGCATGTTTTTCCTCTTTATATTGTCTTTGTCGCCTCTCTCTCCATCAACTGTATTACTCATCCCTCCCTCCATCTCTTTATAGCACTTCTCTTCCCTACCTTCCCATTGTCCTCCCAACCTCATTCCCTCTATGTCTTCTTCATTTCAACTCTTCCACATTATTTTTTTTAATGTATTGAATTTGCACTTTCTCATTCATTGTCTTCCTAATCTCTGTACCCATTGATTTCCCCAACTCCCACTCCATCCAATTCCTTTCCCATCTCCCTCTTTATACATTGTCTTTACCAACGTCCATTCCTTACCATTGTCTTTCCCAACTCCCACTCCACATGCTGCTGCTCCCTGCACTCTGTAGCAATGTTGTATTTCCCAACTTCCAATCCATACCATTGTCTTCCCCAGCTCCCCATCCATCCAATGTCTTTCCCAACTCCACTCCATCTTCTTTGGTTGTATTCCCAACTCCCTCTCTATTCATTGCATTCCTATGTGCTTTTTCCACTCAGTTCACCAGCTCTTATATGTGACCCTCGTTAGGTTGATTGATTCCTGGGATCTTTAGCCAGGTGGGCTCAACCAGCGTGATGAAAAATCCCATCTTTGGCAATGGATAACTCAGTGGCGTAAAGGGGGGGCTGAGGCGGCCAGCACCCCCCTGCTCTTACCTGCAGCTGTGGGGAATTGGCTGTCACGGTAATCACCACCCCAACTCTTACATGCAGCCGCCAGAGCAGAAAGCACAGGGGCCGCCATGGGCGGCACAACATCTAGCTATGCCACTGCGATAACTGTCTATTTGTGGGTGTACTTGGTTGAAAGTTGTTGGCCTCTGTCCTCTGCGATTGAGGCACATGTTCCGGAACCAATGCATTAGTGTAGCCCCTGTTTCTAAAGGAATATACAGTGTGGCTCTTGTCAGGCTCAGACAGGGACTGCCATGACAATCCCACAAGCGTTATGGGACACTTATATCCAGTAGCGGCTGGTGGAAGGAGTGTTGCTTGGCGGTGAGGCGGGGCAGCGGAGGAGCAGGGTGGGGGGTAGTAAACTACGGAATATGGCCCAAGGGAGGTAAGTAAACAAATATTAAGATAAAATGAATTTCGTGGTACGCACTGCATAGCATTTGGCAATGCAGCGCACGCAATTAAATTAGTTTTATTTATTTATTTGTTTACTTACCTCTGTTCATCCGTATGCCGTAGTTTACAACCCCCCACCCTGCTCCCCACTGGCCCGCAGCACTCCCACCACCAGGTGCTACTGCTTATATCTGACACAAATCCAACCAACCCCTTCTTGTCTTGCTACTGGAAGTTAGCACATGCCAGCAGTGAACTCTTTTTTAAAGAAAGCTTCTTCATACCAAGATTTAAAAAAACATATCTGAACTTATCTTCTGCTCTTTGTGGGATGATAATGTGGTGATTCCGAGCGGCGTCTATGCATGATCTGGAAGACAAACAGTCCATTCCGATATGTGAGGGCGCCAGAGCTGACTCTTACAGCACTAATTGCTGTTGGTAAACCTTTTGTTAAATGCCTTGTCTTGTATTTCTTATCAAGAACATAAGATAATAACCCACAAGTAAGTTTGATATGCTTGAGAGCTTTGCAGTGGAAGCTATGAGCGGGTGCTAAAGAATCACATTCTTCCCAGATGTTGATGTTGCACGAAGAATCGCAGGTAGCTTATGAAGAAAGGATGTGTTCAATATCTGCAAACTCATTGCCCCTTGCTTTTGTGTTGTATACAGTTCCTCGAAAAAGATAACAAGTCAATGATGACACAGAAACTCTCAGCAACTTGTACACAATACTGTCACTGTCTGCTATTGTGATATGACTCATTTTCAATGTAGAAGATGCATTTATGCGCTATTGCTTGTTTTTTCATCTATAAGATAGATATAATAATTAGGCCTGGGCGGTAAATTCCGATCCGCTCACGGAATTTGCGGAATTCAGGGTAATTTTGCATTCCGCGGAGAACACAAAATTGCCCAAATTCTGCGTTCGGTGACTTCGTGACATTTTTTGCTTGCTCGCGTTCTCAAAATGCGTGATTGCGAGATATTTCTCCCCGAGCATGCAAACAGCGATTGCGAGCAGGAAAAAAACATCGCGAACAAGCAATTCCGCGTGTTTGCAGAATTTCTGAGTGTTCGAGGAGATTTTTTACCATTTCGCTAAGATTTGCGTAATGCGATTACGCAAATTCGGCCCACCCCTAATATTAATGCTCTTTGTTATTATATGTTTGTACTGAGTTCACTTGAAGGTGAACTGCAGCTTAATACATTTTTTATTGCACACACACTAAAGTTCTGGAAGGGCCCACGTTAATTCTACACAACACTACTAAATCAAGTGTTTACCTACCCTTTCTCTAATGGACCATCTTCAATTTTGGAAAATTTCCTGCAGTGTCCTCTACACATCCCAATGCAATTCACTTTAATAAATAGGGTATCGTCTTATAGTAGAGGGACTTTCCAGTTCACGTTTACATATTCATCCAGTTTATATAACATTACTCCTGGTTTCCAAACCAACCTATGAGATTTGACTTCTAACTTCATCAAAGAACTCATTGATTAGTCCAACATATGACGAACCCAGAAATATTTTCGGGGTGTCTTCAGAGAAACTTGAGATCGGGTGATGATCATTTCTTACCCAATTGATTGCATTTACTGTTCCTTCTCTTCATCAGGCTTCCCTTTCCTAAAAGCCTGAGGCAGCTTGGAATTCCAGGCTGTTGACAGGTTATTTCTACCACATTGTAGCATTTCAGTTAATAATTACAATTAGTCTTCACAGCACTTATTACATTCTACTTCCACCCGGGATCTTAAGCACATCCAATCCTTGCACCAAATCCTTGGACTTGTAAATCAACAACAACCTCTCTCCCCTAAGGTGCATATAGGGGAAACACTTAGATAGTCGGTTTCCATCTGTTCCCCACCCCAGGCTAAATCATCTAATTCTAAATTAGACCCTCACCCTTGACACAAAGTAGTAGAACCTGCATCAAGACGGTGGCACAGAGTCCCGCCCGTACCCCCAGCAGTAGCCAGACACGGGTCCTCGAGAGGGAGATTGCCATTTGTACGAGTTGCAAATGCTAACGGTCTGTGACCTCAAGCAGATATCTAGTTACAAATCCATGGAAGCTAGACTAGACCAAGGTCAGATCCTTCTTCTGCTACAAGGAGATGCCTTAAGTGGACCCCAACTTGAGTGCACTCACTGAATAATTGATTGAGAGGTGGCAATTGTGTTTCTCCTCCAGGAGGGTTTAACGGCGTGGACAGAACCCATTTGGCACTTCTTCCATGCTTGATGGGAACGCTTGGAAGCTCAGCGGGAGAATTCCATTGGCCTTGTCGAGACTGTGTAAGTACAAAGGCTGGACTCGATGGCTCAGCAGAGTAATGCATCTCCTAGAGAACTCTTTGTTTTAACTGGGTTCCTCGATGCCTGGGTCCACTCAGTCGTTCATGCTTCCGAGGTCAGCCATCTAAATTTCAGCGCTAAAGGTTGAACATGCGGTATTGTGAGTTGCAATAGGCTTGAACCGCTCTACCTGCTAGACAGTTTCTTCCTCCTCTTCTCGAGTGATGAGGCGACCGCCCGTAGACTATAACACCCCGCCGCATTGCCCCACTTCACCCTTCCGATCGACCAACCCCCCCTACTTTGCCTCTGCTTACCTGGTAGAACTGCTCTTTGGTTAGTAGTTAAAGTGGTCTGCCTCCACTGTTTCCTTTCAAGCCACCTCGTTATTAAATTAGTGAATGTACCTAATGTATCTTTCCCATATATGCACTATATAAATTCACTTCTGCACATTGTTTTTATTGCTGGAAAGTGTTCAGGCTTCTGTGTAGACAATTTTTACGTTTTAGAAGAAAACGAACATCTAAATTAAAAGTTAAAAAAAAAGGCTGCGAGGAGGTGAGCTGCCTATGAAATGATATCATTCCTGCACACACTTCTTTTTCCCAGTTACGCCTGGCTGAAGGCATTGCTCCTTTCCCCCCTTGCAACCCCAGCGTAGACATTCGTCGGAGGCCCCATGTCACCGTGTTTAAGAAGCTGAGGCCAGCCCGAAGTTTTAAAATAGAGCCTGTTTTTGGAAGGCTCGTCGCCCATCAGACCGAGACACATAATTGCTGATAGGACGTCGACATAACACGACTGTTGACACCATTCCGGCGATATCCAAATGAACCTGCGTCACAGGAATGCAGCTAGAACTGCCCCTTCACCGGAGCCCAGATTTCTCAGGAATATCCCCCGACACGAAGTCTGTGGTAAAAGCGACGAACGCCGTTTCACACATCAAATGCTCGTCGGTGTTAGACATAATATCTGCCGGGGCAGGGGCCGCTGCTAGGGGCCTGGGCGCTCGGCACGCTCTGGAGGGGCCCCCGTGGCACTTGGTCGCCGTACCCCGCCCAAGCCGTCCAAACATTTCTCATCTGCTTATATCGCCTCCATCACGTTTGCACCATCGCTCCTCGCAGCTGCCTCCGGTTGCCATAGCAACAGCTACGTTCGGAAGCGCTGCTGGTGCGGCCTCTGTGCACAAGCCGATCGCAAACGTTGTGGTTGATCCGAGGACCTGTACCTACATAAGTGCATAATTAACCCCCTGCCATTGCGCTATTAGAGCGATTTCTTTCGGGGCTTCATGGCCAATGGATGCATTACGGTAACTCTGAGTTTTAGGTCTGGCCTACAGATATCTTTAGCAGTCTGAGGGATCTCCTGCCATCACACAGCACAAACTACACACCGCACAACAAAATAGCTCGTGAACATATATATCATCAAATGAACTTTATTCGGTTTTACAAATATAAAGTCATAAATGTTGAGAGTTGAAAAAAACATCCAACTTACATTAAAATACATAATTCCATAGACTGACAAATCGAACATACACATGGTTGGAATACATACAATATCCTCCCAAGACAATCAAAATTCAATTTCAGATGGTATATATACTCTCTCTCTCTCTCTCTCTCTCTCTCTCTCTCTCTCTTTCTCTCTCTTTCTCTTTCTCTCTCTCTCTCTCTTTCTCTCCCCCCTCTTTTGGCACCAACTGCAGCCTGTCTACCAAAATCCAGAGCTGACCACCATCCGCTTAACATTGTTTCACCGAAGTGGTTCCTAACTCCATGGCCGGATATGCTTTGGTGAGACCAACTGCAATGGCGGTGTGAAGGAAAAAAAACTGCATGTTTTTCATTTTCCAAAGGCGAGTCTGAAAATGAAAAACAGGTCAATCTGTGATTTTTTTTCTCAGTGTGTTAGAAATAGTTTACTGCCTGATAATGCCGTACTTTACCTGGTGGACCCAGATAGGAAAAATGATAGTGAACATGGGTGGGGCTTCCAGCACCTGTTGGTTGTCCAGGCAGGAGCTTCCAGCACTGGAAGGTTGTCCAGGCAAGAGCTTGCAGCCCCTATTGGTTGTCCAGGCAAGAGCATCCAGCACCTAATGGTTGTCCAGGCAAGAGCTTGCAGCCCCTATTGGTTGTCCAGGCAAGAGCTTCCAGCACCTATAGTTGTCCATGCAAGAGCTTCCAGTACTTGTTGGTTGTCCAGGCAAGAGCTTCCAGCACCTGTGGGTTGTCCAGACAAGAGCTTCCATCACTTGTTGATTATCCAGGCAAGGGTATTTTCTCAGTTGCTTTATTAAAGGAAAAACTTCCCTCCAGTGACTTTTTGTTGAGGCTGGGAAACAAAGTAGGTGCAAAGATTCGGTTGATTTTCTATTACCACCCACCTCTGACATGGCCACACATTATAATACACCATAGCACTCATAGAACGTAAAGAAGTTGGGTATATGGCTCATTAGAACACTAGTTTTGTTGACATTATGGTCTTCAAGATTTTTATGTTACCTTTGTCTCCAACTCTTCTTCATTTGCCTGAATGAAACTTCAAGTAACAGAACATTCTAAGGGGCTGATTCCGATCCGGTAAAAAGCGCTCCAAATAGCCGTTCGGAGCGTTTTTCCCATACGAATCGTACCCTGCAATGTCCCCCGTATGTACGACGAAGTACAATTCGTACCAGGAGCTGGACTCCGTACGAATCGTACAGAGACCGTACGACTCTAATCTCCGTACGAGTCTCACTCGGAACCCGCTGTACGTGACATCTGTACGGTTCGCGGCTGGTTAATATGACCCAGCAAGTAGGATACGTGTTGGGTACGCACCGTACGACCCTTTTTCTATGGGAGCTGAAAACAGCCGTAAAAGCAGAGTTCGCGACAAAACAGGTATGGAACGCCCCCCCGGGTATGTCGCATACCCCCCATGATCGCAGGGGTATGGCACGTACCCCTGCGATCATGGGGGGTGTGCACCGTACCTCATGTATGCTGGGTGTACGGCGCGTACCCCATGTTCGCTGGGTGTACGGCGCGTACCCCCCATGATCGCAGGGGTACGCGCCGTACCCCTGCGATCATGGGGGTACGTGCCGTACGGTGTGTATGTGATTGTGCTCGTTTCCGTATGAATCGCTCTTATCTGACGTGGACCGTACGACTTGCGTCCTGATACCCCGGTCCGGATCGTACTTGTCGGGTCGTACGGCGTGTGTACGAGTCGTACGGAGGCGGCTCCGGGTGCGATTGGTACGGACGGTCATTTTACCGGATCAGAATTGGCCCCTAAAAGTACCATCTGAAGAGACTGATATTTAGTATGTAGCTTCTTTATAGATATCAGAGCCAATGCAATGATTTTGACTGTCGGGAGACGGTGACATTTTGCCTTCCAACACCCATCCACATGATTATGGAGAATACTTGCACGTATGCAGGTGACATTTAATGCCACCCCATGAGGTACCCTAGGCTTACTGTCTAGTCCTGCCTGACCTGAAACAAGCCACGTTTTTGTATTCCCCTGACCATAAATAGTGGAATCGATCCTATGGAAATCCCAGATGAGTACTCTTAGGGTTCCTTCATCTTGCAAATGGACAATATCAAACTCAAACATCTTTTGGATTTTTGACTACATTTTGGCAACAAAATATTTGAAACCATCTTTCTTAAGGCTAGAATGTATCGGGCATGGTCAGCTTATCCCCACATTGGATTGACTGATCTCTTTTAAACCAAACTGGGGGTCAGCTTGGGCCTGTTTCCCATTACTTAAGGAGCGGTGAACTTGCCATCGGATAGGAAGAGGTGAGTGGCAATAATGCAAACCTCTGCAGAAACCCAGTGGAAGCATCAGCAATGGAGGGTCATCTATGAGGTAAGTTGATTCCCCCAAATCGGCAGTTGAACCAGACCCCGAATAGGTAACCCAGCAGAGTAGAAGCCTTGATGAGAGTGTGACTAAAAGACTTCCTCTCCACCGAAGGAACCATGAAGCAATAGATGAAATGTAATAATAACTCGATAAATGACTCAGAGGCAGATGGTATACGTATACACGCCTCTCACTAGCATGCATTAAAATATTTGTCCAGTGTATGACAATAGGAGTGGAACCAGGTAGTTGACATTAGTAGTGATTTCCCTAGGTCCTGAAGAATAGCCAGTGGGGTATGGCTAAAACATGTCGACCTTTTTAAGAATTAGGAACATTACCCCCTTTTTTTCTAAAAGTCCCTCCATGCATTTAACTGTGCCGACTAGGGTCAGAATAAAAAACAAAATTTACTAGCTATTTTTAAAAAGACTTCACTTCAGCTCTATTCACAACACCCCTCTCACCCCTCACTCCTAGATTATCTTTTTGTCATTGCATAGTTACTAAAAGTGCTCCCATGTAACTGGTAGGTCGCAGCATGCCCGGTTCCGCAGCAGAACGGGATGAACCCAATGATGAAGCATGCCACCAAGGGGAAACCCTAGTGGGTGAGGGTTTTACAAAAAAAACGTTGTGTTTTTCTCTTAGCGAAGTTTAGATTCCTTAGAATTGGGTGGTGCTTATTTTGTGTTATAAATCTGTTTTGGAGGATGGACACAGCTCTCTCTTTATGTTTTGGAACAAGTTCTAAGTGATGGCCATTAGATGCTGTGGGGCACCCATTGCACCCATTGTACCAGCCATTGCTTGCTTGAGGCCACCTCGAGATTCAGACATTGGGTCTCATTTTGTCCATAGAGAGTGCCAGAAAAGCTGATAGATTGGTGGCCCTGAGTGATTTCTAGTGGCAGAGATAAATTCAAGCATTCCATCCATCCCCTTGTTGTTGTTCTAATTGATACCCTAAGTACAACAGGTTTGCCCAGTAGTGGCTCCTGAGCTCACTGTACCACTGGAACCAAGCTATACCCCACTGATCAGCCCCAATCATGGCAAAAAATGATTTTGGGGCGCTTGTATTCCGGTTCAAGGAGGAGCAGACCTGGCAGTTAGAGTTGAAGTGTTCCTTTTCGGAGCAGGGCCAAGACTTATTTTCATTAGGCTTAGTCGAAATTTTGGTGGCATGGTGGGTGAAAAACGATGGACTCGGATGTGGCCCATGCAATTGCCAGTGGGGGAAATTCATTAAAGCATTCCACTCATCACCTTCCTGTTGTTGCAGTCTACACCCTGAGTGTGAAGGATATGCTCAATGGCCCACTGGAACCAAGCTATACCTGACTGATAACCCAAATCAGGGCAAAACCATTCTTGGGTTGTTTGTGTTCTGGTTCAGGTAGGACCTGGCCTGGCTATACTGTTCCTACTGGAGAAGGGTCAAGAAAAATTTGCATATGGCTCAATCTAAATCGAGGTGGCAGGGTGGGTAAAAAACAATGGACTGGGATGCGGCATGAGCTATTGTCAGTGGCTGAGATTAATTCAAGAATTCCATCCATCACCTTGTTGTTGCCTGGTGGTTGGAAGCCCATGTCTCCAATGAGTTGATGACTACTTGAACTATTTAGAGATCTCCACCTGATTGACAGGTATTGTTTTTCTGAAAGTGCACTCACTGATACAGTAGGTGCACTTTTAGCTAAACTGAAATCTGGGAATGCCATGTTGTTGTGGATTGTCCCCTGTTTTTATTGTGAAGCAAGAAACCCTATAAAGGGTTGAGTGTTCCTCTACAGAACAAAATTAATGTACAAATAGTTTTCTCCCTCATTCCTTATGTATCAGAAACTTTTTCTAATTGTTTTCTATGGATCACCTTACCTTATATGGAGGTAGCAGGGGAGGGGGGATCAGTGTGGGAAATTTGCCAAGTTTTCTATACTTAAAGGCAAATTTGATCTCTGAACAAACCTATTAATTTCTTGAGCTTAGTCAAGTTTCCAAATAGTGATCTATGTGTTTGTTAGAGAGACATGGATCCCCATTATAAGGGCCTTGGATTTGTTCAATATAAACATGTTGCCACCTCATTATGATATTTTAGATATTGAATGCCCCAGTGCTTACTTTTCCATGTTCCAACGATCTTCAATATTTGTCCCATTGACGGCATGCTTTCAGTGTCTCCCTGTTCCATTGTTTTTGAGTCCTTGTCCAAGTGCAATAGTGTATATTTTCCAGCATTTCTATACCAGTCTCTGTCTCTCTTTCAGTCTCAATGTAGGAATGTTAGTGCAAATAATCCAATTCAGGGTTCCGAGGGCAGGTAACTGGGCACCAATTGTATCAATGAATGCCATTTATCTCTGGTGTTCATAGTCCTCCTTGTTACAAACCCTTAAACTGGGGACCACCTATTTATTTTTCTATTTTATTTAATGCGATTTTATATAGCGCGAACATGACCCGAAGGTGTCAGAGCGATTTACAAAAGAACCAGTTGTGTTACATAAGAACTTTGGATTACATGAGTTACATGTTACATAAGAGATACAAACAGAAACAAAAATTGCAAATGTACAAGTGGAGTGAAAGGAGGGAAAAATTGCAAATGTACAAGCACCAATAGTGCTTGACCCTCAGGATAATAAGGCAGTGAAGTCCAAGGGTAACTCTGTGGGGTGCAATAGGCTCCAAACTCAGAATTTAGCAACAACAACACTCAATAACTCAAAGTTCAGCCACTACTTTTCAGTTTAAGAAGGAAACATACTTTAATGCCACCTACATTAGCACAATGCAAAATATATACATATATTTTCTACTGGCGGTTCCCAGTAGGTAATTAGAGTTAGGACCTTGTTTCTATAAAAAAGCGTTTGATCTTTTGCACATATCTTTAGCGCCATGTGACGAATCTTCGCGAACATTTTTAAACTAATGGCCCACTCTTTTCAGCTGCTGTGTTAAAAGTTTCTGAGAGATTCGTCAAGCGGGGGCAGAGAAAAAGGGGGATCCCAAAATGCTTTTTCTCCATGTTAATTTTCGTAGGAAACTTTAGACTCGGCTACAGCCCGAACAGCTGAATGGAATTAAACCAAATTTGGCAAAAAGGTAGCTCTTAGTTCAGAAAGCAAATTTTTTGTTAAATGGTGTAAATCCGTTCAGTAGTTCCTAAGGAATGCAAACATTTCTCAGATAAACAAATATGGCCGCGTAGGATCCGCGAACCCGCCCGATCTCGAGCCTGCGAACTGATTGGCTGCCAACAGTTCCAACCAGGAAGTGTTGGCAACCATCTTGTGACTCGGTTGAATCGAGTCTCAAGGAAATTGGTTAAAAACATTAAAAATTAAGAAAAGGGTGCAGGGTAGAAACACCCTGACCCCCTAGGCCTGCTCAAGGGGTCCCATATGGGCCTCGGGGCCAAAAAAACCCTTTTTGTCTAAAACTTTGCAGCCGGATTCGCATTGGATCCGCAAACACTGATGAATTTTTTTTAAAACATAGGTGTCTCCCGCGAATTGTTTAATGAGGCCACCCGGGGTGGGCCAGGTCCCAAGGCCAATGATCTAAATACGCGCGCCCCCTCCCTTTTTTTAAATGGATCAGGTCCTGGGGGATGGGGTCCCCGGGCCCTAAATGGTCACACTGCCCCCCCCTTCCTAAAATAAAGAAAAACAAAGCTAGCAAATCCCCAGAGGCCCTGCCCCTTTGTCAACTACTCTGCAAATGCGCCTCCTGGTGCCAACTAGCCGACCTGTTACCTCCAGTAAGCCCCACACAGTGTGACTGCTGAGAGGTGGTCGCAGGCCACGCCCTCTTTCTCCACCACTCTGCAAATGCATCTCTTGGTGCACTCTTGGTTGGGGGATGAAGTCTCCTTGCATCTTGAAGGTCTCTGGGGGGCAACTATCCCTCCGGTTACCTCCAGTAAGCCCCACACAGTGGGATTGCTCAGAGGTGGTCGGAGTCACTGAAAACAAACATTAGGAATGCATTGGGGCTCGGGTTTGTTTGAGTTTGAGATAATGGCATTGTAAATGGTAATGTGCACTGACAGCTGCTGATGATTGTGCCAATTGAAAGAGTGGCTGGTGTACTCTCAGCTGTTGGTGTGTGTGTGTGTGTTTAGTGAAAGTTGCACTGACATTGTTTGTTGTGTGCGTGGGTATTTAGCGGCACTGATGCATGGTCGTGTTTGTTTTTGGTGAAAGAGTACATTGATGGTTGTTGGTGTTTGTTCATGGTGAAAGCATTCATTGACGGCTGGGGGTGTGTTGTTGTGTGTGTTGTTTTCTGTGTAGTGGTGAGTGTGTGGTGGTGAGTCTGTGGGGGTGAGCCGGGGGAGTGAGTGTGGTGGTGAGGGTGTTGTGGTGAGTGGTGACGAGTGTGTGGTGTAGAGAGAGTGAGGTGTGTGGTTTGTGTGTGTGTTATGTGTGTGTGGTGTGTGTGTGGTGTATGTGTGTATGGTGTGTGTGTGTGGTATGTGTGTGTGGTGTATGTGTGTGGTGTATGTGTGTGTGGTGTTTTCTGCACACTCACACACTGCCCCTACACATTCACACACTGCTCACCCGCACACTCCCAATGTCACCCTGCATAGTCACACACTGTTTATCCTGCACACTCAATCTGCACACTCACACAATGTGCACCCTGCACCCTTACACACTGTCTCTGCAGTCACTCTGCACTCACTGTCCCTCTACACTCACTCTGCACTCACTGTCACTCTACACTCACTCTGCACTCACTGTCACTCTACACTCACTCTGCACTCACTGTCACTCTACACTCACTCTGCACTCACTGTCACTCTCGCACTCACTCTGCACTCACTGTCACTCTGAACTCACTGTCACTCTGCACTCACTGTCACTCTGCACTCACTGTCACTCTGCACTCACTCTGCACTCACTGTCACTCTGCACTCACTGTCACTCTGCACTCACTCTGCACTCACTGTCACTCACTGTCACTCTGCACTCACTCTGCACTCACTGTCACTCTGCACTCACTCTGCACTCACTGTCACTTGCTGTCACTCTGCACTCACTGTCACTCTGCACTCACTGTCACTCTGCACTCACTGTAACTCTGCACTCGCTGTCACTCTGCACTCACTGTCACTTGCTGTCATTTTTCACTCACTGTCACTCTGCACTCACTGTCACTCTGCACTCACTGTCACTCTGCTGTCCCTCTGCACTCACTGTCACTCTGCACTCAGTCTGCACTCACTGTCACTCTGCACTCACTCTGCACTCACTGTCACTTGCTGTCACTCTGCACTCACCGTCACTCTGCACTCACTGTAACTCTGCACTCACTGTAACTCTGCACTCATTGTCACTCTGCACTCACTGTCACTCTGCACTCACTGTCACTTGCTGTCATTTTGCACTCACTGTCACTCTGCACTCACTGTCACTCTGCACTCACTGTCACTTGCTGTCATTTTGCAGTCACTGTCACTCTGCACTCACTGTCACTCTGCATTCACTGTCACTCTGCTGTCACTCTGCACTCACTGTCACTCGTTGTCACTCTGAAATCACTGTCACTCTGAAATCACTGTCACTCTGCACTCACTGTCACTCTGCACTCACTGTCACTTGCTGTCATTTTGCACTCACTGTCACTCTGCACTCACTGTCACTCTGCACTCACTGTCACTCGTTGTCACTCTGAAATCACTGTCACTCTGCACTCACTTTCACTCTACACTCACTCTGCGCTCACTGTCACTCTACACTCACTCTGCACTCACTGTCACTCTACACTCACTCTGCACTCACTGTCACTCTACACTCACTCTGCACTCACTGTCACTCTCGCACTCACTCTGCACTCACTGTCACTCTGAACTCACTGTCACTCTGCACTCACTATCACTCTGCACTCACTGTCACTCTGCACTCACTCTGCACTCACTGTCACTCGCTGTCACTCTGCACTCACTGTCACTCTGCACTCACTGTCACTCTGCACTCACTGTCACTCTGCTGTCACTCTGCACTCACTGTCACTCACTGTCACTCTGCACTCACTGTCCCTCTGCACTCACTCTGCACTAACTGTCACTCTGCACTCACTGTCACTCTGCACTCAGTCTGCACTCACTGTCACTCGCTGTCACTCTGCACTCACTGTCACTCTGCACTCACTGTCACTCTGCTGTCACTCTGCACTCACTGTCACTCGCTGTCACTCTGCACTCACTGTCACTCTGCACTCACTGTCACTCTTCACTCACTCTGCACTCACTGTCACTCTGCACTCACTGTCACTCTGCACTCACTGTCACTGTCACTCTGCACTCACTGTCACTCTGCACTCACTGTCACTCGGCACTCACTGCACTCACTGTCACTCTGCACTCACTGTCACTCTGCACTCAGTCTGCACTCACTGTCACTCTGCACTCACTGTCATTTGCTGTCATTTTGTACTCACTGTCACTCTGCACTCACTGTCACTCTGAAGCTCCGCCCCACTGCTACGCAGTGGTTACGTAGGCCGAGCCCTAAAAACATCAGGCATGCACGTCTGTATAGCACATCGTATATTTCCACTAGCAAAAAATATTTGTGCTTAAAACAAATGTGCAGGGCATGTGTCCCAGCACAGAAATACTTTAACCACATGTTAAATAAGTAATTTTTTCTGAGTCAGATTACAAAGCCGTTCTTGTGCAAGTTATAGATGCCATACCTACGAACCACCTTAACGTGAGTAGGAAGGGCTTACTCAACTTACTTCTGCTTGAAGGATGATAACCCAAATTGCAAAGTGTTACTACTTCCATATTTCAGAACCTATGCAGCAGTATCCCTAAGCTGTTCAGGAAAGATATGTATAGCATTAATAGATTTTGCTAAACATCCCTCGAGGCAGACCAATTTAGTAGGAAGGACTGGTCCCAGAATCAAGTGGTCAGACTGACCATCAAAAAAAGAAATTGCCTCTTTACCACATATGAACTCCAACGAGTCTGCCCTTGACAAAAGCCTAAAAATAAGCAAGAAGATCACTAAAGAGGAAGCTGTGACTAAAAGGTGAGGAGAAAGTCGATATGTTCTCTTCATAACAACCCAGTCATCTCTATCATAGCAATCAGAATTATACAAATTCAGAAAGACTGTGATCCATGCTTCAATAACTACTCGACTGGACTACCCACAATCTTTATACCTTGGCCTTCCAAAAAAACTAACACAAACTTCAGCAAGTACCGAATTCATCTTCACAGACACTGTTCTGAGTCATCAAAAATAAGGAACTGCATTGGCTAACTATACAAAAGAATATTCAATTTAAGATTTTGGCTCATATACACAGGGCTGTCTTTCAATCGAGCCCATTTATTCTACAGATATTGTTCACATTTCAATCCTCTGCTAGACTACTCAGATCGTATAACGCTTAAAAAAAATTGCCCCTAAATATCGCACCCCTCAGCTAGGTGGAGGTTCAGCACTGGTTGCAAGAACCAAACTTTGGAAAGCTCTTTCCGTATCCCGTCACTCTCTGCCTCTGCAAAAAAATAATTTGTCACTACCTTTTTCTATATGAATTGCTACTTTCACATGCTCTTGTTTTTTTGTGATTCCAGTGCCGTGAAGCTCTGTTTGAGGATACGTTGCACTTTATAAATCATGTTTCTGTTTCAATTCAACATAAACCGTTTGAAGAAAAGAAGAGCTCAAGCAGGCTACATAAGACAAACAGACAGACTGCATTAAGTGCCTCAAGAGGCCCTATTGGTAAACGGTCAGTTCGGAGCCATGGGAAGAAAATAAAACCAATCATAGATTAAAAGGAGTGAATGTCGAGGTCTTTCAAGATAAAAGTGCAATTGCTAAATGGACGGCGCGCCTAACAAAAACACATTACACGCTGCAGACGAACGCGCGCCCGATACATGCAATGCTGAATAGTGAACGCGCTCCGACCATCTGGATTGCATCAGAAGGGCACCCTGACAGCTCCTAATTAAAATTAATGGACTGCCGTGCGCAAAACCGCACAGAAAATGCCAGAATTGGCGAACGAGCATTACATATGGCCTATCGCGTCACGGCTACTAGAAAGACAGCACCGCGAACACCAATTACAGTGTAGCTGCCAAAAAAAAGTACCAACAATCTCGCGCACTGAAGAATTTTTGCTACACGAATCTGAGCCCCAGAACAATACGGCTCGAAGCGCGTCACACTGGTTGTAGGGACGTTATAGTTAACCCTGGGCAAAGGACTTCACGAAGTGGGCGTAGTGTTGCCTTCTTCGCCCTTTGCAAAGTAGGCATAGCAGGCAACATTATGCCCACTCCTTGGGCGTACCGAAGTTGCCCGCCACCCGCCCCCCTCCTGCCCTCCCGAACATAGCTAATTTTAGTATATGCGCAAATTAAAATAAATAAAAGGCACTTACCTTATCCGCTGCGTCCCGGGGCTCCCTCTGCTCATTCAAGCCACCATCTTGATAACCAATGTGCATGCGCAGCCGCCCGCGCATGCGCATTTCTCGCGAGAAATGCGCATGCGCGGGCGGCCGCGCATGCGCATTGGTTATCAAGACGGCAGCGTGAACGAGCAGAGGGAGCCCCGGGACGCAGCGGATACGGTAAGTGCCTTTTATTTATTTTTATTTGCGCATATACTAAAATTAGGTATGTAGGGGAGGGGGGCATGTGGCGCGTAGTGGTGCTACGCGAGGTGCTAGGGTGGACATAGTTTCTCGCCCACTTTGCGTAGCTTCGCGTAGCCCCACTACGCATACTACGCCCAGGGTTAGTTATAGTTAGGTTCAGGTTTCACTCGTATAAAACCAGAGAAATTCTGCAGTTATAGTTTACTGAGTTGCTTATGATCTCACATATTACATCACTCATGACATCATCCAGTGACTATGAGTATTAAGTATATATGCTAAGGTGCACTGGTGAATCAGTAGTATTGTATTGAAGTGTATTGAAGGTCTAATATTACTGGGCTATTTTCTGACAAATGAATAACATAACTTGACCACTGGGGCAGAATTGTTGAAAAGGGATCACATAAGGTGATGAATATCTTGTGTGTATATATATAGAATAAAGAAATTACCTGCAATATTATAGTAATGTAAGTCTGTTACAGTGATAAATATGATTGGTAGTTATTTCAAAGCACATTCATCTATTAAATAGTTGGATTGAAGTCAACTCAAAAGGTGTACTATATCAAGCTTGAAAATTCATTTGTATAAATTATATGGTTTCGCTGTTAGCATGAAAGACAATGCTATAAGATGGCCGCTGTACGGATTCACAGATCTCTAAAATGCCATATAGACCTGCTTCTATTGTGGTGATACAAGCACTTGTATTTATGTAATGGAAAAGCAAATCAATTGACCCGTGAGCAAGGAGTAGTTGGCTCCGAAACACGTTGGGTGTTTTTGCTGTCACATAAAATAATCCCACGTAAAGGAATTGAGCTGCGGCTCATCTCTTCTGTTGAAACTATGTATGGAAGAGGTGATCATTAAAAAACAACAATGGTTACAGGGACATTATAGTTGGGCTCAGGTTTTGCTCGTGCAAACCCAGAGTAATTCAGCAGTTACAGTTTGCTGAGCTGCTTATGACCTCACATATTACATCACTCATGACATTGTCAGTGATATCAATCATGACATCACTGATGACATCTCAAATGACATCACTGATGACATCATCCAGTGACTGTGAGTGTTTTTAAAATGTTTGTGAGTGTTACATATATATATAAGAAGGTGTATTGGTGAATCAGTAGGTGTGTGAGTACCTGTATGGATGATTCAGCCTGATTGACTGTATAAGTGAGTGATTAGGTGCCTCTGTGAATGTATGGGTGAGTGACTAGGTTGAGTGAATTTCTATAACAGTTTGTCAGTTGGTGTCTAAGTGTCTGTATGGGTATGTGAGTGGTTGTATGGGTGATTGATTGGTTGTCTGAGTATCTGTATGGGTGTATGAGTGTCTGTGTGGGTGGGTGAGGGTGTGTGCACCTGCCTACTTGAATGTGTGAGTGGGTGACTCAGTGGCTGTAGGGGTTAGTGAGTGCATCAGTGAGGGGCTGTCTGGGTGACTGAGTGTGTGTATGGCTGTGTAGGTGAGTGAATGGATGTGTCATTGGTATATGGGTGAGTAAAGGCATATGTGAAAGGCAATATAGGTGAGTGTTGAAGTATATGAATGACTGTATGTGTGATCGAGTGATTGTGAGATTGGCTGTATGGGTGAGTGAGCGTGGGTGAGTATGTGTTAGTATCTAAATGATAAGTGAGTAGGTGTGTGTATAACTGTGTAGTTGAGTAAGTGGCTGTGTGATTGACTCTATGGGAGAGTGAGCAGGTGTGTGAGTGGCTCTATGGGTGACGGACAGTATGTGATTGGCTGTATGAGTGGATATATCAGTGGCTGTATTGGTCAGTGAGTTGGTGTATGAGTGGCTGTATGGGTGACTGAGTGAATGTGTGTGGGGACCTATGAATTAGTGAGACAGTGTGTAAATACTGGTATTGGTGTGTTAATGGTTTTGAGAATGGTGGTGTGGAAGCTGGAGTGGATGTATGAAAGGTTATAATGGGGTATGAGTGGGTGTGTCAGGGATTCTCTGGATGATGTCATCAGTGATGTCACTTGAGATGTCATCAGTGATGTCATATGGGATGTCACTGACCATATCATGAGTGATATAATATGTGAGGTCCTAAGTAGTGCATTGCAGGGATACGAGTTTAAGCATGGGCGGAAAATCTGATCCGCTCGCGGATTTTGCGGATTTTCGGTAAATTCGCAATCCGCAAACTCTCGCGAATTTACCAAAAATCCGCAAATTCACACGCATCGTATTTTTTTTCTTGGTGATACAATATTGTGGCGTGCAGCGTTCACTTACCGTCATTCAGCGTTTGCCGAGTTGTTTTTCTCGATATTTTGTGAGTGCTGCGCCATTTTGGATCTTGCTGCGGGATCCCGCGGGAGTTTGGCGACGCATCCCGAGAGTTCGCAATTGCGAACATGTAGGTGCGGCGGGCAGCAACAATCTTGCACTCGCGAAATTACAAAATTTGCAATTCTGCACAAGAAATCCACTAGCAAGCAGCATAGACCTTCTGAAAATGATGATTTTTATCAGAATAACTCCTCAGGTTGACATTTGCCTGCACTTTTTTGGATTTGAGGCCTTTTGATTTTCTTTGGATCACTTTTGGATTAGAAATCAACTTTCACAAGTAAGTTTGTTTGGGCCATTACTGTTGCTGTTCTGCAGAAAAACGAGTTTTGCAAAACTGAAAGCACTCAGCAGGTGCAAAAGTTCACGCATCATTAGTAACCACACCCTGTAGTACTTCCTGAGGGGCCCCTCCAGAGTTCAGTTGCCTATGTTTGTTTGGGGCATTACAGTTGCTGTTCTGCAGAAAAATGAGTTTTGCAAAACTGAAAGCACTCAGCAGGTGCAAAAGTTAAAACTCATCATTAGTAACCATTCCCTGTAGTGCTTCCTGACTGGGGCCCCTCCAGAGTTCAGTTGCTAGTTGCAACAATTCTATGACTCTGCTCTGACCCTCACAGCAGGCTCATAGAATAGCTACAAGTAGGCCACAAAGGTCCTGGAAAAAAAAATTGCACTGCAACAGAAAGCAAATTACAGATAAGGAAGCAGGTGCCAGACTGGAATTTTAAAACAGTGACACATTAATAAATCAACCCCAAATTAATTCATGTCAGTTGAAGCAGGGCAGGTGTGCTTGCTTTCCCCCCCCATAATCTACAGTGATGAACCAGAGGGTGGCATTGATGTACCAGAGGGTGGCATGGGTGAAACAGGGTGGCAGTGGTGAAACAGAGGGTGCTGTGAACCTGTGATGATGAACCAGACGTAGAAACAACATAGTCGCGACTGTTGCGATCCGACAAGTTCGCAATTGCGAACTGGTACAAAACCCTCGCGAACTGGCAGAAACCCTTGCGAACACAAAAAAAAAATCCGCAAATTCGCGAGAATTCACGGATTTTGCGGATTGCGAGTTCGCAAATACGCAAATTTGCGAACACCAGATTCGCAAAATTCGCCCATGCTTATACGAGTTATAGTTAGCTCAGCTAACTATACCTACAGAATTTCTCTGGTTTTGTCCAAGTAAAACCTGAGCCTAACTATAAAATCTCTGTAACCTTTGTTTTTTTCAGTGAATTTCTATGTTTTTTTCATCCATTTACTAACTATAATGTCCCTGTAACCTTTGGTTATTTCTATGTATTTCTAAGGTTTTTTAAATGCGAATTCCTACCTATAACATCCCTGTAACGCTTGTTTTTTGCAGTGAATTTCTTTGTTTTTTTTTAACTAGGAATGGCGTTTGCAGAGTGGTGGAGAAAGGGGGCTGGGCCTCCAACTAGCTCTCAGGAATCAATATCCTTGTGCCAGTGTCTTAGTAGCCTAGTATCTCCATACTGCTTCAAAATCTCCCTGCCTCGGTGTGCCTGCCTTTCTACTACAGTGTGTGTTTACAACTGAACCTGTGTTTGCATTACATATGATACTGAGGAAATGTCTGTGTCTCCTATACCATGTTTGTTTTCCTCTTTTGCAATGCCTCTATAGCAGAGTTCTTGTGGCTGTCTTTAGCTATGTTATGAAGCAAATCTCTAGGGCTTCATATCCCAGAGCCTTTGTGGCCCAAATAGTTCCCGTCTAAGCTTCCTTTCTCTCTACTGAAGTGTCCATTTGTTATGTTCTGGACCCTATGACCGCCTGTCCATGTGTTCATATTAAGATATTGTATGGCCAGAATGTCGGGCTCTCACTGTCCCAGTGCCATTTAGACCCTGGCAGATGGTCTGCCAGCTCACCAAGTCAGCAGGTGATATGGCCTTCACTCCTCTGACTGACGTCCGTCCGCCAATTTTAGAGATCCCTGCAAGGTAGGCCGAGATCTCTGTGCCTTTAGTGAGCAGTCGGTGTAGTGAACCCATTGAAGAGTTGATATTTTATGAGCGGGTAACATTTTTGGGCCCCCAACTCTGCAAATAATTTTTATTGATATTCCTACCTGGGACTGGCAAGCCAACTCACATGGCTGTCCCTGGCAAGAACATCCTGTGAAAGTTCCCTAAATTGGGCAAGGGAACCACTACTATGATCTGACAGCATTGTCATACATAGACCATCCTGTGAGAGGTTTTCTTTGGCAGAAGCATCAGAGGTCCTGTTGCCAGAAACCCTGTGGTTCCCCCACCTCTAAGGGTCATAGAAATTGGTACTTTGGAAGGTCAGGATAATTTCCAACTGCTTCAGGTCTGCCAACCTTAAAATGATTCCTAGTTTCTCCCTATCTTCAGTGTCCCTGTGTCACAGCCTCAGAGTCTTTGTGTACAAGATCCACCATTGTTGTTTACATATGTTCTTGTATAAATTGTTGTTTTCTGTCCCAGGGTCTGTCTCCATGCACAAGCATCTCCCTAATCCATTGTCTGTTTTGCACTGTTCCAGTGTCATTGTTTAGATGTCTTATTGACTAGATGTATGTGCCACTCTTTCTAAACTTCTCCCTATTGCAGTGTTCTCCCTTTTCCAGTTTGTCCCTGTCCCATGTTTCTTGGACATATACCCTGGTCTGCATGTCCTTGTGTTTGTGAATCCCTTTTTAGATGTCTTCTTGCCTCTGTATCCCATTTTCTACCCGTAGCGGGCCAAATGTTCTAATAGCCTTATAGCCCTTTTGCCTCGGGCTATACCAGTTGTTAAAGGCCCTCATTCTTGTATAGCTCAGGTACAGGGCCTTTAAACCGGTGCAGAAGTTGGCAGCGTGCTTTAGGGCTATATTAGCACATGTAGTTACAGCTTCCTGTGCTAAAAGCCAAGTGCAAAATTGGTTGCTTTAGTTCAATTAGCATGAGGCACGTGTAAAATGGGATGCTTTAGTTCAGTTAGCATTGGGAGCATGTGCACATGATTGTGGAAGCATGTGCATGTTTGTGGGAGCATATGCACATGACTGTGGGAGTATGCACGATTGTGGGAGCAGGTGTCCATGATTGTGGGAGCTTGTGCACGATTGTGGGAGTAGATGCTCATGATTGTGGGAGTAGATGCTCATGATTGTGGGAGCATCTGCATGATTGAGAAGGTGCACTGTTTGTACCACCGGATGCAGATGCAGTGGCACTGGTATTGGTTCATCATAAAAAGTCCATAGCTTGGACTGGCAAGTCTCCGCCTGCCCTAACAGATACAAAATACTTTTGTCATTCGTTGCAATAAAGAAGGCCATTTTTCAAAGCGTTGTCAACGCTATTTTAAGAAGTCTTCATTAAGATTCGTTATTTATACTTTTCATTATTATCGTGTTGTTTTTACTGTCTTCAGCTGTCAAACCGAAAATACACTCACAGTAATGTTCAAAATATTTATGTACAAGACAAAAACTCCCTATTGTAAAGCCAACGACAACTGCATTCATGTTCAGATAATCGAGCCTCTGTGTAGCAACAGATTGTTCAGATCATCCTTAATTTGAAGCAGAATACTAGGTGCCATCGCCCCCCGCCCTTTTTACGCCTCTCGAAGTCCCACTTTAAAACGAATTGTGCCCGCAGACAAGAAGCCTGGCTAATTGCTTCTTTGAACGGGTGAAAAGAACATGACAGTCACCTTCCATGAAGGAGGGACTTCTGGAGGGCAGGAGGAGAGAAGATGGCGGCCGTGAATAGAACGCGCCTTCGCGCCGATGCCCCCGCAACGTCCCGCGCGAGAGGCGGGGGGGCTGGAACGTTGGCACAACAAAAGCGAAACGGCAGCCGAGAGGGTCCTTACGGATAAAGCGAAGCAAAGAATGAGCGCCGCCAAGATGACGAGAGAACAAAAACCAACCGCGCGGAAAAACGGCGCTAAGCGGGGTACACCACAATAGAATACTACAGCAATGCACAGAAGAGCAATACTTAGAATAATATTCATGAGGGTGAGAAAAACAAAAATAAAATGAATAGCTTTAATAATACAGGAATATTATTGGGAACAACTGCAAGCATGATAATAATAATAACAATATGAATACGTTAAAAATACAATTATAATTATGAGGATGGTAATAATAATAATAATACGATAATGAAAATGTTATTTTTATTATTATTATTATTATGATTGCTGTTATTTTCATAAACGTCATTATAAATGTACAATATTGCCTTCCCCATGACCGGATACTGAATTGAGATAATCATAGAACTATAGCAGACCTCCCTCATAGGAAGATGGTAGAGAGAGCATGGGTATTTATTGAATGACCAAACTGTGAGGGGCAGTTGAAATGACACAGTCACTTTGAACCCAGTGACAGTCATCGGTTGACCCTCCTGTTGCACCTATGGGCCCTTAACCGGCTTCTAGTTGCTGCAGAGGGACAGTGGGAGATGCTGGAAGTGGAAAGTGAACCGGACTCAAAGAGGGAGTTCTTGCTCCTACATTTAAAGACCCCTGAAACCAGAGCAGGGAGACAAAGCCAGGGACACCGAAGCAAGCCAGCTCCAGCAGATGCTACTACTCCCTGCACCTACTTGACGCTCTGGCCCCCGAGGTGGGAGCGGCCACTGTTTCTACGCCAGCATGATGTCAGACTGTGCCAATGCTCAGGGCACTAGTCCTAAAAAAAGAAGTGGGGGGATGCTGTCACCGGAAGTGATGTCACGACAGGTAGTGACATCACGAAAAGTGGCTTGCACCATCGCACTCATTGCCTCCCCTCCGCAAAGATAATGGTGTCCTCTCGAAATTAACAAACCCAGTGGCGCACTGGCGTCGAGATCAATGGGAGACGGCGTGCAAATTAGCATTCGCCCCTCGTAGTTAATGACAGAGAGGCCAAATAGTGAAGTACAGCTGTTTGGCAGGGGGGACGGCGTCCACCCTGTAAAATAGGTGGGGGGACACCGTCCACCCGTGTGGTACCCCGACTTCAGCCCTGCCAATGCTGATAGAAAGAGGCCACTTGGATGCAGGCATGTGCCCACCACACACGTGTGCATCGACTCATTTCTATGTCACGGAATGGGCACACCGGGCCTCTCTGTGACAGTGTTCATCCGCAGAAAGAACAGTAGTGACACATTTCACCTATGGGTTTTGAACCTCTGCTGATTTGCAATGACAGCAGCCAAACATTTACTACACGTTTGTGTAAATAAGATAAGAAGCTCAGTGAAAAATAATCAGCGGAGGACAGTACTAATGGCAAAATGTACTTAGAGTCAGGGCTTTAAATGGGGATGGTCCGTCCGGGTCTCAGATCCGATAGGAATTAAAACCAGACACTGAACCTTGTATTCATGTCCTTAACTTTACAGTCAAAAACCCTGATCAATTTCTGAAAAACGAATGTTAAAAAAGTGAAGGTAATCCACGCTGTTCCTGTTTATATCTAAAATGCTTTACTTAATCTTGTGTTTCATAAATATGTTTGCTATTTGAAGGTTGATAAGTTTCTTTATTTTTTGTTCACGTAACATATTACTATATTACTCTTGTATAGTGCATACTTTGAAATGAGTCACCTCAATGGTATTTTTGAAAACGCCACAATCGAGAGCTCTGGAGTTGAGGCTGAATTAAGGCAGTTTGAGTTTCTGATAACCCTGGGCTAAGTACTTCGCTACGCCCACGGAGTGAGCGTAGTGTTTCCTACTTCGCCCTTTGCGAAGTAGGCATAGCAGGCAACACTACGCCCACTCCGTGGGCGTAGCAAAGTTGCCCGCCACCCGCCTCCCTCCCGCCCTCCCTAAATATTTAAATTACCTTTAAAAATGAATTAATAACCATTTACCTTGTCCGCTGCGTCCCCGGGGCTCCCTCTTGTAATCGCGCCGCCGTCTCGGATACTAATGCGCATGCGCGGCCGCCCGCGCTTGTGCATTTCTCGTGAGAAATGCGCATGCACGGACGGCCGCGCATGCGCATTAGTATCCAAGACGGCAGCGCGATTACGAGACGGAGCCCCGGGGGACACAGCGTACAAGGTAAGTGATTTTTAATTCATTTTTAAAGGTAATTTAAGTATTTAGGGAGGGCGGGAGGGAGGCGGGTGACGTGTAGTGGGGCTACACGAAGCGCGTAGGTGGGCGTAGTTTCTCGCCCACTTCATGTAGCTTCGCGTAGCCCCACTATGCCTACTACGCCCAGGGTTAGTTTCTGACTTTGCCTGTCTGTGGGTCAGAATGGTGGTCAGAATAGATGATTATCCAATCCTTGGCCTCTCTGCAGAGCGCACAGCGCAATGATCACATATTCTAGTTGCAATTTTGATTGTGTGCAAATGTGTGTGAAGGAGGTACACAGTTGTCAGAATACTGACAAGTTGAAAGTAAAATAAAATGCAGGGCTTACAGGTGAGTGGGTGCATTGTTTGGGGGGAGGTGAAGTGAAGGAGATGTGAGGAAGTGCATTCAGGAGAGAGTGAAATAAATGGTGCTGAAGAGGAAAGAGATAAGGTGCAACATGGATGGGGGATATGTGGAGAGAAAAAGGGCATACATGTCTAACACTGAGTGAGCAAAACAGAAGTGATTGAGACACTGTGAAGACCACTCCCCCTTCTGCAGGCCTCATTAATGTTTAATTCACAGTTTCATAATTAAAACATTTTCAACATTAATTATTTACAACACATTCATTGGCAAAGCCAATAGTCATGGCTGGTTTTAGATGTATATCAGTTGTTGTGGTATATATCTAGATGCAATAACAGAAAACTCAGAGAGGCACCAAAATACAGGCCAAGTAGCACACTATAGAAATCACTAAAATGTCATTTATGTGTTTAAACCACTCCCTTAATTACATAGGCCTCGTCCCTTATAGAGACCCCCATACATATTTTTCATCTCACTTAAAGCCCTGTTTAAATTGGCATGATAATCACCAAAGCAATATTCGATCCACATTGCAAAGCAGGCATTTATAAAGTAGGAAAACATATTCTTGTAATGTTAGTCTGATATTTTCACATTTCTGACTTTTATAGGATTCAAATAGAATCCAAGAAACAATGTTGGATATGGACTGAAGTCTTAGATTTACACGAGTAGTCTAATTTTGCAAAATTTTGCCATACTTTCTAAAGTATCAGCATGAGTAATTGATGCAGAAATGTGCATTTGTATATTTCTTTTTATTATTTTTTTCCTTAGTGAAAACCCATCAAGTACAGTGTATTATTTTCCCATTTATAAAATCACTTATTCGTAATTTTGTCAAGAGAAAAGGTCCATGTGCTTCCTGGTGAGAAACTTTACCTATAATGTCAATATTACGAAACTGAGAACTGTGTGGTTGTACATTGCATTTTTGCAGCACCATCTCTCAGACACACTTGTCTCTACTCCTAAACCTCAATTCATTAAGAGCAAAAATCTGCCCTGGATGTAGTTCTTCATCACTCGTAAGTACTATTACAGTCACAAAATTCCATCAGTCCTTATTCTATGATCAAGATTCAAAAATGTACAGTTGCGCGTTGCTTTTTTGTTAATTTTTTCACAACTTTAATAAATCCAAAACATTGTTGCTAAATACAAACATTTTGGTCTAATTCAACTCTGAATCTGTTCCCTCATCTTCACAACATCTGAATTTAAAGACAGCATCAGGAAATGGCCTCAATCATTTTGTCAAGTGATGTCATAAAGGAACGACCTAGGAGCACACCACGAGACCACAGGAGAGTGCAGTGGGGGCAGCCAATGAGGCAGTCAATTCTTGTTTACAAATAAGATAATAGACAAGGTTGTGGTGGTGATTGTCTGGCCACCCTGTGGCCTTTCCTGAAAGTTCTTGCTTACCCATAAGCTGGTGCAACTAAGTTTTCTGAGAATGGGACAAAAGGAGAGTGCAGTGGGGGCAGCGTATGGCAGCACAACAAGTCTATTCTTGTTTACAAATGAGACAATAGACAAGGTTATGATGGTGATCGTCTGGCCACCCTGTGGTCTTTCCTGAAAGTTCTTGCATACCCATAAACTGGTTCAACTAAGTACTCTGAGGATGGGACCTAAAAAGAGTGCAGTGGGAAACGTGTATGGCGGCCCTACAAATATATTCTTTGTTTACAAATAAGATAATAGACAAGGTCATGGAGGTGAGCGTCTGGCTACCCTGTGGTTTTTCCTGAAAGTTCTTGCGTACTCATAAATTGGTGCAACTAAGTACTCTGAGGATGGGGACAGAGCGGGTAAGCACCACTGGCGTAAAGAAAAGTGAGGGGTCCTCCCTGCACGGTACGTAGAGGGGCCCCCTCCGGGCTCAATCAGGAGCTCTCCGGCCAGAGTGCAGTGCCGAAGGGGCCCCTTGGAGCTTGGGGCCCCCCGCACCTCAGGGGCTGCAGGGGCCTGTGTTATGCCCCTGGTAAGCACCTAATCCAATCAAGGCAGCTAGCTACCTAGCTTCTGCTTTATCAAATTCCTCTGCAATATTCCATTGAGTGGGAACAGTATTTTTATGGCAACATCTGAGTTGGAGACAAAGATAAAAAGACAAAGGTCTGGGCCAGTGGTGGACCTTATTGAATAATGCACTCTACCATTTGATAGGATCAAGTGATGATTGGGTGACCTCGCTAATCCAATCAAGCATTGGAAATGCAATAGGTCTCGCATTAGAAAAGTTGGAGCTTTTGGTTTTGTAAATGACAAATATTTTATTTATTTGTTGGTTTTTAAAATAGCTAAATTGATAGCTTTGTCATTTACAACGCCAATAGTTATAACTTTTGCGAATGTGACACCTATAGCATTTGGAATGCAACATGTTTTGTATTTACGTGACTTATATGGCAGCTCTCGTCGTTATGCTACATCTCTAGAGAGCAGGAGAGTGCAGCAGGGGAGAGAAGCACAGCAATGCAATATGTCTCGTATAAGGAAAGTTTGAGCTATTGTTATTGTAAAGGACACATTTTTTATGTATGTGCTTGTTTTTAAAATAGCGAAATAATAGCTTTGTTATTTACAATGCCAATCGTTTTATCTTTCGCAAATGTGACACCTATTGTAACACAATATGTGTTGTGAGGGTGAGTGAGGGTGAGGTGTTGAGGGTGAGGGGTTGAGGGTGAGGCGTTGAGGGTGAGTGAGGGTGAGTGAGGATGAGGGGGTGAGGGGTTGAGGGTGAGTGAGGGTGAGGGGTTGAGGGTGAGTGAGGGTGAGGGTGAGGTGTTGAGGGTGAGTGAGGGTGAGGTGTTGAGGGTGAGTGAGGGTGAGGGTGAGTGAGGGTGAGGTGTTGAGGGTGAGTGAGGGTGAGGGTGAGGCGTTGAGGGTGAGTGAGGGTGAGTGAGAGTGAGGGTGAGTGAGGGGTTGAGGGTGAAGTGTTGAGGGTGAGTGAGGGTGAGGGTGAGGGGTTGAGGGTGAGTGAGGGTGAGGGGTTGAGGGTGAGTGAGGGTGAGTGAGGGTGAGTGAGGGTGAGTGAGGGTGAGGGGTTGAGGAGAGGGGTCGAGGGTGAGGGGTTGATGGTGAGTGAGGGTGAGGGGTTGAGGGTGAGGGGTTGAGGGTGAGTGAGGGTGAGGGGTTGAGGGTGAGTGAGGGTGAGGGGTTGAGGGTGAGTGAGGGTGAGGGGTTGAGGGTGAGTGAGGGTGAGGGTGAGTGAGGGTGAAGGTGAGTGAGGGTGAGGGGTTGAGGGTGAGTGAGGGTGAGTGAGGGTGAGGGTGAGTGAGGGTGAGGGAGGGTGAGGGTGAGGGGTTGAGGGTGAGTGAGGGTGAGTGAGGGTGAGGGTGAGGGGTTGAGGGTGAGTGAGGGTGAGTGAGAGTGAGGGTGAGTGAGGGTGAGGGGTTGAGGGTGAGTGAGGGTGAGGGGTTGAGGGTGAGTGAGGGTGAGGGGTGGCCAACATCGCTATCCTCGTTAAACCAGTTGGCTCATCAGTCTTTGTCAACAGTGCGCCTTGTTGAGTAAGCAGGTCCAGTTGATTTATAGGAACAATACCAAGACTACAACTCCCAGAACCTACTGGGGCGTTAGATGAAAGCCTAGGACGAGAAACGTGACGTCCCACAGACATGCAGCGAAGGTGGCACGTTAGAGACAGTTAACCACGGAACATTCCTTGTTTCCACCGCATTAAGCATCCAGAAACCGCAGCTTATCCCGAGGGAGCATTCGACCTGCTGACTGGTGCAGCATTTGGGTGAGGACAGCTTTCCGTTCCCAGTCCATGGTGTGTACATGAAAGGAGAGAGGGGTGTTCCTGTCTACATTCCAATTACAGACCAACCTACTGGGGCGTCAGATGAAAGCCTAGGACGAGAAACGTGACGTCCCACAGACATGCAGCGAAGGTGGCACGTTAGAGACAGTTAACCACGGAACATTCCTTGTTTCCACCGCATTAAGCATCCAGAAACCGCAGCTTATCCCGAGGGAGCATTCGACCTGCTGACTGGTGCAGCATTTGTGTGAGGACAGCTTTCCGTTCCCAGTCCATGGTGTGTACATGAAAGGAGAGAGGGGTGTTCCTGTCTACATTCCAATAGCGCGAATTTTACCGGAAGATGTCAGAGCGATGTACATCGACGCGACATGGCAGGCAGGGGAGGGGGCGGAGCGGGGGTGTGGGAGGAGTGCGGGAACAGACGGCGAGGGGAGGAGAGTAGGAGGAGGAGAGTAGGGGAGGCACGGCCTAGCGGCCGTGCAATCAAGAAGTGAGGGGGCGGGAGAGTAGGCAAGGCACCGCAGCTTATCCCGAGGGAGCATTCGACCTGCTGACTGGTGCAGCATTTGTGTGAGGACAGCTTTCCGTTCCCAGTCCATGGTGTGTACATGAAAGGAGAGAGGGGTGTTCCTGTCTACATTCCAATAGCGTGAATTTTACCGGAAGATGTCAGAGCGATGTACATCGACGCGACATGGCAGGCAGGGGAGGGGGCGGAGCGGGGGTGTGGGAGGAGTGCGGGAACAGACGGCGAGGGGAGGAGAGTAGGAGGAGGAGAGTAGGGGAGGCACGGCCTAGCGGCCGTGCAATCAAGAAGTGAGGGGGCGGGAGAGTAGGCAAGGCAGGCGGCTGGGGGCATGTGCACGCGCTTTTAAGCTCAATGCGCATGCGCATTGAGCTTAAAAGTCACGGGCACTGCAAGGAATCGCCACGATTCCTTGCAAGTTGGATAAAGAGTGGATAAGCCCCCATAGTCTCGCTTGCTCGATGCGCATGCGCATCGACAGGCGAGACCTAAAAAAAGACCAATTGTAGAAGGTATTAGAACTGTTTGAAGTGTCCTCTGACTGTGAAGCAAAACCTTTTCATAAAACAATGATACATTATTCAGCCTTGAGAGCTGACTCCATGCTACATTTTCAGTCATCCCTAAGGGATACATTTACATCCAATTGACCTAAATTCATATTTATTTCACATAGTCTCTTATGTTTTCAAAACACCGCCATGGCTCACGTCCAGTGGATCAATGTTAGGAACTTCACTCAGACTCAAATACAGGAAGAAACTTTTATTAGCGAGTCCCTTGCGGCCGAAGTGATGGATCATTGAATGCCCTGCTACAGAGCTTTCACAAGTGGAATCCTCAATTGAGGTTACATAAGGCATGGCTACATTTACTGCTATCACAGATCACTTAAAACACTTCATCTACTTATATGAGAGCAAAACCTGTACGGAACCCACAGGGATCAGCTCTGGAGTCCCCCAGGGTTCCTCCTTGAGTCCTACCCTCTTTAACATCTACAATGCCCCCCTCGCTGCCATCCGCAGAAGCCGCGACTCAACATTGTCTCCTACGCTGATGACCCCCAGCTGATCCTCTCCCTCCCCAATGAACCCTCAACCGCCAGAACCAACTTCCACAGTGGAATGACGGCCGTTGCGTCGTTGATGAAAGACAGCTGCCTCAAGCTCAACTTGAACAAGACCGAAGTTCTCATCCTGTGACCCACTGCATCAACCTGGGACGACTCCAGGTGGCCATCCGCTCTGGGTGCTAACCCAACTCCGAAGGACTACGCACGCAGCCTTGGCATTATACTGGACTCTTCACTCATGATGGAGCGCCAAATCAATGCAGTTTCCTCCCCTGCTTCCACATGCTCCGCCTGCTCCAAAAGACTTTCAGATGTATCCCCACAGAATCCAAAAGGACGGTCACACACGCTCTCATCACCAGCCGACTCGACTACGGCAACAGACTCTATGAAGGCGTCTCTCAGAAACAGCTCAATAAATTACAGAACTTCCAAAACGCTGCTGCCAGACTGGTCCTCGACATTCCCCGCCACAGCCACATCATGCCACACCTCTGAAAACTCCACTGACTCCCAGTCAACAAAAGAGTCACTTTCGAGCTCCTTCCTCACGCCTCCAAAGCCCTACACAACGTAGGACATGCGTACCTGAACCACTGGATCACATTCCACATACCCAAACTGACAACCCCGATCCTCCTAACTCGCCCTCGCCTCCATCCCCAGGATCAACAAGACCAGAAGCAGAGCAAGATTGTTCACTTACCTCGCTGCCAAGGCATGGAACACCCCGCACCTCAGGCAATCAGTGTCACTGACCCAATTCAGGAAGGACCTCAAAACCTGGCTCTTTGAAGATCCTCCACCCAGTCCGACCAGCAGCCCCCCACACCCAGCACCTGAGACCCTCACGGGTGAGTAGCTGCACTTTTCAAGCCCCTTATTGATTAATTGATTGATTGATATGCAATAGGGGCAGACAATGGTAAAGTTTTGTCAAGTGCAACTGAAGTTTTCCATCTTCACCCCACCTTGCAGATGCAAAAATTCCTCGTCCACAGGAATGAAAAGCGACACTGTTTTCCAGCTGCAAACAATCCTACATTCAGAAACATAGCATTGTATTTTTCTGCATTCATGGCTTTTATGCTTTCTTTTTTCTACATTGAAAAACTTTTTCCCATGGATAGCCCACTCCTCTTTTACCCCCTCGATTTTAGCAGGGTTTCATCCCAATCGCCTACCCTGAAAATGGACTTACTCCTGCCCTTAACATGCGTCAATCACTGACTGATTTCATAGGATGAAATTGTCGGCAAATATTTTTTGAATATCACTAAATATGGTTTTGTAGGGATCTACCACCTTTGATCCCTGAGAAACCTGCCTCTGTGCAGAGATTTACATATGCATTTAAGTACTGCATTACCGCAGGTATTTTTCCAGTAGGTAAAGGCATTTAGGAGTGCAAATTCACCAGCTATGAATAAAATAGCTGGTCTTTAAGATGTTTCTATTAGTGCATGTCACAAACTGACTGAAACCAAAATAATCAAATGTACCCCCTTAAGCTAACACTTAGATTTGGAGTGGATGTATACTTTTCAATTCACATAAAATTCTAGGAGAGCTCCGGGTCTAGCCAGAGCCATATAAAACCTTTTAAAATAAATGAATAAATAAAATAAGTTCTCCAGGAGTACTTGCATAGATAACTATTAACACACATTTGAATATGTATATGGCGCACTTTTACTCATGTGTAAGTGTTTAGTGAAAGCCAAATTGCACATGGAAGCTTTTTCTTTTTCCTCACAAGGAAATGATTTTTTATGGTGAAGAAACTCTTTCCTCTACATCCCTTCCAGCTGTGAGGGCATTGGCTCATCAGCCTTAGCCTGGATATAGAGTTACTTCTGCCCTTGACAGGAATACATCTCTGACTGCTGTGTGTGGGGGGTTAGGTCTTGCAAGCCTTTCTGACTACTGACAAACTTACAAGTTAGAGGCTGTTCACCTGTTTCCAGGGCCCATTCCCACTATTTACTCCCATATAATATGATACCTAAAAATAATTGATTTAAGACTGCAAATTCATGTTGGCCTAAATTGCAAGCATTTGCTTTCTCTTGCAAATCAGCCATTTCAGCTGCTAAATTGAACTTTCGCGTACAAATGCCTTTTGGCTAACATCAGATTTGGGTTAGTAGTCCATCAGTCCAACCCTGGCTCAAAGTTAAGCAGTTACGCAACGAACTCCTCATCCTCGTCAACTATTACGCCTACCTGTCCGTCGAATACGACAGGCCTTCACGACTGATCACGACAGATCATATACAATATGTCACGACATGACAATATGTCAGAGTGCTGTTAAAGCAACCTCCTTCTGCAGTCACAACAAGCCACACACATTGTAGCCAAAACAGCGCGAGTGTAAACACCTACTTTATACACAACATGGACGTTTCCACTCTAAAATAATCCAAGGTGACCTTTAAAAATTCCATTTTCCACCAAGAGGGATTTGATCACTTTCTTTTGCATTAAAAGACAGAAAACAGAAGCGTCCCGCGATATATTCTGAGGAAAAGGAGATTATGTTACTCATTGGTCGTGCTCCACAGATTTAAAGGCCTAAAAATAAACATATCGTCTTTGGTTTTGCGAGCCTCCGAGCCCGGCCAGTCGAGCCCAAAATGTGGCTGCATCTTTTATCATCCTTTTTCTGTGAATTGTTTATCTGATGAGCGCCTCGATGCCACCTTTTAAAACACTTGTTGTGGACAAGGACAAAAGTCCCTCATGAAAAAGGTGCGTTATCAGCAGCTGCTCTCCCCGGAGGTAACACGATCGGAGAACATCGATATCACAGCTCAAAAAAACACTTTTCTATTTCTTTTCTTTATATACAGGGGATTACCTGGGCCACTGGGAATGGAAACCCGGCGACTGGTGTAGGCTGCTTCGGTTCGTGTTTGCCTCGATTCTGCTACGGGTACAGTTCAACCAGCATTAATAGTGATTACAAATGCAACACTGTCTTTGCATTTGTTGTCACTAGGGTTTGTTTGCTTTCCATAATTAACAGGGCTTTAAGTGGGATGGAGAATCTGGGGGGTGTCTCCTAGGGGCGTTGCCGATGTAATTAAGGGCGTGGCTAAAAACACTTAGGCTAAAAATGCTGTACTTACTATAGTGTGCTGCCCGACTGGTGTTTTGCTGCTTCTGTCCATTCATCCAGATATGTAACACAACAAGTAACATTGGACCCTCAACAAGGCTGGACTAGTGGCTTTGTCAATGGTTGTAAGTTGCATAAGATACATTAGCAACAACTATGGTTTAGTAGTAGTATAGAATATTGAAAATGCTTCAGTTCTTGCTGCCGAGGTTGTGGAGCTGCCCACCTTTGAACTGCAAAAACAGGTTCGAGCCTGACATTGGATTAACATTCTGTGATTCAAATAAGTGAATATGTCCTTGTGTAATGTAACTGATGCTCATGTAAAACCTCCGAGTTTGCACTACATAAAACTGACAAACCAGACTCTGAAGTTACATCAAAAGCAGTGACTGATTTGACTTTTGCAGTTGTTTTTTTTATTTTGTTTTGTACCCCAAGAGTTAAAATGGAGAGCCCGGTAGGGACCCGTCTCGGAACCTGCTTTTAAGAACTGCGGGTGCTGAGCACCGGCAGGAACTGGCTCACTTAAAGCTATGGGTACAAGTATAAGTGTGATAACGGTCGCAAAACTGCACATGTGTATTCAGAATGATATGTGCAGTTGCAGTAACTCTCTGCCCTTTCTCCTACTGCGTACACTCCTACGGACACTACTCCTTCCCCTACTGCGTACCCTCTGCTTTCCCTGCTCCGGTGCCTCTTCCTGCAAATGCAGCTCCTTTTCATAAAAAATTTGTTGTAAACATAACCTACATATCATGCAAAAACACATATCGGTTACCATGGTAACGCTGTGCGCATCCGTAGACTCGTAAAACAAGCAAAGAAAAGGCAGGATTGGAAGCTACCCTTTCTATTGCAGGAGTTGGATTGTTCGCAGTTTAACAGCGCATTGCACAGGCGAGGAACAAAAAGTGTCGCACTGACTTACAACGAGTAAACCCTCTTCAGGGCTTCAGTACTCTAACGCAAAGCATATAGGGCTGGCTCACAAAGGTTATGAAACGCGTGCGCCCTATAGCTATAGCCCGCTACCAGGATTAGCTCACGTGACTTGGGCATACCTGAACGCGACCAAGACTCGGCGAGGATGCCGAGATGCTAAGGCCTTTGCCCCTATCTGCTTCTGCCTCAGCTCCCTCAACTCCCTCAGGTCCTTATTTACTTACTTACTTGTTTGTTTGTTTATTTATTTATTTATTTATTTATTTATTTATTTAATGCCGTTTTAAATAGCACAAACTTTATCCAAAGGTGTTGGAGCGCTTTACAATAGAACCAAGTAAGTTACACAAGCAAATTTACACACTAACAAGTTACATATACAATCAGGATTATTTAAAAAATGAATGGTGGCAAAATTAGGTTAATACAGGTATAGAATACAAAGTTACAAAGTTGAGGTCAAGTGAATGCCAAGAGGCCATGAGGGTCATGACATTGATTGAATTATTCCTGGAAGTGTCTTTGGAAGAGAATAGTTTTAAGATCAGTTTTGAAAGTCCGGATTGAGGCGGTGGTGCAGAGGATTGGAGGAAGCGAGTTCCAAATTCTAGCCGCATTGCCTGAGACGGATTGAGCCATACATCTTTCCCTTTTGAGAGGAGGAGGCTCCAGTCGTAAGCTTTCCACATTGCGTGAAGGTCTAGTGCCACCTGAGATTTTGAGTTTATGCACCAGATATCTATGGGTGGAAGTGTGCAAGGCTTTGTGGATGATACAAGCAGTCTTTAAATTGACCTAACTTTGATGGGAAGCCAATATGGGTGTGATGTGATCATTTGTTTTGGCGCCATATACGAAACGTGCCACTGAATGGCGGATGGATTTTAGAGGGGAAAGGTGGGTTTTGTGGGAGGCCAGGAAGGAGAGAGTTGCAGTAGTCCAATATAGAGAAAACCAATGATTGGACCAAAGTTTGTAGGTCTTGTTCAGGAAAGAAACGCCAAACCCCCAGAGTAAGGCGCAGTTGGAAACATACATTCTTGGTGATGGTATTGATATGAGAATGTAGGTTGAGCCTCTTTTCTAGGATGACAGCTAGAGATTTGGTGCTGTCAACAATGATAGGTTTGTTGTTAAGTATGTTCAGATTGTCCATCCATGATTTAACTGGAGGAGGAGAGAGTGAGGTAGAGAGAAGAAAGAATTCTGTTTTGCAAGGATTCAGAATTAGTTGACATCCAATCTTGGATAGAGTTGAGAGTGGTGTTGAGGATTGAGATGTCATGTGCGGAGGACACCTTAAGGTAGATTTGGGTGTCATCAGCATAGAGGTGATAATGGATCCCAGATTTATTTAGGAAATTTCCCAGCGGTCCCATGTAAAGATTAAACAGGGTGGGTGCGAGGATCGAGTCTTGAGGGATGCCTTGTCCTACAGCCATTAATGTAGAGAGACGATTTGCTATTTTGATCATCTGAGATCTGCCCGAGAGGAAAGATTCAAACTCTTTGAGCAATGTTCCTTCAAAACCCATTCTTAGAGTTAGAGAGTTCAGAAGAGTGTTGTGATTAACAGTGTCAAAGGCTGCGGATAGGTCAAAAAGGATCACAAGACCAGACTCACCAGAGTCAAGTGCTCGCAGGGCATCCTCGATCATTTGTAGCAGGTCTATTTCAGTGCTGCAGCGTTGAATGAAACTGCATTGGAATTCGTCAAGAAAGTTGCTGTGCTTGATATGTTGGGAAAGTTGCTTCACTACACAACTTTCAGTAATTTTAGCAACAAAAGGGAGGTTACTGATTGGGCGGAAACTGTTGAGATCATTTACATCAGCAGAGGGGTTTTAAAGAAGTGGGGTAACCTGTCCTGTTCTAAGGGCAATAGGAAGCAAGCCTTGGTTGAGGAAGAGGCTTACCATACTGGTCCAGTATGAGAGAGTGTAGGTGTAGAAGTTAATGGCAATGCCACTAGGGATAGGGTCAATGGAATGGTTAGAAGGTTTTGTTTCTAGAATGCTTTTGAGAAGGGCATCTTCGGTGATGACGTCAAAGTTCTGCCACAAGACCATGGATTTGCGGTCCTCAAGGGGGACCTGATCCACGAGCGATTTCACTTTTTCATCGAAGAATAGTGCAAATCCTGCTATTTTCTCAGGAGGGTCAACACATTTGATGGTTGAGAGAGAGATACTGGGACGTTTGATAAGGTCAAATAGCTCTTTAGGTCTGTTATTGGCGGAGTCAAGGAGGGTTCTGAAGTGCATCGCTTTTTCACGGAAGATGTTTTTGTGGTAGCGCTATCTTGTCTAAAGGAGATTGGAGAGATTAATCATGGAAGGAAATTGTCTCCATTGTTTCTCCAGGTACCTTGAGTTCTTCCTTTCTTCATAGCGGGTTTTATTGAACCACAGTGCAGAAGGAGTGGGACTTTTCTTTTTACTTTGTAGTGGAGCAACTTTTTCAATTACGATTGAAAGACTGGTGAGACATTGGGTGGTAAGATCATTGACATCAGAGTTGGGGTCTAAGTTTGGAAGTGATATCATAGCTGAGTTGCACAGAATGTCATGGTCGATGTTTTTGATGTTATTGAACCAGTTAGTAGTCCTTTTAGGTTGGCCAAGGATTACTGAGTGAGATAGGTGCAGAGAGAAGAGGACGAGGAAGTGGTCAGACCTGTCTACTGGTATAGTATCAACAGCAGTTAGCATATTTACGTGGGAGATAACAAGGTCAATAAACAAGCCCTTAGAGTGTGTCGGTTTTGTGCTGTGTTGAACAAGATCATTTCCTAAGAGAAATGTGGCAAGCCTGTTGGTAGCTGAATCTTCCAGAAAGCCCCAGTGTAGATGAAAATCTCCAAGAAAAAACTGTTTGTTGCTTTGTGAGTATTGGTCACTAGCAAATTCAATGAATTCCTCCGTGAAGGTGGAGCAGGCACCAGGCAGGTGATAAATGGCATGAAACCTGAAAGGAGAGCTCCAGAGAAAGGCATTCAAAGGTGCGGAAAGAGCTATTGGAAAAAAACTTAAATTGAAAGGAGATTCTGAATATAATTGCAATGCCTCCCCCAACTCTATCCTCTCTATCATTTCTGATAATGGAATAGTTGATGGGGAGCAAAAGATCAAAAGTAGTATGAGAGGAGTTGTTGAACCAGGTCTCAGTGAGGAAAAGTATTCCAAGATCCTGGTTAGAAAATGGCTGATGATTGGTGCGGGCGACGGAGATGGTCGGTACAGTGCAATGATTAGAGTTAGCTGGAGAGGAGAAGGTATGGGGGTTGGAGTTAGAATTATTGTAACTAGCCAATAAATTGGAAATATCCATTTGGGACAAATTTTTTGTGCACCTTTTTTGGAGTGTGGAAGCAGGGTACTCCTCAGGAGTTTGGGGAAGTGAGTGCCCGCCAGGGGGAGTAGGGTGTTGGGTAAAGTAGATATTTTAGCACTTAAGTGGGAGATGGTAGCTTCAAGCTGGGAGATAGAGTAGATGAGATATCCTAGTTTATTTTCTAAGGAGAGTAGAGCTGGGCAAGGAATGTTAATTTGCTCGATGGATTCAGGAGGAGGTTCAACTTGAGAGGGAGAGCAAAGAGCAGGGAACGAAGGTGTGGGGTAGAAATATAGAGTGGAGTGAGACTCGTCAAGTGATGTTGATTGATAGTGATTGTTGGTGCAGCTGCGTTGGACATAAAATTATAAGGGCATTCATTGAACAAAATATAAGTATTGCATTCTGACTGAGGAAGAGAAAGGTGAGGACTATAGCTGGAGGGTGGAATTAGGGGAGGGGAAAGAAGGGAGTCACAAAGGGGTAGGAGGTCGGGGGAGAGGAAAAGAGGAAGGGGTGTAGAAGGCACGTGGGCTGGGAGAAGTGAATTTGTGGCAGCCAAAAACAAGCACAATGAGAAAGATTGACCCGGAGGGTAATTGTCGAAAAAGTATGGTTCTTCTAGGCTAGAGGAAAGGGTAGGGAAAGGTAGAGGTTACCATAAGGTGATAGTGGGTCGAGCAGCATTCCTGGAGAGTAGGGAAGGTGAAGAGAGATGCAGGGGTTTGCACTTGATTCGGGTTAAAGGGAGAGGGAGTGGGGGAAGAAGGGTGGGGTGGAAAAGAATGGAGAGCATATGGGGGAAAAGTCGCTATGTGAGCTAGGAAGTCAAGGCTGCTGGAAAAATGGATTGGATAAGGGGGTGATGTACCTGGTGGGGGGAGTTTTATTTGGAATTCCAGGATGGTACAGAGGGGTCAATCAGAGTTCTGGCTATTGGCTGGGCTGTTGTGTTGAGGGTAATGTCCCAGTTGGAGAGGGAGAGTTTGGGAGGAGGGGAAACAGGGGTGAAAGAGGGGAAACGGGTCTGCCAGTGGGAGGCCTGTGCCTCTTGGGAGAGCTGCCTTCTAGTGTCCTGGTGGGTAGGGGGAGGTGAGAGAGAATTAAGGGAGGAGTTAGTTGAAGAGTCTGGAGGGATCGAATTGCCAGGTATGAATAGAGGGGAGAGATAGAGGTGGTCAAAAAGAGAGACAAGTGCCTTTAGCTTGAATCAAGACCATGCAGATTGCTATAGAGTGAGATTGTGAGTGAGCCATTGAACCAAGTTGAAGGAGAGATTTTTAGTTGGTGGCCATGACGGATTGAGGAGGAGGAAGTAACGTTGAAGGAGTTATTGAAGATAGTGGTCCAGGATGAGATGTTATAAGTGCAGAAAATTAGGGCTGTTTTGAGCCTCCCATATCGACCACTATGGTATTGGTCAACAAAAAGGGAATAAGGAAATTGTTTAAAGGTTGTTATGTTTGAGCCTTTTTACTGATGCTTTGGACAACTTGGGGGATACATGATCTTGAAGCAGTTGGCTCCAATCTTCACTCGTTTGGTCAAATTAGTTATGAAATTGAGAGGGTGAGATGAGGGTGGTGGAGGGAAGAGGATAGCTCCGGGAGTGTAGTGACGACGTGTAGAAGCAGAAGGAGGGGAGGGCACATAGCTCAGTGGAGATATAAGTAAGAAAGGTGAAAGGAGAGGACAGGGTGAGGGATAGTAAACGAGTTGAAGGTAAAGGCACGTTGACACAGCTGAACCTCCAGGACAATATATGTACCAGTTGCGGGTAGAGGCACGTTGACACAGCAGACCTCAGGCAGTGTAAGTAGAGGAGCCACAAGGACAGTCTTTGGGGAAAACCATTAATGCTTGAGGAGTTAAGAGAAGATGTTGCACTGCAATTGTGCTGAAAAAGATGGCAACTGTCAGATGTGGGGATGAACGTTTGACCCCAGGGGCACTTACCGCAGTGCTGAACCAGCAATCCTTGGTGAGAAAAGGTGCTGTTCTGTCCTCAGAATACAAAGATCACGGGCCACCTTGTAGAGTATCGCGTTGATGCACGACGATTGCAGGTGCAGGGAGCAAGGAAATGCCTTTGGAGGTCCAGATCTGCTGGGAGGCGCCAGTATTTGTCACCACCCATAAGGCAGAGGGTCACGGGGCACATATGGGCATGCCCACCCACCAGCAGGTCGGTAGCCACTCAAGACCGAGCACTGGTTTGCCTTCCAGATCTTGTCTTGGTCACAGAAATAACAAGTGAAGAACTCCTCAATATGCAATTTGAGGTAGACACTAAGCTTAACAGTCAAGAATACACAGTAACCACAAATTCCACCCTCTCAACAAGGGTTCTGTAGGAAAAATGATGCTTCGATGTCTAGGGCATATCGGTCTAAAAAAAAGGAGGACAAATACCCCCATGTGCTTGTTCAGCTAGTGCGACCACAAAAGGGAGATTATAACAACAGAGAGACAGCACAAGGTCTGTTGTGGGGGGCATCAAGGGCACAACCAATCCCTAGTTTCGAGAACTTAAACTTACTGTATAGACTAAGCGAGGGACCAACCCAGAGAAGAATAGCAATGTCCGACCCAACGCTTGGAAAAGGGGTGTTGGCTCAGGCATCTGGTGGAGACAGTGACGACGAGATGAAGGAGCACTGAGGAAGCAGGCAGAAGGTAAATTAATCTTTTAGTTTTTTTTCTTTTGACATTTATTTTAGCTGATTGACTGACACAGTGAGAAACTCACAGTGACTTCAGCCTCAACTCCAGAACTCTCAATCATGGCCCATTATAAACATTTCTTAAAACGGACCACAATTGGGAGCTTTGGCTTTAAGCCTAAAGCTCTGCTCGGTTTTTTTCAGTGCCTGTAAGCCCCCCACCAGTTGAATTGGTTGCCAGCCACCACTGGCAGAAAGAACATGATTTATAGCTTTCTACAAGCCTCCAAATTTACATCCAGAGAGTCCCTGACCGAGGAATCCCAGTCCAACCTAAAACGTTCTCTTTCAACAACTGCACAACAATTGATCGAACCTGGTTAAGCAACATCCTCAAACAATTTGTGTCAGATTTTTCAATGATCCGATATGGAATAAGTGACCACACGATGCTCAAAGTGGAATTTGAGCTACAGGGCAAACAACAAGAACAAACAAAGATCATCGGCCACACAAAGGGAGCAGAGGACCACACTTTGGTGAGAAGAATCAGATGGAACACATGCAACAGAGCCAAGCTTGGGGCGTGTAAGAACGAACAAGAAAGTGAAAGAAATACCATGAACTTCACACCCACATTCCACAATTGAGGCAAATGGATAAAGGATCCATGCACCCCCCTGCTGGGGGGAGGCAGGAGGAAACTATATAAAAGGGACAAGAAACCAGGGTTACATTTGAAATACAATGAAAGCCTAAGGGATTGCACCCACAAGTAAAGGTGGGAGAAACAAGTCAACCAGAAAGCACAAACACCTGATTCAAGGAGATAGTGGACACAACTTAACCTGGACCTAAAATGCCACATTTGGAAGTTAAAACAGAAGCACACTGCTGGCAGAATGGATTAAAGTCTATGAGCTATCCAAGAGCAATAAACAGAAACAATTCTGGGAATATGTTGACTGCCTGGAGAACAATCCAATTGACAGAGCAAACAATGATACAGAGCATTCCACGGTTAAAGGATGCAAAGCACAGGATAAGCCGTCATTCATGGAAATCATAACAAAGATAAGAAGGGAAGAGGTCCCTGGCCCCAATCCGAGTAGTATGTTTAAGGAGGAGCCGGCATACTCGGCAGAAATTCTATCCATCCTGTCCACAGAATACAGGCTGCTAGCAGATGTAAAGGACTCTTGGTGAGGCTCTTGTTACAGGCAATATTTAAGAGTGATGAAAACACTGACCCAAAAATTAAAGATTATTTGTCTTGCTGGATATAATAATAAAATCGTTTGCCAGGACTCTACTAATAGAACTATTCAGATGGATTCAGTAAGAAGAGATATTATCCTTCTACCAAACCGGGTTCCACAAACGTGGATCAGCAATTGACAACATAGTTACTCTATCCTAAATAGCACGGCAAGCAAACATGACAAACAACATGTCAGTGTTTGCATCCTTTGAGGATTACTCCGCCATGTTTGATGGGGTCTCCTTTAATAAGTTATGGAAGAAATGCAGAAAACTGGAATATCCCCGACAACCTCCAGAACTCAATAATCTCACTATATAGCAGGAACTGGGTAAGAGAAAAATTTGCGGGGATACGGTCTCCCAAAAACTCTACGCTGACTGGGATTAAAATGAGGCTGTGTCTTTGCCCCAATGCTTTTTAACCTTATATTCGCCCAACTTGGGCAAGGCCCTGCAAAGAGCTAACTTAGCCACCCTGAAAATAGGGCCACGACAGGTGCATGAGATCTTACAAAGGGGCGAGACACTCAATCGTTTAACAATGAATGAAACAACTTAGTGGCCAGCCCAAATAAGACCAAGGTGGTGTTTTTTGGCCACAATGCAAAAATTGTCTCACACCGATGGACACTGGGACCCAGACCATAGCAACTGCAAGGATGTTCAATTACCTCAGGGCATCGCTCAGCGATACAGAGAAGTCATCGTAAGATGAAGTCAAAATCACAAACGACAATCTACGCTCTGTGCAAACTCCACGGGAAACTATTTAGTGCAACCACAATACCAATCAGGAGGGGCATAAAAGCCAGACTGCTGGCGACAACAGGATATGCACAACAAGCGTTCCCAGGCCAAATGGAGGGTATGCTGGCGAAAGCCCAGTCAGTGCCAGAGCTGCAAGTGTACCTTCAGGATAACAAAATACATGTGCAGTAGTTTGATTCAGCTGGAGTTTGGCCTTTCTCAGTAAAAATACCAATGTTTCGGCATTCTGGTGACTGCTATTATTAGGTTCTTATAGCTCCAACGGGATCCATGAAGCATTGCTCAATCCAATCTAGGAAGGAAAGATCAACCCCTGGAACAGCTCTATCCAAGACGCGGCCGTGTCACTAAACCTGGCAACTGAAAATTGGACATGTGATGGTATAAATCACACGGCCATAAAGAACGCTAGAAATAAACACATCAACCAGATATCCTGGGAAGCAGGTATGGCCAGATACAAGGGCAATAAAGGCGGCCAGATCTCACTGAATCCTACGAGGTCCATAATACACAGTCTTTTCAGAACCAGGCCCTGGGAAGAAAATGTCTAAAAGAAAACCAGTGGGCCAGGTTGGTACCCCTGTTAACAAAAGATCTAAATTCAGGGTGGAAATCTTTATCATACATCATTAAATGCAGATTTTGTAAGTACAGAGAGGAGTCCCTGTTGCACCTGGTATGTTGCTGCACATCCTTGTTGCAACTACGATGGGAGTTACTAAAGCTGATCTTCCTGTCCAAGGGGGTACAGACATGCGCAGAAGCAGTATTAGCTCTTTTTTCCAACAACTCTCCTCCAGAGTTGGCCAAATTTGGAAAATAGATGTCAGAAGTAAGTCTCTGTTGCACGACCCCAAGCTACCCGGTGACAATAAAGACAAGGAAGATGACCTGCCCCAGACAGCTGGCAGAGGCAGGCACATACTTCCCGATGATCCAAGTAGACTTTTTTCAGACTGAATCATTAACTACCTTACACTGCTATCTTGCACATCCCTCAAGCACACAACCAAACTAGGGCTGACAGTAACACTGTCATTGGGTAAGAGGGTATGTATGTATAGGCATTTATATAGCGCACTACTTACCCAGAGGGTCCCAAGGCGCTTCGACCGCTGCGAAACCCTTCCTGGCTTCCCTGAGAGATGGTCCCTTAATGGGTATCTCCAGGGTGAGACCAGGCATCCCCGGCGGTCGGGTGGGGCCGTTAGTGAAGATGAGGCAAGCTAATGCCCAGAGTTGCCGAGTGTGATCGCTGATCAGAGTGGGCACCGAGGCGAGAGAATTCTCGAGTGCGCTGACCCTGGTCCAGAAACCTGCCGCGCCGGGAATCGAACCCTGGTCCCGGGCCGTGCTCTGCTCTCGGGTCTGCCGCCTCTAACCAGTGAGCCACACTACTTCACTAAGCACTTTACATTTTTGCACTCTGCTCCAGGGAGGGTAGCTCAGTGCCTATAAAAACATTCAGCAAAACCTTAGTGCATAACGCCATACTGCACAAAGACTTAACACTTTAAATGCCAGTGAGTTGCATGCCTGTAACAACTAAGGGCACACCGTGAGTAATACTTTAACCATGCAAGAGAGTGTTTTGGGCGCTACAACACAGTTTTAAAAATGTGTTTGGTGATTAATATAAACTCTTTAAACAGTTTTATGCACATCGTAACTTAAGAGGATAGGCCAAACAAGCCAGGACCCCATGCACCTTTACAACAATTTCTATATAACTCCAAGGCACCATTATAACTACTTATGCACGAACAAACCTCAGAGTAGGATATTGTCATTTTGCCTCTATTTTTTTACCTCTTATTTCTAACACTGTGGCTGTATTGAGTTCAGTCAGGATGACATATCTATAATATGTTGCGTTTTTTTCCCATTTTTATTTTTACGCATTGTGATTGTACTAATCAGTAAATTTCAAAGATTTTAAGTAATCGCGCAATAACATTTCCATTCTTTCATTCATTCATTCATTCTGTGGCATGCTAAATGTATGTCTAACCATAGACGTAGTTTGAGAGTGTTTTGTTTAAAACGAGCCGCTCCTAAAAGGCTCTCTGGACTCCTGGGAGTGATTTGACTTTCAAAGAGGTGTTGTGCCCTCAAATCGACTGGGGTCACTGTCTGTGCACCAAGATTTATGAAATGGTACCAGGGTGGATGTTTACATATTTGTTTGGTGAGCGTGAGGATGTTTAAAGTAAAGCAAGGATCTGCAGGTCGCAGGCCACATTCTGTCCAGTCCAGGGCTTCCAGGAGCCAGTATATGGCTACAGAGGTGAGGGCTGGGATGTCCCACAGGTCATCAGTTAAAGGTAATCTCAGCCCCTAATCCTTTATATTAAGGATGGGGCTTGTGGTAGTGTTTCCAATAACACTCAGAGCTAAAGATACCCTTTTTTCTTCTTTTTTTTAAATTTAGAAAACCCTTTTTCTGAAAAAAGGAAATAATGGCAAGTTACAGGTGGTCATTCCAGCAGTTACTACAGTGATAGTGGCATTCTGTGTGTCGGTGATGGGGGAGTCTGTTACTGGATTGTCAGGAGTGGTCAATCGTTGGAGGTAGGAGATCAAAGGAGCCCATATGTCTGGGGGCCTGCTGGCCACTGGCATCAGATTCCTAAATTCACCCAGAAGTGTCTGGCAGTGGGCTACATCGTCCAACCAGCGCTTAACCGTAGGTGCCAGTTTACGCCCCCAGTGGATAGCCACCCTGCGCTTAGCAAGCACTAGAAGCATCGCAATTAGTTTGCGGTTGGCATCTGATATGTGTTTGAGGAAGCCTAGGAGGCATATCTGGGGATCAGGTGCGATGCGTTCAAGTGTGATGTCGCTGAAAGCTGTGCACACCTCACACCAGAACAATGGAACCCTGGGGCACAACCAGACCAGATGGGCAAAATCCGCACCAGGACCCGTGAATAAGTATGGGCGGAAAACTCGTTCTGCTCGCGAATTTGCGGATTTTCCGCGATTTCGCGATCCGGGAATCATGCGAAATCGCGGCAAAATCCGCGAATTCGCGAGCGGGATGAATTTTGCTCAGGAAGCACTTACAGGGTTACAGCAGGTGACCAAGTTGAAGCTATTTTCTTTGTAACCATTTACAAAATGGTTACAAAGAAATTAACTTCAACTTGGGCACCTGCTGTACCCTGTAAGTGCTTCCTGAGTGGCACCTCCTTGCCTACTTGCAACTATTCTCTGACCCTCGAAGCAGGGTCAGAGAATAGTTACAAGTAGAAAACGAGGCTCCTGCAGGAAGCACTTACAGATATAGATAAAGCAGGTGCCTGAGTTGAAGGTCAAATTCAGTAACTCCTTAATCATCCCCCCCAAAAAATTGCGTTTTGTCAAGGCTGGGCAGGTGTGTGTTCTCCCCATATCTACCATCGAAAATTAGCTATGATGCTTGATGGAGGCCTTTGCATCCTTGACTTTCACGAGCTCTATCCCCGTGCAGTTCCTGTGACCACGAGCTTCTTTCTCCCCATCTGCTGCTCTGATTGGTGCATGTCCTTTTATACACAGAAGAGGCATGTGAACTTGCATAGAAGCCCGCCTGTTTGCCCCCCCCCCCACACACACTAGTGGTGTGCACCGTCTTCCCGCCCTTTAGCCACTATGATGGACAGCTCACTCGAGGGACCCCGGCACCGTTCGGCGCGATGGTAAAGTTAATCAGCCCCCAAAAATGTGCGTTTTGTCCAGGCTGGGCAGGTGTGTGTTCTCCCCATATCCACCGTCGAAAATGAGCTATGATGCTTGATGGAGGCCTTTGCATCCTTGACTTTCACGAGCTCTATCCCCGTGCAGTTCATGTGACCACAAGCTTCTTTCTCCCAGGATCTGCTGCTCTGATCGGTGCCTGTCCTTTTATACACACAAGAGGCATGTGAACTCGTATAGAAGCCCCCCCTTTTGCCCCCCCCCCACACACTAGCAGTGTGCACCGTCTTCTCGCCCTTTAGCCACTATGATGGACAGCTCACTCGAGGGACCCCGGCGCCCTTCAGAGCGATGGCAAAGTTAATCAGACCAAAAAAAATGTGTGCTTTGTCGAGGCTGGGCAGGTGTGAAGCTTTCTGCTCTAATATGGTGACGGTGTCTCTCAGACACCATCAGCCATATTAGGATGGGCTGTTTAAAATGCTTTTCCGCTGCGGGTTTTCCGCCGTGGAAAAGCATGTGTAACTTCACTGCGGGGGGCCGATGCGGGCCCCCTGGGTGAAGGAGGGGGGGTGGGGGGTGCACATGGGCGGTACCTATGGTACCCCCCTGCATTTGTATGCAGAAATCGGCAGGCACCGCATGGTGCCTGCGCTTTCTGCATACAAATGCAATGTATGCATTTTTACCATTGCGGCGGATGCAGCTTGAAGCCGCACCCGCCGCAATGGTAAAAATAGAGGATGTGACCGCCAGGGTGGCGGTCACATCCTAATTGTACAGGAGGGAACTCCGTAGGCCATGCGGAGGTTCCCTCCTACTCTATGGTGGCGGACGGACTCAGGTCCGTCCACCATCATAATCGGCCCCTTAAATTGTATAAAATCCAGAGATTTTGAAGTCACACTAATGAAATATTTCCTTATGTTGTGCGAGGAAGCCTAACCTTCTGTATATAAATTTTGAGAACTGGTGACGAAATGAAAGAGTTCTCAACATACCGTTCCTTACAAAATTGGCTAAAATGGTATATGTATTGTAAAGGAATACCAGTCTAGGTGTTACTCCCATATGATGGATCTTACAGGTTGCGAGTTCCTTAGTTTGAGTCCACTGCACTAACTGTCCAGTGCACACAAGGGTCACCCGTGTATGGCTAATGCACCCACATGGGAAGACATAAGGTTCTCAAGCTCTGCCTCATGCGTGTGTGTGGGTCAGCAAGGAGGCTGTATGTGAGGGTATATATAGCTGGCCATCCCTTCCACCAGTCTCAGCACATGCATTTGTCATTTTTAAACCATTTGTCTTGGAAGAAAGGTATTAGCTGTTCCCATGATGGCTGCCTTGTGCAGTCTCCAGGACGTGAATCAGACGAACATAATAGTCATTGTTCTAACGCAGGTTGAATGCACAGACTCGTTTGTTACTTCTCAGAATCAGAACCACGGTTATTTCAAGAGTTAGCTAGCTCACGATGAGTCAATAGGTGATGTATGTCACTGCACAAATAATGTACTTCCCTCCCTCATTATCTCATGATCACAATTTTGTTGAAGGGCTCAGAGCTATGATTCATGACATTTTATACAATACAACCGAATAAGTGTTATGATTTGTAACATTGGCCACAGAATCTAACAATGACATTGCCTTTGTGAACAGATTTTACACTGATCAGACTGTAAAGACTGCTAGTTCTTCTGTTAATATGGAGGAGTGCTGAAGAAACCTGCCCTTCAATATGGCTGAACAAGGTTCCCCTAGTGTGTTGCATTCAAAATGTGGAGAGATAGGGTGGACTTGTAGATTGGTCTGCAGGCTAGCTGCAGCAACCACTTGATAAGCACAGGGGGTGCTCTAGATGTTCAAGGCGTGTTATAGAAATACTAACCGTGACCTCCAGGTGCTGTGGCTGCATTCATCAGGAAAGTGGCCTTCAGAGTGACTAAAGAAAGTCCTGAATATGTTGCCCATCTTTCATACCTGTGTGGTAGCCAAGCAGGTGTGGCTCTCTTGAACCAGAGGCCTAAGCCCCCACTGATGTTTACACTGGTGACTTCACAACTATGGGAGTTACCAGGCCCATTGGAATACATTAATGTAGCAGGAATACCGCTACTCAGTGGCATTCCACCTGCAGAGTTCACGCGCTGCAAGCCGGCAGCGTCTACAAATGGCATAATGTCGAACAATATGTGGGTATCGGCCTGGTGAGTCCAATTTCAACTTGATGTGCTTCAAAATCTTTTAATGCCCGTTCCCCTTACCAGAATTTGTAGGAACCCCAGGAGCAGCAAATGTGGAAAAGGGAAGAAATGAAGATGTTTATGGGCCAGTAGAGGGAGTGCCTTAGCCTTATCTGGTCATTCACAAATCTTCTCCTGAGACTATTGAAGCTGACAGCAATCATATTCTTGATGCCATCACGTTTTTTAAATCTCCTAATACTCCCTGTACTTGTAACTATACAATAACAATGTACGTGATAGTGCCAGTAATTGAACACTAACTTCTCCTTGTGAGTATGTATGAGTCCCATGGGAAGTACGTTTTCATCCAAACATATGAGTGGTCTTTCCATGCACTGCTATGGTAGGTTCTTGCTGCTCCCAATCGACTATTAGTCTGGCCTCGTGGAGGAATGACCAATCTAGCTGGGTCGGACAGGCCTTTGATGCCACGGGGCCGGCCATTGTTTAGGGCAGGGGTCCGCTCATGGCTCGCCTGCCAGTTTCCCCAGCATCCAGGGGTTATCTGGAGTAGGAACCGGGAGGCTAGAAAGAGAGAGGAGAAAAAAAGGAAGGGAAGAGTCAAAAGAAAGCGATTAGAGAGGGAGAGGGGGAATAGGGAAAGAGAGAGGGAGAAGGGAAAGAGAGAGAGAGAAGGGAAAGAGAGAGAGAGAAAAGGGAAAGGGAGAGGGAGAAGGGAAAGAGAGAGAGAGAGAAGGGAAAGGGAGAGGGAGAAGGGAAAGAGAGGGAGAGAAGGGAAATAGAGAGAGAATGGATGGCTGGGCAGAGAGAGAGAGAGTGGGGCCTGCTGGAGAGGTTTTGCCAGGGCTGCATCTGGTTCCCCAGTCCAGCCCTGTAGTCTAGGGGTGCCTTTCTCCACCGTTCTGAGGTTTCCATCACACTTCAGGGTCTTGAGTAGTCCTGACATGATTTCTTTTAGTTTCGTTTTCTGTTCTGTCTCTAAGTTGGGTAGCAATATCTTACTTAATGAGCTGCTGGGGGTGGGGAGTCGGTAGGGTTAATTTTGGTATTGGATAGTTGTGGCCAAAAGTCTTTACAGATTGCGTCTACGCCTCTTCGGTTGAAAACATGGTTCTTGCTTGGTGGTTAGAGTTGTTTTAACCGTAGTGTGGACGGCTCTATTGCATGGCTAAGATGTGGTTGGCATGAATGTGGCGCCCTGTGTAATATGTGCATTGTGTATGTAATCCTAACACGTGCATATGAAATACTGTGGAATGTGTTTTTTATATTTGTAATGCAATGTTTACTTTCTAAAAAGAGTTTCTTATTGTGCTAGATGTAAATTTAGAATCTCGGAAGATTTCCTCCCAAAGTGATCCTGTAGCTGACCACACTGATTGGTGCATTCTTATGTTCAATAGAAGGACGACCACGCAGTTTTTGCAGGTGAATAGGAAATGAAAGGCAATGGGCAGCTTCCACCCAAGCAGATTTGTCTTGGTGCAGGTGCAAAATTCTAACCAACACTCTAGTTCTACCCATGTGAGTATTACAGTCTCACTGTATGGTATATTGAAGATGCATGTTAGGAGCCAAAAAGTCTACCACAGTGGTTTAGAAATCATGGCAAACAACATACCTAAGCAAAAGAAAGCAGTGATTTTCTGAGAGTTCCTGCTCAAACCATCAAGCATTGGCTTCTGCAACTTTTCTTGTGGAAGCCATAAATCCTCGAACACAGCGAGAGCGCTGACCATAGAGAGCAGGAAAGCATACACCTTTAAAGTGTCTGATGAATGGAGGGTATAGGTGAGGGATTGTTTGAAGATAGTGTCATGAACACGGTAAAGAGCTTAAATATTGTTAGTTCTACCAAAAAGTAGCCAATGAGATGTTCACGGGGAAGTGCATCATGGCTGCACCTGGTCCTGTTCACATTTTCAAGCAACCTGGAAGCTGTATTTTGTATGCGCTGATGGCAATATTCAGATATGGGTGTTTGAGGCTCCAGGTTGGTTCGATAAAGTACGGTGGGCAATTGGGTGAAGGCCGCTAACTGGAAGATTAGGAGCAATATCAGCTGCTCACAAAAGAGCCAACCAGGGAAGAAGAAAAGAGAGATCGAAGACCAGCAACTGGTTCGACTTGCGTAGCAAAGAAAACACTATAGGACACATTTACAAAGCTGAAGACCAGAGACAGTCATTTCGCAGAAAGTTTTCATGACTGAAAATTCTCTCCTTTGGAGGATTTGAGCGCATGTGAGGGTGGTAACCAATTCTTCTGTGCCTAGGTGTGATGGGAGTGGTCGATCTTTGGGAATAAGTGTCCTTCCAGCCACTCTGTAATTTGCTTGTCATGTGTGTACATTCACCAGTTGAAACAGAAAGAATGGAAGATGCCATTGAGAAGCTGAGATGAACCACTGAGCCTGACTTAATGCACTTGTTGGAGAGATCCGTATGTCACATTTTTCGGACTCCTTTTGATAAGGAAAAGGGAAGGTCTGAAACTCTAGGCTGAGAGAATGAATGGGAAACTACTATGAGCTTGGCATGTGCACTTTACTAGAACTAAATGAAATATATATTTATTTATATCTTCGTACAAAGTCTGTTTTATGAGAATATCCTCCTTTAATTTTTTTTTATTTTACTGCTATTTATCTGTTCACATAGGCATTTCCTTTTTGTTTTAGATTGTCCTGAAAGAGTTGTTCCTCAAATCTGTTTTTTTATTAATATTTTTTGAATTATCTAATATTTGTGTAACTTGCGATACCGCTAGAACATCGCTAAATTGATTGGTTAAATCCAGATTGATTTCATAACGAATCATGCAGCATTGTATTGTATTTTACTTCCCATAAGATGTATTATGGAAATAATTGTACTGTTTTGTGAAATCCTTTATGGTTATTTTTAACCGAAATGGAGAATAAATGAATGAATGACTCCTTTTAGCTCTCCCCCTTCTGCAGTTGAAGAGTCCTGATGCGTTGGGAGCTTGTTTCAGGCCATAAGGGCAGTTCAGTATCTGGTGAGCATTATAAAAGTGGTCACTATTACTGTTGGATATTAAACAAGCTTGATAGAGCCTACTGTCTCAGCACTCTTACACAAACCCTGTGAACTCATAGCGCCATACCTTGAAGGCCTGCTATACCAGCTACCAATAAAGGATTCATGTGGCGTTTTACAGATGTGTCATTCTAAGGTTGGAGACAATATTGCAACACATTTTACTATTAACATCACTGACACCGGATAAAGAGATGGAGTCTTCCTGCCAACCTTGGTAGGGGACTTAAGTGTCCACACCATGCTTTGTGACTTCCTGTCTGCCTGGATTAAGGGCATGGACCACGTCTTAATCACACAAAGGTCTTGTACGGCACCACCTGAACGGTGTTACTTTCTGCACAGCATGGGGGGGGGCATCCACCTTCTGTCCACCGCTCCCAACCTATATGATATAGGAATATCAATGGTGAACCATGTCTGCTTTTTATGCCTTTTCTCATAAACATCTTCTAGGGCAGTCCACCAACAAAGGATGGTGTTTCACATATTTGTGCCATTCGGGCTCTGAACGCCAACTTTGCATCTCAAGCGGTACCACACGCGTGGCCAGGGTCTTTGAAAAGCGGCAGGCTCAGCTGTGCTGTGCTGCATGCCGTATTATTGGCAGAATGTAATTGCCTGCAATGGTAGAAGTTCCTCGTTTACCACTCCAGTCCCAGCACAAAAGAATGGGCGGCCGTCATAAAAGAGTCCGCCAGTTGGGCGCTGAATAGATTTCTCTGCTGAGCAGGTAAAGGGATTTAATTAAAATTGGGGCTTCTCAAAATAGAGATGCTTATGAAGACAGCACAGGTTAGCTTTGTTCTACTAAAGAGCTTAATAGAGTCTTAATGGATTGACCTATCATTCGATTACATGACTTGCATGCACAAAGCCCATAGCGTTTAGGCCGCGAGGGTGGAGGGGATGTGGGGAGGCTTTTATCGTCCGCATTCCCTTAAGCGTTTGTAATTTATCGACAGCTTTCTCACAAACAAAAGCTTCTCTGAAGCTGGCGAACACTCGAGGGCATGAAGCATTCTCAGGCATGTCTGTAGGTACGCGCGTGCGGCGACGAGGGCGCTTTGTCGGAGGAAGGAAGCGTTGCGACTGCGTCTCTGCCTCCAAATTAAGCGAGTCAATTTTATATGGACAATATTCACTCTTCCTTGTTGGAATGAATGTATTAGACAAATGTACAATTAAAAACTGAATTGGGTCTATCTCAGACCCAGGTGAGTTCCACGAATAGAGCTACTTTCGAAGCCATCCCAATATTTATCAATATTGTATTTCTCAAGAGTGCAAGCCTATTAACATTGCTCTAAATGAGGTGTTGTACTGAATCTTTAAATAAAACAGAGGGAAGGGGCTGTTATGTTGATGTGCTCAGTCAAAAGAAAAGAAATAAAAGGTGCTTTGTTGATAAACTGAACCATACAAAATAAAGAGTTGATATGTTGAAATTCTGAACCATAACATAAGAAATAAGAAAGAAGTGTTAAGTATGTCTGGGCTAAATTTAATTTATGCCTGGTAATATGCGTTAGGTCATGAATTTTGAATAATGCTTGTTATGTGATAATTGGTAAAATTACGTAAATGTGTATAATTACATGCAAGTCAATGGTAGAAATTTACCATGAATATTTTCTTGATTATATCACTTTTTCTTAATCTAATTTTATGCTGCAAATTTGTATTTTTTTGCAATAACAATTTATGTTCTATTGTAAGTATTTGAATACCTCCTCATTATTCGCTTAATATTTCTCCTTGTGTGGATATGTGAGTCTCAGTGGCGGTTCCTCTGCTATGGTGGAGAAGCGTCGCCCCACTGCTCTTAGAGCAGTGACAAGGGGAAATATAAAACTATAATAACAAAGTTATTATTGTTTTATTTTTGGTTTGTGCTGGCTCGGTTAGGCCGGGGCTGGTGGCTCAGGGTGGGAGGAGGAATGGACTGTCCACACTTAAGTGCGAATTACTGCTTGGCCGGCCAAACAGTCATGCACACTTTGCATATTCACCACCAGGCTCTAATGGAAAGCATGGTGGGGAATAGCTACAGGCTACCTGTCCCGATCTGAGCGCCGATCCACGGCACTCAGACCTATCACAGCGCTGCATTGCAGCATTGTGATTAGCTCAGGGGAGCCTATGTGCTTCTTGCAGCTTCTTCCAGAATGGAGTCAGGAAGAGCAGAGAAGCAGAGGAGAGACACTGCCATTGGACAAGGTAAGTTTAAAAAAAAATATATTTTCAACTCCGACCCACCCCCGTTCCCTACCAGTCGCCATGGGTGAATTTGAAAGGAAGGTAGTTTTCATCAAAACATATGAGGGGACTTTCCATGATTTTTATGATATGGTATTTATATAGCTCATAGTCTACTATTAGTATGGCATCATGGCGCAATTGCTGATCATTTTTTGTTTTTTCTTATCTGTCTCTTCATTGGTGCCAACATGTTATTTAATATGTTCCTTACATTTGTCATGCAATGTTTCCATACTGGGGAGAGTTGCTTCTGAAGCCAAATGTACATTTAGAATCTCAGATGATTTGCTCCTAGAGTGACCACGTAGTTGACCACACAGCTTGAAGCACTCTCATGTGCAATGGAAGGCAAACCAAGCACTTGGTAGACCATTAGCAGATGAAAGGCGATGCTCAACTTTTCCACAAACGTATTTACTGAATACCATGGGGCAGATTTACAAGCCCCTTGCTCCTCTTTTACGCCACTGTTGCGTCACTTTTGTGACACAGTGGCGGCGCAAAAGATGCGCCCTGGTGCGGGGTATTTACAACATGACGCATCTGGGAGATGCGTCACGTTGTAAAGCCCTGCGCCACATGTGGCCGTTCTGAGCCGGAAGGGGGGCGTTCGGCGCAGGAACGCCTCCTAAAAGTGGCTGAGTGAAATCTGCAAGATTTCACTCAGTCACTTTTGAGCCCAAGCTGCATCAAAACCCTGCGCCTGCTTAAAGCAGGCGTAAGGATTGACGCAGCATTGTACAGATAGGGCCCCCCAGAGCATTGCTGGAGCTGCGTCATGCTTGCAACGCAACTCCAGCAATGGGCCGCCTTTATGGCACAGATACGTCACGCATCTGTGCTGTTTTTGCCCCATGGTGCACTGCATTGTAAATGCGGTGCATCCATGGTGGTGGAGCCGCGGCGCACAATAACTGGTGCATTCCTGCTGATATGCAGGGATGCGCCAGTTATTGTAAATCTGCCCCCATGTATTCAAGGTAAAAATTAGCCACAAACACACAACAACAACAACAGAAGGTAAGCTGCTGTTGTTCGTGCTGCTTTTGTTTTTTGACATTACTTTAGCACAAAATTCGTTCTTGTGGCAAAAATTGAGACACGGACACGTTTCTCGCTAAAATATAATGTAAAATGATGGATTTGAATTTCATTTCACTAATTATGTGTAATTATGCATACCTTTGCTGCATTTTTGCTTAAATAAGCAAAAGAAAGTTTGTAGAATTTCACACACCCCAATTGTTATTTTAGGTGCTGAATTTGCTGCCGAAACAAATAAAACAAGCATCAGCAAAACCAATAGATCTGGGTTACATTTTGAGTCCTGACGAAAACGTAAAAAAGCCTGCTGCAGAGAAAAAAACACAACAGAAAATGATTGGATGCAATGCAGTATACTTTTAATGCAAAATATTCCCTAATGCATTGCAAAGCAAGCACTTCATAGGAGGTGAGGTGAGATGACACAGCAAACAGCTAATAGCAGTAGGCTAGAGGCAACACCTCTCTGGGTGGAGCCAAGCTCCATTCTATGCATATTTTATTTGCTAAAATAGGTGGTGTAGATAACCACACCTAAAAAAGAGTGTCATAATAAAATGCCCCACCATAATAAAAGAAGAAAAGTGTTACTAAATTAGATATAATTGATGTAGAATTTTTGAAGAAATAGTGAGATGCAACTGTTGAAAAGCCTAGGCAATTGTGAAGACTCTGAGGGCTGAGTGCCTCAGTAACGTTGCAAGTGATCTCCTTGCAAAGTTTCTCATACTAAGGGTACTGGTAATTCTGTACTGGTAGGGGATAACCGGACACTTAAGAGTGGAACCACAAGGACCCTCTTAACAGAGAGGGACTGCTGGCAAATCCTTGTCTCTTCATAGCACCTTGAGATGCAACCTGCGTTTGGCAGGTGGAGTCTCTCGGTGAAAGACAAGGGGGTGTAGGTCCCACAGATCTCGTATTTCTGATTAGGCCTTTACTCATGTTACTGCCCACATAATAATTAAATGGCCTCTTGGAATAAAGGTCTATATGGCTTTTTAGGGTGGGGAGTTGGCCTAACGGCTAGGGCGGTGGACCTTGAATCTGGGGAACTGGGTTTGGGTCTCAGCAATGACGCTCAACATCCTGGGATTCTGGGCAGATCACTTAATCTCCCCATGCCTATCAAAAATTAATGTGTCCTCATGTAATGCAACTGGTGCTATGTGAAGCACCCCGATACCAGGTCAAGTTTGCGCTATACAAACTCTGTAAACAAAAATATGGCATCACAGTCTTTTAACTCCTACATCATATAAAAGTATAAACAGAGCAAGTTGCACATTTAAGTTCAAGTTACATGCAAAGATGGCTTGACACAAGTTTGTTTCATGAATACACTTGCTCATGCATTATAATACTCAATGTTGGTTTAATACAGGGATGAGTAAATCTCACTCCAGGCTTGGGGACATGGCATTCTAGGGCAAGGATTCCATTAAAAGTGTGGGTTATGCACAAACTCAAGTATTTTGTTTGTTTGTAGTTATTGTCCAATATCTCTCAAATTCCCTTGACTAGATGGAAGCTCTGTCGATAGTTAATCTAGTGGGGGATCCCACTTATTCAAGTGATTATTGTCCTCTACACGGGTACTTGGAATAACATTAAGATCTCTACCAATTGGGTTACAACTGAGAAGGTCCTTACAAATAGAGGACTAAAGCACGGTGCAGTTCAGGACACCTGCTTTTTAATCTCTACTTGGCAGACATTCATGCAACCTTGTCTGCCCCAAGAGCATATCCCCAAAGAGAGCAGGAATAGCAGCCCAAGCATTACAATACGTAGATGATCAGTAGTGGCCAGCACGGTTCACGGCTGGGGGCGCGGGTGAGGAGTAGCGCGGGGAAGTGGGGTTCAAAAATGTAAAAAAAAATTAAACCTACCGTTCTGCAAGCCCAGGTTCCGTGGATTCACTGCTCCTGCTCTCCTTTTCTGGTAGGAACAGGAAGCAGGCAGCCTCCCACCCCTCCCCTAAGCCAATCACAACGTTCCGGTGGAGAGTTGTGATTGTTGGGGACGCCGCTCAGCTAGGGGCTGTAGGGGGTGGCATGTTCTTCATGCAGCCTGCAATGCAGCCTGCATCGAGAAGTGCAGAGTGCACATAACTGCTTTGTGCGGCCCGAGAGGGCCGACCAAACAAGTCATGCATACTAAGGAGTGGGCAAAGCAGTCCTGCCCTGCCCGGGCAGCTCCATCCACCCGCCCCAATGCGGAAAGCAACATAAAATGGTAATAACCAAAAGTTGTTGCCATTTTATGTTTTGGCTGGGCGACGTTGCTAGTGGAGGAGCCGCCCCTGTAGATGGTTCCATATTATTAGATTCAACACCCATTGGTCTACAAAGATCCCTTGCCACTTTGGTGAAGTTCTGTAAAATAATAATAATAGTTTTTGGTTGGAAATTCATTAAAAGGATAAATGGTATTTGGAAACTGAAAAGGGTTAAATCATACAAATATCTGGGTGTTTGGCTAAAAAAAGAAGCTACTATAAAATCCATCTAATACGTCAGAAAGTATAGCCGCCACATTGACACTCTCTTTCCAGAAGCTTTAAAATAGTTAAACAGGCCCAGATCTGTTGGTGCTATTTAAGGTAATAGGAAGCAAATTCCTTCCGCCACTAACCTTTAGAAACTTGGACTCCAGAAGCAAGCTCAGTAGCTGTCTAGATGGAGCTCGCGGTTGGAGTTACCATTGCCTTTTTCATCGCCCAGATTCCACAGAGGCAACTCAACTCACCTTGAATTTAATTTAGCGGGCCAAGATTTAACTTAAAACGCAGAATTTGTAGTGTTCTGTATAAAGATCTAAGTAACCAGGGAAGGTACCCTGAAACATCTTTTATTGGAAAGTCTAAAAAAGGCAATGTTCCTTGGAACACCTACTCGAATGATGCAATCCGTTGCGTGGAAGAGTAGGAGCTCTGGGAAAGACATCTCCCCATCAAGCATTTTCAGGAGAACGTGACTCTTTAGGGAGGCCACCTTAAAGTTACACTTTCTTAAAATAGTGCCACCCTCTACTTTTCGGACTAGCTGACGCATAACCTCTTTATCGTTATTTTTAACATAGTTTTTAACTCCAATTGATAATTTTGAGACTTTGCTATTATTCAGTCCTCTTGATTTTATTAATGTTCATTGTGCATTTAAATTAGTCAAGAAGGGTATGCCGACACTATGCAAGTTGTAAGGACTTTAATTAATCGTACAATACATCATATTTGTATTTATAGTTCTAATCCCCTTCTGCCATGGAAATGATCAGATAGGGGAAGGAATCTTTCCCAAGAGGAATGGCATGTCGAACGCTGCATAAGCTCGTGGGAGTATGGGAAAAGGGGATCCACCTGGGGAAAAATCTTTTCCACATGGAGGTGTAAAAAAAAAAACTAAAAAAAACCTATGTACAACTCTGATAATATTTTGCCCATGCACAAGCTTGCCCCATGTTCAATCGCATATGGATCCCCTTTGAAAGCTTGCCGCTGCTGCTTGTTTTCAAAGTTTTCTGGAAACATTTTGCGAAATTCAATCTTTGGAAATTTGCACCCATGCGAGTTCATAAGCCTCTGGTTATAGATTTTCAAATTTTCTCTGCATTTGGCAGTTTTTGAGGTATAAATACCATCTAGGATTTTCTAATTAAACTCTAACAAACCAGTCCCAACCAGATCTGATTCGATTTATGATTGTTATAAATTGGATTGGACCCATAACTAGCCATAAACCTATAATTAAGATAACTTTAAAATTAAATGTGATGGGTAGATAACTGTTATGCCCATATTTGCAAGTAAAAAGGACACAGCAGCACGCGTGCATGGAAAGCAATACTCACACCTGTCTTTTAGAGGAAGTAATACCCATACTGTGTGTACAGAATTCATTGTCACCATCCGATTCGTGTTTTTAGTGTATCATGCTAGGGGTTTTTTTTTCTCCTCGGGCAAGTTTTCTCTCAGTCTCAAACCCGAAAACAGTTATTTTTATTTAACATTTTATTTTTTTCTGTTTTGAGGAATAATTTAAGTTTTCTAGATTGCCATTGCCCTATCATAATTTTAATTATGAATGGTGCACACATTTTCTGTGCTCCAAGCAATAAAGCATTTTAGCTTTGAAGAGCTCCCCCTCATGCAAGAATAAAGGTTACAATGCACAAAGGGGAGGACGTAGTCATGGTGTTTTTTTTTATGCTGAGTAGTCTGTGACCTAACATTCCCTGTGTGATAGAATGGAAGAGCTGCTCAGCGGCATTACAAAAACGAACATTCACTGGAGATTGCCAAAACTCCTCCCTCGTCAACATGCATGAGGCAGGGGTCAATTTTCCATCCACTGTGAATGGAGTGATGGAATGCTGCAGGGACAGCAGCCCTCCACCCTTGCATTCATGCTCCCTGCACAGAGACTTCTTAAGAATCACACACATGAGGGGAGTGGGTCTTTTGACCACTCCCTGCTCCTCCTGAGTGCACTTGCCAACATTCAAAAGATGGAAGCAATATCTCAAGGAATGGACTATCATCCTTGTTGGGCACTATTAACCAATTAATGATTTGCAACTGCAGTTGTGGTTGCAAACCATTGCTACGTATCATTGCAGCTCTCAGGAGGGAGGAGATGCCACTTTCACGTCACCACCTCTTAACGATTTAGGATGAATTGCAAAAAAGCACGGAGTTGGTGGGTACCGGAAGTGACATCACCCCTCTGGTTGACCCAATAATACCCTAGGAAGTGACGTCATATAATCTTTGAAACTGAATCGTCCCGAGTAGTGATGTCACATGACCTTGATCCTGAAGGCATCACAATAATTGAACTTGCTGATATTAAGAACATCTTATGCGCACAATTGCATAATAGCATAACAGTTACTAACACAGATAAATATATATTTTATATGCCACCTACATATTGAATAGGGGGCTCTCACTTTAGGAACATTGCACATTTCTGCATGAAAAATGATGCGTTTGCTGGAAGAAGATACACTGGAAACCCACATTAGTCATATCACAGTGTAAACTCTTGATACCCTACGAACCTAGTGTACTGTTAAATTACAGAGAAATGCATAAAAACAGTATTGGCTTCCCCACTTGTATTAATTCATGCAGGCCATATTTTGAATATGAATTTTGTTATTTACTTAATTTATTCGTTATTGTAATTAATACATTTCCATTATGATCACTAGTAACACCTCGCCACCCATGCAAAGCGCAGAGATGAAGTTTATGTTTAAACACATCATCTTACATGATTTTATAGTAATCAAAAAGTGGAAGCATGTACTTTAAATTGTAGGTCTTGTTTAAACTTGATTTAATCAGGCGAGAGGGCATTGCACTTCTGAATGCACTTGTTTAAATTAACCAAACGTTTAATGTCCCAGGTGGTGCTGGGAGCTGCAGGAAGTAAACAGTGGTCATCAAGACATCATGTACTTTCTGTTCTCGCCATCACCTTTGCAACCACTGAAGCCAGGGGACGCAAAGGCAGTGCTAGGGGTCGCAGCGGGCAAGCCATGGGTCACAGGGACGACCCCTGATGACCCCCAAATGATGTCCATGCCTCTAGTAGACTACAACTTGTTGTTTTTCAGTCTTAAACCATGTGGGTTTGTGAACCCATAGGCTTGGCTACTACAATAATACTTTCAAAAGTAATTTATGGGCATTTTGTGGTGATTTAGTGCCAACTAGTAGTGGCACCCTAAGGAAACACCTTAAGCTGTCCTTATGGAAGCTCTAACTTTTGCATTAGTCCCGTGCCTCACTGTGCAGCCCGGGCCTCCTCAGTTATACTAAGGGAAGTATGAAAGGGATACTGGGCGGAGTCTACCCACGCCCATCCAGACTCAACACATCTGGGTTTTCTTTCATTATTGATCATTGTTAGTCTGTTCTATTGATGGTGACATAACTGACTGTTGAGAAATCTACCAGAAAATGACAATATTGTACTATGTTTACAATAAATCACTGATGCAGGGCAATTCAACATGTAGTTTGGGGCGGGGTGTCCTCCTTGTAAGGGATTAGATGCTCATTTACCATTCTTTCCTGGGGGGCCTAAACACGTGGATGGTTTGTCCAGTCGCTCTCAGACACAGTCTAGGGGGCTGGTTAGAACCGCAGTGCTGATTCCGTTTTGGGTGCAAACTCCCATTTACTCTTGGAAATGGGATAACACATGTGGTGCTATTTGCCTGTAAGCTAAATGCACCTATGCTACTTGCTAATGTGGAGATTGCATACCCCGTGCTATTTACCAACATGTTGATGTCAGCAACAACCTGGCGAGGATCTTGTTGGCAGATACCATGGAAGCGACTGAGTCTGGACAGTGGTCATGTCTGCAATAGCCTTAATTTCTTACACACTCTTTAGCACAAGTCCTCATTACTGAGTCACTGCTTGATTACTAGTGAAGAGATCCTCACCAAATGAACAGTAAGATGACTGTACCTTGGGGTGGATGCAAGATACCCTGTGATACTGTCAGTCTACTGCATGCCCTGGTATGTTGCTGTTCCTTGCCTGCAGAAATACCATTGTCAAGCGTAATGCATATGAATCCAGCAATAGAGAGGGGGAGAAGGTGAAGGGGCAGCATAACAGGCAAGCAAAAAAAAATACAGGAAGGGAGGGAGCAGGAGGTCAGGGGACATATAGAGCGTTTTTCTGTTTGTGACTGCCAAGATTTACATGGTGGTGCCTGAAAGAAGGGACGTGGGTTGCAGTGTCATCAGTGGATCCGAACTTGATTGGGCAGCCCCCTGATGTCTTGGGTGTCTGCAAAGATGGGTCCAGTGGCAGCTCCTTCGTTAGGTAGGCCACCTTCTTCTACACTCTAAATGAGGGAGGGAAAGGAGGAGGTGGGCAGTCTTATGTTTCTTTCTGCTTTGAAAACATATATCCACGTTATAGCAGTGGAGTTTTTAATGTAGGTTTTGTTATGTGGCCCTTAGGGTCATTCTCGACATTGCTAAGTTAGCATGAGCCTTGTTGCCATGATGCTGCTTTTGCGTACGTTACTACATTACTTTATTTTGCAAGACTCTGTTTGTGTCTTTTTCATGAGAACGGACTGCTTTCTGTGTTCTCTTCTGTTCCTGGAGTTTAGTCTGAACATGATGTTCTGCTGTCCTGGTCAGTCCCTATTGCCTAGACAAAACATGCTACACACAGCTGCACTGCTAAAGGGCTTGTGCTTTGCTATTACAGAGTTGCATGTTGTTCACACACACTTGGAGGGAATCCTTTCCTTGGAGAAGAGCTATGATGTTCCTATGATGGCTTGCTGACAAAGCCCAGAGATCTTCCTTTATACAATAAACTTCAACTTACCAAGGGGAGGGTGGTCAGGCCTTATAGTCCTTTTTCCACTAGCTTTATATAATGACATCCCCATTCATATTCTATGGTATTGCAACAATGCTAACTGTGCTAGGGTTATGCATTTTGCTGCTGGTAGTGGCTTGTATACTGCATTACAGAGCACGATAGTTAAAATAAACATTTTGAACTATACAGTGACTCTGACTATCCTTATTGTGGACAAGCACGAGTGAGTGAGTGAAAGGGTATGTCTTTCTGCCGCGATTCCTGAGAGTGTCGGGAATGTGTTCTGGGTTGTCTAATAATTTGTAGCTTTGTGATTTTGTCGGAGAACGAATGAGACGCTACAGCTAGTCGGTTCTTGGATTTTGGGTTCTAAGTGGTAGGAAGGTACAAGCCCTATACACCTAGGTCCTGTTTTTCTGCACATAGTTCTGTGTATGTGCAGAATCTCCGCAACAGTTTTGTCTGTGCTTCCATGCTACAGCAATAGCAGAGACGTAAAAAACTATCCTTGAAAACTTCCTCATGAAAAATATATTTCTGGTAATCTGAGAGTGGTCCACTGATCCAGCATTACTTCTCAGTTTTCAGTTTTTAACGTCTTTATTTCGAAGTTTTTCTTCATAAAAGACAAGCATATAAGAAATATATACAAGAAAAACACACAACAGATAAATACAACCATATACAAACAATTTAGGTTAACAAAAGTCTTGTTTTAAAAAACAAATAGCATAGAAAGACGATTTATCCGAAGTTAATACATAAAAAATGTTAAAAGATAACTCAAAATTGCTATCCAGTAAGCATAAATTTAGGACAACTCATTAGGCGTTCAGCTATTGGCTCCTTTTAAGCACCTTGCCCTGATAATCCAGGCCCACCCAAGATATTTTGCTACCCCTATGGATAGCCATTCTGCTGTATTGTATTTTAGGATTAACAATGCGTCGTTGCTTACTCGGGTATTTAATCTCTTGCATATTGGATTTAGCCATTTATGGCGTGGAGCACGATAGGCTGGGCAAGCAAACAGGAAATGCCCTAAAGATTCCTTTCGCTCGGGACACCAGGGGCAAGACAAGGACAGATGGTTGTGCCACTTGTTGGTAAATTCTCTTATAGGCAGCGTCCCTACACGAAACTGATGGTACAGTTTCCTGTCCAAGCATTTAAGGATGGTGTCCCAATAAATCTCTGTGTGTGGAACCACTTTGTAAGTCAAAAACATACTAGTCAGGTTGGATTTCTGAGAAAGCTCGACCTGTTCCTCTTTAACTATGCACCAGTATAGTTGTTTAAACTCTTTCTTTGAAGGAAAGGAGTGATCCCCCGGCTCATACCATAACGTTTGGAGACCCATTCTGAATAAGGTATTCTTGATAGATCTAAACCAAGGTATATCCCCTGCCCCTTGTAACGATCTCACTTCCAGTAATTCTTTGGCAAACATCGATAGTTCCGGGGTGGACCAGATACGTCTCCATAACGAAACCATCCTATATTGGGCATGATGTTTAATGGAGTGGAAGCCCATATCTAACATGAGAGGGAGGGATGGTGTTGAAGGTGGGAGACTCACTAGACTACAAAAAAATGTGTTCTCTATTTTGTCCAGAGCGGCCAAGTCTGCATTCCCCCATAAATCCGCCCCATACAGTATTGCTGTGCTAATTTTGGCGCTAACGATAATAAGCGCTGGTAATACCCTTTTAGTCATGGAGCATCGCTGTTCCTTCACAAGACACCCTGATAAACGAGCAAATTTTAGACTGAGTGCCTCTATTTGTTCCTTCCATCGTAGCCTGTAGTCGATGACAACCACTAGGTATGTCATAACCTCTACTTGTTCTAGGCTAGTCCCGTTCATGGTTACATGACCCCTCTGGGGTTTATTCTTTATCAGGACCATAAACTTTGTCTTAGAGATGTTAATTTCGAGGTCATTTTGGCAACAGAAGTCCACAAATTTATTTATTGCTAACTGGAGGCCGGACTGCGTTTTTGCCAAGATTAGGGTGTCGTCAGCGAAAATTAAAAGGGGAAACTTAGTCCCCCCCAAGGTTGGTGCATCAGTCGGGGTTGCTGAGAGGAACTGGACAACCTGGTTAATAAAGAGTAAGAATAGGGTTGGGGCCAGAACACAGCCCTGCTTCACTCCACGAGTCACAGGGAAGGAATCGGTCACCTGGCCCTGACAACCCCACCTTACTCTAGCATAATTATCTTCATGCAGCCTGATTGTAAACTCGAGAAGGTCAGGAGGTATACCCATTCTTCTTAATGCAGCCCACATCTATTCTCTGGGGACCAGATCGAACGCAGATTTAAGATCCACAAATGCTGCGTATATTGTGCCTCCTCTTAAAAACACAGTCTTCCAATAGATCATGACAAATCTGAGCACTTGGTCGACTGTGCTTATATTAGCCCTGAAGCCAGCCTGCAGTGGAGACAGGATGTTTTCATCTGTCATCCAAAACTGGATTCTGCCCAACAGCATTCTGGCAATCACCTTCTGCAGGGCGTCAATAAGACTGATGGGGCGATAATTCCCCGCGTTCGTCTTATCGCCTTTTTTATACACAGGTAGGATCTCCGCCCCTTTCCAAGAGTTGGGAATTCTGGCACCTCTTGCGATGGCGTTGGCCAATAGTGTTATATAGGGGACCCATTTTTCTTGGTCATATTTAAGTAGGTCTGCTGGAACACAGTCCAAGCCAGGAGCTTTCCCGTTCAGAACTAATTTTAGGGCATTAGTAGCCTCCACTTCCGTGAAGACTAGCTGATCACGAGGTGGAGCTACGGTCGAAACCCAAATATTCTCTCCTGGGTTGCAAGAGCCCAATTCTATATTACCAAACTGCACCGAAAAGTGCTTAACCCAAGTCTCCACCGGAACATGGTTGGATGGGGTTTGCAAGTCCCCAGACCCTCCCCATTTCACCACATGCCAACATTTTTGCTGATTAGTGGAGAGACTGGCCTTATATAAGTCTAGCCAATGTTGTTCGTCCCAATTTATCTTTGCCTGCCTAAGCACCTTCCTATAATTTTCCCTTTCTTTTCTGATATCTTTTGGTAGTCTGGTTTTGATAGCGGCTATCAATGAACTGTGGGCAAGACAACAGTATTTATCAAACCATTTGGCTCCTGTGTGGGTCAAGCCTGTTTTCCTCCCTCCACCTGATTTAATAAAAAAAGTTTTAATTTTGTTAAAAAGGGATTCTTGGATCTCAACAATTTGTTCCAATGACCCCACATCATCTAGCAGAGGCGCAATCAGCTTAATCGATGTCGTTACCTCTAACAAAACATTTTCAACGGTACAGGGGTCTTCCAAAAACCTAGCCCAGCGTACCCTTCTGCAGTCATTCGTAAGGACTGCATCTGCTGTGATTAAATTTGTTGCACTATTTCTCAATAGGTCGCCATTTGCTAATAAATTTATTACTAGGGGATTATGATCGCTTTCTGGCCTGGTGACTATTTCCATGTCCACTAATGAACTCCAGAACTCTATCTTAATTAAAAAGTAATCAATACGACTCGAGCTGTGGCAGTTATCAAAAGTAACATTTCCCACCAAATCAGATTTTGTCCTCCCATTTGCCGCCCGCAGATCCCATTCTAGGCAGGGACCAAGCCACTGCATGACAGCCTCTGTAACTTTCTTTACAGGAGGGATGGTCAGGTTAGGAATGTTCCATAACTGGTCAACCTCACCATAACACCCATTATCCAGGTTGGGGACAGGTTCGAATGTACAATTAAAATCCCCAGCCACCAAAACACATTTGTCTCTACCAATGCTGTTCATAAGAAGATCTAAATCATCAACCGTTTTTGATGACTTCCCTCCTGGTTGGCCCCTGGCATATATATTGATTAAAAAGAGATCATGGCTGGTTGCACAACTCAATTTCAAACCCAAGATGTCATTACTCAGAGTTGGTAAGTCAGAAATCATGTAACCCAAGGATTGTTTGATCCAAATAACCAGACCCCCAGATGGAAGACCTTTTGGGCCTTTACAGGCTGGTTTATAGAAGGTCAAATACCCAACCCGATGAATGGCATCACCTGCCCAGCTTTCTTGAAGTACAATTATATCATAATGTTCTACAAAGAACCCCCAATCAGCATCTACCAAATTCCCCTTCAGTCCTGCAATATTCCAAGATAATATCTTGAGGGTATGTGCTGATGACTCTGGTGGTATAACAGGGATGGCAGTCAGCCCACTTCCCTCGGATATAGGAACAAGGCTTAAAGGTTCATCCATCCCTTCCTTTCCATTGGGGGTATTACCACACTTAGGCTCTATCGTATCTACATTATTTACAGTATGAATTGTTATTGTACTATGTACTGAAACCTCTGGGGATCTTGGGGCCGAAGGCCTAATGTTAAGTCAATCCACTCCATCAAGTCCCATTAATGGGGCAAACCGGTTAGAAAGATGAGGCTGAAACATTGGGTATATTGGTGTTTCAGGAAAGCATCTATCTCTGGGTCTATACTTCTGAGAGTGGAATTGAAATGATTGTTCTCTAGTAGAGTTATATGTAGGGTAAAAATAGTGCAGGGACAAGGTTTGAACATCACCCAGTCTACCATATCTTGGTTCCCTGCTAATGTAGTCGGCCACCCATGGATCCCTAAAGCTGATTACCACACAATCCCCATCAAGATCTTTTTTACTATACCCCACCCAGTCCACCCTCCTAACGTTGAGGATGTCAGCTTTGGACGTTGGAGGGAGAGGGCGATTTTTATTTAACCAGAATGGTACTTTGTTATATAGATCTCTGTGTGTTTCCTTCTTACCCTCTCCTAATGGGGCCACTCCAGTTAATATGTTGGTATAGGGAAGTGACTCAGGTGGGAGATCACACATTGTTTCCTAGGTGCGGGATTAGTCCTAGTCCGTGTACTATGGTCAAGATGGCCAGTAGGTTTAGATGTTTTCCTTTGTGGGGGCTGAGGAATAGGGACATTGGCAACCTTCTGCAGTGGAGTGTTCTCAATCACCTGTTTATTTTTAGCAGGGGCAGGATTCTGCTGTGGAGCTTTTGTGACAGGTGGTCCTGTGTTGGATCTATTTACCCTGTCCCTGATATTCGCTGGATTTTTCAGGGTGTGTGTAGATTCGGTACTCTTGAGAACTGGAGGTATGTGAATTCTCTTCGTAATGGCTATGTTCTCTTTTACTAAAGAGTCTAGTGAGTCCATCTTAGTGTTCAATAGCCTAGTCCATTCAAATAGTGGTAGGAGTAAAGATTTAATCAGTAGTTCTATTTTAGCCAAGAGAATGCTCTCAACAATATTTACAGTAACATTGTTTTCCTCAAGAGGGATGACTACTGTAGGTGAATTTGTAAATTAGGGGGAGCCGTTGTGAGCTCTCTGCCCCATATTACACCCCTCCCTGTCAGACGAGTCTACCCGTTTCCTCTTGCCTGGGTTTTGTGTGGGCGAGTTCTGGGAATCAGAGTTAGATATATCTGCTCGCTCTGTGCTTTGTATGAGGTTGGGAGAGTCAGAAAGACCAGTATCATTATGGGATAAGTTGTGGTAGGTGGGAGTAATATCTAGTATGTTAACTTGAGATGTATCTATAATGACCCCCTCAGAATCCGTATTTAGGCTAATGGGTGCAGTTTCTCCTACTAGATCATAGGTACTCACAAACTTTCTCTAGGGGGCCAAATTTACAGTATGGTTTATGTCCGTGGGCCGCACTGGTGGGGGCGGGGTCAGTGGGGGAAGGGGCGGGGCTAGAGCAACAAAAAAAAAACTGTGACCATGAGGTTGATCACAGGTCCCCGCAGCGGACGCCTTCGTCCACTGAGCCACCAGACCCGGCATACACACATCTCTCTCTCTCTCTCTCTCTCTCTCTCTCTCTCTCTCTCTCTCTCTCTCTCTCGTTCTTTCTCTCCCTCACTCTCTCTCCCTCCCTCTCTCTCCCTCTGTCTCTCTGTCTACATCTGTCTCCCTCACTCTGAATGTATCGCTCCCTCTCTCCCTCTGTCTCACTCCCTCTCTCCCTCTGTCTCACTCCTTCTCTCCCTCTGTCTCACTCTTTCTCTCCCTCTGTCTTGCTCACTCCCTCTCTCCCTCTGTCTCACTCACTCTGAATGTCTCACTCTCTATATCTCCCTCTTAATCTCTGTCTACCTCTCCATCTCTGTCTTCCTCTCCCTCACTCTGTTTCCCTCTCCCTCAGTTTTCCTCTCCCTCACTCTGTTTACCTCTCCCTCAGTTTCCCTCTCTCACACTCTGTTTCCCTCTCCCTCAGTTTCCCTCTCTCTCACTCTGTTTCCCTCTCCCTCAGTTTCCCTCTCTCTCACTCTGTTTCCCTCTCCCTCAGTTTACCTCTCCCTCACTCTTTTTCCCTCTCCCTCAGTTTCCCTCTCTCTCACTCTGTTTCCCTCTCCCTCAGTTTCCCTCTCCCTCACTCTGTTTCCCTCTCCCTCAGTTTACCTCTCCCTCACTCTTTTTCCCTCTCCCTCAGTTTCCCTTTCCCTCACTCTGTTTCCCTCTCCCTCCTTCCCTCTGTCTCCCTCTCTCCTTCCTTCCCTCTGTCTCCCTCTCTCCTTCCCTCTCCCTCCTTCCCTTTCCCTCCTTCCCTTTCCCTCTTTCCCTCGGTCTCCCTCTCTCTCCCTCCCTCACTCTGTCTCCCTCCCTCACTATGTCTCCCTCCCTCACTCTGTCTCCCTCCCTCACTCTGTCTCCCTCCCTCACTCTTAGCGGGCTCCCTCGCTCTTAGCGGGCTCCCTCACTCTTAGCGGGTTCCCTCACTCTTAGCGGGCTCCCTCACTCTTGGCGGGCTCCCTTACTCTCCTTCCCTCTCCCTCCTTCCCTCTCCCTCCCTCCCTCACTCTCCTTCCCTCACTCTCTCCTTCCCTCACTCTCACTCTCACCCTCCCTCACTCTCTCCTTCCCTCACTCTCTCCTTCCCTCACTCTCTCCTTCCCTCACTCTCTCCTTTCCTCACTCTCTCCTCCCTCACTCTCTCCTCCCTCACTCTATCCTCCCTCGCTCTCCCTCCCTCCCTCTCCCTCGCTCTTCCTCCCTCGCTCTCCCTCGCTCTCCTTCCCTCTCTCTCCTTCCCACTCCCTCCTTCCCTCACTCTCCCTCACCCTCTCCTTCCCTCACTCTCCTTCCCTCTCCCTCCTTCACTCTCCCTCCTTCTCTCCTTCGCTCCCTCTCTCCTTCCCTCCCTCTCTCCTTCCCTCACTCCCTCTCTCCTTCCCTCGCCCTCCCTCTCCCTCGCCCTCTCCTCGCCCTCACTCTCTCCTTCCCTCACTCTCCCTCCCTCACTCTCCCTCCCTCCCTCTCCCTCCCACACTCTCCTTCCCTCGCTCTCTCCTTCCCTCGTTCTCTCCTTCCTCCCCCTCCTTCCCTCCCCCTCCTTCCCTCACTCTCCCTCACTCTCTCCTTCCCTCACTCTCCCTCCCTCGCTCTCCTTCCCTCACTCTCCCTTCCTCGCTCTCTCCTTCCCTCGCTCTCTCCTTCCCTTGCTCTCCCTCCCACTCCCTCGTCCTCCCTCTCCCCTGACCTCCCTCTCCCTCACTCTCTCCTTCCCTCACTCTCTCCTTCCCTCGCTCTCTCCCTCCCTCGCTCTCTCCCTTCCTCGCTCTTTCCTTCCTTCCCTCGCTCTCTCCTTCCCTTGCTCTCTCTCCCTCTCCCTCGTCCTCCCTCTCCCCCGACCTCCCTCTCCCTCACTCTCTCCTTCCCTCGCTCTCTCCCTCCCTCGCTCTCTCCCTTCCTCGCTCTCTCCTTCCCTCGCTCTCTCCTTCCCTTGCTCTCCCTCCCTCGTCCTCCCTCTCCCTCGACCTCCCTCTCCCTCACTCTCTCCTTCCCTCGCTCTCTCCTTCTCTCATTCTCCTTCCCTCTCCCTCCCTCACTCTCCTTCCCTCACTCTCTCCTTCCCTCACTCTCTCCTTCCCTTGCTCTCCCTCGTCCTCCCTCTCCCTCGTCCTCACTCTCTCCTTCCCTCGCTCTACCTCTCCCTCGCCCTCACTCTCCTGCCCTCACTCTCCTGCCCTCACTCTCATGCCATCACTCTCCCTCACTCTCCTTCCCTCCCTCTCCCTCCCTGCCTCTCGCCCTCCCTTTCCCTCCCTGTCTCCCTCCCTCCACCTTGCCCATGTGTGCCTGGGCTGAGACAGCTTCTGGACAGGCACACCCACAAACACAGCCTCACCGGAGCACTTCACACGTCTTCAAAAGACACTTCGTATGTTAATGAGGCTTTGTCACCTCTTAGCCCCCCTGCAGCCCCACTCTGACTTCGAAGGGAATCGCCCGGCCCCCACAGAGCAGCAGTCTGAGTCGCGCTGCCGCAGGGGTTTTTGCTGACATTGTAAAAAAAAAAAAAAATTAAACACGGGTACAAGTCTGCAAGGTCCGCGGGCCGCCAGGGAAGGCTTGCCGGGCCGCCCCTGGCCCGCGGGCCGTACTATGAGTACCCGTGTACTAGATCAATACTTATATTAGTTGATATATTGGGCAATTGGGTTACTGGAACCGGGGAAACAACCTCATTGGTCTTACCCAGTGAAGAGCGCTTACCCGTGACCAGATCAAGTGATAAGCGCTTTTCGGCAAGGGCTATTTCTTTCTCCAGTATACAGGTGGTACGTTTAAAGAACTGATCAATAGTACCTGTAAAGGTACCATTGGTGGTAGAAACCTGGACCTGCCTTTCCCTACCTGAACGTAGTGGCATATTGAAGCAAGTCTCCAAAAAGTTCAATCACAGCCCTCAATGTATAGAACAGTAATAAACACAACCCGGAGAACGCTAACAGATTACCCAACAATATGTCATCAATAGAGGCCAAATGATGCAAAAGGTAAATGAATACAAACAGGTAATAGTATACAGGGAATTAAATGAAGGGGGGGGGGTGGCCCGACCCGACCCTTACCGGCCCCTGATGGCCACAGACGGTCCCACCCTTGTCCCGGGCTTCTCCCGGTCGCTCCCGCGCAGCGGGGCTAAGCAGTTTAATTTGTAAGGTTTAAAGAAGAAGAGGAGGGAGGAGCCTGCAGGGAGAGCTGCCCAGGTGGCTTCAATGAGGGCGGGCGGGCGCTCCTGGGACAGGTAGTCCTGCGCCTCCGCCTGCTCGCAGCCCTGCAGGTTTGGTGAGCGATATTCCCCTCCTGTTACAAGATGTTGAAAGGTTGCTTCCCACACGACGCGGGACCCGCGTAGCGGGTTCCGCGAGTTGCTGGCGGAAACGAAGGGAAGAAAGGTCAGTTCCGCTGCTACAAACAAGCTGCTGCCAGGAAAATGATTCACAAGGTATCCCACCGGTAGCCCGATTCAGCTACCTTTTCTTCTGTCCAGTGAGGGAGGAGCCTGCAGGGAGAGCTGCCAAGGTGGCTTCAATGAGGCGGGCGGGCGCTCCTGGAACAGGTAGTCCTTCGCCTTCGCCTGCTCGCAGCCCTGCAGGTTTGGTGAGCGATATTCCCCTCCGGTTACAAGATGTTGAAATGTTGCTTCCCACACGACGCGGGACCCGCGTAGCGGGTACCGCGAGTTGCTGGCGGAAACGAAGGGAAGAAAGGTCAGTTCCGCTGCTACAAACAAGCTGCTGCCAGGAAAATGATTCACAAGGTATCCCACCCAGCATTACTTCTAAGTACATGAGCTGTATGTACATCCAGTGTATGATCATTAGTGTTATGTGGATATGCTGAAAACTTTACATGGATCTAGGCTTCGCCAGGCATGTCCTGGACACCCCTTATCTAAGTGCTCTGAAACAAATAACAATGACCTTACCTAAAGAAAATGGCATGATGGATAAATAGCGCCCAATGCAGAGAAACAAATAGTATGCAAAGGGTACCGTGTGCCATTTGCATCCTAATCTTTGTGTTTTCAGTCAGTCACTTTCTTAATGCAACTTCTACAATGGCATTTTCGCATTTGTGTGGATTTCACAACCTGTGTGTGTTAAATTGTATATTGTTCAACATCCTCAATGGTGAACCGAACCTTAACTGTGAACTGGTACTATGCTGCTTGCTTAGCAAAGTACCAGATTTGTGAACTAAGTGTGTACTAAAATATGAAATCTACCTGCTTTATCTCTTCCACAGATTGTGCATGTCCACATTAGACCCTGGTAACCACTTTAATGAAATGTCTAATGTTATATTCTGCACTCTGTCTGTCCCCGCCTTAGAGGTGCTTTTGACATTTGCAAAGATGATCAGTACATTATTCAACTGATCTATCATTAGAAATGTTTATTAATTAATTGAAGGAAAGTGAAGCTTAGGAATGATAAAAGACTCAGTATTGGAATGGTTCTAAGAAATAGATGAAGTGGTAGCGGTTGCAGAATGGCTGGGAATGGAAAGGAATGTCTTGCACATAAATTACCATCAACATGAGTATATGAAATTGGTCAATTTCACCATTGAGTCCTGTGACACTGGAGAAGCTAAGGAAGACCTGAATATATGTCTTAGGCTATGTTATGTTAAGGTTACAATTATTGTCAATAACCATCAATTATGTTGTTACAGATGAGAAATGTTTGGAAAATCACACTTTGGCCAAAACTGCCCAGGAGAAAATCAACGCCGCCCTCCATGAATATACCATGTGCCATTATCCTCATTGCATGGACAAGTTCCGACTGCTGTTGTTGCGGTTAACCGACATCCGGTCTATCAGCATGCTGGCTGAGGATTACCTCTACCACAAACACATGAGCGGGGAGGTGCCTTGTAACAACCTGCTCATTGAAATGCTCCATGCCAAGCGGGCATGAATGGCCATCAACCTAATGACTCAGAGAAGAGCCACCAGTGACACTCTACGCCAGCGGTGCACACTGGCAGAAGATGCAAAACAGAGTCAGATTGGTCTGTCACTGATGCCCATCCACAAAAGCATTTTTCCTAGTAATGTATTTAACCTATACTATTGGAACATTTGGAAAGATTTATTTTAATATAACTGTCAGCACTAAAATACTATTTGATATATGTATTGCTCTTTAAATATGACCATTTCTTTTTACTTCTATCAAGATTCAAAATGATCCATCGGCGAAGGGATTAAATGGTTAAATTGTAATAGCACCCTAGTGTGATCAGATTTAATGGACTAACACAAGTCATATGCCGAAGGAAATATTGCATCTGAAGCTTTTGAAATGGGAATATTATGCATATTTATTTTTGTTATCCTGAAAAAGAAATTGCTATTTTATGCTCGAGAACGCCCACCACTCGATACCGTGTATTTATTGTATATCAGCTTACTAAATACACATAGCATAAACTACGACTAATTTAAGACATTTAATTTAACTTCCAGTGGTTCTCCTTCAGTGTATGTTTTTCCAACTGCTAAATGTTCTATGCATTTTGACATTTGTTTCTGTACTTATTCCTTTGCTTAAATCATTCTGAGGATTCTGGTTTCATTTACCGTTATTGCTGATTTCTGATTCAACATTCTGCGGATTTGTACCATGGGCAAGCTATAACATTCAAACAATGCTTTAGCACAGACCAAGATAGATGACTTTGTAATTTTTGTTGCCATTCCTTGAAACAGTCATCTTAACATGTATAAGCAGATGGAGAACATGCAAACACTAATAAAGGAACACATGGTTTGCTATGTGAATCTCCAAACAGTAAAATTCATATGAACTTGAAACCATCAGTGAAAACTATGAAAATGCCCATGAAAATTATATAACCAATCAGAGAAAAAAGTGAAACTGATAACTCTCAAATTATGAAATGTAGTTTCACTTTGTGACCCAGGTGAAAGGGTAATATTCGATCATGAGTTAAAATCCATGTTAGGCATGTTTAGATTATTACCATGGGTCTTAATTTATAGTCCTGGACTCGCACTACTGATCTCCAAAACAATTAGGGGCCCAATAAAGCATTCTGGCGTCTTGAATCCGATAAAATACTTCCCCTTTGATGAAGCAGATGAATATGGCAGTCCAACCATGCTTGTATCTAGAAATATTACTATGTGTTTGGCATGATTCGAGGGTGATCTGATGGGTACACTTGGTGGTTTGAGAATCAACAGACCTTGTTTAATGCTTACAAGAAATTCACACCATGTATATGTTTTTGAAGTTGCAAACAAAACCTATTGTGTTTCTAGAAAGCCCAAGATATACAGAAGGTCTAACAGATCCAACTGGATATGAGGGAGGGGTGATTGGTGTGAAACATCTGGAAAACAGGTTGAGGGACCCAGTCTGTTCTACGTGCCCATTGTTGGCCAAACATTTGATCTACTTTTGAGAAAATATTGCCAGCAGAGGGTTTTCACTTGAGGTTTGCAAAATTATATTTTGCCCACAAAGTTTTGCAGAATTTCAAGTTCTCACCCGCTGGGTTATTTGAAAAGCGTTCCAATTTCCCTTCGCCTTCTCTGGTGTGCAATGTTTTCTTCACTTAGCAACATAATTTTTTGCCACTTTCAACCAAACCATGAAATTTAGGTGTCTATTGCAACAAAAACAAAGTGTTGGAAGGAAGTCCTATGTGAATCTGAGCCACTGTCAATCCACTAGGACCCCTTCCAGTGCATTGTTTTTCACCCACTATTTTACTCCTGGCGGAGGAGAGCCAGAGATTGTTTATTTGAGTCACAGTCCCATGCTGACAAATGCGTGCAGGTGTTTTCGTTGCAAGTTTTACAGTTTGTGGATATTTTCCACACAGGCATTGGGGATGAGAAGGACACTAGCTGTTTAATGGGAATAATATGCTTTTAAAACCATTTTGTGCACTTTAAACAACAATAAATGCTACACAAATTGATGCAAAAGTCAATATTTCCCAAAATATGTCATTTGAAGCAAATAAAAGAACAAACAATGCAAGATATGACGTTTTCCATAGACCTTTTCAACAATAAAAAAACATTGCAACTTCCACACACTAGATCTCATAATGAGACTTTCAAAAAAGGAGCTACAACCATTTTAGGAAATGGAACACTATTTTGCAGACTTAGAAAACAACTGACCAGCCTACTCCCATTGTAGAGAAATTATTTAGTGTGTTATTTCAAGAGACATTATACTGCTTGAAATATATCGACATATCTGTTCATGTCCTCCTATAGTCAGTCTGCAATACATGAACATTTTTTCTCCATATGCACTGTATTACTGACTGTCAATTTAACCGATTGCAACTAGAATTACGTCCTGTTTAAAAAAAAATCGAATTATTTGCCCTCCTTTATAAACAGCGCTGCAAAAACACAATGAACAAAATAACAGACGCATCCGAAAGTAAGTGATCGTGGGAAAACGAGAGCACATTCATCTTGCACCCATTATATCACTAGTGCAAGAATCGAATTGCTATATTTTGCAGAAGCTAGAAAAATTGTGAATATACTCGAGGTTTAAACTGTGTTTTATGTTAAAATACGAGATCTCGTTTTAGGTTTTGGTGGCCTAGTAAACTGCCTGTTGTTGCCCAGAAATGTGAATCCCCTTGTTGGTATTGGCTAACAATATTGCTTTGGAGATAAATAAATCAAGCGTCACACAAGAATAGATGCCCTCTGCCTGAGCTCACTGTCACATTCACATAAAATGTCCCATTGCACGGGTCAATTATCCCATGATAATGCCTCCCTCAACACACTGTAGATTCATATCAACAGGCAACACTCCTGTTCACTCCTCCCCCACCCCCTCCCCCCCACCGCTCCGGGATTTATTGCAAAACGAACTTTGCATACTATTGAAATGATGCATCGTCAGTTGTATGATGACGCGTGATATACCCAGTGATACACAGCACATTCTAAAGGTATCATGCAATAAAGATCGATGTGCTCTTTGATAAGGGATATCTTTTGTGGTAGATGTCATCCGATTCTTCACAATTGGTTTCTATGGAATACACATTTTCTTGGTAAATACTCACTGTGGTTTATTTGATAAGGGAGCAACAGTGACATTGAGTAGCACAATTACAAAAAGTTACAGTAGGTGTAGTATAGTGTTCTGCATGAGTAAGGATCAAAGGCTGCAGCCTGCAGGATTCCTCAAACATGGGTATCCATTGCCACGTAGCTATTACAGGAACCAGAATGACTGACGCTCCAGGATCTAATATACAAGCAACACTCTCCAGCGAGTATGTGTCTGCCAATCAGAAAGCTTAGAATGTATCCATTGCCTAATGTTGCTTGCATACGTTTCAAGTTCAGGTAAAACATGGGGTAAGAAGCATGCATTGGCTGCAGGTGTGAGGTTTGATGGAGATAACATGGGGATGGGTGCTAATACCATGATTGCCCAAATGCTGGAAGGCATTAACCACTTTTAATCGCAATTTCCTATCATTATTTATCCTTAACTTTGGCTTCAACCAACAGTTGCACGGTGAACACAGCTCATCGATGCCCGAGATATTGGGTCCATTTTGTACAGCAGTGGGTGCATGGTACCTACCTTAAAGTATTTTCTTACTCAGGCCCTTGAGTAAATCATTTTCACATGTTGTTGTCTGGTATACTCTGTTAGGAGTTGGATACAGCCTTAGGATGGAGAATCAGGACCCACTCTGTATTCTGAATATTAAGGTCCCTACACAAATGAAAGGTCAGTAAAGTATTTAAAAAATACTTGTAAAAGCCACAGGAGAATCACTCATAATCTCATTTCTCCTCCAGATATTGTTTAAGTATAACAGTAATCTTGAGTTTATGGTATGAAGGGGACAGTCATTGATTGGCTTCCAAAAATCCCCAATACATTTGCAGTGAAATCCGCTAATCCCCAGGCTCCAAGAATCAGATCAATGCAGATTTCAAGAGCTGCTGCTGGCCAGAGATATAGGTGCAAGGCCAGTGATGCATTGAGTGATATCTTGACTGACCAGTCTTTAGTCCATCGCAGCCACCTTACAATTTTTACGGGTCATTGAATTTTAATCAGAAGCCAAAACAAATGGGTGAAAATTGATCTATGCTTTGAGCCAGATCACAGATCCACATTGCATCACTCTCCTGTAGGTGCCCGCTAAGCTAAAATAGGTCTTTGTCTGTGAGAAGAAGAGCATATAAATAATAAAGACGTGTTATGAGCAATGCATAGAAGAGCAAACAGAAAAGAGCTATTGCTGCTAATGATGGAGCAGCAGAATCATGGCCTTGTTGGCTGTGGATTCATCTTTTGACCTTCAGAGTATTCAGAGCTTTTGATAATAAAATGTGTCTGGTTTTAATAAGCGATTCACTTCTCCGCCACAACTGCCTTTCTCCTCTGCCTCCCTCTGTTCTACCTGATGCTGAACGCCCTTTGTTTCCCAGAGATTTTACACTACACTTGCAAGGCCTGGCACAGTGCATTACATCTCCTATTGTATCTCAATCACTTTGCAAAGGTAATACAAACTTTCTCACATGCTTCAGTTGGTGCCCAGATCAATGTCAATGCTAATAGAGTTGCCATTGTTTATCTTCATATCATTGTTAGTTGGTATTTATAACATACTGCTGGTTTAATCAGAGTCTTATAAAAGCTGGAACAGTTTATGCCTTCATTCCAGGTTCAGTTGTTTACATATTGCTTAATAGGGTGATGGCAGAAGGTAGGTTTAGACTATTTGTAAGTGATCCTAATTTTAAGAGATATACAAATCGTACCTTACGGCAAGAAACGGTTTTATCAAAACATGTTGTACAAGTAGAAAAGCCACATCTAGATCTTAGTTTATGATGATGGATGCATGAACATCTAGGCTGAAAAAAGGTAGAGCCCAAAAATACAGCCTGCCAAAATATACGTGATGCTTAAGTATCTCCCACCAAACCCCAACATCACTTAGCCTTCCGTCTCTCAGATTTTCATTTCTACGCTCATGCTTTGCAGGAGTTAAATGTAAAACTTTTTTGTCAAATAAAATGACCTCATTCTCAAAAGCTGCCAATCTCAATTACTTTATTCGAATTTAACTTCAATATATTAGTACTGCTTTGCACCACAAATATTTATTCAGATTGTCTTGCCTTCAGCACTGGAATTGATACTTAGAAGCAAGCATGTGATTTAAATTCAAGTTATAGCAATTTTAATTTTTTTTTTAATCCAAGCAATGCCTAATTCTATGGGCATAATTTACAGATCTTGTATGGTCTTCAGCGTTACTTACAACTGGCAAAAGTAGAAACTATGGTCCAAATCCCAAATCTTTTTTCACAGATTCAAGTTTCCCTGAAGTATTCGACTGTAAATTCTGCTTGCTGTTGCTAAATTGCATCTAATTTGGTGACATTTTCCATAGTAATAGATGTAATAAACGGGGTAATAAGTGCTACTGGCAATGTTTAAGAAAGACACAAAGGTGCCAAGTACGATCTCGCTAGGAAATCCCTCCGTACGGCTCGGATCCGAAGGGCTTTCCTAGCGAATTGTGCTCTGCGAGTCAGAGGGGCCGATTCCAATGCACCAGTATGGTGACAGACTCGGTATGCTCGGACTCCCATTAAACTCTATGGGAGCCTGTATACTGAACGTGTACAAAGGCTCCAATAGCAAGAAGGGTCGGTTGGGCAAAAGCGTAGACCTTGTGTGCCCGCCATACTTTGCACGCATGGAAAGGGGGGACCCTTGGTACCCTCATAGGACCGATTTAGAGGGTCCCAGGTACGGGGGGCCTGCTACAGCCCCCCCGATCCGATTCCCACAGCCGTTTCATCTCACTGAGACCGAGTTAATACAGCTGTGTGAATCATGCATCGTACTCTCGCGTTTGGAAGCCGGCTCCATTGTGCTATGCAAACAAATGATAGACGGAATGCTGAAGAAATCATATATTCACCCCCAATCAAGAGATCTGGGTTAAATCCATTGTTCTTTTGCTCACCAGACCACTGCAGTTTAGAACCAGCCATATGCAAATCAGTCTTGACCCTGTGCCTCATGGGAACAGTCCAGACTGACCTGCCAAGCCAGGTCCTCCCTGTACCGAAAACAACCATCCTGGGACCGGTTTCTGAGTATTACCCTTCATCAGCCAGGCTAGCTTGAATCCAGTGGCACAATGAGCAAGGGACCCACGTCTTGGCATACCCATCCCACTTAGGGTGAAAAGTGCTATGCAAACAAATGATAGACGGAATGCTAAATAAATCATACATTCATCCCGTCAGGAGATCTGGGTTTAATCCATTGTTCTTTTGCTCACCAGGCCACTGCAGTTTAGACCCAGCCATATGCAAATCAGTCTTGATCCTGTGCCTCATGGGAACAGTCCAGACTGAACTGCCAAGCCAGGTCCTCCCTGGACCGGAAACAAGCATCCTGGGACCGGTTTAGAAGAAAATGACACCATACTTCCTTTGGTTTAACACTCTGTGTTCCCCAGCACAATTGTTCAGTTCACTTACCAAAATTCTCTCACTTTGCAGTCACAGAAAGAAAAGTAAACACCGATATCTGACTAAACTGCAATTTGTCAGAAGATATAGCCTGACGTTTAAACCATCCCTAAGAATGCATTCCAAATGCAACAAGATACAATCTAAATCTAAATAAATCTTTATTGCTTGCTCGCTTTCTGAACTCCAGCATGGTTATTCTGGGTGTGCTACACCACCCGTACAACCGGTGCCTATGCTTCTGACAATCCCAGAAGTGATAGCACTGGAGACGGAGTGTGCCTGGAAATTTAGAATACGAGTAGTTTTCTAAAGCATACTTTATGGATTCCCTAAATCATGAAAAGTATGTTACTCGCGGCATATCACAGAATAAAAACCCATTGAATGGTAGATTGTGGTATTTTTAGTTAAAAGACCCTGTACTTTTGGATTTAGCAACTACTAAATGAATATATATTTCTACGTGCACCAATTCCATGTCCTCCATTGAAAATGGTTTGTATAATGCATTTCAATCAAACCACATCTCTATGAATTATGAATTCAGAGCCTCCAAAAATTGATGTCACTGGGTACGCCTATGTATTCACATATATTCAAAACAGTTTTTTTTTACTTCACCATTATCTGTTAATATTTTAATAAAGCACAAGCAGGCATGAAGACCCTAGCATAGTAGACATGATTTTCAAATGTAACTGAGGTTCGGCCAATTTAGTGAGCTAACCAGCTGCCTAAGGGAATCATTGCTTAGTAGAATTAGGTATTTTCCACTTTTACAATTTAGACCAATCTTGCCATGAAATAATCGACTAATTTGAAGACATGAATGCCATATTAAGATGTTCAGTCCTGCAGCATCTGTGAATAGATGTACAAAGTTTTTTTTAAAAATAATGTGTATATGACACCGGCACATTTCTATGCCACACAGGTTTATTATGCATGTTATGTAAAATTTATTGTTAATAATCTTATGCACAGACAATCGGTACTCACCAACAATAGATAATGGTGAAAACAATTAATTTAATCTGCAAAGCATTGTGACTTCCAACTTTATGCAGTTTGTGAAGGTTTAATCTTAGCAATACTACTGTTACTGTACAATTGTGTAGGAAAACATTTTTCATAGAGTATTTTCTCCACTCTAACAGAGATATTTTACTGACTTGTTACACACTCCTAGCTACAGGCTACATTGGAAGTTAAAGCATATTTTGTTAAATTAATGTAATATAATGAGAAATAATTGTTGAAGTGGAAAATACTGAATTGGTAAACAGCATTGAATTTGATGAAAGGCACTGAATCTCTCAGACACATACAAAATATTGTTATAGTCAAATATCTACTATCTAAGTATCAAAGTAAAACCCGTAAGCATCATAGCATCTTTAAAGTGATATATTGCTAAACACAAGATTGTAAAACATCAGCCAACACTTTCAAGTACAACAATAGTCTTTAGTGCATTTCTTGATTTCTCACTTTGGATTGCCATTTTATTATGCCATTTTTAGAGGCCTTGGAAACCAGCTGCTAATGAAAAAAATCTCTTTAAGATGTCAATTGTCAATAGGTTTTAAAACAAAGTACATATTCTGCATTCACAACATGTACAATGAATTACCTTGCAAAATCTTGTGGACAGTGGTAGAATTACTAGCATCTTGTTCTCGTCTACAGTGCAAGAATCAGACCTCAGAAAAATGCGTGCCTGTCAAATCCAGAAAAATCTACGTGGCACCAGTGCTGGACTGCAATAGGAAATTCAAAAGTGTACCACAATGTGTCTGTCATTCCTCTTTTTAGAGTCACCAATGTGTATTGAAATGTGCTACCTATCTAGTGTGTATGTAATAGTTACTCGACCTCTGCAACCGCTATATGGCATCTGGCGAGGATAGTGGATATAGAAATGCACAAAACCGGCGTATGTGCAATCAAAACCTATTCTTCCAGGTCAAAGGCTGACAAGGCGAGATATGATTATGCCCAAAGATTGTAATATACCATTTTAATAAGGCAACATTAAAAGATTTGTTGTATTAATGAATACAGTGCCTCTTGAGTCTATTAGTCAATTCACTATCTGTGAATCCTCATTAGAATGTATGTGAAAGAAACTTTTCTATGCCAGGTTCAGAAACAAGTTTATTTAGACAATGTGTCCATAAAACATAAAAAAAGCTCACTTAACAATTAAAACACTTTAATAGGAACCCCATCCTGGCTATCCACACCCCCCAACCCACTACATTTCATCATTAAAATTCTGTTTAAAGATCGTAAAAACCAAGCCATTCCAACTGCCACATCTAAATAATGCATTTCTGACAATAGCTTCACAGCTTTCTTCCTATGGAGAGCATCATATTTAAAAAACAGAGGTCTTAAAAACTTGATTCGATTTGCAAAATAAAAAACACAGTCCATAAGAATATGCGTAAGGGAGCATTTAACTTTCAGGGGGCACTATAAATCTTCACCCTAATCCTGTGTGGGTGCGATGCGTAGATTGGATTGCATCCCACCCTAGCCCTTAATATTTAATTTCTCAATCCTGGGTCTGGTAACGGTGATAAATAAGAAAAAAACATTATCCTGGCCTAATGTAACAATCAAGAAGCTAATGGATGATTTTTACCTTTTCTATGCCAAAAGTGTTAACATTGAGGCTTGTCTGCATATAGTCCAGCTTGATATGCAGTGTTTCCTTCTAGTTCATTTACCTGGGTGCTGAGCAAAATATAGGAATCTGCGAAGGTGTGGAAGGTAGTCTTTACCAATGTGACTTTTCAAAATATTCATTAACGTCATGAAGCGGGCAAAGTTCAATAAAAAGAAATCAACAGCCGAACCCCCACATCCCCACAACATGTGCAGTTTTGAAGCAGAAAAAGTCAACAGACTACTGTATTGCCACATATTCTCCCACTAAAATCAATTTTTCAGGAAAAACTTCAGGAACATGGATTTTTGTGAAGAATTTGCTGCCTCTTTGAGAAGTTGTGAAGATAGTCCACTTTGGGAAAGTTTAACTGACGTATTACATTTCTGGAATCATTTTTGATCATTATAAATAAATATTTTATTTTGTGTACGTAGAAATCCTCATGAATAGGAGTTATACGCTTGAACCTTTTTTTATACCTTAATGGTAAGAATGATAAGAGTTGCTTTGATTTCTAGTTACCGGTGTATCACTGACTTTCTGAAACTGATTGATAATCTAAGAGCACTCTTCAAAATTATACTTTTAGGGCATGAGTCCCAAAGATTTATTTATTTATATAAAAGTGATTAACTCATGTTTTCAGTAGGTTAGAGCCTAACTCCGGCATATATGTGTGAAACTCAGGCACTCTTAGGTTTCCTCTTACGCTTCTCTATTGGCATCCTTGGAATCTGTCAGTAAAGCTGTTACAAAATCCAGTAAATTCGGATATACACCCACTTAGTTCTAACTTTTTTGATTTTCACAAACATTTTAAGTGAATTTCTCACACACAAGTGCTTATTTATGTTGCAACTGAATGGGTAAGACATAACTGCTGTAAAAACTGAGAGGAGAATCAATCACCCCATATTTCCCAAGGAGGTTGGAGGGAGAAAGGACGTTAGCAAGATATATATTTGTGAAAGAAGAAAGTATTTCTAAAGATAATTTTTTAAATGATTAAATATCCTAATCCGAAAATGGTGTATTTTAGCTAAATTCACAAACACTCAAACTTAGAACTACGTGTCTTTTTTTTTGATAAGTTAAAAAATCTAGGGGCATGTTATCAAGGGGGTTTATCTCCGCTTTTTTGGCTTTAAAAGACAAGAAAGCGGAGATAAAATTATCTCCCTATTACCTAGCTGTAAAAAACACCAGTTAGCGACAGCTAGTAGGAGATAGCGACAATCATGGGCCCCACTTTGCATGTCAGAGAAATTTATCTTTAATGACATGCAAAGTGGGCGTGCCAAGATGTTGGCAACTGGAAACAGTCGCTAACATCGCTATCTCCTATTACCAACTTTTGGAGATATTCGCACTAAGCGCAAATATCTCCAAAAGCTAACACCTGCCCTGAGCAGATCTTAGCCATGTTATCCAATGGGAGGTGGATAACATGGCTAAGAGCATTAGCTCGGTAATGCCGGAATATCGCAGACTTTTCAGCGATATTCATGCATTGCGGCCGATTTTTATCGCATTTGCGATAAACCTTGGTAATACCAAGGTTTATCTGCAATAAAAATCGCCGCTGGTCGGCGATACTTTTTTGTCTCTAACCAAGCAATAGCGATAATTATCACTATTGCTTGGTAATATGCCCCCTAGTTCCTCAATGCATATATAAGTTATGCTTTTGGGGGAAGGGAAGGTTAGTGAATACTGCAAACAGGTATAATTTTAAAATAAATATTGGAGTAATTTAAGAGTGGTGTATGTTGTTTCCTGAATTGTTCACTTAGATTGGAAATCCTCTAATGCCCAAAATTATATTACAGCCGATGCTGGAGAATGGCATGATGGGGAGTCCCTATACTAGTCAATCTCACGAAATCCATATGCCCATCAACAACAAGTGGCAAACTCATCTCTTTTATTGTTTGACTCTATATCTTTCTTTAATTCAAGCATGTTGAGGAGGCTGGTCAGACCACAGCTGAAGATTCTTCTTGAATGCTAAAATAGTTAGACAGAGACTGTCAAGATATAATTCTCAATTAAGACTGTTTATAACACATTTGTTAAGACTTTGCTCAACTACAGTGGCTCAAATTTGATTTATGGAGCTTCTTGTCACAGAAAGAAATTTAAGATTGCTTAAATGCTTACCTTTATTGGCTTAGTTTTCAGTGGTTAAAACTTCACATTTCAGGAATGTTTAGAATTGTATATTTGCCAATTGCCTTCTGACTTTGTATGTTCACATATGATACAATGCTATGAAAAATGCTGGTGGGATTACACTTTATGTGCCATGCGAGGGCACTGGCAGGATGGTTAAGATAATGAGCACTGCCAATATGAGAGAAATAAAAATGCACCAGGCTGTGTTTGTCAGTGTTGAGTCCTGGTTCTCCACGTGCTCACGTTTACAGCTCGCTTGCAAAATCACACTCTGTCGACTTTGGTTTCGTACTCCACTCAAGTTCTGTAAATAAACATCACACCATGCTTTTAATGCTGCTATTTTACTTCTGTGCTTCAATGAAACTGAACAATGTAGACCTTTCTTTCCCTCCAGTCATTTTTTAACAATTTTAACCTTCTATTGCTTTTGCACTTTCGACCTCCTCACAACCCATACAATGAAAGGATGTTTCTGTGGGATCCTAATTCCATATATATTTCAACTTTGGTGTTAATTGTTTTAAGTGGATGACACCTTACCAAGATACTTTGGTATTTTCATCTTTGTATTTGACTGTCTAAGCTACTGTCATGTACCCTGTTTGCGAAATGTGTGAATATAAAATTTTCTATGCTTCAGTGCCAGAGATGCTCTTAATGAGCATGTACAGCTTTCCGGCATTTTAACTTCTCTGTGCATTTTTCCATTTACGTGCTACTGTTTGCCTTTGTAATTTGTGAATTTGAAGAAAAGAAATATTGTTAAAAAACTTACAAAACTTGTTTCATTTACAGATAATGAAAAGTGTCCTTACATGTTCTTTTCGCTTAAAGCGGAGGTTATTTTTGAATTTCTTGTTCAGATTAAAAGCTCTGTAATAAATTTTACAATTCAATATAAATATGCTTTGTGTGTTTAATTCAATGTTTTGATATAATATCAATTATTGGAATGAAGACAAAGGGTGTCATTAAGATGTTTGTGGATGTGCGACATGCCCAAAATGATACCCTGCCCCCCCAACCTCTCTTTTACTAGCCTTTTTTAAAAGAAACTACACGGTTTGTAACCAGTTGAGGCTCTGCCATTGGAAATACTTGATCTGATGGGACGTCCATCACTTGACCGGCATCTCACAGTGGTGATCACACTGCCCTATTTGGACGCTAAAGATGGTGACCATTGCTAGATTTCTTGAAGAGCATCACGAAGCAGAGCGGCCCTGGACAGGGAATCAAATTAATGACCCCAACTAGCAGGGAGATAACTCCTGGCACATCAGGACCCTTGTTCTTTTGTTTTTCAGAAACAAACTCCTGCTTTGCAAGTTTTTCATTATAGAGCTAATACCTTTACAGAGAATATGAAACAAACATTGCATCTCTTCTGCAAGGTGAGTGCAGCTGCAACACCAGCATCTTTAAATAAGGCTATAGAGTTCTCCACAAAGCAGGTGAGGATTTGTAAATCAGTCGTGCAGTTCCCCTTGATTATCGTAGATATCAAAGCCTCTGCTGACCTGGCAGACCAGCACAGGTAACCTGCTACTCTCTAAATGAGGGCTTCTGACACACTAAGGAACAGACAACATACAGAGTTTTCAAAATTCATATGCATTAATATGACATACCATCACTTAGACATTTTTTATATCTTACACAACAAGAAATGTGCAGTTCCTAAAGAGGGGTATAGGTCTACCCGGAGGGGGTGCTTCTTTTAGGAATAAGGGCCCTCACACATCATGAGGGGTGTCATGCTTCATCATCGGGCAGCTCCTTGTTGGGCCGGCACTGCAATGCCAACAGGCCCCACGAGGGGCTCTTTGCTGGAGTTCTTTTCTTTTTGCTGATGTGAACTGTGAGGTTCAGTTGGGGATGTAGTGGCTAAGTGTGAATAGAAGTGGAGAAAGGATGTGCTTATAAAAATAACTAAAGCCATCCAAAAGGCGCTTTCTTCCCTGGGTTCCTTTCTTATGATAAAAAACAAAAGTCAAGGCGAGAGGTGGATATAATGATCCACTACAACCCTAGTTAATGTATGTAAACAAAATGGGGTTCAACATGTTTGTAGCGTATTATTGTCCAAAGGATCATGGCATTTAATCAGACCATCGAATCCTTATCTACTCATGTAGGGATGGTACCTTTTTGCATGTAGATTACACCATATTCTAAATCAGTGTTATAGAGATAGGATATCTTCTGGAGGAGACCCATAGAGAAAAAGAAGCACTAAGGAGATGAAGCACTAAAAGCAATGCCATCTGGCAATACTGGTTATCAACCAGGGTATGTAAGAAATGGCTGTTCACCACAACAATTAAAAAACCACAATATGAGCCAACAGCACACACATGCATATTATCTTTGTCATAGAAACATAGGGGATTTAAAGAATATTGTCAGCAGATCGCATTTCCCACCCTTGGGCATGCCCACCTGGTAAAGCACCAAACAGAGGATGGAAACAGGAGACAAGGTAAGTTGTTTCCTCAAATCTTGCATTTTTGCCATATCGAGTGTGGGCGTCTTCCCACCACAGTCAGCTTGGCGGTAAGGCACATAGTAATCTCGACGGCAGGAACAGAGACTCACTCCATAAGCAGCTGTTGTCTGTGACTGCCGTGTAGCCGAGAAGACGGGGAAGGCGGGGGCTGCGGTCTTTTTTCGGTGGGACCGCCAACATCGAAATTCGGCTGTCAGGCCTCCTGGTCTGTGGACGGTGAATCTGACACTGATGTGACGGTGGTCCCAAGATTGCCAAAGACGTAACCAGGTTACCAAAAATATAGTATCAATACTTACAAAAGTACTAAAATATTCAAAAATATTTATAGTTATACACAAAGTGAGAGACTGATACAGATATTTATATATTTAAACATTACTCACTAACCCATGTATTCACTAAGATACACTTAATCAGTCAGTTATACAATCAATCTTTCATTTAAAAAAATCATCCATTTAGACACATATAGACCCATGTATTCTTCCATCGACCTTGAGATGTACATATATAAAACATATTTAATTTTCAGAAAAACACACATTCACTGGATGATGTCATTAGTGATGTCATTTGAGATGTCATCAGTGATGTCATGAGTGATGTCACTGACCATGTTATGAGTGATGTAATATGTGACGTCATCAGCAGTGCATTGCGGGCGCGCAAGTTATAGTTAGCTGAACTAACTATAAAGGGGGAATTTCTGTACGAGTGAAATGTCCAGCTAACAATAACACCCCTGAAACCTATGTTTTTTTCAGTGAATTTCTAAGGTTTTTTAAATGCTAATCCCTAACTATAGCGTGCCTGAAACCTATGGTTTTTTCAGTGAATTTCAAAGGTTTTTTTAAATGCTAATTCCGAACTATGCCTACAAAGATAGGAGAAAAAACGCACAGAAAGAAAAAAACTGAAATGCAGAAAGTTGCAACAGAAGTTCTAAAAGACGAAGAAAAGTGCGGAAAGAAGGAAAATGTGCAGAAAGAACAAACAGAAGAGCAGAAAGAAGCCTTGTTGCAAAATCATCCTGTACCCTCAACTTTTTCAAACGGATACTGGTGGTAACTGAGTCTGACTAACCAGTCATAGAGCTAGTGCTATGTTAAAAGACACTTAGGGGTCCATTAGTCCGCCCGGCACCCTAACGGAGATCGGGACCGCCCGCCTAAAGGGCGGGGGTCCCGACATTGGCATTAGGATGCTGTGGCGGGCGCATTCCTCAAAGTAACATTGTGGCGGGCGGTGCTCACTGCACCGCCCGCCACAATGTTAAAAACAAAAGCACGCATTTGCATACTCGAAGCGGCAGGCACCGCGTGGTGCCTGCCGCTGCGATTATGCAAATGCAGGGGGGTACCACAGGTATCCCCCCGTGTGCCACCCCCCTTTGCCCGTCACTCTGGGGGCCCACAGGGGCCCCCTAGAGTGAACACCGCATGCCTTTCCATGGCGGCATTGCCGTCACGGAAAGGCATTGAGAAATGCCTATTCTAATATGGCTGGCGGTGTCTGATAGACACCGCCACCATGTTATCCCTTTTCCGCCCCGGCCGCTATGCGACCGGGGCGGAAAACAGGCGGGCGGTCTTTCCGACCGCTGCGGTCCCCTCCGCCATCGTAATATGGCGGGGGGGAATGCAGGGAAGGATGTCGGGCGGATTGCCTCCGCCAGGGTGGCGGTGGCCACCGCTACCCTGGCGGAGGCAATCCGCCCGACATCCTAATGGGCCCCCTAGAATACAGTGAAAACACCTCACCTCAGGCCCCTTCCCCACTGTGTAAACACACCCTGTGGCCATTTTAAGTTGGGAGATTAAGTCCCCTTGAATCCTGAGGGTCCCTAGGGTTTAACTAGCCCACTAGGTACCTCCAGTAAGCGCCACAGAGCTGCGTTGCTGAGAGATGTAAAAAGAGGCACGGCCTGACCACCTCTCTGCAACGCAGCACAATGGCGCCTACTGGAAGCACCTGGTGGGCTAGTTGGCCCCCAGGGTCCCTCAGGATTGAAGGGGAATTATTTCCCCAACTTAAAACGCTCCACAGGGCGTGTTTGCACATGTCACCTCAGGTCCCGTCCCCTCCCTTCACCACTGTGTAAACACGTCCTGTGGCTGTTTTAAGTTGGGAGATCAAGTTAATTTAAATCCTGAGGGTCCCTAGGGTCCAACTAGCCCTCTAGGTACCTCCAGTAAGCACCACAGAGCTGCGTTGCAGAGTGGTGTAAAAAGTGGCACGACCTGGACCACCTCTTTGCAACACAGCGGCGCTTACTGGAAGCACCTGGTGGGCTAGTTAGCCCCCAGGGGCCCTCAGGATTGAAGAGGAATTAATTCCTCAACTTAAAATGCGCCACAGGGTGTGTTTGCACGGGAAACATCACTTACAACGCATTCATTACAACGCACTACCATTACAACGCAACCATTACAATGCAAACCATTACAACGCATTGCACTGGGGGCCGCTCTAAAATAGGGAATATATTTAATTTACTATCCAACACCTTCCCTACTATCCACGGGGACTGGAGTTGGAATAGTAAATTAAATAATTCCCTATCCAGCGCTTAAAAGCACTATGCGTTGTAATGGTATGCGATGTAAAAACCGTGTTGTAACAGCAGGCGTTGTAATAGCCTTCGTTGTAACGTCACCAATCCGTTTGCACACATGTCACCTCAGGCCCTGTCCCCTCCCTTCACTACTGTGCAAACTTGCCCCATGGCACGTTTTAAGTTGGGGTATTAATTCCCATTGAATCCTGAGGGTCCCTGGGGTGCTACTAGCCCACCAACTACCTCCATTAAATGCCACAGAGCTGCGTTGCAGAGAAGTGTAACAAGGGGCGTGGCCTCAGAACACCTCTCTGCAACGCAGCCCCTTGGCGCATACTGGAGGTTCCTGGTGGGCTAGTTGGCCCCCAGGGACACCCAGTATTCAAGGGAAATTCGTTCCCCATCTGCAAACGCACCAGGGGGCACGTTTGCAGAGAGCCTCAAGGAGGGGGCGTGGCCTCCTGTGCGATGCCGGTCTTTTCTTTTATTATTTTTGTTAAGAAGGGGGGCTGTGTGGCCCCCCTACTTTTTCTAATTTATAGGCCTTGGGGACCCCATCCCCCAGGGCCTGCCACCTAAGTTTTATTTATTTAAAATAAAAAAAACTGGAAGGTGGCCACGTGGCCCCCCTCCCAAGGCCTTAATCAGCCCCAGGCACCGCATCCCCCGGGGCATAGCCTTTTTTATTTTTTTAATTCTTTTGGAGGGGGGCTGTGTTGCCCCCCTCCAAAAGAATTAAAAAAATTAAAAAGGCTATGCCCATCGACCTTTAGATATACAGATATAAAAAATATTTATTTTTCAGAAAGACACACATTCACTGGATGATGTCATCAGTGATGTCATCAGTGATGTCATTTGAGATGTCATCAGTGATGTCATGAGTGATGTTGCTAACCATGTCATGAGTGATGTAATATGTGACATCATCAGCAGTGCATTGCAGGCGCGCAAGTTATAGTTAGCTGAACTAACTAGAACGGGGGAATTTCAATGGTTTTGTATGAGTGAAATGTCCAGCTAACTATAACATGTATGAAACCTATGGTTTTTTCAGTGAATTTCTAAGGTTTTTTAAATGCTAATTCCTTACTATAACGTGGCTGAAACCTATGGTTTTTTCAGTGAATTTATAAGGTTTTGTAAATGCTAATTCCTAACTATAACGTGGCTAAAACCAATGTTTTTTTCAGTGAATTTCCAAGGTTTTTTAAATGCTAATTCCTAACTATAAAGTGGCTGAAACCTATTGTTTTTTCAGTGAATTTCTAAGGTTTTTTAAATGCTAATTCCTAACTATAAAGTGGCTGAAACCTATTGTTTTTTCAGTGAATTACAAAGGTTTTGTAAATGATCATTTTTAAATGTATTAATTGTTATATTTTTTATACTGATTTACATTATTTTAAATTATGTATTTTTAGATATTTTATTTTTTAAATTACATTACATATTTTTCACATGAATTGAAAAAATAAATGTTTTTAAAACTTTTGAAATTGAAATATATTTTAGAAAATATTTTTTTCATTTATATATATTTTATATAGCAGGCAATGAATGATATCCTATGGAAGGAAATTCAAGGGTCTGTAACTACGATTAGAATTACTTTTCAGGATCAGTAGTGGGCTGAAAGATGCAGCACTGAGGTCTTTCCTGATAACAGGTGAGCAACCCCGCATACTTAATAATAAAGCCCCAGGGGTGGCAGTCCCTGGGGCTTGGGGGGCCTCAGAGGCCCCCCACCATACATATCGAAGCCCCGGGGGATGGTGGTCCCCGGGGCTGCGGGGGGGTCCATGTCCTGTGTGCCCCTCCACTTTTATAATTACTTTGCCCCAGGGGTTGGCAGTCCCCAGGGCAGTGTGGGGGGGGGGATTGGGCCCCCCCATACTTCTTTTTCACTATGCCCCCAGGATTTGGCCCCCCCGGGGGCTTATTTGAAAAAAAGCAGACCGGGTTTTTTTTTTTTTTACGGGGTATGCGTAAGTACGGGTGCCACGTGATTAAAAAAAAAATCATTCTTTAGAGGGGCCTTGGGGGTCCTTGTGGGACCCCCTTACCAGGCCTATGGGGTCAGAGTGTTTCTACCCTGCCCCCTTTTTGCGTTCTACACATTTGTTTTTCTGCTTTCTTGTGCCTCTGTTCAACCGAGGCACAAGATGGCTGCCAACACTTCCTGGTTTGGTTTGTTGACAGCCAATTAGCATTCAGCTCGTGCTCAGGAAGGTACGCGTATGGTACTCTCCTATAGATATATCTATGATTTTACTTTTGATTTTATCAGGAACTACTGAACGGATTTACACCATTTAACAAAAAGGGTAATCTGTGAACTGAACTCTACCTTTTTGCCAAATTTGGTGTAATTCCGTTCAGCCATTAAGGCTGTAGCCCTGACTAAAGTTCCTAAGGAAAATTGCAGGGGGAAAACACGTTTTGGGACCCCCCTTTTTTCTCGGCCCCCGCTTGACGAATCAACCCCAAACTTTCAAGGAAGGAGAGGAGCAGTACAAAAGAGGGTGGTGATGGACGGAGCATCTGAACAAATCAAACACTCACACCCAGTCAACAGACCTGGGTTTAATCCATCACCGTTCTTTAGCCCACTCTGCAACCCCAGTTCAGACATGGCCATATGCAAATCAGTCTGACCCTGTGCTTCATGGGAACAGTCCAGCTCGAACTTCCAAGCCATGCATTACCTGGACCGGTAACAAGCTTCCGAGGACCAGTTTCTGGCATTTCAGCCGTCTTCTGCCCGGCTTGCTTGAATCCAGTGGCAAAGTGAGCAAGGGACACACGTCTGAGCATACCCTGACAACTTATAGCGGACAAAGCAGTACAAAAGGGGGTGGTGATGGACGGAGCATCTGAACAAATCAAACACTCACACCCAGTCAACAGACCTGGGTTTAATCCATCACCGTTCTTTAGCCCACTCTGCCACCCCAGTTCAGACATGGCCATATGAAAATCAGTCTGACCCTGTGCCTCATGGGAACAGTCAATCCCGAACTGCTAAGCCATGCCTTCCCTGGACCGGAAACAAGCTTCTGAAGACCAGTTTCTGTAATTTCAGCCGTCTTCAGCCCGGCTTGCTTGAACCCAGTGTCAAAGTGAGCAAGGGACTCACGTGTGAACATACCCTGCCAACTTATGGCGAACAAAGCGGTACAAAAGGGGGTGGTGATGGACGGAGCAGGCCATTTTCTTGGAGAATTTCACGAAGATTCGTCCACCGGCGCCAAAGTTATTCCAAATAGAATGTTGCGGAATTCCTATGGAAACTAGGTCCTAACTATAACTACCTACTGGACAACAGGAGAAGATTTATGTATTGCTTAATAAACATCCTTGCCCACTTGAAAACCTCGGAGGTCTGTGTCTCTTTCCTCGCCTGTCTGCTGCGGCGGAAATCAGGAAGTGGTTTGAGTTTTCCAGGATATATATATATATAGCCAGTAGGCATATATAGTTAGGATTTTTTCTCTATGGAACTTTTGAAAATTCTATGTCTAATAACTTTGGCGTTTGTGGACGGAATCGGCTGAAATTTTCAGGAAAATGGCACATTTTGTTTCTGAGCAGCCCCTGAAAATGTGGAGGGGTTCCGTCAAGGGGGGGCCGAGAAAAAAGGGGGGTCCCAAAACGCGTTTTTCCCATTCATTTTTCCATAGGGCCTTTGGCCTCACTTTTAGCTCGAACGGCTGAATGGATTTACACGAAACCTGGCAAAATTATAGGGACTGTTAGCCCGATGTGCCTTTGCTGGGTCTCAATATATGTGCTCCGGTGGATTTTGAGAAATTAACGTTTAAAAAAACAGATATATCTGTGACAGCGTCCCAGATAGCGCACCAGATCGCGTACTTTTCGTGTAACGGAGCTTTGCGTAGCGAAGCTGATTGGCTCTCCGTTGTCTGTCAACATTCTAAACAGTCCGGTGCGGCCGCCATCTTGTCTCTCGGTAGGATCGAGAGACAAGAGGAGGAGAAAAACGAAGGGGGAATTTAATGAAAGGGGGCAAGGTAGATCTTTCTTGACCCCCTAGGAATTATGTTGGGGTTATTAAAGGGTCCCGTGGGGCAAATAATAAAAATTTGATTTTTCGCGGTAGAAGCGCTTCTCGGTTCGTGAACCGGGTCGCAAACTGGTAGCGAAACGTGAATTCCCCATTTTGTGTTTTGATTTAATTAAATTACTAGGTATAAGGGGGTACGGGAGACGTATCCTGACCCCTTATGTTTTCTGAGGGTGGCTGAGGAGGCTCATATATGTTGATACATGTCTTCCAGCGTTTTTTTTTTCTGTTAACGTTTGATTCGATGGAAATCAGGAACTGTTGATCGCCATTTTGTCACTGCGAGTAAATATTTTGTTAAAAATAATTGTTATAAATTAATCCTTATTGATAAACATTGTCTGCGCCATCTTGCCTTTTTTGCAATGCCACACTTTTGTTGAGCACGGCAGCCATTTTAGATGCCTTGACCAGACCCACTTTCTGCACGCCGCCGATCCTCAGCATGGCTCCCCACCCTCGCAAGCATATCCCCCACGCACTGGTCACCCCCGCTCTCTCTCTCATGCATGGGCCATAAACCTCCCCCCATCTGCGCTGCTCTTCCCTGAGAATCACACCCTGTGCCCGCCCGACACCTCCCTTTCACCCTATTCACTACTGCACCCTCTGACACTCCTCTTCCTCTGTGTCTGATTGTGCAGGCCGGTCCCAGGCTATCACTTAGCCCTGCAGATGTAGTTTATGGCTCCAGCTGTAGAGAATCACCCCTGTTCAAAGGAGTTACAGTAGATCAAGGCCCCCACCCGATGAGATCCGTCACACCACACGCGTTCCTACTATCTGATAACCATCCTGTATTGTGCTTGGGGAGGGGATTCTCACTGTGAGGGTGTGTTGGTCCGAGCCTGAAGCGGAAGATTCCAGGGATGCCTTTTTGTACATCAAAGTCTTCACAATTATGTGTCACATTAACAACTGCTACCTAACCTTTTCCCTCCTGAGGCGGAAGCCGGGAGGTCTCCTCTCTTTTCTTGGCAATTTTAATCGAGTGTGTTTGACTTTCGTGTTAGTCACTTTTAATTAAATTTCTGTGCAGCTTAGGATCGCGCTTGTGTTGTAAGCGTGCTGCTGCCTTGCCTCAGACTTCCCAGCGCTTGTAAGCACTTCGCCTGCTCCCTCCTCCTTGCCTGGGGTTTCAGACCGCCCTCGGCTGAGTATTGACGCCGAGGGCTGGGATCTGATTTCGGCCGCCATCTTGGGGGTAGGACTCTCCGCCCTCGCGCTCTAGTAGCGCTATAAAAGGGAATTGTGACATCCTGCATGTGATTAACAACTGCTACCTAACCTTTTCCCTCCTGAGGCGGAAGCCGGGAGGTCTCCTCTCTTTTCTTGGCAATTTTAATCGAGTGTGTTTGACTTTCGTGTTAGTCACTTTTAATTAAATTTCTGTGCAGCTTAGGATCGCGCTTGTGTTGTAAGCGTGCTGCTGCCTTGCCTCAGACTTCCCAGCGCTTGTAAGCGCTTCGCCTGCTCCCTCCTCCTTGCCTGGGGTTTCAGACCGCCCTCGGCTGAGTATTGACGCCGAGGGCTGGGATCTGATTTCGGCTGCCATCTTGGGGGTAGGACTCTCCGCCCTCGCGCTCTAGTAGCGCTATAAAAAGCTCCTCCCTCCCTCCGCGCAGCGGACGCGTACTGCGGACGCGCCGGATCTGCGCCGGATCTGCGCCGGAGTCGTGCCAGAGTCCTGCCCGTCTGCGCCCGTCAGCGTCCCGGAGGCGTTGGGCGTGGCAGGGGGAGGAGTCGCCCTTGTTGTGAAAAAATCTCTCGCGTGCGCAGTTGTGTGCACGGAGACCATCACGGGTGCCGAATCCCTTGCCTTTACCCTATCCCTATCGCCTCGACAAACGGTGAAGGGTCTCGTAGTATATAGACCTCCGGGACCTGTGGGTTCTTTTTTTGAGGATCTTCAGCAGGTCTTGTCGGCACTTGTTCTGAGATCGGAGCAGTGCCTACTGGTGGGAGATTTTAACTTCCATATGGAAGATCAGCTGGATCAGGAGGCCAATAAGCTGCTTGACATCACGTCTGCTTTGGGATTGTTCCCTTACCTTTCTGGCCCGACACATGACAAAGGCCACACATTAGATCAGGTCTTTTCTACCGCACCTATTACGGTTACTGCACTCCTGCCGGTACTGTGGTCTGACCATCATCTCGCTCATTTTCAAATATCTAGCACTGAGAAACCATCTGTCAGGGCCATGAGACAGCCGGGCAGTAGCTACAGGGCATACCATCGGGTGACTCCTGACCTGTTAGCCCAGGCCCTGGTGAACCATCCTCCTTCCTACACGGGTGATCTGGAGTGTGACCTGGACACCCTGCAGTCCTGGCTCTTAGCTAGACTGAATGAGTTGGCCCCTCTACAGCCACCCAGATCTCTCTCTAAACGCACGTCGGCCCCCTGGTTTTTGGCGGAGTTGGCCCACTCCCGGAGACAATGTAAAGTCGCCGAACGGGTCTGGAGAGCCCAATACGATGCTGAGGCAAAACGGACTTATAAAACCATGATGAAATCGTATCACGGTTTAATTCTACAGGGAAAGAAGGACTACTTTGCTAAAAAAATTGAGGAAGCAGCTAACTCCTGTAAGGAGATCTTCTCGATCGTGCGAGAATTTACTACCCCTCGCTCGAGCATAGATCAGGAGACTCCGGATGAAACCTGGGTTGACACTATTGCTAATTGTTTTACGACCAAAATTAGACAGATTCAGGACTCCTTTCTTCCGAGACCGACAGTTGCTCCTTGCATATTGTCGAATGAGATAGTCCACCAGCCTATCTCTGGTCCGGTTCTGTTGAATTTTCCGCCTCTCACGATTTCCTCATCTTTAGCATTGATGAGGAATCTCAAATCTGGTTCGCCTTGTGATCCCTGCCCGGCAAAATTTTTAGCTAGAATGGCAGATGTTGTGAACCCCCTAGCTAACCCTATTCTCAACCTTTCCTTGAGTCAGGGGGTTCTGCCTCCATCCTGGAAACAGGCCATGGTGATCCCTCTCCTTAAAAAGCCCAACCTTGCCCCGGAAGCCCCGTCCAACTATCGACCAATTTCGCTCCTTCATGCACTTACTAAAATCCTCGAGAAGCACGTTCATAGCATGCTCTCCAGCTTCTCCATGCGTCTCAATCGGGCTTTCGATCCAACCTAAGCACCGAGACGGCACTTTTGGAAGTCTCAGAGACTGTGAAGGAGGTGCTGGATGATGGAGGCAGGGTGATGTTAGTTATGTTAGATTTGTCGGCGGCTTTTGACACCGTTCCCCATGAGGATCTCCTCACAAGACTACATGACATCGGTCTAGGGGGGACGGTGCTCAATTGGTTTCGTTCCTTCTTAGCCAACCGCCGACAAACGGTGTGGGCCTATCCTGGATCTGCCGAAATGCCGCCATTGGGAGTCGGAGTTCCTCAGGGCTCAGTTTTGAGCCCTACTTTATTTAACATCCTCATGTCCCCTCTGGCGGATTTGGTGGAGTCCTACGGGGCCCGGATCGTCTCTTATGCTGACGACACCCAGCTCCTTTTCACCTGCTGCAAGAGCGAAGAATTCGATGGCAAAAGTATCCGTGAGTGCCTTGGGGCTGTTTTTAATTGGTTTCATCTGAACAGCCTCAAGTGTAACTCGGATAAATCCGAGATACTTTTCTTTGGATGCCCTGTGGAACCGAACTGGCATGGTTGGTGGCCTGCTGACAAGTTCCCTCCAGCCCAGTCTTCTAAATGGGCCAAGAACCTGGGAATTAAAATTGACAACGGGCTTTCGCTCAAATCCCAGGTGGCAACCTTGACTGGGACTTGCTTCGGGATTCTCAGGATGCTCCGAAAGTTTTTCCCTCTGCTGTCTGAGGAGCATCGGAGAATAACTGTGCAGGCTCTCATCGGATCCAGATTGGATTATGCCAACATTCTATATCTGGGTCTCCCAGAATACCTTTTACAGCGTATGCAGGTGACCCAGAACGCCGCTGCGCGAGCCATTTTCGGCCTCCACCGTCGAGCCAGTGTTTCAAACTTGCTGCAATCCCTCCATTGGCTCCCTATACGGAAGAGGATAATGTTCAAGGCCTTGACATTAGCCCACAAAGCACTGCATGCCACGGGTGCAAAATACCTTCAGAAGAGGCTAGAATTCTATTGGCCGACTCGATCTTTAAGATCGGAGTCTCTAGCTCTTGCTGCAGTTCCCCGTATAAAGAGGGCACGTCTGGGAGGGCGATCTTTCAGATTCCTGGCCCCTCAGTTATGGAACTCCCTACCATTGTCTTTACGTTCCACATCCAATCTGTTAGCCTTCAGGAAGGGTCTGAAGACTTGGTTATTCGCTAGGTAGTGTTCTGTTTCCTTTTCCTTTGTCTTCTTGTTTGCTGTTATGTTCTTCTTTAGTATCTTTTCTGGGTCTGGAGCACAAAGCGCCGGGACACTCCTTTGGAGTAGCCGTTGCGCTATATAAGACCCATTAATAACATAACATAACATAACATTAAAAATATATAGCACTCCAACAAAGTTGTAGGATTATAACACTTTAATAACTTATAAATATATACAACGCTCCAACAAAGTAAACACGTTAAAAAAAACTTTTTAAACAGCTATTTACTTGACATTGCTTTAAGCAGGATAGACAAAGAAATGACACAGTGATGTAAAAGTTTCTGAAAGAAATGCCAAGAACGTCCCATGTGAAAGTGAATTTTATCTGGCAATTTTTTTCTTTTCCTTCTCATGAAAAGAAAGTTAATGCCAGGTTCGTTACCTGCCTCATTTGCCAAAAAAAAACTCTCGAGAGGGACCGAAAAAAATATAGCTATGGTAATAATACCATGCATTGGCACATGGAGAGGTGGCACCCTCTTAATTATTCTAAAGCACAACTTCGAGATTTGGTGGATAATCCCCGACCGGCAAAAACATCCACCAATGACTTAGCAATAAGTGAGTCAGAGGCAAGGGAAACGGTCCCAAATCTGTAAAAGAAGTATGGCAGATGAGATTGACTTGTGTAACATGTGGAAAATTAATTTCATGCGGAGAGATGAGTATTACTTTAATAAATAGATCATATGAAAATCATCAATGTACAAAACGTCCTAGAAAGTAATTTTTGTCATTTTTGAGGAAGAGAGATAACCTACAGTGGTACGGGGTCATTTTCGTTCGTACTAGGGGGGCCAGGTGACATTCGTTCGGGGTGGCTTAGGGGCATTTAAAACAACTTCCCTGATACAGGTAGCATATAAAGTAGAGGCTAAATACCAGGATCTTTATCGATTGCTTTATGCTGTGGAAAAATGAAAAACACACAACAAACCTGGACCATTCATATTTTCAATGTTTCTGCGTACTATACTTTTTAACCCTTAACTAATTGAGCTGCTTCATTTCACCTGCTTTTTAAAAAAAAAAAAAAAAATCGGATACAGTGGCCATTTCTTCGAAACTTACCAATCTACGCGTTACAACTACGTTTGCTTTTTCAAAAACCTTTAATAAAAATGTTGGTGCCCAAATACGGGCTTACAACCCCGTGGGCCGGCCACGGAGCAGGCTGGAACTGAAAATGGGGGGGAGGGGTATTTATTTGTGGAAAACATAAGAGAGAGTCAGTGGTCGTTGATTTCATAGTAAAAAGTGCGACAAGTGCAACAAAATAATATCGATAATTCATTGTGAGCAAGTACCAAAAGTGTCAACAATTCGAACCGACAAATAATAAATACAGTAATCAATGATGCATTAGAACTTAATATCAATTCATTGTTCGAACATGTAATCAGTCTTATCCCATATCAATTCATATGCTAAAAACTGCATACATATCTCATGATATCAAGGCTGAGCAATCGGAGCACAACAAGGAGTTGAGAGTTTCATTTGTACCGGCGCCATTTTGGGTGAGGTCAGGCAGGTCCAAGTATAGTCAAAATGTCTCCACCAACTCGTGGTTGGACCGGGACCTTTTTCGGTAGTCCAAAAGTTTTCGTTGAAGGGTAGCAGAGGGGACTGGTGAAATGAACCATCACTGAAAGTGGGGTGGGAGGAATCAATTTCTCCTACCGGGTCATACTGGTGTCCCACCGGAACTGATCAAGTTGGTAGTCTTGCAGGATTTTGGTGATTTCAAGACTGAGGCCGGCGCCGGCATGAGCGCGCCGACGTCCCACGGCTACGTCGTGGTCGTTCCGTGGGTGATCATGGTAGTCATTCCCCATCGGGGGTCGGGGGCTCTTATAGAATCTTCAAAGTTGAGGAGAAGGTTTCTGGACGCAGGAAACTAGAAGCGTCGTTGCACCGCAACAGTGAACGAGACCCCCCTGGGTGAGCGGAGCATCATTGCCTCGCAATAGTGGACGAGACCTTTTGTCGGGTGAGCGCAGCGCCGCTGCATCGCAAGAGTGGAGGAACCCTTTTGTTGGGTGAGTGGAGCGTTGGGGGTGCAGCTGAGGGGCCCCCACCTGTGGGGGTGGGAGAGGCTCGTTCGCGCCGCCTCTCCCTCCCAGCGCACCCCACGCCGACACCTGGCGTTGATATCCGTGATGTCCGGACCAGGGGATAAGAGGGGGAGGGGGTCGGAGGCAGAGGCAAGACATCCCCCCCCGTGGCCTGCAAGGCGGCAGAAGAAGGGAATCGGGAGACCAGTACATTTTGAGCCCTCCACCCCACAGCTGATGGCGGTTAGCCGGGCCCCTCCCTGCCCGTGTCGAGGCCTCATCTTCCGGATGGGCGTAACCGTGGTCCTGTTGCACTTCGGGAGTTTCCGGAATGGGGGTAGGTATCTGCTGATTTGTATCTATTTCATGTTACCGTTAATGGGCGTGGCGGGCGGTGGGACAGACATGCTTGGAGCAGTGGGGGGTGAGCGGAGCATCATTGCCTCGCAATAGTGGACGAGACCTTTTGTCGGGTGAGCGCAGCGCCGCTGCATCGCAAGAGTGGAGGAACCCTTTTGTTGGGTGAGTGGAGCGTTGGGGGTGCAGCTGAGGGGCCCCACCTGTGGGGGTGGGAGAGGCTCGTTTGCGCCGCCTCTCCCTCCCAGCGCACCCCACGCCGACACCTGGCATTGATATCCGTGATGTCCGGACCAGGCGATAAGAGGGGGAGGGGGGGGTCGAGGCAGAGGCAAGACATCCCCCCCCCATGGCCTGCAAGGCGGCAGAAGAAGGGTCTCTGCTGATTTGTATCTATTTCATGTTACCGTTAATGGGCGTGGCGGGCGGTGGGACAGACATGCTTGGAGCAGTGGGGGGGTGGCGGAGCCTAGCTACCTCGTGGCTGCCGTAACGTCAAGCTTGGCTATTGGTGAAATTGTTTTTGATGGTAAAATGATGTGACTCCTGCAATGTGTCGCTTTTGCGGAACAGATATATGATGTAATTGTGTTGTTAATGTTACGGTGTACATGTAAAAAATGATGCATAAGTGTTGCACGGGCATTGTAGATACTCTCCTATGTGTGCTTAGCAATTTCAAGTCACTTCCCCCGGGTTCATGTGCCTTGTAAATACGTCCCCATGTGTGTCTGGTCATTTGAAGTCATTTTCCTTGTAGTGTAAGGCCCTTGTAAATACGCCCCCATGTGTAAAATTAATTAATTTGCCCTTAAATGTTGCGTTTTCGGTAATTTTACCGAAAATGCAAGATTGAAATGTGGGTAGCCAATTTTCCATTGGCACATGGCTTTCAGAATCGGTATTTTACCATGGAATACAAATCCATGGTAAAATACCGATTCCTGTGTACATGCACATCTGTGCATGTACACATATGCCATGTGACAGATAGACGTGTCCTTAGGGCATGTCTGTGTGCCACATTGCACACATGCCCGTTTTGGGGGTGCTAGATGGTGTCAAAGTGATACCCCCTGCACCCTTGACAAATTCGGTATTTACCGATTCGGTAAATACTGAATCGGTATTTGAATTCAATCCTATGTGCTTCAAGGCCCATAGGATTCAATAGGAAATACCGATTCAGTATTTACCGAATCGGTAAATACCCAATTTTTAAGGAATTGGTAATAAATCAGATGTTGGTACTTACATCCCATTTACCGATTTTGAAATACCGAATCGGTAAAATTCGGTAATATTCGGTATTTCAAAATCGGTAAATGTGATTTACCTACATCTGGCCCTAGGTGTATTATTGTTTTACATAAAATGTTTTAAAACTTTGTTTGAAATGAAATGCATGCACACTTAGGGCCAGATGTAGGTGGTCGTTTCAGGCCATTTACCGACCGGTTACGGACGTTTTCGGCCGTTTCCGATCGTTAAATGGCAAATCGGTATGTAGGGGCTTAAATCCAAGGCCACGTGTAGGTAAATCTACATTTACAGAATCGGAAAAATTATTTGTTCGGTAAAATACCGAATCGGTAATTTTACCGATTCTGTTAATTTGTTATGTAGGGGGGAGTCTTCTGAGTCCCAAAGGCCTTAACGAATCGGTATTTTAGCATGAAATCAAACTTCATGGTAAAATACCGATTCCGGTGTGCATGCACATGTGTGCTCGCACACCTATGTCATGTGAAAGGCAGACCTGCCCTTAGGGCTGGTTTGCTTGCTACATGGCACCTGTGCCTGTTTTGAGGGTGTCAGAGGGTGTCAAAGTGATACCCCCTGCATCCTTGTGTATACTTTTTTTTTTTTATAGCATTGTCGAATCTAGTTCTTACTGTTATTGATTTACTGTTTGGTAATAGTGGTTAATAACATTTTTTATTATATTTCACCACAGATTCAACTGCAGATTATTTGGGAATTAGACAATGCCGTCTAAGGATAGAATTCGAAAGGCTACAAAACGTCAAAGACAGCTTGACCCCGGGAGCTGGCCGCTTATGTCGGGTGCGATCTCAGGCTAAACCAGTGCTATAAGACTTGGGGAGGGGGTCGGAGCCAAGCGTCTTCTCCGAGTCCGTGCCATCACACCGCCCCTCGGGGGCCTCCGTCAAGCGGTTTAGGGAGGTACCATATCACATTGTTTTCAAATGCAGTCAGGTCCACAAACGGCCCCCACTTACTTTGAGAATAGTGAAGTGTTACAAGCGCTGCTCAGAACTCTGAAGTATGGCACCCAACATCCAGGACTTATGCCATTTGTGCAAGGCAGTGACATCGAAGCAACTCAGGGACCAAAACCATGAACGAACACTCATGTATTAAAATTTTAGTATTGATGCTTGACTGAGGCCAAGGAGATCAGAGTGCATGAGTCTCATGCTCGATCAATTGAGCTAGCCGGATCGGGCAACAAAAAGTATAAAATAGTTATGTAAATAGTTATTTAATAAAATGTTTTACCCTGTTACTTTGCTGGTGTGTTGTATATATTTATAATATTTGCATAGGGTTTGTCGTTGTTTTGGGTGGGGTGGGTGGCGGAGCCGAGCTGTCTTGCAGCCATCATCGTGTGGAGCTCAGTTCATCTCACTAGTTTCGTATTTCGCATGAAGGGTTGTTCTTAATGTTTCTATTTTAGCTAGGTCAAAAAGAGATCCCATTAGTGGCCTACTGATTTTGCTCGATTCCTTTTGTTTTTTTACACGATTTTTCACTATCTGCAAAGACTAAACAGAGTATTGCGACTCTGTGCTTGTTTGTAAATAGAGAATGAACCAAAGAGAACCAATTCTCAAACAGTAAATGCTTGGATAACAATCAATCAAATGGAGAGAGAAGCAGACACGACGGATTAGAACGGGGGCAAAGGCCTGCGTTAACTACCCTTCACTATCTGCAAAGAGAGAGTACTACTAAGAGAAAAGAGGGGGGGGCAGCGTTCAAAGCACATCAGCGTGCATAAACACGAAAAGGTTTTGACCTATCATGTACTTGACATTTGACTGCTTTTGATATTTGCTATTAAAAAACCATTGAAATTCACAGAAAAAAACATAGGTTTTAGGCCATATATAGTTAGGGATTAGCATTTACAAAACCTTAATTTACTCGCACAAAACCATAGAAATTCGCATATATAGTTAGATGCAATAACTATATATCGCGCACCCGCAATCCACTGCTGATGATGTCACATATTACATCATTCATGACATGGTCAGTGACATCACTGATGACATCACTGATGACATCTGTAATGACATCACTGATGACATCACTGATGACATCTTAAATGACATCACTGATGACATCACTGATGACATCTCATTTGACATTACTGATCACATCACTGATGATATAATTTATGTGGTAATACAATGAACATCTTCAGACTCTAATATAACCGTAGATACAATCAGTGTAAACAGACACTCACAGACTGTCACTTATCCATGGAGTTACTCACACACCTAGTCAGTCATGCAAAGAATCAATCACACCTCCATTTTCTCAACTATACAGTTATACACATCTTACTTATTCAAACATATACTAACACATATTTGCTCTCTTATACAATCCCTGATACATGTTCACAATGATCCATACAGCCACTCACACATTCACTGGCTCTTAGGCACAGTTATTTATATATGTCAGCTCTCACATGTACTGTGTTTTACATATGTACTTACTTTGACATGTAGCACTGAGATATCCATTCACTCACCAATACACTCGTACACAGTCAACCACCCATACAGCTGTTTCCACATGCAGTTTTGAACCCATAGATCTAGTGAATCAACTGTTCACACATGTATGCACAGAGTCACACACCTCCCAGCCACCCCCACACACACACTCACTCTCCCATACAAATACTTGGGCAACTAATCAATAACCCATATAGTTACTCATATAGCTACTGATCAACACATGCAGCAGTTCATAGAACAACAGATATAATGATGCACAAATTAAGACAGTTTAGTCACTTACCCATGCACTCAGTGAGACACATTTAATCACTCTCTCATACAGTCAGTCATGCACCTACTAAATCCTTCATCCAGACACTTATACATCCACTCATTCTTCAATATGTAAGACATATTTTAACTTTACAGAAACATACAGTCACTGGATGATGTCATCAGTGATGTCATCAGTGATGTCACTGACCATGTCATGAATGATGTAATATGTGACATCATCAGCAGTGGATTGCGGGTGCGCGATATATAGTTATTGCATCTAACTATATATCCGAATTTCTATGGTTTTGTGCGAGTAAATTAAGGTTTTGTAAATGCTAATCCCTAACTATATATGGCCTAAAACCTATGGTTTTTTCTGTGAATATATATATATATAAACAACCACATATGAGAAAAACATCATGCCCACTAGGGCAAGACTTTGAAACTATTAAGTCCATCTAAAAACATTGGGAGATAATGTATGCACGCAACTGCACTAATGAACTATAAATGGACTAAATTAAATACAAATAATATATTTAAAACTATGCATAAACATGTGGTTTCAACATGTAATAACGCTGTGCTAATAACTGCAACTTTATTTTACAACCACTTGGTTAATACCGAGTAACAATGTAACGCTGTTAGTATTTCGATTATGTTGTTTGATCACATGCGCACAAAAAATATGTTTGTATCACTTTAAAGGAATGGCAATGGATGAGATCTCGACTCGTGAGCAAGAAGTCGGCTGACTTCGAAACGCGTAGGGTAATTTTCCTTGTGCCTAAATAAACCCTTTTGCGCACTATTGGGGCTCCGACTCTGGTTTTCTGGTTTTCTGTGTAAAGAAAAGTATCCAGGAGGAGATTGAATATATATATATACGTGATCAAGCCGTTTGTCGGCGAAACGCGTTGTGGATTAAACAGCACTGGCTTTATTTTGGTGTCTCCGTGTTGTTTCCTGAGAGCGTGGGTATTGGACTTTGGTTTATTGAACATATATATATATATATATATATATATATATTCTTTACCACACCAAACTTCCAATCAAAGAAGGCGCTGACTCCGTGAATCTCAGTTCAAACGTTTTATTTCATGTTCAGTTTCTGCTCAGACGCGTTTCGGCGGCTTTCTCCCGCCTTGCTCACTAACATCTGTGTGCTTAATCATGGCATATATATACATGTTAAGTACGTCATGTGATTCATAAGTCAATCAGTTACAACTGGCTGTTGCTATGGTGAACATGGTTACACCCCGTGAATTAACATAGACAAGTTGGTGACTTGCACATTTCAGTTTCATGTTAGTCTTTCTTCACTTGTTATTGTTAACATATATTAAACATTCAATTTATGAATTATAAAATGGAAATAAAATTACCATGTGCTCAAATAAACACTTTTTAAATTACGTGTAACTTTAGTTGCCCTTTTAAAATGTCATCTCTTGCGTTAACCAATGCATTAAGTCTGTATAATATTTGTTTACAGAAAACATGGCCCCTGGTGTCAAAACATGTGCATAACTTACAATCCATGATTGGCTAGTGCCTGCTATGTCGGGAGTGAGTGGGTCTGTAATTGGGTGCTCATGACGGAGGTGAGAGCACAAAGGTTTCACTGATGTAGGAGGCCGGTGATTTGTGTGTTTCAAATCGGCCCGGTGATACATTTCGTGCAGCGCACTGATCGCGGTGAGTGTTTGATCAGTTTATCCTTTCTGCTATGTTATTTCCAATTCATGGCCAGTGTATATTTAATACTAGGGTTATATAAGGATGGCCTGATCTGGTGTGTCACAACTGCGAGCTGCTCTCTATAAAAAGTTTTTACAGTCGAGCGTGTCCTCTGACAATTATTGAGGATTAGTCGGACCCGTTCAGAAACCTACTCTAAGATTAAGAGAACGTAGAGACGTGCAGATATGGGGCTCTATGTTCGAAAGAGGTGGCGTGAAAGTGGGGTGAAGTGAAGTGTATGACTTTAAGCATAACCATTATTTACATGTGAGGGATATACGTGGATACAAATTAATAATAACAACAGATGTTCTAGAGTGGTACTAGGGAAAGACTTGGAGGACACACATGCTGGTTTATATATGGACAATTGGACACTCAAAGCCTCATCTGCATTCAAATCTGACGGGATTTGGGAGTTTAAGAGAATAATATATCTCGACTCCAGGCGGCGTAAAGCTAGTTTACGATTCCCGCCTCTGACATTTCTGGGTATGCTGTCGATGACGAAGTAGGTAAGCCCTGCTGCATTTCCTGCATGAATTTCATGGATGTGCCTGGCTACTGGGTAAGCTTGGTCTTCGTTTGCAATCGCACGTAGGTGCTGTAGAATTCTTATGTGTACAGGGTGGATGGGGGATCCCACATATCTTTTACCACATTCACATGTGAGCACGTACACTGCAAACTCTGTTTTGCATGAGAAGAGTTCCCTGATCTTATATGGAAAACTTCTAAAAGGTACATCCACGTTAGTGGTGTTTATACCGTGGTTGCAGGCTTTGCATTTACTGAATTTTCTAAACCCTTTTTGAGATTGTAGCCAGTTCGTTTATTTTTTAGAGCAGGGGCATTGCAGACTAGTTCGCTGCGCATCGACTTGGCTTTTCTAAATGACACCAGAGGTGTTTTAGCCACTGTCTGACCTATGGTTGGGTCATTACGGATCAGTGGCCAGTGCCTGGTTAAGATTTTACGGAGATTCGTGTGGTATCGGTTGAATCCTGTTATCAACCTCGTGGTTGCCTTTCTTGTTTACAACTGGATTTCTCCGTTAGCTTTGGGAACAATAGTTCATGTTGGGTTTTTTGCTACACTGTGCTTCAGAATTGCTACAAGTTTTGGTAGTATATCCCCTTCGCTGGAGTCTCGAGAACAGGTTCTGTTTAGCTTCACTCAGTCCCTCAGTGGTGCTACAGTTACGTGTCATTCTAAGACATTCTGCATAAGGGATTGATTGTTTCAGGGGCGTGGGGTGGAAACTGTGGGCGTGCAGAATCGCATTGCCTGCTGTTGGCCTGCGGTAGGTTCGGGTTTGAATTTTGTCATGTTGAACATACAATTCTACATCTAGGAACTGAATTGTTTCTGCGCTGGTATTGCAAGTGAATTTCAAATTTAATGCATTTTCATTCAAACCTTCAGCAAATTTCATTGCACTCTCCACACTGCCCTCCCACGAAATAAAAATGTCATCAATGAATCTTTTGTAGATGATCACATTGCTGGTCATGATTTGTGGGTATAGTGGCCAGAGTACCTGCTCCTCCCACCAGCCCATATGCAGATTCGCATAGCTGGGGGAGAAGCAAGTTCCCATGGCTGATCCTTGAACCTGTTTGTAGTGTAGTCTATCGAACATGAATGTCTTGTTCGTAAGGCACCATTCAGTCATTTCAAGCAGCATTTTTGTATGTTCAAACAGGTGTATCGGTCTTTTACCCAGATAGTACTTTCTGGCATTAAGGCCGTCTTTATGCCTGATGCTGGTGTAGAGAGCTCGGACATCCAAAGTCATGAAAAGATACTGCTCATTCCACTTAACATCATATATCTTAGTTAGGAAATCACCTGATTCTTTCATGTAGGCAGGAAGCTTTTTTACTTCTGGTTGCAAGAAGTAATCTATAAAAACACTGGTGTTCTCAAACAAACTTCCAATTGCATATATTATAGGTCTTCCAGGTGGTGTTTTGTCATTTTTGTGTATCTTGGGAATGAGATACAATTGTGCTGTTACAGGATAGTCATTTTTTAGAAACTCAAATTCTTTTTTACTCAGCAACCCTTTTCCTCGCCACTTGTACAGTTCGTTATGGTATTTCTCTTGTATACCTATCACGTTTGTGGGGGTGATCCTTATGTAACATTCTCGGTCTTGTAGTTGGCTTTGTGCTTCCTTATTGTACATTTCCAGGGGCCACAAGACTATGCTGCCCCCTTTGTCAGACCACTTCACCACAATGTCGGATCTTGCCTTGATTTTTGTCATTACATCATTGCATTTGCGTGTGTGATCTTGGTTTTGGAGATTTCGTTGTTTTTTGCTCAATACTGACAAATCTTTCAGATCTTTTGTTACACACTCAGAGAAAAAGTCTAGTCCATCTTTAGGCATTGCTGGCATAAATACTGATTTTGGTTTGAATCCTGTTTCTATTTTTTGATAAATGTCTATGTCAGATCTCATGGCTGCCCCGCTTGGTGTAACTGCATCATTTGCATCTTCGTTTTGATTTTCTAGATCTATCATGATTTGTAAGGTTTCCATGTGTGCCACACTCAGCATTTGGTTAGGGTCATTCGTTTTAGGAGTCTCATGGCTATTTTGACTTAAATTGGAGAAGTATTTCTGTAGTTTAAGTTTTCGGACATACAAGAACAGATCAATGCGTGTTTGAGCATAATCAAAGTTAGTATTTTTGCAGAACGTTAAACCCAGCGATAAAATTTCCAGTTCTCTAGGTTATAGTTCCAAATTAGATAGATTTATAACTGTTTATCATTAGTTGTGTCTATCATCGGCGTCTGTTGCGTCTGTATTTTTGCTTGCTTTGTTTTTGCACCTGTTGTCCCCCATCTCCTGTTTTTTCTCCTCCTGCTTTTTATTGACGTTTTTCGTTCGATCGATTCCTCCCCCCACCCTCTTCCTGGTTTGGCGGAATCTGTGGGCGCAGTGTTCTGAGGCGCTGTAGACGTAAAAAAGCCAGTTCTTGTGCTGGGGAGGGTGCCGGACCAGATGTCTCTGTGCTCTGATTGCTCTCATTGTCAGTCTCATATTCAGAACTGATCTCGTTTTCACTCTGCTCTGTAGGCATCGCTTGTCCTTTCTCTGCAGCTACCAATGGTTGCCGTCTTATTTGGTCGAATTTCCTCGCATACGTATAGATTCTACCGTTCATGTAGTCGTTGCGATCCCTCTGGAATTTTATCGCTTTTCTTTCTGTGATTTCGGTTTCATGGTTTTCCAATCTTATTTTTATTTCTTTCATTCGCTCTGCAATCTCATCTTTGTTCTCTTTTGTATCCAGTTCTTTTAGTATTTCCTCTATGCGGGTGATCATTTTTTCTCTGTCACTCAACGCAAATTTGATGAGGATTCTCAACATATTTTCCGATGATTTCGCGCTATTATCAGCCCACATTTGTAGCATCTCTGGGTCGGGGTCCTCGTAGGTGGGTGCCACTAAGATTCTCAGGCCTCGCGGAATTCTCCCCACATCCAGATATCTGGTGAGGGATTTCACTTCCCACCACTTCGCTACTTCCTTTTTACGCAATTTCTCCAATTCATTTAGTAGTTTTTTTGTTTCATCTTTTTCAGTTGTGTGTGTTTGAGCACCTGAGCCGGTCTTTTTGCCTTTGCCTGTGTCCGTGTCAGTAAATATATCCAGCGCTGCCTCCTCTCTTTTCTTTTCCCACTCAGCAGCCATACTGATAGTTTCTCAGTTAGATGTTAGCGTTTGCACAGATTCACTGCCCGTGTGATTATTTGCGCCACAACGGGGCTCACTCTCCCTTGAACCACAGTCTTTTGCCCGCTCCCTGCTACTCTCAACGGGTATCGTCTTACCTGGAAATCTCCGACTACTCTCCAGCGATCGTAGATCTCCGGGCAGCGGATCCACGATGATTTTTCAGGTTACTCGGGTCCCTTCTACATTCCGGTTCTGGGGGGCACTGTGTGTCTTTTTCCAAAAGTTCAACCACAAGATGTCCTTATCACCACAGTGCAGCCAAATCGAGGAGGGTCAGCGTTGGGTTTACAGGACTTAAACCCCTTGTATTCTTTACCACACCAAACTTCCAATCAAAGAAGGCGCTGACTCCGTGAATCTCAGTTCAAACGTTTTATTTCATGTTCAGTTTCTGCTCAGACGCGTTTCGGCGGCTTGCTCCCGCCTTGCTCACTAACATCTGTGTGCTTAATCATGGCATATATATACATGTTAAGTACGTCATGTGATTCATAAGTCAACCAGTTACAACTGGCTGTTGCTATGGTGAACATGGTTACACCCCGTGAATTAACATAGACAAGTTGGTGACTTGCACATTTCAGTTTCATGTTAGTCTTTCTTCACTTGTTATCGTTAACATATATTAAACATTCAATTTATAAATTATAAAATGGAAATAAAATTACCATGTGCTCAAATAAACAATTTTTAAATTACGTGTAACTTTAGTTGCCCTTTAACCCCTTCCATGCTCATGACGAGCTCAGCTCGTCATGAGGCACAGTTGAGCTGTGCTGATGACGAGCTGAGCTCGTCATGAATATGGAGCTTTCCAATTTCCAGCACAGGGGAAAAATTAACCACAGCAGCGATGTGGTTAAAATGTCATCTCTTGCGTTAACCAATGCATTAAGTCTGTATAATATTTGTTTACAGAAAACATGGCCCTTGGTGTCAAAACATGTGCATAACATACAATCCATATATATATATATATATATATATATATATATATATAAATATATATATATATATAAGGATTATATATATATATATATATTATATATATCTTCTCCTGTCATCCTGTGCTTAGAAGAGGGTTAGTTCACCTGAACTTTTATTTGCGCAGACAGCTTTTCAGACAAACGATTGTAAAGACATCGTGACGCGTTTCGAGGCATCATGCTTCTTAATCATAGGGTGATGTGGTTAGTACGCGACTGTGCATTTGTAGCTCTTTTGATCCCACTCTGCATGCCGTCTTCACATGAGTCTTTGCATAGCATGCTGGGCATTGTAGTGCTATTCAGATGCCTTGGGTGGCCCGTCGTGTACTAAGACTTTGAAAGTCATTATTTTAGTCTATTTGAGCCCTCCAGTGGGCCTCCATCTGAAACGTTGTCCGTTAATGAAGCAAAATCCTGGCGCCGCTCATTACGCCAGCATGATTCCGGCATGCAAACCTGCTATTTCTTCACGTGAGCGGTGTATCCTCCCACGGCCGGACTGCCGTCAAAAAACATCTTCTCCTGTTGTCCTGTGCTTAGAAGACGCCACTCCACAAGGGTTAGTTCACCTGAACTTTTATTTGCGCAGACAACGTTTCAGACAAACGATTTTAAAGACGTCCTGACGCGTTTCGAGGCATCATGCCTCTTAATCATGGGTGATGTGGTTAGTACGTGACTGTGCATTTGTAGCTCTTTTGATCCCACTCTGCATGCCGTCCTCACCTGAGTCTTTGCATAGCATGCTGGGCATTGTAGTGCTATTCAGATGCCTTGGGTGGCCGGTCGTGTACTAACACTTTAAAGTCATTATTTTAGTCTATTTGAGCCCTCCAGTGGGCATCCGCCTGAAACGTTGTCCGTTAATGAAGCAGAATCCTTGCGCCGCTCAACACGCCAGCATGATTCCGGCATGCAAACCCGCTATTTCTTCACGCGGGCGGTGCATCCTCCCACGGCTGGACTGCAGTAAAAAAAAATCTTCTCCTGTTGCCCTGTGTTTAGAAGACGCCACTCCACAAGGGTCAATTCACCTGAACTTTTATTTGCGCAGACAGCGTTTCAGACAAACGATTTTAAAGACGTCCTGGCGCGTTTCGAGGCATCATTCCTCTTAATGATAGGGTGATGTGGTTAGTACGGGACTGTGCATTTGTAGCTCTTTTGATCCCACTCTGCATGCCATCCTCACGTGAGTCTTTGCAGAGGATGCTGGGCATTGTAGTGCTATTCAGATGCCTTGGGTGGCTCGTCGTGCACTAACACTTTAAAGTAACATTACAGTTAGGAATTAGCCTTTAAAAGAACCTTAAAAGGGGGTTTGGCTAAAATGGCGGCCTGACCAGACGTGTCCCACGAGGCTCCCCGGCCCTGAACCCCAAATCGCAGATGTATGACGTTACAACGCGTGCTTTTACCACGCATGCCTTTACAAAGCGTTTTTTACATTGCAAACCTTTACAACGCATAGCGCTTAGAGGTGCTGGATAGTGAAAAGTTTAATTTTCTATTCCAACTCCAGTCCCCGTGGACACTAGGGAAGGTGTTGGATAGAAAATTAAACATATTCTCTATCCTAGAGCGCCCCCCCAGCGCAATGCGTTGTAATGGTTTGCGTTGTAATGCCTGCGTTGTAATGGTAGTGCGTTGTAAAAGTTTCGTTGTAAAGGTTGTTCACCCCTAATCGCCCATTGAGCAGAGTGATCTGCCCCTTGAAATCACGTATTTTACAGCCGGGGGAACAACGCCCTGCCCCGGTGCTCCTCATCTGAAAATCTGAGCTGCGTCACCCACCAGAGCTGTGGGGTGTACAGCGAGAGCTCCAGACGTCGTGAGGCAGCGAAATGGCGGCAGTGGGTGCTCGGCGCCTGGAGTGACCCCTGCGCCCTTCGGTCTGGTACAGCACGAGCGGAAGGGCGCGCCTGGCTGCCGCCACCCGAGGTACAGCGGACAGACGGCCCGGGCTTCCCTCGGCTGGCGTACGGCCGAGGCGGACAGTGGTAGCACCAGTTGGCAGCCAGGCGGCTGAGCCACTAGAGCCCCCGGCTTCAGGCCTAGCTTCCGAGGAGGACGATGCGGAGCGGCGGCTCCTGCGTCCCGAGTGGGTGCGGGCCCTCCGGAGAGACATCGGATCCCCGGCCTCGTGGATAGTGGCTGGTCTCACCACCTGGAGAACAGGCCTGTGCAGAGGTGAGCGGGATAGACAGCGGCGGAGACGGAGAACCGGGCCTCAGTCCCTGAGAGGCCCCGGCTGCTGACCTGGGGTCCGGGACAGATGGGATTGCTGCGAGCCAGTGATCGGGCAGCCCCACGCACTGGTGACTAATCCCGAGACCCCCAGCTTGCTCGACCTCTCAGGCGGAACCCTGCAACTCGAGGCCCAGGCTCCGGGCCTACTGTGGGGGTACCCCGGCGACCGCTGACATAGCACCATACCCATGGCGGAGTGATCACCACCCATACACCGGAGGCCCACCCTGGGAGACATCCAGCGGCCGCTGCTTACCCTGGGGCACGGGCCCGGGCCGAGGACCATCGGACTCCTCTTCTACGGCTGGCCCTTCGCTGGTCAACCCTCGCACTGGGGGCCCACCGGGGGAGAACGGAACACCCTTGAGGACGCAGCGCAGCAGAGGCGGCCCCTCCGGGCTTAGCATCTGCCCCGGCGGGCAGGCCGCGGGAATTACGGACCCGAGGAGGGAGTCCCCACGACACTGTACCCTGAACTTCGGCACGGACACGGGGGCACTTGCTCATTGATCACAGAGGCATAGCGGACCCGGCCTGGCGCTGACCGGCTCTCAGCCCTTCCGAATGGGCAGGAATACCTGGAGGTCCCCCAGTGGCTTGGGCATAATAAGTTTTCGGACTCCGACACGGACCCACGGGCCTAGCGAATCCTGTCCCCGACATCGCCGTAGTGAACCCCGCAGCCTCCCGGAGTGCCCCACCCGGACATTAAGCGATTACAAAACTCCGGCGACATGGCTAACGCGGGGCGCAAAGGATCCCGCAACATTGTGGACATGCTCCACAAAAACGCTCCAAAAGGAGAGAAGGCCCTGGTGACATCATCCCCGAAGGCGCCTGTCGGCGCCCAAGGCCAGGATGATGAGACTGCTCCCATCACAAAAGCCTTCCTTGCCTCCCACTTTAATACCCTGAGGGACGACTTTCAAGCCCTGAAGCAGGAACTGGCGGGGGAGCAGCGGGAGCTCCGCCGGGATGTGGATGGCCTGGGGGAGCGCGTGGCAGCGATGGAGGAAGCGGACCAGACCCGCAGCATGGAAGTAGAACGGCTGCAACAGGAGATCCTCTGTTTTCAGGAACAACAGGTAGACCTACAAGCGCACTCGGAGGATCTTGAGAACCGCTCTCGGAGGAACAACATACGAGTCCGGGGAGTTCCGTTGAAGTCTGAGGGGAACAGCGTGGTCAATTACCTACACAAACTGTTCCGAGAGATCCTTGGGGAGTCCGGTGAGTTTGACATTCGTATTGACCGCGCACATAGAGTCGGATTAGCCCCCCCTCCAGACATACTGGCTTTCCTCCCTGATTTTTCACTGAAGGAACGTCTTTTGAGAGAGGCCCGATCGAAACAACCAATCCATTTCCGGGGAGACCCCGTGGCCCTCTTCCATGACCTCTCCACCATTACCCTGCAGAAACGAAAGGCCTTCAGAGTTGCCACAAACTTCCAAAGGGACAGCGGAGTGCCATACTCCTGGGGTCACCCGTTTTGCCTCATTTTCAAGTGGAAGGGGTCACTACACCAACTCGGATCAATCCGAGAAACATGTGCGTTGCTAGGCATTGAAATGCCGGAGAAAGCTAGATCTAGAGAGGCCTCCCCAAGTAGGTCACAGGACGGGCCCGCACGACGCTCCAGAGATGGGTGGCAGACTGTGCGATGACGACGATCCCCCAGGTCTCTTCTGAGGCCTGACCCCATCACGGCCGCCCAAGAACGAGAGGCGGCGGTACAGGAGGTGGTTGACAACCCAGCGACCAAACTGTAAGCTGTTATTAACAAGGGGTATGCATTCATGCTATAGCAAAGTCTGGGGGGAAGGGCAGGGGAGCCGCTGAGTCAGCCACTGCCACGTTACCCTCCACATTGACACTCTATGGACCTGAACTCTGTTCCAGTAGGCCAGAGACTATGGGTAGTTTTTTGCGGGGTTGCAATAGGAGGGACTGGTGGGAGGGCGAGGGAGTTGGGGGGGAGTTGGTTAATGTTGGGGTAGGAGATTGGGGCAAGATGGGTTGAGGGGTTGATCGGGTTGGGAATGGGATGGGGGGAGGGCTCGAGGGGGGAACCAGGGTGGGCCGTCCAGTGCTCTCTGCAGGTCTCAGATCCCTGGGATGCAACTCTGTGCCGCCCACCATCAGGGCGGGGAAACAGCGTTTTAGACCCCACTATTATACATGCCACCTACGACCTTTAAGGTTTTGACCCCTAATGTGAGGGGAGTAAATAACCCAGTAAAATGGCGTGCAATACTGTCCCACTTGGAAAGTACCCAGGCAGACATTTGCCTATTGCAAGAAACTCATTTGCTGTCACGCGACTGCCACCGTCTCCGCTCCCACAAATTCCCGACTCAATTCTTCTCCTCTGGACACAACAAGACGGCAGGGGTAGCAATTCTAGTGGCATGGCACGTTAAGGGGGAGGTCCTACACAAAGGCGCAGAACAGAAAGGGAGGCTGCTAGCTTATCGATTTAGGATAGGAGGCCTCACGTTCACGGTTGGGTCCCTATACAGCCCTAATGAGAACCAGGAACAATTTTTCCACTCGGCCCTAACTGACATTGCGGATACACCAGAAATCTCATACAGGGCCCGACACTCAGCATAACACACGGGGCTAACGGAAACGCTTACCAAGGTATCTACTTACTGGTACTACACCCCAGAACGGATACATGAGATGGACCGCACGAAGTCCAGCATGTGTTGGAGGGAATGTGGGCACATAGGCACACTATCGCACATTCTGTGGGACTGCCCGCTTTTACACCCTTACTGGAAGCAGGTCCTAGATGATGTGGAGACTCACTTTAAAATCGAGCTACCTCGCTTCCCCGCTTACATTCTACTGGGTCTCCCTAACTGCCTGACATACCCCTTCCGCTCCCATAGGGGCCGTCAGATTGCTATCGCCCTGGGCTCTGCGGTGCAGAATATCCTTACACATTGGCGCACTACTACTGTCCCTTCCCTTACGGGGTGGTTACACAGGCTGTGGCATGTACTGGGAATGGAGAAGTTGTCCCTTACCTTAGCCGGAGACATAGATCAATTTGACGAACTTTGGCAGCCATTCCACTCCTTGTTGGCCACTGAATTCAGAGAAATTACCTGCCCGAGATATCTCCGCCTATTACGGCTCACTACGCCTGAAGGGTCCGATTCATGAACGGGGTCAGAATGGGAGGTCCCCACATGCTGGGAACGGGAAGAAATGGGGTAGGCTAGGCCGAGCACTGGACTCGGGGAGGGGGGACGGGAGGGGAAGGGGAGTTGGAGGTTGGGGGAGGGGGATTTTTCCAGAGGTAGTTTGTTCACTTTGTGCAGCACTGACTATACCGATTTAGCTCAACTAGCTGGACTACATTTGAATTGTCACCAGGAGAGCCTCCGAACCTTACACATGCCTCCGGCCGTTGCAGGTACATGTCACCTATGCAATGTATGTTCTGTCTCTTTGTGCTGCCTCAATAAAAATGATTTAAACCTAAAAGAGCCTTAAAAATTAACTGGAGAAAACCATAGGTTTCAGGGACGTTATAGTTAGTTGGACATTTCACTCGTACCAAACCAGATAAATTCCACTGTTATAGTTAGTTCAGCTAACTATATCTCAAACTTCCAGTTAGTGCCACAGGACTGCCTTGCAGAGAGATGGTCCGAGGCCACCCCCGTTTTACACCTTTCTGCAACGCAACTCTGGGGCACTTACTGAAGGTACCTGGTGAAGAAATTACATCTAAAAAAACAGGCATTTACTAAATATATTAAGAAAATTAAAAAAATTCCTTCTAAATATATAGAAATAGAAGTTCTAAATTGTTTAATAATCATATAAATTATTTAATTGTTTTACATTTTTCATACATCTAACTTTTTCTTGGTTAATTAACAATGTTGATATTAAGATTTTTATATTTGTTCTAAATTAATAGGGTTTTCCAAATATCTAATGTGTTTGAAGTGAAATACTTTCCCTACTGTTGCTTAGACTGGAGTGGGAAGAGTATATTTAACCCCTCAGAAATCCGACGCTTTCCTTATTGTTGTACAGACTGGAGTGGGAATGGAAAATGTGTAAGGATCCTAGTGTTGTTTCTGCAGGAGTGTCCCGGAACTGAAGACAGACCCAACTCCTCCCACCTTCACCTATTGCGTCTATCAAACTCTACACCACAATGGTGATATGGAGGGAAAGGAGGGAAAAAAACAAGGAAAGGAAAAAGGGAAGAGATTCCTTGGACTGGATGAGTCTTCAATCTGGCTTGTAGGACGCAGGCACTAAAAAGAAGGATATTGGTCAATACACAATAAGAGAGACAAAACAAAACAGGCTATTCTTTCATAAGTTTACCTAAGGTCTTCTTGCAGGTTCCCAGAACACAGGTTACTAAAATCTTCTCACAGGATTCCCCAAGAGATTGGACCAGACACTATAACTATTCTAAGCAGCCTAAATAGATAAAGAAAAGATATGTAAGTATGTGTGAATCTGCTTAATGCTTTACAGTATGACACTAAAACCTAATAGACGTCTCACCCTATACGGTTTATCTGCAATAGGCGTAGGTCTAAGGAATCCGAGAATCTCTCAGTTAACATGTGTGGTCTGAAACATATAAAGCATGGTAAGCTCACAGGCGCATTCATCTGGAAGAAGTAATATAAAATTAGCGCAGAGTGCCTTTACAAGTTCTTCAGGACTTCAGAGCTGTGACGGGAGCCTGTCTCCTAGACTGCAATGATATCCAAGGAGGGCAAAATTATAAGGGGAGATGCCAATAACGTAGTGCGGACTTCAGCTACCACAATGCCCCATGAAAAGCTGACGGAACTGCACTACCCAAATCCAGCCGGACGACGGAACAGCAAGTCCGGCCGGCCGGCGGAACTCAGAAGAAACAGTCCGGTCAGCCTACGGGAATCGTGGAGAAGAAAGCCGGTACAAAGCAAAATCAAAAGGGTGAGATTCCTCCGTTGCCGCCCTGGGAGCAAGAGCGGCCACACTGCTCGGGAGTTTCAATGGCTGCCAAGGTTGCGGTTCCTGGGGGGACAAAAAGCCGACAGGGGAACTCTCGGGCTGCAAAAACAACCGGGATCCACGGGGCTTTCCGGAACGCAGGAAAAGCGACAAGAACAGAACAGAGGGTGACGCGGCGAGGCGGAAGTGACGCGACGAAGAGTCGAGCACTAGAACGCGAATCGCCTCACACAGGGGAAGTCAGGCTTTTAATGTTGCCTGACCTCCTCGCACATGCGCTGTGCATGGCGGCCATCTTTAATGTGGAACTGGAACTGGCAATCGTGGCAAAATGTAGCCTCTTCGAAGTCCAATCCTCTACCTACTGTTGCACAGACTGGAGAGGGAATAGTAAATCTTACCCCTCCAGACTCCATTTCTTTCCCTACTTTTACCCCACTGAAAGCCTGCATTTTCACTACTGTTGCCAAAACTTGAATGGAAATAGTATATCTCGAATATTTTCCCTAATATTTTAAAAATATATCTACTGTAAATATGTGTTTACTTTTCTTCAATATTATTTGTTTTTGTATTATTAAATATGAAATGTGCATCATTAATTATCAATTAGTTCATTAATAATGCATACATAATTATTACTTCATTAACTTCCCACCTTATAGGCCTACAAACTCAACAGACCACACCTAAAATAGAAATAAAATAAAAAAGTGTTACACAATTTACATAATTGCTAAACAACTACATAATTAATAATTAATTATTCAACAATTGTTAAATAATTAGTTATTACTTAATTAACTTCCCACCCTTTAACCCTACAAATCCAGCAGGCCACACCTTAAACATAACTAAAAAAATATAACTGTAATAAAATGTACTTAATTAATAATCAATTAAATTAAGAATAAATTACTAGTTAATTATTAATTAAGTATTACTTAATTAACTTCCCACCCCTAGAAACCTATCAACCTGAATTACTATTTGCAATTAAATAAAAATTATATATCACTTAAAATACAAACTATATTTAGAAATGTTTACAAACAATAATGATACACAAAATGAATATAAGAACTAAAGCACATTAAGAGAATTAAAAGAAAATATTTTATGTACTCTGTTATTGAAAACGATATTAACAACAACAATAGTCTTAACAGCACTATTACTTACCCTGAAGAAAATGATATTCTTGACAACGATAATCCTGCATCACAATGTTTTTTATCACAATATTTATTTTACAATATTTCTGTCTCACGATAGTCACAACTTCTTATGTACAAATACCCTTCTAACTATGAGCATGGTCGGATATTTTCCCTGCAAAGAAAAAAAGAATAAAACTGTTTTAATGTGCAATTACACTGAAGTGTTACTTTTCTACATACGGGAATGTACAGATTTTACATTTGCAAATATAAAATACGTCTTACAGTATTGCTCATGAGAGCCTGCAAATGACATAGTTTTCCATGTGCACTTTTAGACTTTTTTGTGATCCATAAATAGCAGGCGTATTCCATCTTTAGCAGACAACCCATAGCACTAAGGGCCTCATTAAGATGGGGGTTGTACTTAGGTCCGATCGCCATCCATTCGGAAACAGGACAACTTAACTCCAGATCGACGGTCCCCAAGACGAATTAGGATAGGACCACCACAACAGCGGTCCCATGTCTATAATTTGATTGCGGCGGGTGCTGCGGGCTGCAGCACACGCAACAGTACAAAAAATAGATGTTACACATATCCCTGCACTAAATAGCAGGCACCATGCGGTGCCTGCCACATGGTGCAGGAATATGTAAAGGGGCACCATTGGTGCCCCCCAGGCCCATGTTGGAGACACATGGGGAAGGGGGGCCCACTACAGACCCCCAATGTCCCTTTCCCCCTGCCTTTTCATGGCAAGTTCACCGCCATGAAAGGGCCGGCAGAAAGGAACCTTGTTATACCTACGGTGGTGCCTGGCTGGCACCACCACCATTCTAGGTATTACTTCACCCTTGACAGACCGACAGACTCCATGAGCCCATCGGATCTGTGGCGGTCGGTCTCTCTGACCGCCAAAAAACCAGCTGCCATCGTTATGATGGTGGGCCATAAAGCAGTCACCGATGGCATTGGGACCTCCAAAGACAGGGCGACGGTGGCAGTCCCGCCGCCCTCGTAACAAGGCCCTAAGGGCCTAATTCCGTTGTTGGATGGACTAAAGACCGCCCAACTCCATCTCGGTCCCAGGCCCAACCGACCTCTGGTCCGCGGTCCTGACCACCTAATTAGGATGCGACCGAATTCCTACATTTCCCAAAGGGAGCATGTAGTAAATCCATAACCTGGCCATAACACATGCTCCCATAGGGAAATGAGAGGTGCTGTTCATCCCTGAATCCCGTGGAAGGCACCTCAACCATCAACCATAGGTGACCCCTCTTCCCCAAAGGAGAGGCCGCACACACAAGTGGACCTTGCTGGGGACCCACAAACACACTTTCGGGCATGGTTTCCATGTCGGACAGGCTGGCATGGAAACCATGCCAGAAACAGTGCATCGTAATCCCAAGGGCAGAATGCCTGCCCTCTGGGAATACAAGCTGCTTCTGACTGGCCGACTGGCTCCTTGGGCCGGTTGGAAGTCAGCCAGGATGACCGGCATGTTTAGTGTCCGACCGCCAGTATTGAAATGCAGTGGTCGGAAAGTAAACAGAGGAGCCAATTACGATGCGCATCGTAATCGCACCCTAAATGTCATATTTGCTAACATTTTCGGAGGCTGCTCATGTTGCACACAGCAACACTACTATTCAAAAAGCCCACGGATGCCGGGCAAATTTGCCCAAAACTTTGAGAAAGACTGCGGACCCCTGCTAAACCTGAGCCTAAATTTCTGGCGCTGCTGTTTAATCTGGCCCTCAGAGATCAATTTGCAGCCAGTTCATCAATCAACAGAATCTCACTGTGACATCTCACTTTTCTCTGGTTCCCTGTGCTCTCCTACCTTCAACACAAATCTTCCAAATGGAAATCAAAACATTTGTCAAATGTAAACTAACATAGAGTCCTTCAAAAGGACACTTGTTACCTACCCATTAACTGTGCACTATGCTTAACTACATACCATTTTGGCACAAATGTTCTTTCTTTTCTAAGTGCACCTGCCCAATGTATTTATCATTGCTAATGATACAGTGAAAAAATTGCATAGTGATACTATCTGCTAATGTTATAATTTCTCATTGACACTCTATGGACCAGATCCACAAAGAAATTGAAAAATCACAGAACTCTAGTATATTTTTTCCCGTATTAAATTTGAAGTTAAATGTATTGCAGTACTGTTACCGGATTGCATGCTAGTAGATCCCAAAAATAAAGCCCAATTTACACAGATATTAATTTCGAGCTAAGCTACCAGCACAACTAGCGTTCTTATCCATCACGTTTGCTTTTCACAAAAAGTAGTTTTTTACTCATAAAGATATTATTCACATATTCTTTTCATGTGAGCAAAAAGGACAAAAACTGGACTTTCTAAATTGCGGATGTACTAAGGGGCAGATTTACAAGCCCCTTGCACCTCTTTTACGCCGCCGTTGTGTCATTTTTGTGACGCAGCGGCGGTGCAAATCCAGCGCCATGCTGCGGGGTTTTTACAACGTGACGCATCTGGGAGATGCATCATGTTGTAAAGCCCTGCGCAACATGTAGGAATTCCAGCGTAGGGGGGGCGCTCCAGCACTTTTAAGGCCATGCTGCGTCAAAACCCTGCGGCTGCTTGAAGCAGGCGTAAGGATTGATGCAGCATTTTAAGGATAGGGCACCCCCGAGCCTGGCTGGAGCTGCGTCCAGCAGCTGCGTCCAGCAATGCAGCCAGCAATGCACCAACTTTATGGCAGCAGATACGTTGCGCATCTGTCCATTTTTGCCCCATGGTGCGCCGCATTGTAAATACGCAAAGAAGAGGGAAAGGCTGGGTCCTGTCTCTGACCGGCTTGGACCACTCTTAGAAACCAAACACAAGAAAGTGCCGGACAGTCTGAATAAATACAAACAAATGCACACCTAGTATGAATAATTGCTAGGTGGACAACCCATTAGTAATTGATCACTTGTATTTTATGGAAAAGTTTTTTTGAAACGTTTTTTGGCATCAAAAGATACACACCTCATTCACAAAAGTACACAAATGCATTGAAACCAAAACACAGTTCATAAAATTACAATATACACGTAAAATAATTGTGATTACAATAAACAACTGTGCTATGCCTCAAAATATAACGTTCTGATGAGGCACCAATCCTAAATTACAAATGAACAAGTGGACAGAGAAATGGAATACTAGCCTACTTGTTTCCACCACCACTAGATACGTGTTAATTTTAACATATGGTACAACAACATAGGAACACACAAAAAACTAAGCAGACATGTAGAATTTGTGCGAATTCTGTTCCTATTGTGCCCTAATATTTGCGGTATCTGGGTGGAGCAGGACGCCGACGCGTTTCGAACCCGTAGAATAAGTTGAGGGTTCTCCTCAGGACAAGGATTGGGGGTCGTTGTTGCTTATACTTGAAATGTCAGGAAACTCTCTGTGGGTTTTCCTTGATGGATACAACACTACGTAGTGTAAGGGGTGCCGATGTGCGTGAAGTCAGAAATTACGGGGGTTATGCCTTGTTGGGTAGACGTTGGTTTAAGTGCGCTACCTGTTCAGTGCAGCTTGGGTGTGCCGATGTGAAGACCGATCGAATCGCAAAAAACTTTCCGAACTACAGCGGCGGCTGCCGCTCGAGTTCGTGCACTTAAACCAACGTCTACCCAACAAGGCATAACCCCCGTAATTTCTGACTTCACGCACATCGGCACCCCTTACACTACGTAGTGTTGTATCCATCAAGGAAAACCCACAGAGAGTTTCCTGACATTTCAAGTATAAGCAACAACGACCCCCAATCCTTGTCCTGAGGAGAACCCTCAACTTATTCTACGGGTTCGAAACGCGTCGGCGTCCTGCTCCACCCAGATACCGCAAATATTAGGGCACAATAGGAACAGAATTCGCACAAATTCTACATGTCTGCTTAGTTTTTTGTGTGTTCCTATGTTGTTGTACCATATGTTAAAATTAACACGTATCTAGTGGTGGTGGAAACAAGTAGGCTAGTATTCCATTTCTCTGTCCACTTGTTCATTTGTAATTTAGGATTGGTGCCTCATCAGAACGTTATATTTTGAGGCATAGCACAGTTGTTTATTGTAATCACAATTATTTTACGTGTATATTGTAATTTTATGTACTGTGTTTTGGTTTCAATGCATTTGTGTACTTTTGTGAATGAGGTGTGTATCTTTTGATGCCAAAAAACGTTTCAAAAAAACTTTTCCATAAAATACAAGTGATCAATTACTAATGGGTTGTCCACCTAGCAATTATTCATACTAGGTGTGCATTGTAAATACGGCGCATCCATGGTGGCGCAGCCGTGACGCACAATAACTGGTGCATCCTTGCTGGTATGCAGGGATGCACCAGTTATTGTAAATCTGCCCCTGAAAGTTTTGTAACACCTCAAAAACATAATTGCTTGAGGATATTCACCAACATTTTCTCAGCCCATTGCAACCATGACATTTGTTGCAGACTTGCTCCTGCCAATTGCAAAAATAAATATATTTTCAGTGGTGGATAGGGCAGGTAACACCCAAAATTGATGTCAGAGTAGAGGAAAGGGTTCTCCACAAGGAAACATACATTGTGGTGAATCACAAAAAGGGTATTCAGTGTGACAATACCTCTTTTTGCATGATCACTCAATTATTTTATGAATTATAATGCTACTTTTTAACAATATGCAAACTGGGGAATTGCTGTCCAGCCTCCAGTCTGTGCTCTGACCCATAACACATATACAAAATCAATAATAATCCCTCACTGGCATATGAAATCTTCTAATAAGGCCATAATAATTGGTGTGAAAACATACTTATTGCATAAAATGTTGAGATGTCACCTGTGGACTGCTGCATTTATTTTGTGACCCACTAGTGTGACAAAGGAAAACATTGCTTCAGGTCTACCATAGTATCCTGTCAACAACCGTTTAAAACCTGCAAAGCAACCTGTTAAAATCATCTCATTCAACAAGTAAAAACCTCCCTTTTAAGTATTAGCAAGTCACTCCTATGTATGCCATTTAGTTGACAAGGTAGAGAGCATGGTATTTAAATATAGGACATGTAGAAAGTTATTGTTAACTCGTCCCTCTAGCCTATCTGTCCCATGTACATAATCAGAGTACTGTTTAAAATAATAATATTGCATTTCAGGAATGGGGCGAGCTAGATAAATAGTTAAACAAATATTTTAATAGTTAGTAAAAATCCACAGTGTCAAATGCTGCCTTCTAAGTTTGTTGAGCCACATGTAGCACTAGAGCGCACTTGAAAGTGAGAGAATCGGATGCCAGGACAATTCTTGTGCGTTCCCGTATGGTTGCAGAAACCCTGATTTAGTTTTACCAGACTTCAGTTGCAGGGTTTGTTGTGTGTACAGTAACTGCTTCAGTTGGATTTCATAGTGAGTTGTTGTGGGTGACTACAAGCTATTCCCATAGTCTGAATGGCAAAAGGAAGAGGGTAGAAGCTATTAGCACTGCACCCAACAAATGAATAGTGTCTCAAGTTATCAAGTAGTGCAAAGAAGCAAGGAGCACTCCCCTCTATGCTCCTTAATTAAGAACAAATCCTACAATAACATTAAATGCAAAGCGGTTCAGCACTATGCAGCAGAATATAAACATATCACATCAAAGTTCAAGATAGTAGCCACACAAAAAACATCCAAATCCAAAGGTGTGTGCTTCTGGAGGTAACTTCTCTTTACTTTGCTTAAAAGGAATTTTCTTTATTTTTCCAACTGCAAAGAGACATAGCCATAGCTAACGCGTTTCGTCTCCCAAAGAGACTTCTTCAGGGTTTCACAGTGTGTTAATACGGAAATTCGTACGATGTTTGACCAATTCAAGAGTTTAAAAAAATCCAATATTCAGAAGACCTCTATAAATCTCAACAATGGCATAATAACCCGCATCTTGTGTGGTCCTCGTGTTTCTTTTTAAACAGAAACACGAGGACCACACAAGTGTGGTACTGAAAATTCTGGACCCCGCTATTGTGCAGTATCGAAGCTCTACACTCGTGTAAACAATTTCATCGTATCATGACGATTTTGATATTGGCAGACCGGTAATGATTGGGATACTTTACATCAGCATTTGCGTCATGATCGAATGGCGCAATCACCCTGAAATCGTAGTTTTCGTCTTGAACCCTTGTGTTCCATTTTGTGAGCGGCATCCATTTTGTGATTGCCCTTACATAGTCAACTGACCAAGGCCGAATTTGTTCTGAAAGGACACGTACACCTCTGCTGACTCCTCTGTGACCTGGGCGAGCTGACTCCATTGCCTCAAGCCAAACCTGTTCGGGCAGTTCCCATCTCAGTGGCCGAACGAGATTAGTATCAAGGCATAACATGTCATAAACCGTTCATCGCATACAAGCTATGGCTAATCTCACACACACCTGTCCCTGTTTCTTCTTTATGGCCTGTTTTACGAAGAGGAGGTGCTCGATTTTATTAGGGGTCCGCCGATATCTGATGAAAGTTCTGGGTCTTGCCGGGTAATCTATCATGAACTGGACAAACTGAAAAGTGGGCTTGCCAGCATGACTCTGCTTTTTCTTTGTAGTAGAAATATTTGTATGACCAACTGTAAAACAAAGAATTCTTGCCTGAAGCTTATTATTTAGTATAAAATGAGAAGACTGGTTCTGTAAAAACGAACAGTCTCCTGAGAATATACATGCGTTTCATGCTGTTGTACTTCTAGGATATCTGTTACTGGTTGCAGCCAATAAATTCGATCCTAGACTTCACCTAGAAGACTCTGTGTTTCTGTGGTCCGAAACAAGGAAGGACTCGAGGTCCTTGGGTGTTTTCCCTGGCACCGCCGGGTCCATAAAAACCTGGTACCTCAGTTGGCGCCTAACTCGGGCGGTATCAAGCGGTATCGGTCCAAGCCAGATGTTCGTGAGGAGCTTCGGGTGAAAATTCCGGAGATCGGCCAGCCACTTCAGCGACCCCTGCATGTCGACGTGGTTCCGAAGGTCTTTGCTGCGAGGTTCCCCGCGTCCCGACGGCTACGAAGGACTGCTGCCCTGACTATCGCCCTGTTTTGGACCCTTGTCGATTGGTAGAGTGAAACGATAGACGAGTCTTCTAGTGACGTCATCGATCATCGATACTTCAGTTAAGTATAAGTGGAGCGTCTCCCAGTCCTTAGTTTAGTTCTTAGTTTGATATCCCTTGGGATAGCTTTGATTTGGAACTTGCAAGCGCCAAAGCCGAAGGACTCGTGTATTCACGAGACTATCGCATTCGATAATCCTTTAAAGTTTGAAGCTAGACTAGAGAGCGAAGATGCCTGGTCTTAGCAGACTTGGAAATTTGTTTTGTCTTGGTTGTAGTAGGGACTCCCGATTGGAGGACTCGTGTCCGGTTCCTCCGATTGGAACTCCAACGTACGAGCTCTATGTGAAGCATTGCGTAGGCCCTATCACATATAATGAAGTGTGGGTCCGATACACCAGAAACAATGGTGTTTTAAAATGGCCCCAATATGGTAGCTTCGACACAGAAATCTTAGATAATCTAGAAGTTAAACTTTTCAAGAAGAAAGCCCGGCCGGCGATGTTTGACTCTTTCCGCCTATGGCGAAAAGAAGCCAAACAGAAAGAAATGAAATTAGCAAAGAAGAATAAACGAGGTATGTCAATGGTACAAGCTGTCGTTGCATTTAGGGATAACGAGGAAGAGCAAGAGAGTGAACAAACGCTTGGAAGTAGGAAGTTAGCGGTAGATAAGTGCTACCCAGTTTTGCCACGTAAAGGACAAGAGTTAAAAGAGAAAGTTGATCAAGACCCTTTAATGTCTCATCTATTGAGTTCACCACCCCCCTATGCACAAAATGCTACTGCACCCCGCAACGCTTTGTTATACCACGCCCCGCCGCACAAACCCCAGTTCTTCCACAATCACCAGCTCCTCTTCAGCTGGTTCCTACTCCTCCGGCGCAGCCCTCTCAAGGGCCGCCGCCTTTGCTACCTACTCCTTTTGTTTTTCCTACGACTCCGACTGTTTACCCTGGTACACCTTCTGTGTCTGTCTCCACTTCTGCATCACCTCATCCTGTCTTTTATCCTGTCCTTCCGTCAGCCTCTCCTTCTGTTCGACAGAGAGTGACCAACACTGTTGCTGGTCTTTTCTCACCTTTCTTTGGGTCGCCTAATACGACCCCTAGTACAGTACGAAGACAGTTGCGAAGTCAACTGCCCGACCGTCGAGAGAGAGAATTACTGGATCGATTAGCGCGTAAATGGGTTCTCGACACTGTAAAGTATGATGTACAGTCTATCATGGAAGTCTTCCGTCAGTGGGAAGCACCAAAGCAGAGATATGTTTTTGAGCAAATGTGTATTTTTCTCTGGGATGATTTGGAAGGAAACGATCTGGAACGCAGCCCGCCTGAGTTGTGCCGTGTACGGTTCAATTTCGCCTAAGGCATGATTATAGGTCCCAATGTTGAAAGGGCGATCGAGACCTTGTTGTCGTATCGGAGTAAAGGGGTCACTTCCCGATCACTATCCGAATGTGACGCACCAGGTAGGAAAAAGGCGCGACAGTACCCCATGAGAGAGGTTCCTCCAGTTTGGAGGGAAGGTGACGCAAATGCTAATCCAGCCATTCCGCAGTATTTTCAGCGTGTGTGGGTACATGTTCCCTGGAAGAGATCTGAAGTTTTGGCTCTTAATCAGACATTGCCTGATCCCCGTAAAAATCCTGCAGGGTATTATAAGGAGTTGTCACAGACTGCAAGCTCCTGTATCATGAATTTAGCTGATGTAGACATGTTGTTTGGAAATGTTGTTCCACAGCCTTTATGGGGAAAGATTTGTCATACAGATCATGATTAAGGCTCCCGGTTTTCCGTTTAAACGGATTTTTACATATAAATACAGACGGAAAAATATTTTTCCTTAGTCTGCATTTATATGTAAAAATGGAAAAATGCCAATAAATTGTCTCGAAGACAAGTCTGTCCAAGCGCAGGCAGGGAGAGGGCTTATCGGATTTCAGCTGAATTAATAGAAAGGTTGATGTTAAGGGGCCATTAGGGCCTCCTTTTGTTTAAGTATCCTGACTTGGAGCTGTCCTGGCGGGAGCAGAGGTGCGGCGGGATGCACACTTAAAAGAAATGAAGGGAAAACAAATGCACAAAGCTCATCACTTCACAGATACTTGAGAGTATCTGTGAAGAGATAAGCTTTGTGCAGCTCGCCCCACCCCCCGCCATTCCCCGCAGGGGCAGGGGAGGTGGGGCGAGCTGAAGTGGGCCCCCTCAGCACATAAGTCAGGCCGGGTATTTGCAGGTCTCTGGTGCGAGAGTCTTGCTCAGTTTTTGGCACTTGTGATATTCACCCACATTTTTCGCCACGAGGGGTATCCCCGAGGTGGAACCTGTACTTTCTGGTGTACTGGAATTGTTGTTGCCACTGTCTCTCGGCGGCTGTCATGGCCTGGCTCCTCAGCCTGATGTTGTAGGGGACGTGTGTTCTCCCACAATGAGTCCATGGTGGCTGCTGGCCAGTCCTGTCCGTGGGTGCCTGAAGAACTTGAGCTGTGCCAAGGGGCTGCAAGTGCTGCCTGTGGGCGCACTCTGAGCCCCCCACTGCTTATGGTTCAGTAGCGGAGAGGCTGCCTGCTGCGCTGGACCACTCATTGATGCTTGCATTAACACGTCCTTGCTGAGTGCACAGGTTTGATCGGCTTGACTACATAGCTCGGGTATTTTTCAGGAAATTTCAGCACGTTGAACCTGTGAATTATTTCTAGCCCTGTAGACAGAGGCATTGCCTTTCTATTGTGAGGGGAAGTTTCGTTTTAGGATTTCTGCAAATTAAAAGCAGAGAAAGGTGGTCTGCTACAAGGGTGAATGGTTTCTGATTTCACGAAAAAGGTGAAATGCTCCGAGGGATTCTAATTCAGCTTCAGAATATGCCTGTCTGGCTTGCTGAGACTGTGGCTTAAATACAATATGATTTTACAGGGTGCTTCGGGTCAGGTTCTCCTTGCATCATATCACTCCCTCGGCTACTGGGATGGCATTGACCATCACTCCAGTGTGTAGCGTGACTTTCACAGGGAGCTCTGCACAGCACTGTATTTACTGCAGAGTACCGCAGCATTTTCAGTCTGGGGAGGCATTTATTTTAGCACGCTGGGTCAGTGACAAGACAATATGCATGCGTACCAATGGCAAATAATGATTTTATCCAGTCTAAAACATCATTCTTTCACCTCTACTCAAATAATATTGTTTTCCTGACTAATATGTGACCACCACGGAAAGTCACGCTATTCACAATCCATGATTTTTTAGTTATTTCCAGAGTAGCGTGCTACTGGATAAAAAAGCTCTTCAATGCCTTGACAAGGGTAGTAAGCGCTATATAAGTGCAATTACAATACAATAAATTATGTGTAAATAGGATGCGTTACATAAGACAGTGAGGCTTACAAGACCCTTCATAGCTCACTGTCTTATATTAGAAGGTTTGCAATTTATTAACAGCAAGTAACAAAAGGATCTCTGTTAAAAGCAGTAACCCATTTGCCCATCTGCATAAATCTATCTGAATTGAAAACTACAGAGCGCGCATTGCCTTTTTAAATAAATGTGAATAAATACTACCTACAACGTCTTTTTTTTGCTCACGACAAAATAAATATGGATAAATACTGAAAAAATGACCAAAAAATAAATATGGATAAATACAGACGGAAATGTTAAAAAAAAAAATACCATAAAACCGGGAGCCCTAATCACGATCAAGAGTTAGGTGACACCTGGGTTAATATTGCTGCTGCTGATGCTAGACAAGTTGGAGGTGCTAAACCTGAGCCTTTAGTAGCAGAACTTCCTGGTAGGATTATTGCATATATGAAGACTCTAATGCCCGAATTGCGTGTGAATTGGGACAAGTTGTCTGCATGCAAACAGAAGAAGGATGAGACTGTGTCTGACTTTTTCACGCGGTTCGAGGAGACTTTCGCCGATCATAGTGGTCAGGATATGTCTACGGAGAGTGGCCAGAGATTGTTTGTTGACAAATTTGTACATAATTTACTTCCTGAATTATGTAATAAATTGAAGGATTCTGAGAGTGCTTGGGCTGTTTCAACATCAGCACAGATTTTAGCTACAGCCCAGTACTATGAAAATAGGCGCAAAGATGAGCTGGAGACGGCAGATAAAAAGACTAAGGAATTGAAAACTAAAGTCCTTCTGCAGCAAGCTTATCCACCCCGTAATAATAATGATCAGCGCGATTATCAGCAGCCTCAGCAATATTCAAGGAACTCGCAAAGAAGCGAGTTTTCTCAGCAGCATTTACCGTATGACCTGAATCAATGTGCGTATTGCAAGGAAGAGGGTCCCTTCAAGAGTAGTTGTCCGGTTTTGTTACAGCGTACGAATGGTGCTTCTGGTGCAAGAGGTCGAGGCGTTCAACAAGCTCCTAGAGGTAGTGGCCGTGGACATTTCTCCCAGAACGCTCGTTCTCTCTCGCCTCAGAATTCCATGAATAGTTTCGACCAGCAGAATAACGCGTTCGCTAGGACAGCTCAGTACTATGCTGATGACTACTATGCAGAAAATGAGAATATGGAGGGTAACGATTGCTAGGACAGCTATGGACAAAGAGAGGGAGTTGTTTCAGTTCCAGTAGATCAGAATGGACCTTATGTTGAGGTGATTACATCAGGTGTGTCAGAGCCTTTTCTGTTGGATACTGGTGCTACAAAGAGTTCTATTATGCACTCAAAACTCCCTGGCGCACCTTTGTCTGGTGAAATGAATGTTTCAGTAGGTTTTTCTGGCGCCCCGGTTAGGAACCCGATTTCTAGTCCTATGTCTCTTCCTGTTGGGCCATGTGAATTAGAAGCACCCCTCATTCTTACAACATGTTGTGGCGAAAACCTGTTGGGATTGGATCTGTTAAAGAGATTACATGCAACTTTGTACTGTTCTCCTTCGGGAGTACGACTTACTCTGGGTAAGAAAGTGGTTTCTCCAATGTACCTGTCAAGGGAAAAGCTTACAACAGAATTGTCTTCTCTTCCAGATGTACTTTGGGCTACTGGCTCTAATGATGTGGATCTCTTGGAAATAACGCCATATGTTATAACATTGAAAGCCAATGTTAGAATGCCACGTATTCCCCAATACAAGATTTCTAGTGAAGGTGAAAAGGCGTTGTTGGCGATCATTTATGATCTGGTTGAGAAAGATGTAATTGAAGAGACAACAGGCAACATCTGTAATAGTCCTGTTCTGCCGGTTCTGAAGCGTAGTGATCCTTACAGATTTGTGATTGATCTTAGAGAGGTCAATAAGATTGTTGTGCCGCAGTTTCCGGTTGTACCTGATGTCACTGCCCTATTGACTATGATTCCAGCTTCAGCCACTTGGTTCTCGGTGATTGACTTGAAGAATGCTTTCTTCAGCATCCCGATTGCTGAGGAGAGCAGGGATATTTTTGGCTTCAATTTAGGAGGCCGGAGTTTCCGCTTCAAACGCGCTCCTCAGGGCTACTGTGAAAGTCCATCTATATTCAGTCAGGCTTTGAAATCACAGCTTGACACGATTGTTTTACCTGACGGCGCTACCCTTATTCAGTACGTCGACGATTTGCTAATAGCGGCAGACACTGAGGATATTTGTAAAGAGGCCACATTGTCGTTGTTACGTCATCTGTGTGAGTTGCGCCACAAAGTCTCTCTTTCAAAATTGCAATATTGTCGACAAGAAGTGACCTACTTAGGTCACCTCTTATCGAAGGAGGGAAGGAAACTGACCACAGAAAGAATTCAGGCAATTGCAAAATTGAGTGTCCCAAGGACACAGAGAGAAGTGCGTGCTTTCTTGGGCATTACATCATATTGCAGACAATGGATACCAAATTTTTACTTGTTGGGCAAACCTTTGGTGGCATTAACTCGTAAAGATACACCGAAACCCATTCCGTGGTCTGAAGAGTGTCAGAAAAGTTTTTCCGAATTGCGTGATGCATTATGTTCGGCTCCTGTGTTGGGTACCCCCGACTACAGTAAGCCTTTTACATTGTATGTCCATGAGAGAGAAGGTTGTGCATTATCAGTTCTGACACAGACTTTTGGGGACAAACAGCGTCCATGCGCATACTTTTCGGCAACTTTAGATCCGGTAGCTAAGGCGTTGCCAAGTTGCTTGAGAGCCACTGCGGCAGCAGCTGTCTGTATTCGACAGTCTGCTGGGCTAGTAATGAATAATATGTTAAATGTCATGGTCCCACATGCAGTAGACATTTTGTTATACAAAACAAAGACACAGCACTTAACTAATGCTCGATTGTCAAGTTATGAGCTGACACTATTAGCGAGTCATGTGCACATAAAGAGATGCGATACACTGAACCCAGCAGCGTTATTGCCCATTCCAGTAGAGACAGATGAGGTCGAAGAACATGACTGCTGTTTTAGAACAGAAGAAGAGACAAGAGGGAGAATAGATTTACAGGACACTCCTCTTCCTGAATGTGATGATACCTTATGGGTTGATGGTTCATGTTTCAAGTTGCCGAATGGCAATACGACTGCAGCATATGCTGCGACGACGTTGCATACGATTGTTGAAGCTGCACGTATCCCCCACAATTCCGCGCAAGCTGCAGAGTTGATTGCACTTACAAGAGCATGTGTTTTGCCGAAAGGGAAACGAGTGAATGTGTACACGGACAGCCAATATGCCTTTGGCGTGGCTCACAGTTTTGGACGATTGTGGCGTGAACGTGGGTTCCTGACGTCACATGGCACTAAGATCCAGCATGGTCAGTTAGTGAATGAGCTTCTCGAGTCACTGACCTTGCCGTTACAAATTGTGATTGTGAAATGCAGTGCACACAAAAAGGTCACGGATGATGTTGGTCGCGGAAATGCGTTTGCGGATGAAGTCGCCAAAGAAACTGCAAAGAATGTGATGAGTCGAATGTATGTTGCGGGTCCGGCGAGATGGGTTCCGGATAGAGGGATGTGTGAAGACACAATTGAAAGTGTGAAATCCATTCAATCTGAAGCGACAGAGAAAGAACTAAAGGTGTGGAAAGAAAGAACGGGTAAACTGGATGCGCATGATTGTTGGATTGACTTGTCAGAACATCAGAGATGGCTGTTACCCGATGCGTATGTGCTCGCAGTGGTGACAATGGCTCATGGAATCGCTCACATCAGTGTGAAAGGGATCTGTAAGTTGTTTGCCCCAGTATGGCAAAATGATGGAATCCCTAAGTGTGCAGAGAATGTGGTCAAGAATTGTATGGTGTGTCTGAAATCCTGGTAGGGGAACCCCAACTCCAGCTGGTCATTTTGCGCCTCCAACGTATCCGTTCGAGGTTTTGCAGCTAGATTTCATCCACATGGAAAGGTGCAACAATTTGAAATACGTACTCGTTGTTTGCGCCTTTTCAAAATGGGTCGAAGCATACCCCCTGAAGGAGAACACTGCCTTATTCACAGCCAAAGCCCTTGTCAAAGAGTCCTTCCCTAGGTTTGGAATGCCCAGAATGGTTTGGAGTGATAATGGGAGGGAATTCGTGGGTCGAGTGATGAAGAAAGTGTGTGAGGGGCTAGGCATACAACAGAAGTTCCACGCTGCAAATCACCCCCAATCAGCTGGACTAGTGGAGTGCTATAATGGCACTCTAAAACTGGCCAAAGTTCAAGCAAGCACAGGTCTTAAATGGCCTGACGCCCTGCCCTTGGCACTCCTATCCACAAGAATGACTGTTCACTCTAGAATGGGACTTAGTCCACATGAAATTGTGTTCGGCCATCCGGCCAACATATGGGGAGTGCCAAGGCCCACTAGGTTCAGTGAAATAGAGCATCCTGTACTGCTTGACTACCTGTATGAATTGACGGCTAAATTGCGTGTTTTACACCAACAGGTCCACAACATTCTACCTCAGGCCTCTGAAGCTCCAGGGCATCCCATTGATCCTGGAACCTACGTGCTGGTCAAAAACTTCCAGCGAACAAAGAACGACCAGCCCCGGTGGACCGGCCCTCATCTAGTTCTCCTCTCGGCGAGTTCTGCCGTCCGAGTAGAGGGGAAAAAACATTGGGTCCACGGCAATCATTGTAAGAGGGTCCCACTGCCTCTTCCGTATGACCGGTGGGTCCAGGAGGGAATTGCTGACTCTGAAGCCGAGACTGTGCCTCGCTTCCTACCTTTTAGCGATGCACGTATAAAAGGAACAAATTCTGAAAAGGAAAGCGATAACATTTTGCAAGAAGCTGTGCCGCCATCAATTCGATTGAACACTTTGGAGCCTGAACTCTTGTTTCTGGACCAGACAGCGCCTGGCAGAAACCGTTACAATTTGAGGCCAAGACCTATGACTATGGACAAATAAATCTTTTTTTCTTTTTATTGTGCAGCTCCCATCTAGGAAACTTGCTCATTTTTGTTTTTTGAACCGCCATCCGGTTCTGCTGCTAGGGTCGCGGTTGCCACAGTCTTTGGAGTGCAGCTGGAGACGGTTAGGTTGACAGTTCTGTTTGTTCAAGGGAGTTACCCTGGACTGACGGAAGCACTCTTCAGCAGAAACAACCTCCCACCGCGGGAAGCAAATTAGAGAGGATGGAGTTTCCCGAGATGGAGAGACCTGCCAGATCAGCAAACTTTGAAACTAGAATATGCACTGTGATGGCAAAAACACGATTTTTAATAATATGCATTTTTATGTTGTGTAGTATAATGATGTTTTTAATAGGCTATGCTTTATTCACCTTCCGAGTCTCATTTGCACCCACTACACAGCCCATACCTCCTCCTACTGTTTCCTCGCACTCTTTTCACCCTCTACCTGAACACGAGTCTGCCAGAAGATTAGAATTCATAAATAACTCATTCGTTCAGCTCTTACACCAACACCAGTCTGTAGTGAACACAACAAATTGTTGGGTGTGTGGACTTATGCCACACACGACAGATAAGGGTAGCCCGTATTTTGTCTTGTCATTTGGCTACTATGGTTCTTTGTGGGCATTTCAAACAACGTTCCTATTTGCCCTCGAACCATATTCCTCACTTACACAGGGAGCAACTCGAGCAACAAGACACTAGTGGCCGGAATCAGAAATATGAGCAGAGATATCGACACATATAGAACGATTCCCAGAGACGAATGGAAAGGGGCGACCACTCGGTCCCCCCGAACGTATGGTTGGGTGCCCCGATCCCCCCGGGAAACCATTTTGGGCGGGGGCGTGGCTCGGCTGGTATGCCCAAAGTGGCGTAGCCGGGGCGCGCCTTTTCCCGCCCAGGAGGGGTTGTCCTAGACACCTACACAGAAGACCACGCCCAGTAGGCGTACCGGAGGAGGGTACACGCCCTACCGCAGAAGAATAAATAGAGCGGGAATCCGAAGAAGCGTCCTCTTGTTCCTGTGCTCTGAAGGTTGCACCCACTCGTTGCTCGCGAGCCCTCGACGGAACAAGCGGCAATTTTGAGAACTTGTAATCTTGTTGTTTCTTTTTCAGTTATTTGGAGTACAGAGGATTCGGGACCGCGTTGATCGACTAAGAGCAGAATACTCGAAACCATGGCTGGCAAGAAAGCAGGAAAAGGCTCGAGATGGAGAAGGCATTGCGCTTGTTGTCGAACCGAATGGCTGGTATGGACCGAAAGCTCAGAAAGGTTGGTTCGATCGGTCGAGGTTTGTCTGAGGTGAAGAAACAGTTGGCGGCCCTGAGCAACTCAGGTCATCCTAAGAAGGTAATAGGCCCGGCCTTGCCGGGAGTCGTCCCCGAGGGTAGGGGGAAGCGGGTCAAGAGGAGGGCGGTTTCTGGGGAGGTCCCGGTTCCTGAGGCACCCCCAGTCGCCCCGTCGCACCGGCGGACATCCCGGTACCAAACCCGGATATAGGTTTGCCGATCCCGGTTGTAATTACTCCCGCTAATGATGAGGAGATGCCTCCAGAGTTGGCCATCCAGTTAGCGGCGGTCTTGCCATGGCTCAAAAAGAAAGCAGGGGGGGCAGTGGCCGCGGGGGACCCGGCAGAGGAGGCCAGACTAATAATCGAGCAATTGCAGTCGAGAGAAGCCGCAACGGCGAATGTTCCTCTTGTTCCCCCACAGGTGGCGCCGGGAGGACCTGCGGTTGTCCAGGAAAAGGCGGCAGACACAACGGCCGGACCTGGTAAGCACACATTGCCAATGGCGGGGGAGGGTTCATTACCCTCGAGGCGGGAAAGGGAGGCACAGCACATCCCTTTGGCCACAAAAGAACTAATATGGGGAGAGAAATATGTTAACATGTTTTCATTACTGACTGACCATCGCGAGATGGAATATGCAAAATCCCAGAAAGATTTATGGCATCCCAGTGTTTGGCGCGCCAAGATGGCGGAGTTCAGGGTTGATGAGACAGTAACGAACTGGGTTAAGGCCTTTTCCATATTTATTGCAGTCATGGGGGAACGAAAGCCTGAATTGCTGACCGAGTTGACTTGCTATCAGAATAGGATTATGGATTTTTATTCCATGTATGAGGGGGATGAATGGAAAGGTTATGATATGAAATTCCGGAAAGCGAAAGAGTTTGATGCTACTTTGACTTGGGATTGCCTTGACTCGGTGTCATGGCACAAGCAGCTCTTGCCAGGGGCGGCAGGTACGTCCTCGCCGAGCGGGAGCGGGTCGGGGTTCGTCCGCCAAAAGCCCGCGGTGCCCTTTCGAGCGGGCGCCGGTGGGGACTATCAGCCCAAGACCAGCGGGAATGGCGGCAAGCGTGGGGTTTGTTGGGGCTTCAATAGAGGCAACTGTAACAGACCCCAGGCATGCGTGTGCGGGCTGTGGGAACTCCTCACACCCGGAGAGTAGCTGTAGATCTAAAAACAGCGGGACAGGAGGAAAAGGGGGGTCTAAGCAAGAGTGAGGTAAGACTTTGTAATCGATTGCCTACACCTGTTGATATCATGGCTCTGACTCCTTAGTTGAACAAATACCCTGATCATGTATCCGCTGGGGTGTTGAGGAAGGGATTCTTAAATGGCTTCCACATCCCGGCGGGGGATTTTCGGGGGGACTCATTTTGTAAAAACCAGTTATCTGTTCAACACAACCCAAACGTTGCAGCAAAGAAAATTGCAAAAGAAGTCAGCTTGGGGCGGGTGGCGGGGCCTTTTCATCGCCCGCCGGTGGCAGAGTTCATATGTTCCCCTTTAGGGGTTGTCCCGAAGAAAGACCCTGGGGAGTTTAGACTTGTCCGCCCCAAGGGGATCTTTGGTGAACGAAGCCATTGACCCGGAAATGTGTTCAGTGCGGTACGCATCGTTCGATGATGCCGTGACCATGTTAAATCGCCTGGGCCCCGGGGCGCTGATGGCGAAATCAGATATTGAATCGGCGTTCCGGTTGCTCCCGGTACACCCACAGGATCAGCGCTTGCTAGGATTTGCATTTCAGGGGAGTGATTACATGGATAAATGCATGCCGATGGGTTGCTCCATTTCTTGTGCTTATTTTGAAATGTTCAGCTGTTTTTTGCAATGGGTATTCACTGAGGCCACTGGCCATAAGCATGTGATGCACTATCTAGATGACTTCCTGTTTTTGGGTGCAGCCGGCGATACGAGTTGTGCGCAGGCGCTACGGGACTTCTGCATCCTCATGCGGGAGTTCGGAGTTCCACTGGCACCAGGTAAGACGGTCGGACCCTCTACTTCACTGGAGTTTCTGGGAATTGAGCTTGATTCGGTGGAAGGATGTTTCCGTTTACCGATGGAAAAGGAAGCCAAATTCAGGGCTTCCCTGATACAATGCCTGGGTAAGGAGAAAGTGACCCTGCACCAGTTACAGCACACAGTGGGTCAGCTTAAACTTTGCCTTGAGGGTGATGCCAATGGCCCGCCCCTTCTCCCGCTCTATTTCACAAGCTATGGTGGGTCTCAAGGAGGGACACCACCGCACGAGACTGTCGGCAGAGGTTCGCCAGGATATGCGCATTTGGTTGGCATTCCTGGCGGACTTCAACGGTCGAGTTGTGTGGAACAAGCCACCAGCGTCTTCAGACGAACTTGGTCTGTGGACTGACTCAGCTGGGAGCGTGGGATTTGGCGCCATCTTTGGTAACCGATGCTCGGCGCAAGTATGGCCGACGTGGTGGCACTCCAGCGGTCTCACAGGTAGCATTGGGTTCTTGGAGTTATTCCCCATTTGGGTTGCTCTGATGGCATGGCCAGGCGACTTCAGGGACCGCTCAGTGGTGTTTTGGTCTGATAATATGACTGTGGTCGAGTGCATTAACCAACAGGCAGCACGCTGCAAGTGGATTTTAAGATTGTTGAAAGAAATTGTACTACTTTTCATGAGATTAAATGTACAGTTCAGGGCGAAACATGTGCCAGGCGTACTGAATCATGCAGCTGATGCACTCTCTCGTTCACATATGCAGGCATTCAGGGGCTGTCTACCCACAGCGGACCTAGTGGCGGCACCGTTCCCCGAAGCGCTATGGCTAATCGGTGCCCCAGATTACCAGACCTCGTGGCAGCAAGCTTAGCCCCCAGGACAAGGAAGGCATACGAAGGAGCGTTTCGTTCCTACTGCACATTTTTGGGTCCAACAGGGAGACAGAGCTGGGGTCAGGAGGAATCCTTCCTGGGGTTCCTGGTAGCGCTGCACAGGGAAGGCCGATCAGCGGCAACGGCCAGTAGGCATAGGGCGGCCATTTCATTCATGGCACAGGTGCATGGCATAAAAGACCCGACGGGTTCCTTTTTGGTTAAGAAAGCCCTTCGCGGCTGGCAGCGCCTCGAGGGTCGCAAGCAGGATGCGAGGCGCCCCATAGGCTTGGACAGGTTGTCTCTACTCGTAGCAAAACTAGACGAGACGTGCTCCTCCCATTTCGAAGCAGTTCTGTTCCGGGCGGCTTTCGCATTGGCATTCAATGGGGCTATGCGGGTGAGCGAACCTGTCGCAAGGAACAAGAAAGATGTTGAGGGAGGCTTGTGCAGGGATCACATCCAAATTAGGGGTGATTCAATGGTGGTCTCGATAGCCAGGTCCAAGACGGACCAGGGAGCTATGGGAAACAGTGTTATCGTGCAGCGCGCGCGAGGGTCCCCCACGTGCCCGATAAAGTGTATAGAGGAATACTTCGCACTGAGGGCAGATACATGGGGGGGGGAGTTTGCTGCGGCACAAGGATAGCACCCCACTGACGAGATTTCAGTTCCAGAGGGTGCTAGCACTGACGATTGCTGCTGCGGGCATGGACCCGTGCGATTTTGGGACCCACTCCTTTAGGATAGGGGCTGCCACTGAGGCTACAGCCAGGGGTCAGAGTGCGGAAGAAGTAAAACAGTTGGGACGTTGGTCCTCGAATTGCTTCAAAAGGTATGTGCGGTTGCACATGTTGTAGAGATCAATTGACATGCACTCACGCTTCTTGTCTTTTGTTTGAATTACAGTTTCGCGAGCCTGTCACGCGGGGCGGAATTTGCAGTCGACCCAGCACCAGGAGACCAGCGGTCAAGGATCACCGACTGGGGAGACAGTGGTATGGGTCGTGGGCCACTCATATGTGAGGCGCGCCGGGGACGTATTCAAGGCAGGTGACGCGACTCACGCAGCTGGGGAATACGGGTACAGAGTGGCCTTCCAGGGCGGGCTCTGTTTTGACCAATTCGGATCGTTTTTTGAGGGTCTCTTAGGGCGGCAAAGGTCACCGCCATCTGTAGTCATAGTACACCTGGGGGGCAATGACTTGGTGACATTGGGTAGACGAGTGTTATTGGAACACATTTTGTCAGCTGTTAGCTGGTTGGCTAAAAGAGTCCCGGGGTGCACGATTGCCTGGTCCCACATGATTCCAAGGAAGGTATGGCGGGGGGCCTTTCGGTGTCAGCACTGAACCATTCAGTGAAAAGGGTTAATAATAAAATTGGTAAATTGTTCCGCTATTCGCAGTTACATAGCATTCCTCATGGGTGTATTCGGGGTGATCACATGTATCTGAATGATGGGGTTCACCTGTCCAGGGAGGGGAATGACTTACTCATAGGAGACTTCATAGCGTGGCTAAGGGGTTTGAGGAAGCATGACCTTTAGGAGGAGTAGGGGGGGCCGGATAGTCGGTCAACTATCCGGCCTGTGGCGGTAAGGTCATGATCGGTGAGCAGTAATTTCAAGGTCTCTAGAGGGGGGCGCCACCCAGAATGGATGGGAGCGCCCGGGGGGAGGCGGCCATTGGCCCCTTTCACGGTGAGGCGGCACCTACTAAGGATGGGTCGCCTAGGGGGAGACGGCCATAGGCCCCTCCCAGGGGGGGAGGCGGCTAGATGCCCCTCCTACTAATTTCCCAGGGGCCAGATATCCGTGACGGCGGATATAGAGTGTGGGGATGGGGGGGAGTCCACGCTGTCCTTCCTACAGATACCTCACACGGGAACTCGGACGACCTTTAAGATGGCGTTGAGTGGAAATGGGGCCCCCACCACGACAAGGGAAGTTACAGTTGGCAATGAGGGTAGAGCCCTCTGCGCATGCGCCACTCACACCGTGAGGGCGAGATTTTGGTAGTAGGGATCTGACACCGGTTAAGACCTTGCCGTTGGCCCTTACTGCTAGGATGTACAATTTTAATTTAGAATGTATGCATTTTTAAGGATGTTAGACTCGGCTAGGAAACCTTTGTATTAGAGATCTGTTAAGGTTAGCCAAAGAACATGTCTTCATCGAAATGTAATAAATGTAAAATTGTACATAATGATGAAACTTTTATTTAATGTTTTAAATTTTGTTTCATATTTTAATAAATACGGCCGGGAGGGTGACTCCCTCCCGCCTTCCAAAAGTTCAAACCTGTGTCCGACTTCTCCCATCCTTGGGGATTGGTGTTGGGAGGGAGTGGCGGGCATCCCGGCCATATTGAAGGCATACATTAGATGGAATATAACAAAATATGGAATTTCCTTGAGTGAGAGCCAACGAGCAAAGAAATCCTCCCCAATTTGGATAGTACCCCATCAGGGTCACCTATGTCTGCAGGGAAATGGCAAAAACCCCAGAGCTCAGTTAGGGAAAAGTGTCTGTACCGAAACATATGTTTTCCCGTCTCAGACCTCCCCTTCGTTCTTAGCAGCTAAGGGTACCTACTTCATCTGCCATGATAGAGCATATACATGGTTGCCCCCTGACTTTTCGGGCACGTGTTTCATCTCGTTTCTGTTCCCACCCACCTACACGGCCGCGGCAGATTACCATAGGACAAGGACAGTAAGGGGTGTTGTGAGTAAAGACGACACTGCGGAACAAGAGTTTGGGGATTTCGCGAAAGGTTTTCTGCCGTTTTGGGGGCCTATGGTGAACAGCAGGAACATTCGCTAATTGACGAGGGTAGTTGAATCCACCGTGACTGAAACGGCTGGTGCCCTTAGTAACTTGACTGCGGAGCTCCAGTCGGACCGCCTTATGACTCTTCAGAACAGGGTTGCCCTAGATGTCATACTCGCAGACCGTGGTGGGGTATGTAAAGTCATCCAATCCAGTTGCTGCATCTTCATCCCAGATAACGCTCCGACAGTATACCAGGCCATCTCCAAACTGCATAAGATCTCCGAGTCCATTCATGTGGATGAAGGAGACTGGTCCTTAATGGGGTGGTTCTGGGGACTGATATCTGCCTGGGGATGGAAGATTCTGATAGTCGTTGGGATGATCTTAGCCATCCTTTTTCTGTTCTGTCTGTGCGTACAGTGCGCTCCTGCAATGTGTGGCCTCTGTGCTACATCATTGAGGTTCCGTGACAATTGTAAGTGGTGCTTTCGACTCGCACGAATATGGTCGAGTCTGGTATCTATGAACCGCAAATAACGAGTTTAGTAAGTGTGCGCAGTTTCGCTGTGCTAACTTAAACCGTTCGTTTGTTACGTGGGTTTTTCATCTGTACCCACGGGTTCCATCTTAGATACGGCATCCATTTTGTCTCTTGCCCTCAAGTAGCCAGCGAACGGACGCTGTCCGCTTCGCGACCCTGGGACTCCCAAGATATTTGCGGAAGACACATGTTCTTTGTAAGTGTCTTTATGATGAGGGGGATGCTACTGTAAGGCAAATGGCGCCGCTCGAGGCTCATCTTGCCGCATGGACTTATTGTCTCAGCCGTGCATCTCATTAGGCACGTCTCTTTGATGCCTGTATCTCGTGTTTCCCGTTACCTCCCTTTTTACACCCTTTCCAATCTCCCCACTGTCTCCGTCTTCCTCTGCACCTGTCTCCATTCCTATTTCGATCTGTTTTACTGCTGATTGGAATTTGCTAATGGTGGGAAGATGGGTTTTTACAGTTGGGAACCGCCAAATGTTTCCGCACTTATGTTCCGGACCTCATGTGTTTCAAAGTGACCAAAGCGACCCCTCTGGGGGATAATTGTGGGAACTGGGTTGTAAACTTTTGTGTTCAATGTTACCCTATGGGTAAAAACTGTATAAAAGGAGCGATCCACAGAACCAATTTGAAGCAGTCTCCCCAAGTTGCACGCTGTGTACTTGTCGTGATCTCTGTGTTCCCTGCAGCAAATAAACCTTGAATCTTTGACGTCAGAGGAAGTGTCCCGTGTCTCTGTGACTTGTACGCCGGAGCAGGTTACCCACGAAGGTTTTAGGTGTTGTGCCCTGGCACCGCTGGGTCCAAAAGAACCCAGTCCTTCAGTTGGCGCCCAACGTGGGGCTGCATCAGTGGTACCGGTCCAAGCCCGACGATCGTGAGGAACTTCGTGTGAAATCTCCGAGGGAAGGTGCACTCCGCTTCATCGATCCTGTTGTCGAAATAAGTGGCCCGAAGACTTTTCCCGCGAAGATTCCCGCCTCCGGACGGCTGCGACGGACTGCTGCCCTGACTGTAGACCTGTTTTGGCGCCTGGCGTAGACCTTGGTATAGCGAGACGATTGACGGGCCTTCCTGGTGACGCCATCGATTTTTGAGTTAAGTATTTGTGGGTCGCTCCCATGGTTCTTGGTTGTTGACACTCTAGCGAGTGTTTTTGTTGTTCACGCTGTGTGAGTGTTTTTGTCGGTGACACTTTGCTAGCGTCCTTTGTTGTTGTATTATTTGACGACTGCAGCCGCCAAAAACCGAGGGTTTTGTTCTTTGCTGGGACCTGGTAAATCCCGTAACCCTTGAAGTTTGTGAAACTCGGCTAGTGTGCAAGATGCCTGGTCGTAGTACTTTGTTTAGTTGTTTCAGACCTTGTGGTGCGGATTCCCTGCTGGAGGACTCGTGTCCGATACCTCCGGTTGGAACTCCTACTTATGATCTATATAGCAAACATGGGCTAGGCCCGATTACCTTTAATGATTATTGGATTAAATATACAAAGAAAGACGGCGACCTTCGTTGGCCACCTCACGGTAGCTTCGAGGCGTCAATCTTAGATAATCTAGAAATGAAGTTGTTCGAACGAAAATCAAGGCCGGCCATGTTTGATGCCTTTCGGTTGTGGCGCAAAGAAGCCCGACAGAAAGAAATCAGACAGAATAAACGTAGTCAGCGAGATAATGTTGCTACCATAGTGAAGAAAGCTGAGCAGTTCCAGCGTGATAAGGAGGATAAGGATAAGGAAGTGTTTGAGAGATTACAGCGTATGACCATAGATAAATGTTATCCTGCTTTACCTACGGAGTCGGATAAGAAGGAAGAGGCAGTTGAGGATCCTTTAATGTCCTATCTAATGAAGTCGCCACCTCCGTACGTTCAGGGTACCGCAGCTCCTGTGGTCCCTGTCGTACCTGTTCTTCCACCTATTGTTCCTCCACCTGTTCCTCAACCTGCACCCGTTCTTCCGACTGTTCCTGCTCCTTTGTCTGTTTCTATTCCTACTGCTCCTCCGCTTCCACATACTCCTGCTCCCGCTACTGCTCCTGTTTTGTTAACCCCTGTTGCTGCTACTGTTTCTACTCCTTCTCTTGTTAGTCCTGTGTCTCATCTTTCTCCCTCTACTCGTAGTCGTAATTCTCCTATTGCAGCTAGTTTCTTTCAGTCGCTCGGACCTGTTCATGGGTCTGCTAGCTCTGATGGTCCTCAGAGACGTAGCCAGCTTCCTGGAAACAGAGAACGTGTTGCACTATATAATATGGCGATGGGTTGGATGGTAAACCCCCTTAGAAATCCACCCCGTGTTGTTCTCGAAACGTTTAATCAATTCAACATACCGACCCAAAGGTATGTGTTTGATGAGATGTGCAAGTTCCTACATGATCAGATAGCGGCCGATGCGCCTGACGAGGTGCTGACCGCCCTGTCTGACCTTCGGCTTCAGTTCGCAACTGGGCTGATAGTGGATACTAATGTCCGACGTGCTATTGAGCGGTTGCTATCTCTTCGTCCCGCTCCTATTCCTCATGCACTGTTTGTTGAGGATATTGAAAAACAAGACGAGTCTGGCCAATATCCTATGCGTGAAGTTCCGCCGGTTTGGATACCAGCTGATGCTAATGCTAATCCTCCGGTATTGGCGCACTTTGAGCGAGTGTGGATACACCTCCCATGGAAACGATCGGAAGTGCTTCAGGTGAAACAATCTTTGCCCGATCCTCGTAAAAATCCTACAGGGTATTATAAAGAATTATCGCAGCTCGTAGATGCTACGGTGATGAATCTTGCCGATATCGACATGTTGTTTGGCAACGTCGTACCGCAGCCGGTATGGGCTAAGATTCGTCACCAAGATCACGCAAATGAATTAGGTGGTGATTGGGCTGCCATTACAGCGGCGGATGCTGGACAAGTGGCTGCTACTAAACCCGATCAATTGATTACTGCTCTCCCTCAAAGAATAATAACGCTTATGAAAACGCTTATGCCAGCTATGAGAGTAAATTGGGACAAATTGTCCGCTTGCAAACAAAAGAAAGATGAGAGTGTTTCCGACTTCTTTACGAGGTTTGAGGAAGCATTCATTGACCATAGTGGACAGGATATGGGTACTGAGGGTGGACAGAGGTTGTTTGTGGATAAATTTGTGTCGAATTTGTTGCCCGATTTGAGCAATAAATTGAAGAATTCAGAGAGTGCATGGGCCGTTTCTACCTCGGCTCAGATATTGGCTACGGCACAATATTACGAAAATAGGGAGAAAGAAGAGAATGACCGTGCTGACAAAAAGACAAAAGAGCTGAAAACTAAAGTGTTGCTGCAACAAGCGTACCCGCCGCGTTCCAATCAGAATGCGCCTCAACAGAATAGGTCGCAGTCGCAATCGAATCGATCACAGTCGCGTAATGATTCCTCCTTCCAAAGGTCCTCGTTAGGGTACAATCAATGTGCCTATTGTAGACAGGAGGGACACATCAAATTCAATTGTCCTGCTCTAAATGAACGTAATAGTGGTAATTCGTCTAAAGGAGGCCGTGGTGGTTCACAGCAGGCATCACGTGGTAGAGGTCGTGGTGCTCAAAATGATCGCTCAGACAACTCATCTAATTTTAATAATTGTTTCGACCAACGTGGATCGTCGCAAGAACGATCTGCGCAGTACAATGTAGACGATTATTACGTCGATCAGGGAACTGACGACAGTAATTACTAGGACAGCCATAGACAAGGAGAGGGAGTGGTATCAGTTCCGGTTGATCAGAGAGGGCCTTACGTCGCAGTTGCTACATCGGGCGTCGTTGAGCCTTTTCTGTTGGACACTGGTGCAGCAAAAAGTTCTATCATGCATTCGAAACTCCCTGGCGCACCTTTGTCTGGCTTAACAAATGTTTCCGTTGGATTTTCTGGCGCCCCCGTTAGCAATCCAGTTTCTCGCCCTTTGCCCCTTCAAATTGGGCCACGTGAGCTCCAAGCTCCGTTGATTTTAACCACGGGTTGTGGTGAGAATCTATTGGGCCTGGATTTGCTTAAACGTCTGTATGCAACTTTGTACTGTTCTCCTGCGGGTGTGAAGCTTACGTTAGGAGAGAGGGTTGTCTCTCCTATGTATTTGTCTCTCGATAGGCTTCCACCGGAATTGAGTTCTCTTCCTGCGTCTTTGTGGGCGACGGGTCCAAATGATGTGGGCCTACTTGATATCTCTCCCTATGTTGTTCAGTTGAAATCGAATGTGCGATTGCCACGTATTCCCCAATATCGTATCTCCCTTGATGGTGAACGGGCACTGTTAGCGATCATTTATGACTTAATCGAGAAAGATGTTATTGAAGAGACGCGGGGAAACGTGTGCAATAGCCCTGTACTGCCCATTCTTAAACGTACTGATCCTACCAAACCGCCTGTTTATCGTTTTGTTATCGATTTACGGGAGGTAAATAAAATTGTGGTTCCTCAATTTCCTGTTGTGCCCGACATCACGGCGCTACTGACTCTGATTCCAGCTACGGCATCATGGTTTTCGGTGATTGATTTGAAAAATGCGTTTTTCAGCATCCCGATTGCCGAAGAGAGTAGGGACCTTTTCGGTTTCTCTCTCGGTGGGCGTAGCTTCCGGTTCAAACGCGCTCCTCAGGGCTACTGTGAAAGTCCATCTATTTACAGCCAAGCCTTGAAGGGTCAACTGGATGCGTTTCGGTTGCCGGTTGGTGCGGCCTTAATACAATACGTCGATGACTTATTGGTGGCTGCCGATACTCAGGACATTTGCAAAATTGCTACGGTGTCGTTGCTGCAACATCTCTGTGAGTTAAATCACAAGGTGTCACCTTCTAAACTCCAATATTGTTGTCAAGAAGTAACCTATCTAGGTCACTTATTGTCAAAGGAGGGAAGGAGGTTGACCCCAGAGAGGATTGCAGCGATTGCGCGAATGGCTGTGCCACAAACCCAAAGAGATGTGCGTGCCTTTCTAGGTATCACGTCGTACTGCAGGCAATGGATTCCTAATTTCTCATTGCTAGCGAAACCATTGGTGGCTCTTACGTGCAAGGATGTTCCAACTCCTTTACCATGGACGGAAGAATGTCAGACAAGTTTTTCTGAATTACGTGATTCATTGTGTTCGGCTCCTGTGCTAGGTACCCCTGACTACAGTAAGCCGTTTACACTATATGTTCACGAGAGGGAAGGTTGTGCTTTGAGTGTCTTAACGCAACCTTTCGGTGGTAAGCAACGTCCATGTGCATATTTTTCCTCGACCTTGGACCCAGTAGCTAGAGCATTGCCGAGTTGTTTGAGAGCAACTGCGGCAGCTGCGGTCTCCATCCGACAATCAGCAGGATTGGTCATGGATAATATGCTTACGGTGATGGTTCCGCATGCAGTCGATACTTTGTTGAATCGTACGAAAACTCAGCACTTGACGAGTGCGAGGTTGTCTGGGTACGAATTGACGCTCTTGGCAAGCCATATTCAGATAAAACGTTGTAATGTCCTAAATCCGGCAACTTTGTTACCAATTAGCTCAGAGTCAGATGAAGTAGCAGAACATGACTGTTACTTGCGGACAGAAGAGGAAACGAAAGGTCGAGTGGACCTTAAAAACACCCCATTGGACGATCCGGATGGCACTCTGTATGTGGATGGGTCATGTTTTAAGTTGTCGAATGGCGATGTGACTACCGCTTATGCTGTTGTAACACTGAACACTGTTGTTGAAACTGCAAGATTGAATCAGAATTCTGCCCAAGCTGCGGAGCTGATTGCTCTTACTAGAGCATGCGTGTTAGCGAAAGGGAAACGTGTGAATGTGTACACTGATAGTCAATATGCGTTTGGTGTAGCGCATAGCTTTGGACGATTGTGGCGAGAGCGTGGTTTCTTGACGTCGCACGGTACGAAGATACAGCATGGCCAGCTTGTGAACGATCTCTTGGATGCATTGACTTTGCCTACGCAAGTTGCGATTGTTAAATGTAGTGCACATCGTAAAGTGACGGATGATGTTGGTCGTGGTAATGCGTTTGCAGATGAGATTGCTAAGGAGACTGCCCGGAACCTTAGCACTCGAATGTATGTGACGAGTTCGGTCAGGTGGCCTACAGAATCAAGTATGTGTGAAGATACTGTTGAGAGCGTGAAAGCAATTCAGAATGAGGCCACCGACACTGAAAAGACGAAGTGGAAAGAAAGTACGGGAAAGTTGGATGCAAATGGTTGTTGGATTGATTTGTCGGATCAGAAAAGATGGATGTTGCCTGACGCGTATGTACTGGCCGTTGTGACAATGGCACATGGGTTGGCACATATTAGCGCGAAAGGTATTTGTAAGTTGTTGTCGCCTGTGTGGAAGAATGATGGAATTATGAAATGTGCTGAACGTCTGGTGAAGAATTGTATGGTGTGTATAATGTACAATCCTGGCAAAGGAACCCCAACTCCTCCTGGCAGTTTTGCTCCTCCTTCGCATCCCTTTGAGGTGATTCAATTGGACTTCATCCATATGGAGCGATGCAATAACCTGAAATACGTTTTAGTTGTGGTTTGCGCATTCTCCCGATGGATCGAGGCCTATCCTCTCAGAGACAATACTGCTTTGTCAACTGCGAAGATCCTACTGAAGGAATATTTTCCTCGGTATGGAATGCCTAGAGTTGTGTGGTCAGATAACGGAAGTGAGTTTGTCGGAAGTGTGATGAAGAGTGTGTGTAAGGGCCTTGGAATTAATCAAAAATTCCACAGCGCCAATCATCCCCAGTCAGCTGGATTGGTTGAAGGGTACAACGGCACCCTTAAACTAAAGCTAGCGAAGATTCAGGCTACGACTGGTCTTTCGTGGCCTGATGCTTTACCCTTAGCATTACTGTCAACAAGGGCGACTGTACACTCCCGAATAGGGCTTAGTCCCTATGAAATAGTGTTCGGCCGTCCTGCGAATGTGTGGGGGGTTCCTAGGCCAGGAATATTTTCTGATCTTGAGTATCCAATGTTGATTGACTACTTACATGACTTGACTGCTAAACTGAGGTTAATTCACCAACAGGTTTACGACGCATTGCCGACGCAGACGGAGGGTCCAGGCCACCAGCTCCAGCCCGGAGACTGGGTGGTTACACGCAACTTTTCACGAAAGAACAATCTGGACCCCCGGTTTTTCCGGACCTTACCAGGTGCTCCTGGCCACGAGGACTGCCGTTCGTCTTGAGGGGCGGAAAAATTGGGTACATGCTACCCATTGTAAGCGAGTCCCTATTCCTTTGCCGGCAGACCCGTGGGTAAGGAAAGGCATTGCATCAACAGAAACAGAAACATTGCCAGCGTTTGTGCCTTTTAGCGACGCACAGCTTGTTGGAGAACCCTCAGCGCAGCAGACAGCCACTGTTGAACATTTGTCAGCAAAAGACTCGAGACCAGATCAATCAACTGATCAGCAGGACGCTGTCTCTTCAACGGATCCTTTGTTCGACGAGCAGACACGTCCCGGGAAACATCGATATTCTTTGCGATCTCACACTAAGGACAAATAAAATTTTCTTACTTTGCTGAAATGGAAAAATGCATTATCCCCGTTTCCCGTGATCAGTTTTGAACATTCGTATCACTGTAATTTTTGTACATATATTGAGCTTCCTCCTTGTACCTTTTCCATTTTACAGCAGAGAGACTTTATGCTTGAATATACGTATTGTGTATTGAAGGCCGTAGGGCCGCGCGCGTACTTCCTTCTGGATAGTAGGTCTTGACGCTAGGTTAAAGGCCGTCGGTTCCTAGGAACACCTAGGGATTGACTATTGCTGCACAGAACGGAGTGCGTCAAGAAACGTTGCGGACGGTCGTAGGGAATGGCATTCTCGAAGCTGAATGATTTGGAAGGAGCTCAAGACTACAGACTCAAGCTGCAGCAACTCAGTCGTACTAAATGCTTCATATTTCAATTGTTTATGTTGTTTTTGACTACTTCTGCATTATTGGCGGGTGGGGTGTATTACACTATGTCCTACTTCTTACCAGCTACACCTACTCCTATTCCTTACCCTAATGTTACCACTACTGCTTCTCCCCATTCTTTTCACATGTTACCGGAACACGAACAGGCTAGACGTGTAGAATTCCGCAACAATTCCTTTATTCAGCTCCTTCACCAGCATCAGTTAGTGGTTAACACTACTAATTGTTGGGTGTGTGGGTTGATGCCACATACTACGGATAAGGGAATTCCATATCTGGTGTTACCGTATAGTTCCCAAGGGTCAGCTCGAGCATTTCAAACAATGTTTCGAAGCGCACTGGGTTTCCACCCCATTCGAGAACCACATTCCCCCTACTCTGGCCCTACCTCGTATCAGAAGCCTTTATCGATAGCAATAGAGGATATGGAGAGTGAGATCCATGACTATTCGCTTATCCCTGAAGAAGAGGTACAAGCCTATAAGGTCCTAAGTAGAGGCGAATATAGTGTGTTCACTAGCGATAAGCAGCTTAAAAGCTCGCCTCCAATATGGGTCGTACCCCACACTGGTAATTTTTGTATCATGGGTCGTGGCCGAAGATCGCAAGCCCGACTTGGAGCAAGTGGTTGCATCGAAAATTACATTTTGCCAATGTTCTCATCCCCTGTGTTTCTGGCTGCCAAGGGTACATACTTTATCTGTTATGATCGTGCATACACATGGTTGCCCGCAGACTTCATGGGCACATGCTTTATTGCAAATCTGTTGCCTCCGACGTTCACTGTAGATGCCGATTATCATAAGACTAGAGTTGTGCGAGGCGTAATTAGCGAAGAGGACACTGCCGGTCAAGAGGCAGGAGACTTTTTCAAGGGTTTCCTCCCGTTTTGGGGACCTATGGTTAATAGTAGGAACCTGAGACAGTTGACTCGAGTGGTAGAATCGACAGCTAATATTACTGCCAGTGCCCTTGGTAATATCACCACAGAACTTCAGGCGGAGAGGCTTATGACGTTACAAAACCGAATGGTTTTAGATGTCATCCTAGCAGATCGCGGTGGGGTATGTAAGGTGATCCATTCGAGCTGCTGCATTTTCATTCCAGATAATGCTCCTACTGTCTATCAAGCCATCTCGAGGTTGCATAAGATCTCCGAATCCATACACGTGGATGTAGGGGATTGGACGCTACTTGGATGGTTTTGGGGCCTGATGTCGACTTGGGGTTGGAAAATTCTGATGATCATTGGAGTTGTGGTAGTGTTCCTGTTCACGTGTTGCCTTTGTGTACAGTGTGGTCCTGCCTTATGTGGCCTCTGTGCTACAACGTGTATGAGACAACCATCTGTTACCAAGGGGACTCGATTGGACAGAGCTATGCTACAGCAACATCTCAAGGGTCTGATGAATATCGAATATGATTCCGACTAGTGCTTGCCTAATGAGGGCAAAAGGAGCGTCTGAGGTTCCGTGACAATTGTAAGTGGTGCTTTCGACTCGCACGAATATGGTCGAGTCTGGTATCTATGAACCGCAAATAACGAGTTTAGTAAGTGTGCGCAGTTTCGCTGTGCTAACTTAAACCGTTCGTTTGTTACGTGGGTTTTTCATCTGTACCCACGGGTTCCATCTTAGATACGGCATCCATTTTGTCTCTTGCCCTCAAGTAGCCAGCGAACGGACGCTGTCCGCTTCGCGACCCTGGGACTCCCAAGATATTTGCGGAAGACACATGTTCTTTGTAAGTGTCTTTATGATGAGGGGGATGCTACTGTAAGGCAAATGGCGCCGCTCGAGGCTCATCTTGCCGCATGGACTTATTGTCTCAGCCGTGCATCTCATTAGGCACGTCTCTTTGATGCCTGTATCTCGTGTTTCCCGTTACCTCCCTTTTTACACCCTTTCCAATCTCCCCACTGTCTCCGTCTTCCTCTGCACCTGTCTCCATTCCTATTTCGATCTGTTTTACTGCTGATTGGAATTTGCTAATGGTGGGAAGATGGGTTTTTACAGTTGGGAACCGCCAAATGTTTCCGCACTTATGTTCCGGACCTCATGTGTTTCAAAGTGACCAAAGCGACCCCTCTGGGGGATAATTGTGGGAACTGGGTTGTAAACTTTTGTGTTCAATGTTACCCTATGGGTAAAAACTGTATAAAAGGAGCGATCCACAGAACCAATTTGAAGCAGTCTCCCCAAGTTGCACGCTGTGTACTTGTCGTGATCTCTGTGTTCCCTGCAGCAAATAAACCTTGAATCTTTGACGTCAGAGGAAGTGTCCCGTGTCTCTGTGACTTGTACGCCGGAGCAGGTTACCCACGAAGGTTTTAGGTGTTGTGCCCTGGCACCGCTGGGTCCAAAAGAACCCAGTCCTTCATCATGTGTAAGGAAACCTGTATCGAGGGATGAACTAAGTAATAGGATGATGTTACAGCAACATCTCAAGGACTTTATGAATACAGATCTAGACTCAGATTAGCATGAGTATAGGTTATTGCCTATGCAAGGGCAAAAGGAGGGTCTGTGGTACTGAAAATTCTGGACCCCGCTATTGTGCGGTATCGAAGCTCTACACTCGTGTCAAAAATATCATCGTATCATGACGATTTTGATATTGGCAGACCAGTAATGATTGGGATACTATACATCAGCATTTGCGTCATGATCGAATGACGCAATCACCCTGAAATCGTAGTTTTCATCTTGAACCCTTGGGTTCCATTTTGTGAGCAGAATGGGTAGTGTAGCCTCCAAAGGAGTTTGTTGATGAAAGTGAGTTGGTAATTTGCAACTAGAATGCAGGTAACTTAATTAACCTGAGTGAAATTAATTTGTTGACAATTGAATGAACAGGTATAAATTTAGGACTAACTAAACAAAACAAGACACAACAATAAAACAATACAGTTTGGAACAAAGACTATTGAGCATGTGTATAGGCAAAAATAGATTTTATCAAAATTAAGTCATCAAGGGAAATATACAATACAGAAAAATATGTATAACAGGAATACAGGATGAGAATCAGAAGTAAATCAAAATCACTGTAAAGCCTGTAGAACACCTATCCAAAAGCATGTAGACAATTTTCTTTGGATAAGGTTGGGAGTCGACGTTTCGGTCTTTATGGGTATCATCAGGACGAGTGTAAATTAATATTGTAACTCCCTATTAAAATAGAATAAAACAATTTCAATATGACATGAAAATTAAATTCGACATTTCAATTAGCACTATACACATGGATACAACAAAAAAGTACCTCAAAGAAAACTTTAAGTCCTACATTAAACTAAATACATGGAGACAACAACATTTACACAATATTTACAATATAGACAAAGCACCTGGTGCTGTACAATTTATATACATAAAGTGGCTAATTACAGTGCATTTAGTCATCTTGAGATTTGAATCGAGACTTTGGGATATCTAGCCTGTTCAAGAAATAACAGTGAGTTAACGCTTGTCTAATGTTAGACCTTAGATAAACGATATGGATTCTGTTGGTTACAAAGAAGAGCCTATACTAATCGTTTTGGTGTGATATACACAAAAATCAATACCTTTAGACGAAAGGAACTCTCTTCCTATGTTGGGAAGATATAGTGCATTAAGGCCGGAAAGCTATTTATCTGTAAATTTAGATAAAGAATAATTAAGATATGCATTTCTATAATTATCTGAGGTGATTCAAAAATGGGGATAAATGTTACCTCTATAGCCTCAAGGGCACACCCGAATGGGGAACTGTGTTAATTTTGAGACAGCCCGCCTCACTGGATTTTAGAAGGATTTCAACGTCGTTTCAAATCGACGATCTATCGGGGTCAAAAATGAATTTGCATTTTAGATCGCGGTCTGACTATGGGTATAAGACCGCAGGCTATTGCATGTCAACAGGGGACATTTACCTGTTCTAGTATCGAGGGGGGTTCGTACAATAAGCTTGCCTCTTGGATGAATTCAAGGAAATGCTCGGAAAGGAACAATCTGTGGATCGAGAATGGGCAAAAGATTAAAACCCAAACTTAGCAAAGTCTAACAAGGTCAAGGGGTTCTCGGCAAGGGCAGGGAGTATGTACCTGTATAAATCTCGATAGTTCTCTGAACGCGAAAGGTATCAGCCGTCACTCTGCGCAAGGTTCCGCTGTGAAAACCGCCTGTATTTAAGAGCGGGTTGATTGTTGGCGTGCGGGTTGTTTGGAAATCGAGAGAGGACTGGTTTGCATGTTGTTTAGGCGCCATATTGGACTAGTCAAAGACGTGTGTTTTTTGGGAAACTAGTTATTCACGCTAGTACAGTTGTAATCTTATACTAGTCGAAATGCGTGTTAGTGGACTCAGGCATTTACAACATTATAATGCAATTATTAACATTAAAAAATTGAAGATGTTAGCAATTAACATACATCACAGTTAATATAGTTCATAACCAAAATTATGTTCAGATATAGCGTTACATAATCTATGGTCATATCAAAACCAAAACAATTAAATTCTAGGTCTGTCAAAAAGCTTATACAAGAATACATTATCAACTCATATAAATGGAGGAAGTGCAATGCAATCTGGCTTATAGGGTTACATCATTTCATATAGCATTTGTAAAATTAAGGGATAGAGTTGTTGTCAGGACCTGTGCGCTACAATGATGACCAGGGTGTATATTTCATGTTAAACATGCCAGTGCATGCCATTCAGTAGAGGAATTAAGTCCCTTATTTACAGTGTCGGTGATGCAAATCAGTTTGCCCTCTCTCAAGGAGAGTATTCTTTCAAGATTATTATGTCTTTTATTCGGTTTTATCACCTCCAAGACCCACCATGTCATGTCAGTCTCTTTGTGGCCAAAACGAATGTAGTGCTCGACAAGTGGTGCATTTTCTTTCTTACACCTAATACGAGATTGGTGCTGTAGAATCCTCTTCTTGACTGGTTGAATTGTTTTACCTATGTAATATAATTGGCAAGGGCACTGGATGCAATATATTACAGTGGTTGTATTACAGTTAGAGAAACTTTTGGCTACGAATTTAATGCCGTTGATTTCGCATGACTTCACTGTTAAAGTTGTTTCACAGGCTGTACAATTATTACATTTGTAGTGACCTAATACCGTTGTCGTCTGTAACATGGTAGTCAGTGCATTTTTGATAACTGGTTCTTCATAGGCATGGACCAATCTATCTCTAATGTTGGTCCCTCTTTTGAAAGCAAACAAGGGTTTATTCGCTAATTCTGGAATTGATGACAGTAAAGTCCAATGTCTTGTAATTATTTTCTTGATAGCGTTTGTATGTGTACCAAAGGTGGATACACAGACAATCTCATTTTTTAGTTGACGCTCACGGGTACTTAGAAGCGCTTCCCGGTTATAATACCAGGCCCGTTTCATGGATTTACGTAATAGACGTGAGGGATACCCACGTGCCATCAATTTTAGTTTTAGTTTATTTGCTTCAGAAAAATAATCATTTTTGAAGGTACAGTTTCTCCGAAGACGGAGAAACTGACCAAACGGTAGCCCATCCTTGAGGGCTTGTGGATGATGGCTGTTATAGCTGAGAAGGGTGTTTCTGGCAGTTTTTTTGGTAAACAGAGTTGTGTACGGACAATTATTTTCATCAATTTTTATAGTGATGTCTAAAAAAGGCATTTCTGTTGTACTGTGCTCTAAGGTGAATTTTAGGTTGACATTTCTATCATTAAGCCACTGATGGAATGATTCCAGTTCTTGGATGCTACCGTGCCATATCATTAGGACATCGTCGATGTAACGAATCCACTTGCGTATATTATTGACAAATGGATTCGCTACATCGAGGACATGCTCCTCCTCAAATGCGGAGACATAAATGTTAGCAATGTCCGGAGCATAAACTGCTCCCATTGCTACCCCCTTAAGTTGCTGGAAGTAGCTATTTTGAAAGAGGAAAAAATGTTCACAAAGTGATAGTCTAATACACTCCATGATGAATGCTGTTGGTACTGGATGCGGTCTGGGTCTTGACTCAAGGAGTTTATTTAGGAGATCTAATACGTCTAATTGCGGGATATTGGTGTATAAGCTTTCTATATCCATAGAAACTAAGATATCACCAATAGGGTCAAATTTTAAGCTCTCAACTGCATTAATAACTGACATGGTGTCTCTAATGTAATTGGGGTTATCTACTGCAAATGGTCTGATGAAAAAATCAGCATATTGTACCAGGGGCTTTAAGATTGAGTTGCACCCTGAGACAATTGGGCGGCCAGGCGGGTCCACCGGGTCTTTATGTATCTTGGGCAGTAGATAGATTACTGGAATCGTAGCTGTCTTGTTAACAAGGAATGAGGCTTCTTTTTCGTTTAGCCAACCTCCATCTAGACCCTGTTTACTTAGATTTTCGATCTCTTTCATTAATCGTGTGGAGGGGTTCTTACTGAGTTTTTTATAGTGTGATAGAACTGATAATTGTTTGAGCATCTCATTCTCATATTTCGTTTTGTCCCAAATTACAATTCCACCTCCCTTATCCGCAGGTTTGAGGAGGGCTGAGGGGAGATTTTGCAAATTCTGTAGGGCCAGTTGTTGTGGTTTGGTTAGATTTGATTTGTACCCAACAGGTTTTTTGAATAGATTTTCTATTTCTATTAAGATCGCATTTTCAAAGGTTGGAATTTCTTTACGTACCATAGCATTGGTGGGATAAAAAGTGGATGGATTTGTCAAGCCTGTGATTCCTTTCTTGGGATCACTTGTATTAGTAGAAAAATAGTTGCGTAGGCGAATGGTACGGAAAAAGCGATATAGTTCTAATTTTGTGTTAAATATATCGTTCCTGTAAGTCGGTACATAGCTTAAACCCTGTGAGAGAACAGATATTTCTTGTTCTGATAGGAGGTGAGAAGAGAGATTAAAGATTGGAATCGTTTGGTTAGTTTCTACCACTCGTAGTATTGGTTCCGGGTTTGCCGGAATCCCGGGGTGTACTGGTTGCGGTACCATCCCCGTTTGGGCGGTTGGGGGTCTCCGAGGGGGTCTGGTTGACCTCTGGTCCTGGGGTAATAAGAGTTTTTTACCCCAGGACCAGAGGTCAACCAGACCCCCTCGGAGACCCCAACCGCCCAAACGGGGATGGTACCGCAACCAGTACACCCCGGGATTCCGGCAAACCCGGAACCAATACTACGAGTGGTAGAAACTAACCAAACGATTCCAATCTTTAATCTCTCTTCTCACCTCCTATCAGAACAAGAAATATCTGTTCTCTCACAGGGTTTAAGCTATGTACCGACTTACAGGAACGATATATTTAACACAAAATTAGAACTATATCGCTTTTTCCGTACCATTCGCCTACGCAACTATTTTTCTACTAATACAAGTGATCCCAAGAAAGGAATCACAGGCTTGACAAATCCATCCACTTTTTATCCCACCAATGCTATGGTACGTAAAGAAATTCCAACCTTTGAAAATGCGATCTTAATAGAAATAGAAAATCTATTCAAAAAACCTGTTGGGTACAAATCAAATCTAACCAAACCACAACAACTGGCCCTACAGAATTTGCAAAATCTCCCCTCAGCCCTCCTCAAACCTGCGGATAAGGGAGGTGGAATTGTAATTTGGGACAAAACGAAATATGAGAATGAGATGCTCAAACAATTATCAGTTCTATCACACTATAAAAAACTCAGTAAGAACCCCTCCACACGATTAATGAAAGAGATCGAAACTCTAAGTAAACAGGGTCTAGATGGAGGTTGGCTAAACGAAAAAGAAGCCTCATTCCTTGTTAACAAGACAGCTACGATTCCAGTAATCTATCTACTGCCCAAGATACATAAAGACCCGGTGGACCCGCCTGGCCGCCCAATTGTCTCAGGGTGCAACTCAATCTTAAAGCCCCTGGCACAATATGCTGATTTTTTCATCAGACCATTTGCAGTAGATAACCCCAATTACATTAGAGACACCATGTCAGTTATTAATGCAGTTGAGAGCTTAAAAGTTGACCCTATTGGTGATATCTTAGTTTCTATGGATATAGAAAGCTTATACACCAATATCCCGCAATTAGACGTATTAGATCTCCTAAATAAACTCCTTGAGTCAAGACCCAGACCGCATCCAGTACCAACAGCATTCATCATGGAGTGTATTAGACTATCACTTTGTGAAAAATTTTTCCTCTTTCAAAATAGCTACTTCCAGCAACTTAAGGGGGTAGCAATGGGAGCAGTTTATGCTCCGGACATTGCTAACATTTACGTCTCCGCATTTGAGGAGGAGCATGTCCTCGATGTAGCGAATCCATTTGTCAATAATATACGCAAGTGGATTCGTTACATCGACGATGTCCTAATGATATGGCACGGTAGCATCCAAGAACTGGAATCATTCCATCAGTGGCTTAATGATAGAAATGTCAACCTAAAATTCACCTTAGAGCACAGTACAACAGAAATGCCTTTTTTAGACATCACTATAAAAATTGATGAAAATAAGTGTCTGTACACAACTCTGTTTACCAAAAAAACTGCCAGAAACACCCTTCTCAGCTATAACAGCCATCATCCACAAGCCCTCAATGATGGGCTACCGTTTGGTCAGTTTCTCCGTCTTCGGAGAAACTGTACCTTCAAAAATGATTATTTTTCTGAAGCAAATAAACTAAAACTAAAATTGATGGCACGTGGGTATCCCTCACGTCTATTACGTAAATCCATGAAACGGGCCTGGTATTATAACCGGGAAGCGCTTCTAAGTACCCGTGAGCGTCAACTAAAAAATGAGATTGTCTGTGTGTCCACCTTTGGTACACATACAAACGCTATCAAGAAAATAATTACAAGACATTGGACTTTACTGTCATCAATTCCAGAATTAGCGAATAAACCCTTGTTTGCTTTCAAAAGAGGGACCAACATTAGAGATAGATTGGTCCATGCCTATGAAGAACCAGTTATCAAAAATGCACTGACTGAAAGAATACTCTCCTTGAGAGAGGGCAAACTGATTTGCATCACCGACACTGTAAATAAGGGACTTAATTCCTCTACTGAATGGCATGCACTGGCATGTTTAACATGAAATATACACCCTGGTCATCATTGTAGAGCACAGGTCCTGACAACAACTCTATCCCTTAATTTTACAAATGCTAAATGAAATGATGTAACCCTATAAGCCAGATTGCATTGCACTTCCTCCATTTATATGAGTTGATAATGTATTCTTGTATAAGCTTTTTGACAGAACTAGAATTTAATTGTTTTGGTTTTGATATGACCATAGATTATGTAACGCTATATCTGAACATAATTTTGGTTATGAACTATATTAACTGTGATGTATGTTAATTGCTAACATCTTCAATTTTTTAATGTTAATAATTGCATTATAATGTTGTAAATGCCTGAGTCCACTAACACGCATTTCGACTAGTATAAGATTACAACTGTACTAGCGTGAATAACTAGTTTCCCAAAAAACACACGTCTTTGACTAGTCCAATATGGCGCCTAAACAACATGCAAACCAGTCCTCTCTCGATTTCCAAACAACCCGCACGCCAACAATCAACCCGCTCTTAAATACAGGCGGTTTTCACAGCGGAACCTTGCGCAGAGTGACGGCTGATACCTTTCGCGTTCAGAGAACTATCGAGATTTATACAGGTACATACTTTCTGCCCTTGCCGAGAACCCCTTGACCTTGTTAGACTTTGCTAAGTTTGGGTTTTAATCTTTTGCCCATTCTCGATCCACAGATTGTTCCTTTCCGAGCATTTCCTTGAATTCATCCAAGAGGCAAGCTTATTGTACGAACCCCCCTCGATACTAGAACAGGTAAATGTCCCCTGTTGACATGCAATAGCCTGCGGTCTTATACCCATAGTCAGACCGCGATCTAAAATGCAAATTCATTTTTGACCCCGATAGATCGTCGATTTGAAACGACGTTGAAATCCTTCTAAAATCCAGTGAGGCGGGCTGTCTCAAAATTAACACAGTTCCCCATTCGGGTGTGCCCTTAAAGGCTATAGAGGTAACATTTATCCCCATTTTTGAATTACCTCAGATAATTATAGAAATGCATATCTTAATTATTCTTTATCTAAATTTACAGATAAATACCTTTCCGGCCTTAATGCACTATATCTTCCCAACATAGGAAGAGAGTTCCTTTCGTCTAAAGGTATTGATTTTTGTGTATATCACACCAAAACGATTAGTATAGGCTCTTCTTTGAAACCAACAGAATCCATATCGTTTATCTAAGGTCTAACATTAGACAAGCGTTAACTCACTGTTATTTCTTGAACAGGCTAGATATCCCAAAGTCTCGATTCAAATCTCAAGATGACTAAATGCACTGTAATTAGCCACTTTATGTATATAAATTGTACAGCACCAGGTGCTTTGTCTATATTGTAAATATTGTGTAAATGTTGTCTCCATGTATTTAGTTTAATGTAGGACTTAAAGTTTTCTTTGAGGTACTTTTTTGTTGTATCCATGTGTATAGTGCTAATTGAAATGTCGAATTTAATTTTCATGTCATATTGAAATTGTTTTATTCTATTTTAATAGGGAGTTACAATATTAATTTACACTCGTCCTGATGATGGTCTTAGAGAGTTACCCATAAAGACTGAAACGTCGACTCCCAACCTTATCCAAAGAAAATTGTCTACATGCTTTTGGATAGGTGTTCTACAGGCTTTACAGTGATTTTGATTTACTTCCGATTCTCATCCTGTATTCCTGTTATACATATTTTTCTGTATTGTATTTTTCCCTTGATGACTTAATTTTGATAAAATCTATTTTTGCCTATACACATGCTCAATAGTCTTTGTTCCAAACTGTATTGTTTTATTGTTGTGTCTTGCTTTGTTTAGTTAGTCCTAAATTTATACCTGTTCATTCAATTGTCAACGAATTAATTTCACTCAGGTTAATTAAGTTACCTGCATTCTAGTTACAAATTACCAACTCACTTTCATCAACAAACTCCTTTGGAGGCTACACTACCCATTCTGATCACGTTTTACCCAAGCCCCCAAAGGTTTATTGGGTTGCTCACTAGTATTTCCCATTTTGTGAGCGGCATCCATTTTGTGATTGCCCTTACATAGTCAACTGACCAAGGCCGAATTCGTTCTGAAAGGACACGTACAACTCTGCTGACTCCTCTGTGACCTGGGCGAGCTGACTCCATTGCCTCAAGCCAAACCTGTTCGGGCAGTTCCCATCTCAGTGGCCGAACGAGATTAGTATCAAGGCATAACATGCCATAAACCGTTCATCGCATACAAGCTATGGCTAATCTCACACACACCTGTCCCTGTTTCTTCTTTATGGCCTGTTTTACAAGGAGGAGGTGCCCGATTTTATTAGGGGTCCGCCGATATCTGATGAAAGTTCTGGGTCTTGCCGGGTAATCTATCATGAACTGGACAAACTGAAATGTGGGCTTGCCATCATGACTCTGCTTTTTCTTTGTAGTAGAAATATTTGTATGACCAACTGTAAAACAAAGAATTCTTGCCTGAAGCTTATTATTTAGTATAAAAAGAGAAGGCTGGTTCTGTAAAAACGAACAGTCTCCTGAGAATATACATGTGTTTCATGCTGTTGTACTTCTAGGATATCTGTTACTGGTTGCAGCCAATAAATTCGATCCTTGACTTCACCTAGAAGACTCTGTGTTTCTGTGGTCCGAAACAGGGAAGGACTCGAGGTCCTTGGGTGATTTCCCTGGCACCGCCGGGTCCATAAAAACCCGGTACCTCACAAAATGTGGGTTATTATGCCATTGTTGAGATTTTAAAATGTATGGAAGTATTCTGAATTACTTTATTACTTGCGGTGGAGACCAGTCCACCCCAAATAACAAACCACTTTACACATTAGTGTTCAGCTGTGAGATTCAGACCTTTGTATAGCAGTATCACTCAGTTTTAAAAGTTTCCATTAAAAAACCTTAAATAGAATTAACAGTGGAAAACTTTTTTTAAATTTTTTATTCACATCAGGTTTTTCATTGTGTCATTTTTTATTTTTTTCGAATTATTTGTGATTCCAGTTTTTGCACCTTAAGTCTAAGGGAACATGGAGTGTGATCTGGCTGCTCTGGTTAATCTTATAGTAGTGGAGATGAAGGCCCTATGCAGTGCAGAGAAGTAGTGGATGGGCCGGTATGCCTGGAAGCCAGACTTCAAAAAGGCCCTCAGGGCCTGGAAAGAGGTCCACCAACCACAGATCACCTCATAGGAAAATGATAAATAGATTGAGGAAACCCAAGGAGGAAGCAGGTGATGTTCCCACAGACAGAGCGCCTCATAGCCCGTTGCCCACCAGGTGGTAAAAATGTTTAAAAGTTTGTATGTGAAAGCATAAACAAAAACTCATCCAATATAGGTTGGGGGGCCTGCCAACACTGGACTGCAATTCCATGAGGATGAGGAAAAGCACTGTCGCACTTTGCAGTCAATGTCATTCTCTTTTTTTTATTTTTTTTATTTTTATTGAGCAAACTTTAAATTTACAACAGTAGATAATATACAGGAACGCTTAGGAGACTGTAGATAATACATTAAATACAATTAGTAGTACTAATTATCTTTGTGTTTTATGTGACAGGTATAATGATATATAGTAAAGCTAAACATAAATACAGTAAATATTCAACATACATTGTATCCTCATTATCTTCGTCCATACTTCTATATATATTAGATTCGACAATTATTCTTGCTGGATTCAGTTGGGTTTAAAATCAGGCCCTTTGCTGATTATACCATCTAGTTATAGGAGCCCAGATCAATTCCCCTTTAGCTCTGGATTTTTTCCCTCTAGTTTTGTATATTGCTGTTTCTAGCTTATATGTAGCAAGGAGTCTATTCATCCAGCCCTGGAATGTAGGTGCCTCTGTATCCTTCCATCTGGCTGCTAGCATAATTCTGTATATAGTTGTACATAGATACGTAGTATATATTTCTGAATTATTGAGTTCTAAAGAACTATCATAACCCAATACAACCAAGGTAGCTGATATTTGGATCTCCCGACCAAAAATTTCAGCCCAAAATGTACATATATTCTCTTTTAGCTGTTCGAGTTTCGGGCAGTCATAAAACATATGTACTAGATTTGCAGGACCAAGCGCGCATCTAGGACATTTGTCATGACTAGCCTTGCCCCATGAGAACAATTTAGCCGGTGTATAGTATAGATTACAAGCCGTTTTATAAATTTGAGCTTTTAAGTTACTTGCCAGTATGATTTTAGAGGATAATTGTAGCACCATATCTATATCCACATTGGAATTATTTAATTTGTTAACCCAGCTCTCCTCTATTTTCTCTAAATCATCTGGATGGTTGTTTATAAGAATCCCGTAGATATCACTAATTCTTACAGTTATTTTTTGCATCAGATTTAATAGTGTTACCGTCTGTAAACTTAAGTTTGTGATATGTTGTCTTAGTGATGTGTATATTTGAATAAATTTAAAATAATCTGTGGGATAGATCTGATATTTAAGATTTAACTCCTCAAAAGTGATTCTACCATCTGGATTTAGGAAGTCGCCAATAGTAACGATGCCTAAATTTTCCCAACGTTTAGTAATATTATCATTAAGATATTGCGGGATTATTGAGCTATGCCATAAAGGTGTGTATTTGGTGTATTTAGGTATTGATAATATTCTAGTAACTTTAGTCCATATTTTAAATGCGTCAGTAACAATTTTAAATTTTATCTTTTTATAATATGATGGCTCGATTTGTCTTAGCAGTAATCCCTGCGCTAAATCTCCTAATGCGAGTTCATAGATAGAGGGAATGTCGTGAGGAGATCTTATTCGATCTGGATTTTTAGAAGTGATTAACAAGGACATCTGCTGTAGTATGGAGGCCCACATGTAATAGGTTAAGTTTGGAACTGCTAATCCGCCTCGGGATATAGGTGACACTAATTTAGTTATAGCCCGTCTTGTCTTCCCATAGTTCCAAATAAATGATGATATTAACTGGTCTATCTTCTTAATGTAAGTGTTATCAATAAGGAAGGGAATTGCCCGAAATAAATATAGTAATTTTGGAAAGATTGTCATCTTAATATAGTTAGTTCTACCAATTATGGATAAATGAAGGTTATTGACTCTTTTTTTTTTTTTTTTTTTTTTTTTTTAATTTTTTTTCACTTTTCGAGATGTTTTATTGTAGACACAATTGGTCATCACCATAGCAACAGCGCACATGTGCAGACAAGACTAAAAAGCACTGCCAAGCCAATTGCATGGCTCTTTACAAAGAAAGACGTACATGCAAAGAAATACTATTAATAATAGTTATTATTTTTTAGTACTAATATCAGTATTATTTTTTTTCTTTTTTTTTTTTTATTGCCCCCGTTGCTCTGTCCAGGAGGAGAATCTTTCCCATATTTCCAACCCTATCTTCTTTTTCCTTCTTCCTTTCCTGGCATAGATTGATTTTTCTAAGTGGAAGGTGGCAGCCAGTCTAGCCAGCCATTGCGCGTGGGAGGGTGAGTCTGTATCTAACCAACTTGAGGAGATACATAGTCTCCAAATTGCCATAGCGATAAATACCAGCCCTTCTTCCTTTATTCTTGGTGAGTCGAATTGTGTACCAAGGAGAATAATTGTAGGGTTTAAGGAGACTGGATGTTTCACTATTTCGCTAAGTGTATTTTGTATTTTAAGTAGCGTCGGAGCTATAGTTAAACATGTCGCAAAGATGTGTACAGAGTCAGCCCCAATTTCAGCGCAGCGTGGACATAATGTTCCTTTACCAGTCCCCCATTTGATGATCCTACTAGGTGTCATGTATAGAAAGAAGATAGTTTTAAAGTGTTGTGCTTGCAGCTTGGCAGATATTAAAATCTGTTGTGATACTGCGAGGGAGTTGTAAAAGATACTTTCTGGTGAGTTAAGTTTGAGGTGCCATTTTGCAGCGATGGCCTCTAGGTCATCGGGGGTTTGTCTATTAAGTATGTTGTACAGAGAACCAATGCGGGGAGTGATAGTGTTTCGAAGTGTATTTAAAAATTCAACTTCTGAGAAGCCCGAGGTTCCTCCAACTTTATTGGAAAGAAAGGCATGGATAGACAGATATTTGAAGGAGTCTTGGTTTCTCAGATTGAATTTGGCTTGTAGGTTTTCAAAAGGTTTGATTCCCTCTGTGGTAATCAGGTCCCCAAGTTTAACTATTCCGGCCCGATACCACTCTGAAAAGTATGATGTGTCAAAGATAGCTGGTAAATTATTATTGTTATCTATGGGTGAGTAAAAATTAAATCTGCCTATCCCATATATTCTTCGGATGTTACGGAATACTTTGAAGGAATTTAATAAGGTCTTAAATTTAACCCGGTTGTAGTAGCCGTAAGTTGTTTCTCGAAGTAGGCATCCCCAATGTTGATCCCCCAGTAGGATCTGTAGAGAGAGTAGATTCCATAACCAGTTCTGAGCTATACTGCGCGACTGATGCCCAGTAATAGAGGATGATGTTAGGAAGGGCCCAGCCACCTCTTTCTTTTAACAAAGTAAGATGTTTAAGGGCGCGTCTGGGTTGAGCGTATGCCCAGATGAATTGAGTAAAAATTTGTTGGAATTTAAGTAGGTGATTTTTGGTGAATTCTATCGGTATACTGCGGAAGAAGTACAGTAGTTTAGGGAAGTACGTCATTTTAATAACGTTGCATCTACCCACTAGCGTTAAATGCAAGTTGTCTATTTGTTGTAACGCTTTCCTTGTTTGGGCTGCGAGGGGTATTAGATTCTCTGCTACGATGTTCTCCAGTTTGGGTGAGATTTGGACCCCTAAGTATTTAGCATTGGGTACCACCCGTTCATCAGTCCATGTGATTTTCGCATTTACCAAAATCTGTGTTTTATTTTTGTTGAGGGCATATCCTGCCAGTTTGCCAAATTTCTGGGCCTCGAGTTCTAAAGCCTGAATAGAGCTGGCGGGATCTGTGGAGGTGATGGCAAGGTCGTCGGCATATGCTAAGATTTTGCAGCAATTTTGGTGATAGCATACCGGGGATATGCTCTCGTTTTTTTCTATCTGTTTGATAAAGGGGTCCAGGTATAGAGCAAACAGTAAGGGGGAGCAGGGACAGCCCTGTCTCGTCCCTCGAGATATAGTAAAAGGGTCTGTAAGTAGTCCATTTATGGTGACGCTAGCCCTTGGATTGTTATAGAGTGCCTGTATTGCTCGAATAATTTTGTTTCCGAACCCCATCTTGCTTTTAACTTTCCACAGGTATCGCCAGGACACTCGGTCGAAAGCCTTTTCGGCGTCGAGTAAAATGAGTGACATAGGGTCTCCGGCGACCTGTGCGGCGTCAAATAAGGTGATCACTCTTCTAACGTGTTCAGTAGTTCCTTTCTTGGGAATGAACCCGTGTTGCCAGTCAGATACTAGAGATTCCACTATTTGAGAGATCCTAGAGGCTAACACTTTGGAAAAAATTTTGGAATCGCTATTGATGAGGGTAATGGGCCTATAAGAACTCATGTCCAAGGGGGATTTGTCTTTCTTTAAAAAGATAGAAATCCTGGCGTGAGCCCATGAGTCCGGTGGCAGAGCCCCATTGAAGATAGATGAAATTACGTCTGACAAAATTGTTTTAATTTGTGGAGCAAAGATTTAAAAAAATTCTGTGGGGATGCCATCTGGGCCAGGGGCTTTCCCATCTGGTAGCCTTGTGAGAGCTTCCTGGATTTCCTCCCAGGTAGGAATTCGGTCTAAGGACTCGCTATCCATGGGGTTGAGTTGCCCCAATTCGCACTCACTAAGGTAACTAGAAATTTTGCGGTCTAAAGTATCTCCCCCGGAGCAGATTTCCTCAGTATATAATTTAGAATAATATTCCTGAAATCCCTTCCGGATAAGAGAAGGGTCTGTGGTTTCGACGCCAGAGGGAAGTTTAATTGCGTGTATTTCGCTGTTGGATACCTGCTGTCTTGTCCTAACAGCAAGGTGGTGCCCAATACTATCACTGCACTCGTAGCTTTTTGCCCTAGTGGCAGCCCACTTGGCTGCAATTTTTTCCATGTAAACAGTGCCTATTTCTGCCTTGGCAAGTACTGCTTCCTCTTGAGTAGATTGGCAGTCCAATCCTGCATGTATTAATTGCGTTAGTTTAATCTCAATGTTCCTTAGTTTATCCTGTAGCTCGCTGATACGTTTTCTTTCCATAGAATTTTTCTGAAAAGAAAATCTCAGGGTCTCACCTCTGATCCCCGCCTTTAGAGTGTCCCACACTGTCATTTGAGAGGCAGTGCCGTTGTTGATTTCTAGGAATTCCTGGATCCACCCCTGCATATGAACTACATAGTTATTATCCTGTAATAGTGCTTTCTCGAAGCTCCACTTTGTGGGTTCCTTCTGTGGTAATACCCCTTTTAGCGTGACTATAAGTGGATTGTGGTCGGATAGAAATCGGGGTGCTATGTCAATTGTGAAGTTGTTCATTTACTGAAGCGGAGATAAGGAAGTAGTCTAGTCTGGCTAGGGTTTTGTGTGGGGCTGAATAAAACGTGTATCCGGGTTGGGTGGGATTTTTGTTAGCCCACCCATCTATTAGGCCGTAGGTTTGCATGAGGTTGTTCAGGGCTTGAAAGACTTTGGGTTTCCTGCCTTTGTATTTTTGTGTTGAGTCTGAAGCCCAATTGCTGGGTAGATGGACATTAAGATCCCCACAGAGAACTATCGGGGTGGGCCAATGTGCTAACTCCCCGGATACAAGATTGATAACCCCGGGTTCGTCGAGGTTACTTCCGTATACCGAGCAGAGAGTGATAGAAGAATTATTGGGAAGTACAATCTCTGAGATAACCCACCTCCCTAGAGGGTCGGATTTGGTGCGGGGGCTGTTAATGGCGAGTTTTCTATCTAGTATGATTCCTACCCCCTTGGTTTTAGCCCCTTGTGAAGTTGCGCCCACCAGTTTGTACCCTAGGGTATCTAGTAAATGTTTTTGGGAGTGTTCTATATGCATTTCTTGCATACATATGATGTTCCCACCCAGTGTCCGTAGACCTAGCGCCACTTTTTGTCTCTTAGTCGGATCGTTTAGTCCACATACATTGATAGATATTATTCGTAAAGAATCTACCCTAGCCATCTTACAACATAAGGTTGAAGAGCTGTGGGACGTACCTTTTTTGCTTTAAACATTTTATAAGTTTGACTTTTCTTTTGGGAAGAGATATCTAAATTCAGAGATATGGTTGTGTCGTTGTGAGTGTGTTGCCTAAAAAAAAGTAACTTTTTTTGTTTTTTTGTTTTTTTTTTCCTTTCTGCACCTAAGTGTCCTTGCCGAGCCCCCTCCCCCCCCCAGCCTCCCGTCCCCCCCCCCACCCTCCCCCTTGTGTGAGCAATCAGGCAGAGCCTGAGTGATGGTGATCAGTCATAAGCCACGGCTGCTGGAGCCACCAGTCAGTCCTGTAAAGAAAGAAGTCTAGGTCCGTGACCGGCAAAAAGTGCTGCTGCGTGAGATTGCAATACAGTGTGTGGGTGCATATGTGACTTTCGAACATGTGTCAACCCATTTAATCAATATAAGTAACCAGGATGTATAGAAGAGGAGACAGATAAGGGTGAAGACATATCCAAATACGGGATAGGTTTATAGATTTGTGAGCGTTATCTAGTCTTTATGTCCCTTTTTTGGCTTTAATTTCATCAAGGTACTCTTTGGCCTTGATTTCTGATAGAAAGACCCTGGTAGTTCCTTTATGAACAACTTTCAGTCTAGCTGGGTTCATAAGATATACTTCTGCGCCTTGTTGCTGGAAAGGGGAAATAAGTTGCCTCAGGTGCCATCTGCGCTCCACAGTTTGATGACAAAAGTCTGGTTTAGCAAAGAACAAGATCCCGTTAGCCCCTTTTTTACAGTTTGGTCGGGCTTGGTCGTAGATCAATTGCCTTAAAAGAAAGTTACCAAAGTAAACCAGGAATACTCTGGGTTGGCCACCAGTTGAGTTACTGCCATTCTGTTGTTGCTTTTGAAAGAATGGGAAGCGGTGTGCTCGCTGTACCTCTCGGTTCCAATCCCACCCAGGGTGGTCAGGGAAGGATTCACGTAGCAGGTTAACTATGAATTGTCGGGGGTCATCCCCTTCTTTCCCTTCTGGAATGCCTAGTAAGCGGAGGTTGTTTCTTCGTTGACGATTTTCTTGCTCCTCCATCTTTACCATTATGTCTGTAAGGCAGGCGGAATGGGATTCACTCAGTTGTTTGGTAGCCACTGCTTCAGTTTCTAAATGTTCTGTCCGTGCTTCCACCATGCTTACCCTGTCACAAATGTCTATACAGGTCTTGTTCAGCCTTCTTAAACTTCCCTGGAGTTTTTTGGCTGCGCTCTTGGCGGACCGACTATCGGCTCTCACCTCTTCTTGGAAGTCCTTGATGGAAGCTAGTATGGCTGCCAATGATGGCTCCCCTGGTTCTGTTGCCTTAGATTGCTGATTCCCAAGACTGTTCCACTGCGGCTGGGTTAAGTTGTCCTCCTCCATAGGATACGACATCCTTGTGTCAGAATAGTCCCATCTAAGTTGACTTCGTCGTTTGCACTTATTCTTAATTTTCTTGGGCCGGACGATTGTATCAGGGTTAACGTGCGAGTCCCCGCTCTCTTCTTCGCTGAAGCTGGGGGTCCCTGCCTCTTCGTCGTCGTCGTCGTCATCCGTCTCCTCTTCTCCCTCACCGGATGTACTAGGAGTGCTATCAGAAACAGTATAAAAGTCCTCCTGCTCAACCTCTGGAGTCCAGGGGTTGTGTGCGCCAGCTGGAGTCTCCAGATTTTGAAAAGTAAACTCAGCCCCTGTAGAATTAAAGCCGGCGCCAAAGGTGACTAAAGGAGTGTCAGCCCCTTGGTGATTAGTTCCTTCACTTGATGACTGCTGCTCTTGGGCAGAGGATGAAACAGGCAGTGGGGCACCCAATGGAGCGTGAGGGCTAATGGAGCAGGGGGCCTCTGTGGGTTGAGACAGGCTGGGCTCTGAGCTTCCAATGGGCATATGGTTGCTGGCAGGGGATGCTGATGCAGGTACAGAGATACTACTTGTAAAGGTGGCCAGATTTTCTGTTATACTTAAGTTGTTGAGACAGGGTTTTTTGGAGCCCCCGTTGTCAGTAGTAATATCTGGCTGTGGTAAGATCTTAGGCGGTGAAGTGGGTTGTTTACTCTTTAAACCGGCCTGAGATTTGGCTACAGTGAATATTTTGGCTGGGGGGGGAGGATCAGAACGCTGGTTAGACATAGGATTTTTATGGTCTTTGGTGTCTTTGTTAACCTTAGAGTCTTTGTTAACAACCCCCCCACTCTTAGCCAGAGCGTTCTTCTTTGCACCACTGACCTGGTCTGTGTTTGTCTTGCCGGTAGCCTCTTCTGCGGGGGCATCCTTCAATAGAGCCGGAGTCTTTTGCTTGATTCCCCTCTTTGCTCCTCTAGCACTCATGACCGGGGAAAGGTAAAACGTGCAGATTAAAGTTTCTTTGTTTCCTGTCACTGATTTCTGCTTCCCAAGGAACCGGCAGGTCAGGATGATTGATGTCAGGACAATTAGGTTAACGCCGAGTGCCTCTTTCCAGGTTAAAATCTGCGAGGGGGAGACAAGAGCACACCCTGCAGGGCTCGCTCCCGCTGCTGCTCCGCCCTGATGAATACAAACGGCGTAGGCAAAAGAGAGAAGGCAAAGAAGCTCCGAGTGAACCTGTAGAGTGCTTGCCCCCTCGCACTCCGGTGTTATTATGCTGAGTAGTCCGCTCCCTTTCACCACACAACGCGAGTCAGGTCGTCGCTGTCTCTGCCTCAGGGGAAGGTGCTGCCGTGCACCGTTACCGAGCATCTTTCACGCAGGACAGCTAGCCGATCGGAACTGCTTGCGTGACTGGCGTGCGCAGCCAGACAGCACGGTGCTCACGCTGACACCATCTTCGCCGAAGGTTATTGACTCTAAAGAGATCTTTTTTTATTTTTGTGATTACAGGATCATAATTAAGTGTAATCATTTCGTTGGTATTTGGTGAAATGTTGACCCCTAAGTATTTTGCATGTCCAACTCTATGTTGACTTATATATGGCGTGTTATCGGTGCAGACAACCATCGTTTTGTCTTTATTTAATGAGTACCCTGAGTACTGGCCGAATATTTTAGTCACTACTCCGATTTCCTCTATCGCCTCAGTAGGATTAGTTGTTAAAATCGCTATGTCATCGGCATAGGCTAATATTTTTGTATTATATATTCTAGTCTTGACTGGGGTGATCCTTGGTGATGTTAATAATTTAATAATTAAGGGGTTAATATATAAAGCAAATAAAAGTGGTGAACACGGACACCCTTGTCGAGTCCCTCTCTGAATGTCTATATTTTCTGACTCACTTCCTCCCGTCAGAACTTTGGCTTTAGGTTCTATGTATAGTGCTTTCAGTGATTTTACGAACCCAGGGCCAATATTATTAAGGGCTAAAAGCTCCCACAAGTACAACCATGAGACCCGGTCAAAAGCCTTTTCAGCGTCTAATAAAATCAAAGACATTTGACCTCGTTCTATTTTCATTATATCGAATAATGTTGTAACTTGGCGTATATGGTCAGTGGTGCTTTTGCCGGGAATAAACCCGTGTTGCCAAGGAGATACTAGTTGTTCAATATATTTACCAAGTCTATTAGCAAGAATTTTTGCATAGGTTTTAGAATCTGAATTAATCAGTGAGATTGGTCTATAGGATGTGGTTAATTCAGGGGGTTTGTCCTTTTTCCCAAAGACTGCTATGTTTGTTTGTCGCCATGATTCTGGGGTTTTTCCGTGCCACTGTATGCCTAAAAATAAATCGTGGATAAATGGGGTTATAGTCTTTCCTAGTATTTTGTATAGGTCTAGAGGAATCTTGTCAGGCCCTGCTGCCTTCCCTGCAGCTAATTCTGCTATTGCTAATTCGACCTCTGTTTTAGTGATCTCTTTATCTAGTTCATTCCTTACTTCGTCACTGACAGTTTGAGACATATTGTTTTCACTAAGCCAGTTAGCTACAAACTCCTTAATCTCTTGGGCTGTATGTACATCTTCATTTTGGTATAGTTTTTGATAATATTCTTTAAAGCAATTAGCAATTTCTTTTTGAGTAGTAAATTCGTGGCCATCATGTTTAATACTTTTTATTGTATTATAGGATTGAATCTGCCGTGTTTTTAGAGCAAGATGTTTCCCAACGTTTTCCCCCACCTCATAGGCTTCCTTTCGATGAACTTGAAAAATGTCAGCGGCTTTAGTAGTTAGCATGTTATTAAGCTCTGCCTTGAGGACTAGAATCTTTCTTAGGGTATCCTCGGCATGTTCATTATGTTGTATTTGGTTAGCATGTTTGTATTCTAGGTGTGTTAATTCATTGATTAGTTGGTTATGAGTTCTCATTTGTTCTTTCTTACGGGTGGCAACAAATGTGTCAGTCTCCCCTCTTAGTGCCGCCTTATAGCTGTCCCAGACATTAAATCGTGAAGCACTATATTGATTTATATCAAAATATTCCTTTGTCCATTGGGCTATATGATCTATATATTCCTGGTTAGCTAATAGTTTCCTATCAAATGACCATTGTGTGTGGGCCCGATTGAATCCCGGTATTTCCGTTGTAATATATATGGCATTATGATCGGATATTGTTTTCGGGTCTTTAACAATGAAGGTATTTGAGGCTATATCTGGAGTTGTAAAAAAATAATCGATACGGACATACTTTCGATGTGGGTAAGAAAAAAAGGTATATCCTGGATCTTTACCCTTTTTAAGCAACCATATATCCTGGAGGTTGTGGGTTTGAATTAAGTTTGTTACTGCCCTGAACACCCTGGGTTTCCGACCCGAGTATTTATATTGGCTCTGAAGGGACAAGTTTTGGTTAAATGTCAAGTTAAAATCTCCACAAAGAATCAGGGTACTTGGCCACGATGCTAATTCCATTTCTATTTCAACAAATAGAGTGGGGTCGTCAAGATTAGGGCCATATATTGAACAGATTGTAATACCAATTCCCAGTTGGACAATGACCCATCGCCTGTGATCATCGGCTTTCTTACGTACCGGGCTGCCCAGTCTGGTTCTAGCTAATATTATGACTCCCCTAGTTCTTGTGGTTTGAGTTGTTGTGATTAGTATTTGATACCCAGGTATTTTTAATTGTTTAATCTCCCCAAATGGGATATGGGTTTCTTGCAAACAGATGATATCACAAGTACTCTGGGCAATTATTTGACAAAATTGGGCTCTCTTGCCTCTATCGTTTAGACCTGCCACATTCCAACATCCTATATTTAATCTACCCATTTGGTACTATTATTTTTGAATCATTATTCATCAGCCTGCGTTCCCTTTCTAGTAACAGTTTGCTCTTTTTTTTGTTTTTTTGCTCCCCCCCTCCCAAACCGGGTGCGCAAAGTGCGCCCTGTTTCCCACCCCCCACCCTCGTAACTCCGCTTCTCCCTCCCCACCCCTTACCCTCCCAAAGTAGGCATTGAGACTCCATCGGAGTCTACAGTGATGGATTTAGCCTGCTCCGAAGAGGGCTAGTGAAGCATGCATTTTGAAAGTGCAGAAGTGACTATTACCGGAGACAGAAAAAAAAAGGAAAAGGCATTATTTATCTACCAAGAACATATTTAAGCTAGAAAAGAAAGAAAAGATAGTGGGATAATAGGTAATAAGAATGGGAAGAAAAGAAAGGGAAAAGAATAGTAAAATCATTCATTAAGAATTACTTAGAAAATACGGTTATACTTATTTAGTTTCTTATCTTCCCTTTTCAAGTTCCGCAGCTTATATTCAGTTACATCATCATAAACTATTTTACCTTAGAAAAATAATGAAACTCAATGTATTTATATCTCTAGTTTAAATCCACCATCTCTCCTGACTGTTCCTTTGTGGATTTAGTTGTTCCTTTATATACTCTCTAGATATTCCTTAGCCTTTATTTCCGATGTGAAAAATTTTGTTTGTCCCATGTGTATCACTTTTAGCTTTGCGGGATTGTTCAAATATACCGTTGCTTTTTTCTCTTGAAAGGGTTTAATGAGTTGTCTGAGTCGCCACCTCCTTTCTACAGTCCAGTGACAAAAATCAGGGCGCACAAAGTAAGAGATTGAGTCCTTTTTGCGGTGTTTATCAGGAGTGACTTTCTCCGCAATAGCTTGGCGAAGTAGGAAGTTTCCGAAGTACACCAGAATTGCGCGAGGATATTTGCCTGTAGGTGCCGTGGGTTTTAGGGTTATTGGGACCCTGTGTGCTCTCTGCACCTCGTATCCCCAATCCCAGGTATTTAACTCAGGCAGGGTGTCTCGGAACAGTTGCATTATATAGGTGCGACAATCCTCGCCTTCCATTTTTTCTGGGATTCCCAGTACTCGTAGGTTGTTTCTGCGAAGTCTATTCTCATAGTCCTCAAGTTTCCATCTAATGTCATGCACCTGTGCTTCGGTGGCTTCAAGTCGCTCGTTTGCAGCTACAGCCTCTGTCTCATTAACCACAATGCGATCCTCTATATCGTTTAACCTCTCAGTAAATGCTCCCATGGTTTTTGACAGTTTACGAACCACGCCTTGAACCTTTTGTAGTCCGGCCCGTGCTTTGCGGCTATCTTTAGAAGTTTCTTCACGATGTGATGCTATGGCCTGTAACACGGTCTCCATAACTTGCGTTAGTGTAGTTCCTGAGGCCTCCAGAGTCTCTTTATTTTCATTTTGCTCTGAAATTGGTCTTTGAGATCTTAGATTGGAAGCGTGGGTTTGATTCAATGCCAAAACTGTGGGGGTATAGTCCCATGATAGTTCATTAGCTCCGTGATGTCCAGATTTTTTCTTTTTAAGTATTGTTCTCTTTTTTTCCCGTTGGTCTTTTGGCGAATTAAGTTCCAGATCAGAGCTTAGGTTAGAGTCTGACTCATTCTCCGGGTCGTCAGCTTCGTCTAGTTCATCAGTATCTCCTGACCAACTGATATCTTCAGAGAAAGAGTAGAAGTCAGTTATGTCTTTGTCAATCTCTAATACCTCTATAGCATCAACCGGGTGCAGGTCTAACATGGAGCTGAATTGTGGGATTTCTAGGTCAGGGTTGAGTGTTTCCGTAAGCTCTTGAGTCTCCCCTTCTCGCGTCTCCAATCCCAGGCTGGCCCCCTCTTGTGATATATGAGATGCGTCAAGGGGTATTTTTGCTTGTGTAGTTGTTTCAGTCTCTGGTGATAGATTAGTATGTATCTCTGCATTATTCACGGAGGGGGTCCCACTGACCACTTGGCCAACAGGCTCTTTGTTTGTACTGTTCGTACTGTTCTCAGTGCTTTCAATGCAAATCGAAGGATCTGTATACTCTTCTTGATTGACTTGCTGTTGGATATTTGTAATTACTTTTTGTATATTGCACTTAATATTCCTCTCCACCTCTTGGGTTACTAGTCTGTTTTTGACTGCCAAATTCTGGTTAGGATTATCTGTGCTCGCTTGACCATTGGTACCAGAGTTGTTTGATACAGGTGTAGCTACAGAGATAGTAGGGATAGGGTGGCTTACCTGTCCCGCATCAGGATTGAATCTTCCGGATACATCGCTGGTCACTGAGAAAGCCACTCTATTTGATTCCAACTGCATCTCCTTTGCCTCCTGTCCTTCCATCTGGCTCATTCCTTCATTATCCACTGCAAGAGATGGCGTTGGCGCTGGCGCCGCAGGGCTTGTTGTAACCGGTATATCTGTTACTGCATTCCCACTTCCTTTACCCCCAAAATCTATTGGCACACGGCAGCTTTCAATAGGGGGGGCAGCTTGTTGTTCGCCATTACTCTCCATATTTTGTTGGTTATCTTTGGCCATCGCTCTTTGATTAGCGACTCGAAACATTGTAGCCACTGTTGTGATGTTTGTTGTAACATTTTTACCAGGCTGAGACATTGTTGCAGCTTTACTGGAAGTGTTTTCTCCATTTTCTTTTCCCCCGGAGCCGCTGGTGTTGTTTGTTGGTGTGCACCTTGCCCTTGCACTCCCCCGTTGGTAATGCACCGCTTTATTTCTTGATCCCTCAATGCCTGGCGAGCAGCCCTTGTCTTGGCTGCTGCCGAGGCTGCTGCTGCTGCATTTTTCGGGGCCATGGTGATTGACGAGGCAGACTCGCTCTGGACGTGTCTTTGATGTTCCGTTTCAATCACGGATTGCTCGGATTCTGCTACAGCATTCACTACTACAGCCGGCCAGCAGGGGGAGTGCAGTGAACGCGCGGCTCGGTGATTGCCGATCAGCAGCCTGAGCACGGCAAACCCGATCACAGAGGCAAGAAGCGTAAGCTTATGTGGTGTTCCTGCAGAGGAAAGATCCTCGGCTGGTAAGGCTTTCAGTTCTTTTTGCCACATTCTAAGCTGCTAGAGTTCTTGCATCCTTTTCACCCGATTAGAAAATCCGTCTCCCTAGATGATTAGGTGCATGCTTCACTGTTCCGTCCGGAGCTGCTATCGGCGTCTAGCCTGACGCCGCCATCTTGCCACCTCCGGCCATGTCATTCTCACAGAGAAACAATTATTCCATTAGTGTGCATTTGCCCAGTGTTGTAGCCAGTACGATGTGTCTTGTTAAAACTAAATGTTTGACCCTTGGGTGTATGCTCTTGAAGGCAAGCTGTAATTACCTGCCTTAGAGCAGAGCACCCCGTATTAGCAGTGAGATTTGTGATATATATGCACTCTGCAGAGTAACTTCAGAGCACCGCAGCTTCTCGTAGAAGAGTTCAAACTTCAGAGGTTTTTAATTGGGCACCTTTGTACATCCTTCCTGTTTATTGTTATGATTTAAGACTGGTGTGGCCCAATCCACCAATGAACCTAGCAGCCAGCACTATGCACTTTATTTCTTCTTAACATCACAAATGTTGCAGGGTAATGATTTGCAGGACTACTTGATTTGATGTTTTGGTGACTGTGATGATTGTTTCCATGGCTTTATTGAACAATCAGGGAGGAACTCTATTCCTTTTTAATGCAGAAATCTGAACTATTTTTAGCCCGAGGTTGAAATTTTGAAATACTTGTTTTATACTATTTTATAAATGGTGATGAAGGCCTGATCCTTTTGCATGTATGGTTTTAATTAACTATAACATGCATAAGTATGACCATTATATTGCGTTCCTTGATAAACAGTCAGAGAGAGATCATCAGGCCAAGCTGGCCTCCAGAGCGCTGGAGGAGAAGATTGAACTAGAAGAAAATGGCCTTAGAAAAGAAGAAGGCTGAACTAAGACTGATGTCCAGTGAAGATTGGAGACATCAATGCTGAGATATCTGCATAGGGGTCAAACACCCTTTACTTTGTGGTGGTTGATTACATTGACAAATGGTTTGTCTTCTAAGAAAGGGCACTGAGAATACAAGCTGCACTGGGAAACCATATTATGAGTACCAACACTGAGTAGGGATGCAATCCTGACTCTAGAAGAAGGGTTAATTAACCCCTACACCAACTTGAAAGTGGCCCTAGTACAGATGTTTGTTCTTCCCATCTGAAGTCACAACATACTTTGGCAGATTTTGGAGACATCTCATTAAAAGCCCTAGGGGGCTCAGTGAAGGGCAATACAATGGATACTTATGATGGACTATGTAATACGATTTTGACAGAGCACATTTTAAATAGTTTGTCTTCAGAGTTACATCGACATTTAGTGGACTACAAACTGACTGATCCAAGAAAGCCTGGAAGGGCAGCTGATGTGTGGGTAAGTACTAGGGTGACAAAACATCCCCTGAGGGTGGGGGTGGGGGTGGTAGGGCTGCTCTAGGTAAAGGAGTGGAGCAGCATGCCTCCAAGTGAAAAATGCATTAGGGCCCCAAACTGCTGAAAAAATGAAAGAGTGCAACCCCACACCTGAAAAGCATGGAAGTGGGAACCCAGGGGGAAAGAAACCCTGTAAGAGGGGTAGGCGCTTTGACCTCCGGTAGCCAGGGCACAAAAAGCAGATTCCTCCTAGCCCAAGAGGAAGATTAGTAAGACAGGGCCCTCTGCAAGGATGACTACTGTAGCTTTGGGGCAAAGGATTACCCAGAGGAACACGAGTATCTCTTAATTGGGAAGTGAAGCCAGAGGGTTAGCTGTTGATACCTGAGGGTGATAGGAATCCCTTCCACAGGTTCACAGTGAATAGGGTCCCCATCACTGCTCTGTGAGATACCTATGCAAGCCATTCCATGGTATTGGAAGGCTGGTTTCCCCAGACCAGTACCTGCTATGACAAGTCTGCAGAGTAAGGAATGACCATGTGCTGGAAACGATCTGCCACGTGAACTTAGAATTCTTAGAATGGGAGGGGGTACTTGCTCAGAGAAGGGTAATTGCCAGTCCTGACATGCCCCTATACTGCATCCTTGGTAATGAACTCCCATAGGGAAAACAGAGCCAGAGGGGTGTAAGCTTCGGGTGCTGCAAAAGCAACACACATTTGTTTGGGTACTGTAGCTAAGCATAGGGAACCGAGGCACTGGAAAATAGTAAGAGGAAGTGGCTGGTGATTACCAACTCCCATACACACCCCCAGCTTTAGAGCTGAGGTTTAATGTGGCTGAAGACTTTCACAGTCTTACATTAGCCCAAGCATTGGACTTTAGGACTGTTTGCAGTAAAGCAAGCAGGAACTATTGAAAAAGTAGGTAGGCCAATAGGTACGCCTGATACTGCTAACAAATACTCCACTGGTCAGAGAAAGACTTAGAGTGCCTCAGTATGTCCCCCATCCACAAGTTGGTGAACTCTACAAAGCTGGATGCTCACCTAGGCTTCCTCAGAAAACTGTTTGACTTGTGAAAGAATACCAGGCAGGCCGAACCTACTGCATTTGGCATTTGTGACCCTTGAGGAGGACCTAACGAGGTTGGATCCGTATCCACTTAAAGTCCAAATAACAGAAACATCTCCAAGGTTCATAAGACTGATCACCTTGGTGGCTCCAGGAACATTTTTAAAAAGTGCACCCGAGGTCCTGGGGGGTTTGAATGTGTACCCCTGAAGTTTGGGAACTTTTTCAGAACTTTTTCTCCAGAACCTCAGATCTTCAGGAGTACTAACCATGAAAAGTATCCATCCAGAAATCCACAGCATCGGGCTGAATATTAGGTCTTTTCTATGTTGAGAAAGGTTTTTCTTCAGAAAAATGACAACGTCCCCTTTCAGATTGGGGCTAGGGTACTTTTTCCCACTTCCCTACTTCCAGAGCATGGCCAGTCTATATGGTGTATCTGACCCGCACTACAATGCAGTCAGCCTCAAATCGTACCTAGGTCCCACCTACCAGAACAAATGGAAACGTTTGACTGGACCAAGATAGTTGTTTTGGTACTTGCAGAAGACACCAATTCAGCACACCATATTTAATATACCACTTTCTCAGTGTAAATGCACTGATAATTTATAAAATATTTTGTTTTTTAGTATTTATCCATATTTCTTACTTTTAGGAAGCTGTGGCAGTCAAACCTTCAGTAACTCACCAACCCTTTGGTTTTTTAGCCTACCAGCTGCACCACAAAAATAAATTACCCAATAGTGGATACCGCTAGGTAGTTTTAACCTTCCCTGCACGCACCACACCACCACCCTTTGCTGGATCCTTTCCCGCTCCTTCCCCGCCCCCACACCTGCACTCATCAAACGGCTTTTTCTCTTTAAAAGATCTCCGTGAAAGAGACCCTTCGGGGGCCCGTCAGACATTGCAGCCCCAGCCTGACGAGGAGCTAAAAAAGCCCGGTGATGAAGCATGACATCCTTCTGGGTGTTTGAGGGCGAAGAAGAGGCAAGACTTGGCCCTCCCCTTCGGGATTGGATCCTTGAAACTGGGGATATACATCTGCCTCTTTTCCTTTCTTTCACCACTTTTTCTTATCTCTTCTCTACTCCAGTCTTTCTCTCCCCTTCCAATTTGGGTGACATACATGCACCCATTATCACGGAAGAGTGTCCTTATTGATCTTGCTAATAATTGAGGAGCACGGACACTGGACCTCAACACGCTCCTGGTCCCCCTTCCCTTTTTTTATTGATTCCGAACGAGATACTCCGTCACGATTGTGACAGAGTATCCCGTCCGTCAAACTTTAATACAAGCCATTTGTTTGCAGATTGAATCTTCAGAGAAAAGGAGTTGTATATTATTCACTTTTAAACTCTATTGGCATTTGATGAATTTCCAACACAATTCTAATACTTCTTTAACTATTTATGTTTTGGAAAATAATTGAAAACTGATTACACTAAATTACTAAAATCAGACACAAGGTAAGAAGGGAAACAAACACTGTTTGTAAATGCAACTGTGTGATACTGCCTTATAACCATATAATCATTTTGAACCATGCAGTGCATATGCGGTAAGGTCCTAAAATTCACAGAACCTATGGGCCCGTTTATGACTTTGGCGCAGTTGCGCCGGCTCTCTGCTGGCACTGCTGCACTAAAGCCACTGACTTGATTACGGGTTGAACAGCAATAATGTTCCAGGATGGTCCTTTCTCATGGTGGTGCCAGAAAAACAGGCATCATAATAGTAACGGCAAAAATGTTCCGGGCTGGCATGCATGCCGTGTCCATTCCATGCTGGAATACAGACAGAGCAGCACATGTTGTGCCTCCCTGAATGTATCCCTATAGGGCTATGTTTGTTCATGCAGTGCAGCCTTTTCATGCCAAGGCCCCTGCCATTAAATGGCTGGCGGTGGAAGAACTCGTAATATGCTCAGCGGGACTTACATTGTGGCATAGCTCCGCCAGCCAACGGTCTACCACCGGAACAACTCCAGGAGTTCTAATCCAGGGGACGGTTGACCGGCATTGGTGCGCCACTGCTAGTGCTGCGGTCATAAGCCGCCGCTCTAGTAATCAGGCCCTTACTCTTTGGCACTGAATTATCCATAATAACACTATTACACCTGCTCACATAATTATCAATAATTTGGGGGGGGGGGAAATCCTACAACGAGTGCACATTTAGCGAGTGTGAGAGGCTGCTTGTGCTACTGTTTATGTTCTGATGTGAGAAAAACCAAAGGAAAAGATGGATGGAGCGTTGACAATACAAGCACTCACCCCCAGTCAACTGATCTGGGTTTAATCCATCACCGTTCTTTAGCCCACTCTGCCACCCGAGTTCAGACATGGCCATATGCAAATCAGGCTGACCCTGTGCCTCATGGAAACAGTCCAGCCCGAACTGCCAAGCCATGCCTTGCCTGGACCGGAAACAAGCTACAGAGGACTGGTTTCTGGCATTTCAGCCTTCTTCAGCCCAGCTTGCTTGAATCCAGTGGCAAAGTGAGCAAGGGACTCACGTCTGAGCATACCCTGCCAACTTAGGGCGAACAAAGAAAAACCATAGGAAATGATGGACGGAGCGTTGACAATACAAGCACTCACCCCCAGTCAACTGATCTGGGTTTAATCCATCACCGTTCTTTAGCCCACTCTGCCACCCCAGTTCAGACATGGCCATATGCAAATCAGTCTGACTCTGTGCCTCATGGGAACAGTCCAGCCCGAACTGCCAAGCCATGCCTTCCCTGGACCGGAAACAAGCTACCGAGGACCGGTTTCTGGCATTTCAGCCTTCTTCAGCCAGGCTTGCTTGAATCCGGTGGCAAAGTGAGCAAGGGACTCGCGTCTGAGCATACCCTGCCAACTTAGGGCGAACAAAGAAAAACCAAAGGAAATGATGGACGGAGCGTTGACAATAAGAGCACTCACCCCCAGTCAACTGATCTGGGTTTAATCCATCACCGTTCTTTAGCCCACTCTGCCACCCCAGTTCAGACATGGCCATATGCAAATCAGTCTGGCCCTGTGCCTCATGGGAACAGTCCAGCCCGAACTGCCAAGCCATGCCTTCCCTGGACCGGAAACAAGCTACCGAGGACCGATTTCTGGCATTTCAGCCTTCTTCAGCCCGGCTTGCTTGAATCCAGTGGCAAAGTGAGCAAGGGACTCACGTCTGAGCATACCCTGCCAACTTAGGGCGAACAAAGAAAAACCAAAGGAAATGATGGAAGGAGCGTTGACAATACAAGCACTCACCCCCAGTCAACTGATCTGGGTTTAATCCATCCGAAAGGTTACCCTCTAAGGCCCTGCTGGGATGAGAGGTGACCGTGAGAGAGAAGGAGATTATGGAATGGTCTGACCATACACAGGGAGAAATAAGGGGGGCAGAAATATCCAGGTTCAGAGTCCAGACCTGGTCTAGGACGTGACCCTTAATGTGAGTCGCTGCGTTTATGTGTTGTCTGCAGTTCATTCCCGATAAAAGGTCGGAAAATGTAGCAGAACAGGCACTTTCCTTCTCGTGAAAGGGCCAATAATTAAAATCTCCTAGAACTAGAATTTTAGAGTGGTTGATGACTAATTGAGAAAGCATATCGCCAAACATCATCGGAAAAGCGGGCATAGACTGAGGGGGGCGATATGCTAGGACACAGGTAAGGGGTGTCACTGGAGATTCCAGTCTCAGCATGAGAAGGTCGACCAAGGGGATACTGACAGTTGTCAGAGTGGAAAATCTGATTGGGTGTTTGATAATAGCTGCTACCCCGCCTCCTTGCTTACCACAGGCTCTATTCGCTTGAAAAATATAATAACCAGTGGGGATTGCGGCAAGAATATCTGGAGAGGACTCCTCATTAAGCCAGGTCTCGGTCAGCAGCAATAAATCAGGTTTCAGAGAGTCTAGATAGTGAAAAATTTCGAACTGGTGTTTCACCAGTGAGCGAGTATTGAGGTAGCTCACATTAAATTGAAAGTATAGGAGCCCTGTGTTGGGAGAGGGGTCAGTGTCTGGGGAGGGGAGTGTAGTGGAGAAAAGGGCTGGGGCCGGGGTCAGGAGGAGGTCTATCTCAGGGAAGGTTTCCCTGAAACAAAAAAACTCCTGAGACTCAAGTCTAGACTGAATGGTCATAGTAAGAGGCCAATGGGTATGCAAATGGATTGAGTCGGAAGATGAGTATCTAGACAGACGGACAGGGGGACTAGCCCCTAGCCCCGGCCAGCCGCGGACGGAAGCAAACGGGCTTACCTTAGGCACACCTTCGGCGCGCCATCGTCGCGCCCGCTGCGCTCGCCCGCTGCGCATCCGGGGGGCCATTGCAATTTGAGGCTAAACCCCACCCCCAACTAGACCGCAGCGCACGGCACCGCCGGGGTCCAGGTCCTCACCTAAATTGGCGCCTGCCCTCCACAACAAGCGGCACATCAGCCGTGATGGACCGGGGCAGGGAGGCACACCTTGCTGAAGGAACGGGTATTAAATCACCCGCAGTCTGGCCCGAGTAAAAACAGGTAGGAACAATGAGGGGAGTGAATTTAAAAAATATCGAGCGAGAAGCACTGATTAAAACTGACACGGCGGAATAAGGAACGGGTAACAGAATAGCTCCACGCTGTATCACTAGCTCGCAGTCTGCCCCCAGCGCTCAGCGGACCTTCATGAATGCTGCCACCACACCTTCAAGCGCCGCGAGACGCCCCTCGCCTGGGGTCAATTTGAGGCTAAACCCCACCCCCAACTAGACCGCAGCGCACGGCACCGCCGGGGTCCAGGTCCTCACCTAAGATGGCGCCTGCCCTCCACAACAAGCGGCACATCAGCTGTGATGGACCGGGGCAGAAAGGCACACCTTGCTGAAGGAACGGGTATTAAATCACCCGCAGTCTGGCCCGAGTAAAAACAGGTAGGAACAATGAGGGGAGTGAATTTAGAAAATATAGAGCGAGAAGCGCTGATTAAAAGTGACACGGCGGAATAGGGAACGGGTAACAGAAGAGCTCCACGCTGTATCACTAGCTTGCAGTCTGCCCCCAGCGCTCAGCGGACCTTCGGGAATGCTGCTACCACACCTTCAAGCGCCGCGAGACGCCCCTCGCCTGTGGTCAATTTGAGGCTAAACCCCACCCCCAACTAGACCGCAGCGCGCGGCACTGCCGGGGTCCAGGTCCTCACCTAAGATGGCGCCTGCCCTCTGCAACAAGCGGCACGTCAGCCGTGATGGACCGGGGCAGGGAGGCACACCTTGGTGAAGGAACAGGTATTAAATCACCCGCAGTCTGGCCCGAGTAAAGACAGGTAGGAACAATGAGGGGAGTGAATTTAAAAAATATCGAGCGAGAAGCGCTGATTAAAAGTGACACGGCGGAATAGGGAACGGGTAACAGAAGAGCTCCACGCTGTATCAGTAGCTCGCAGTCTGCCCCCAGCGCTCAGCGGACCTTCGGGAATGCTGCCACCACACCTTCAAGCGCCCCCCCCCTGATATGCAGGTATGCGCCAGTTATTGTAAATCTGCCCCTGAAAGTTTTGTAACACCTCAAAAACATAATTGCTTGAGGATATTCACCAACATTTTCTCAGCCCATTGCAACCATGACATTTGTTGCAGACTTGCTCCTGCCAATTGCAAAAATAAATATATTTTCAGTGGTGGATAGGGCAGGTAACATACAAAATGTATGTTAGAGTAGAGGAAAGGGTTCTCCACAAGGAAACATACTTTGTGGTGAAACACAAAAAGGGTATTCAGTGTGACAATAACTCTTTTTGCATGATCACTCCATTTTTTTATGAATTATAATGCTACTTTTTACAATATGCAAACCGGGGAATTGCTGTCCAGCCTCCAGTCTGTGCTCTGACCCATAACACATATACAAAATGAATAATCCCGCACTGGCATATGGAATATTCTAATAAGGCTATAATGAATGGTGTGAAAACATACTTATTGCATAAAATGTTAAGATGTCACCTGTGGACTGCTGCATTTATTTTGTGACCCACTAGTGTGACAAAGGAAAACATGGCTTCAGGTCTACCATAGTATCCTGTCAACAACAGTTTAAAACCTGCAAAGTGACCTGTTAAAATCATCTCATTCAAAAAGTAAAAACCTCCCTTTTAAGTATTAGCAAGTCACTCCTATGTATGCCATTTAGTTGACAAGGTAGAGAGCATGGTATTTAAATATAGGACATGTAGAAAGTTATTGTTAACTCGTCCCTCTAGCCTATCTGTCCCATGTACATAATCAGAGTACTGTTTAAAATAATAATATTGAATTTCAGGAATGGGGCGAGCTAGATAAATAGTTAAACAAATGTTTAATCGTTAGTAAAAATCCACAGCGTCAAATGCTGCCTTCGAAGTTTGTTGAGCCACTTGTTGCACTACAGCGCACTTGAAAGTGAGAGAATCGGATGCCAGGACAATTCTTGTGCATTCCTGTATGGTTGCAGAAACCCTGATTTAGTTTTACCAGACTTCAGTTGCAGGGTTTGTTGTGTGTACAGTAACTGCTTCAGCTGGATTTCATAGTGAGTTGTTGTGGGTGACTACAAGCTATTCCCATAGTCTGAATGACAAAAGGAAGAGGGTAGAAGCTATTAGAAACTGCACCCAACAAATGAATAGTGTCTCAAGTTATCAAGTAGTGCAAAGAACCAAGGAGCACTCCCCTCTATACTTCTTAATTAAGAACAAATCCTACAATAACATTAAATGCAAAGCGGTTCAGCACTATGCAGCAGAATATAAACATATCACATCAAAGTTCAAGACAGTATGTACACAAAAAACATCCAAATCCAAGGTGTGTGTTTCTGGAGGTAACTTCTCTTTACTTTTCTTAAAAGGAATTTTCTTTATTTTTCCAAAGGCAAAGAGACATAGCCATAGCCAACGCGTTTCGTCTCCCAAAGAGACTTCTTCAGGGTTTCACAGTGTGTTAATACGGAAATTCATACGATGTTTGACCAATTCAAGAGTTTAAAAAAATCCAATATTCAGAAGACTTCTATAAATCTCAACAATGGCATAATAACCCGCATCTTGTGTGGTCCTCGTGTTTCTTTTTGAACAGAAACACGAGGACCACACAAGATGTCGGTTATTATGCCATTGTTGCGATTTTAAAATGTATAGAAGTATTCTGAATTACTTTATTACTGGCGGTGGAGACCAGTCCACCCCAATTAATAAACCACTTTTCACATTAGTGTTCAGCTGTGAGATCCAGACCTTTGTATAGCAGTATCACTCAGTTTTAAAAGTTTCCATTAAAAATCCTTAAATAGAATTAACAGTGGAAAACTTTTTTTAAAATTTTTTATTCCCATCAAGTTTTTGATTGTGTCATTTTTTTTTTTCTAATTATTTGTGATTCCAGTTTTTGCACCTTAAGTCTAAGGGAACATGGAGTGTGATCTGGCTGCTCTGGTTAATCTTATAGTAGTGGAGATGAAAGGCCCTATGCAGTGGAGAGAAGTGGTGGATGGGCCGGTATGCCTGGAAGCCAGACTTCAAAAAGGCCCTCAGGGCCTGGAAAGAGGTCCACCAAGCACAGATCACCTCATATGAAAATGATAAATAGATTGAGGAAACCCAAGGAGGAGGCAGGTGATGTTCCCACAGACAGAGCGCCTCATAGCCCGTTGCCCACCAGGTGGTAAACATGTTTAAAAGTTTGTATGTGAAAGCATAAACAAAAACTAATCCAATATAGGTTGGGGGGCCTGCCAACACTGGACTGCATTTCCATGAGGATGAGGAAAAGCACTGTCGCACTTTACAGGCCGTGTCATTCTCACAGAGAAACAATTATTCACTTAGTGTGCATTTGCCCAGTGTTGTAACCAGTACGATGTGTCTTGTTAAAACGAAATGTTTGACCCTTGGGTGTATGCTCTTGAAGGCAAGCTGTAATTACCTGCCTTAGAGCAGAGCACCCCGTATTAGCAGTGAGATTTGTGATATATATGCACTCTGCAGAGTAACTTCAGAGCACCGCAGCTTCTCGTAGAAGAGTTCAAACTTCAGAGGTTTTTAATTGGGCACCTTTGTACATCCTTCCTGTTTATTGTTATGATTTAAGACTGGTGTGGCCCAATCCACCAAAGAACCTAGCAGCCAGCACTATTCTGCAGGGTCCCCTAGGTAGTTTTAACCTTCCCTGCACGCACCACACCACCACCCTTTGCTGGATCCTTTCCCGCTCCTTCCCCGCCCCCACACCTGCACTCATCAAACGGCTATTTCTCTTTAAAAGATCTCCGTGAAAGAGACCCTTCGGGGGCCCGTCAGACATTGCAGCACCAGCCTGACGAGGAGCTAAAAAAGCCCGGTGATGAAGCATAACATCCTTCCGGGTGTTTGAGGGCGAACAAAAGGCAAGACTTGGCCCACCCCTTCGGGATTGGATCCTTGAAACTGGGGATATACATCTGCCTCTTTTACTTTCTTTCACCACTTTTTCTTATCTCTTCTCTACTCCAGTCTTTCTCTCCCCTTCCAATTTGGGTGACATACATGCATCCATTATCACGGAAGAGTGTCCTTATTGATCTTGCTAATAATTGAGGAGCACGGACACTGGACCTCAACAAGCTCCTGGTCCCCCTTCCCTTTTTTTATTGGTTCCGAACGAGATACTCCGTCACGATTGTGACAGAGTATCCCGTCCATCAAACTTTAATAGAAGCCATTTGTTTGCAGATTGAATCTTCAGAGAAAAGGAGTTGTATATTATTCACTCTTAAACTCTATTGGCATTTGATGAATTTCCAACACAATTCTAATACTTCTTTAACTATTTATGTTTTGGAAAATAATTGAAAACTGATTACACTAAATTACTAAAATCAGACACAAGGTAAGAAGGGAAACAAACACTGTTTGTAAATGCAACTGTGTGATACTGCCTTATAACCATATAATCATTTTGAACCATGCAGTGCATATGCGGTAAGGTCCTAAAATTCACAGAACCTATTGGCCCGTTTATGACTTTGGCGCAGCTGCGCCGGCTCTCTGCTGGCACTGCTGCACTAAAGCCACTGACTTGATTACGGGTTTGTAGGAGAGTAGGGTCTGCAATCCTATGATCACCCGGACTTTTTGCTTTTGTTTCACTGGTTTACGACTTTCTCGGGCTGTGGGCGTGCTAATCAGACCCACAGCCTAGCTGTTCTCTCTCTAAATTGATGCATGTACCTTAGGTGCATTACCCAATTGGAACTGGGCCACCCTGTCAGACCCTGTAACTCAGGGCATCGGTGTACCCAGGGCCTACCAGGGGCTGAAGCATGTATTATGCCACCCCTGGATGGCCATCTAAATCTGACACAACTGGCTGCACGACAGCTGGGGCAACGTAGCGTACCCGCTCGTTGCTTTAGGTATAGTAGCCCTATATCTAACCACACAATGGACACCCGAGTTCCTATCAGACACTCCTATGGCAGGCCTTGACAATCCTGAAGGCAGAGTGCTTGGAATCGTGTGAATTGGGTTCTGGCCCGAGCCGAGCCCGGTTGCAGCTGGCGGAACCAAGACCCAATGGCTGTTCCATGATAACGCGTGCCATCACGGTAACTTCGGTATTGCGTTATCCAGACATGTCGAGTAAGGTGTCATACGAATCGGGATGCTACCCCCTCACCAATTCTGGCGACGGGGTTAGCATTCCGCCCTTCTAGAGGGACACGACATGTATGTAACTGTGAACCCCTGTTAAAGTTAACTAAAGCCTCAGCTCCACAAAATGGATGCTGCCACCACAGACACGAGTCTGACCTCCTGCTGCTGGGAGTCCTTCCAGCGAGGAGAGCTTGGACAAAGGGTTCCTGTCAAGGGCGGTGTTCGCACCGTCCCAGACAGGGTTTGTGTATTCTGGGTAGGTAGGGCTTTGCGAGAAGGTGACTGCGGAGTGGCACCCCGGTGCTCACTACGCATCTGCCGGTCAGAACCAGTTCCAGGGGCGCCAGCCCCTGACCTGGGGACAGTCCGGCAGGGGAGAGGGGTGTAACTACCCCCCTTCCTGGTCCCACCCTTAGGGCAGGACCTAGTCATGTACCCACCCCTTTCTTTAGGATAAAGGCCGGAGCGGGGACCCTTCCAAATTAGATCATCTTTGAATCAAGAATACTTTCTACGAAAGGACTTCGAGACTCTTCTCAAGATTTCTCCCTTGTGGCTAAGGAGTAGTCACCCTGCACCAGCGGGCACCATCTAAGAACTCTGCGGTTTGCTGCAAGTCCTTCCTCAAGGAATCCGACAGCCCAGCTTGACGAGAACTGGCTTCCCTGGCACCTCTGACCTCTACCCACGTCATCAGCTCAGCTGTGATCTGTGGGTGCGACGAGACCTCGAGGGACCGGCCATCATCAAAACCGGCACGCTTTCTTAATCAGCACGACCATCGAAGCAATTCTCTGGTGAGTGCTCTGGGGTCCGAGAAGCCCTGACCCTGAGCTGCTCCAGCACCGAAGTGCAGTCTCCCAGCATCTCCACGATCTGCGTGGGGCCCTTCTGCTCGCCGCTCAGTACGTTGTCTGGTCACTAGCCGCTGGCTTGTGCCCTTCTTTGACGACATCCGACAACCAACGCTGCTGGTCTGGTTGCTCCAGACTGGCCCTTGCTTCCATCTTTGAGAGAAGCACCCCGGACCCTCCTGGTCCACTCAAGACGCCATTTTTAGGCCCACCCCGTGGCCCTGAAATCTGCCAAGGCTTGTTGCCCCAATTCTGGGCCCAGCGACGCCGACAGCATCAACCTCAGTGGGACAGCTCGCACCTCCATCCTGGTCGCCGACAACGCCTCCTGGTCTGTGAGACTGCAGAGCCTAGCGTCGCCCACTCACCTAGTCGAGGTGACGGCCAACCGGTGCCTTCCTGGTACCCTCTGACTACTGGCTAGTAGTACGAACTTGGTCCCGTCTGCTTTCAGGTATCAACGATCTCTGATCCAGGCTTGGATCTCTACGAACTATTCAGCACTGGTCGCTGGCCAGCAACTCCTTTTCTTCCGGCTCCTGGCTTGTCAGCGAAGACCCCGACGCCTGTAAGACTTGTGCAGCCGCAGCCCTCGTGGCTAGGTAACTTCGGCATTTCGGTGCCTGCATAGCCTCCTTACTCTAGGGTCCCGAGTCCCTCGCTTCCGACTTGCCTTATCGGGTCCGCCCGAGACCACTAAACTTCCCGTGTCCCCGGACACTTGTTTAAATTGTACACTTGAAGTATTCTCCTAAGAGTTTTGGTTTGTGCTTAGTACCCTGTCCTCATAAAGAGTCCAGGGCTGTTGTGATTCTTAATAAATATTCTGTTTATTTTCATAACACTTGTGTGGTGTCCTTTCACTTGGGGTTCAAGGGGTATGTGATGGTATAACAGCTGGCTTAACACGCCCTCTAGAGTTTAGCCCGAAGACTGCTCGTATCCACGCTACTAGGATAGCTGGTCTAAGGTTGACTTACAACCAATCACCATAAGGGTCGTTGGAACGATACATAGCGGTCGCTAGAATAGCGAACGCTGCATATTGGGCCAACTTCTCACATTGGTGAGCAGCGGTTGGGATTTGAGCTTGCTGTTGTTTTACCACGCGTATCCTAAGAACATCTTGTGAAAGATCGCATAAGTACTCCAGGTACATATAACCTAGCTTAGAATACTCTGAGTTCTACTGAACCAGCTGTTGTAGCTCTTCAAGGCTTAGCACACCTTGGCTACAACTCTTAGCAAGGGCTCAGTAGGTAAACCCATAGTGTAGGTAGGTACATCACTTACACCACACTAGAAACAGCATGTCGGACAAAGGCGGAAACTCTGAGTCTCCCCTCGTGTCAGTCGACCTTCCACAGGTCACCTCCAGATATGCTGCGCTTAGCTTTCATGAGATGCGACAGATCTGTACGTCTCGAAAGATTAAGCAGGGTGCAAACCCTACCATTCCGTTTCTGATTGGTCTCTTGGAGACTTATGATGCCAAGAAGGCGGGTAACACCGACCCTTCTCATCCCGAAATGGAAATGCCTCCCCTCGAGGGAACCCGAGGTGACCCTGACCTTATCCATCTCTCTGCCGAGGGCGAAGAGGAGGACGAGGAACCAGAGACATCTGGGGACGAGGCAGACAAAGGTCCAGTCATAGTTAGTCAGCTAACTCAGGACAACTTAAGCCGGCACGAGTTTGGTACTAGGAGACCCCTGGGGCCTCTCTCGGGCCAGCTTAACATTGGGAACGGACGAGTTAGGTCTCTGTCGAGAGGCTCTAACAGATCTGTTCGAACCAATGGCTCTCGAGGTTCTGCTCGAAGAGGGATGACATCACTTCAGAGGAGAATGTACGAAGCAAAGGAGCGGGAAGTCAATCTGCGGATCGAAAGGGAAGAACTTGCCCTAGCCAAAGAAAGACTCGCCTTTGCTCGAGAGCAAGAGTTGAGTGGGACGATTCCCACTGGTGGCAGCATTCCCCCACGGGAACCCAGGAGTTTAGACACTAAGCACCTGAATAAGATAGTGCCCCCCTTTAAGCAAGGGGACGACATCCACAAGTGGATTACTGCTTTGGAACGGGCCTGCACTGTACAGTGCGTCCCCCAGAGTCAGTGGGCAGCTATCTTGTGGCTCTCCTTTGAAGGTAAAGGTAGAGATAAGCTCCTCACCACAAGGGTCGAGGACGCTAACAATTACCAGATCCTGAAGAACACACTGATTGATGGGTTCGGCCTAACCACTGAGCAGTACAGGTTGCTGTTCAGGGATACCCAGAAAACTCAGTCTCAGGACTGGTCTGATTTCGTTGATTGTGCCACTAAGGCTTTTGAGGGCTGGTTGCTGGGCAGTAAGGTTACTGATTACCAAGGATTGTATAATTTGATCATGCGAGAACAGATTTTAAACAATTGTCAGAACCAGTTGTTGCATCAGCACCTTGTCGACTCGGATCTGACCTCTCCCCAAGAATTGGGAAAGAAGGCAGACAGATGGGTCAGAACAAGGGTTAAGCAAAACCAGGGCCAGAACCAGGGTGGTCAGAAGAAAGCAGACCAGAAGGGTAAAGATTCGAAAGGGGAACAAACTGACCAGAAGTCTTCGACAGGTCCCCAACAACCCAAAGAGGGGGGGGGTCAGGCTTCCCAGAAAAAGAAGAATCAAGAAGGTCAATCGAAAAGGTGGTGCCAATACTGTAAAAGTAAAACTCACTGGTTTAGTGAGTGCACCAAGAAAGGAGGGCAGACTCCTGCTACTGCAGCCCCTACGGCACCTGTGCCCTCTAGTACAGCCAGCAGTAGTAGTGCGCCTCCCAAGGGACTAGTTGGGTTAACCTTGGGTTCTGAGGGGTGTGACGGCTTAGCTGGTACACTCACTCAGGCTGTCCTTGTCTGTACAGGGGATGTGGATATATCCCCTGATATCAGTCCCAATACTTTGGGCAAATACCGACAGACGCCTTTAATAAATGGAAGAATGGCTCAGGCCTATAGGGACACTTGTGCCAGCGTCACTATGGTGACGCCTAACTTTGTGGACCCTGGACAGATCATGCCAGGTACAGAATTCCTGGTGACCAATGCCAGCAACGCCACTACCCGTCATAGTATGGCGATTGTTGCTTTCTCCTGGGGAGGGGTAAATGGCCAGAAAAAGGTTGTTGTTAGTTCAGACCTCCCAGTGGATTGTTTGTTGGGCAATGATTTGGAGTCATCACGATGGTCAGAAGTGGAGCAACGGACTCACATGGAGATGTTAGGCTTGCCAGCACACGTGTTTGCTGTGACCAGGTCACAGGTCAGACGATGCCCCACTGAGCAGGTGCTGGATCCTGGAACAACGGACCAGACACCTCCCAAGAAGAGGAGCAGTCGGGTTAAGGCTTCGCCTTCCCCCTTGCCCCAGGTCGAGGATCAGGACTCAGAGGAGGCTGACCTCCAAGAATTGCGGGAAACTGAACCTAAAGAACTCGAACTTGATCAAGTTGAGTTTCTGGGCTCAGGGGGACCCACACGAGAGGACCTGGGGAAGGACCAGTTAGGCTGCCCTTCTCTTGAACCCCTCAGACAGCAGGCTGCTGCTGAGGCTGCTGGGAACGCCACAGGTACCCACAAGGTATACTGGGAAGATGGACTCCTGTACACTGAGGCAAGAGACCCCAAGCCTGGCATGACCAGGAGGCTGGTCGTCCCCTTGTCTCAGCGTGGTTTCCTCCTTACCTTGGCCCACGAGATTCCCTTAGCAGGACACTTAGGCCAGACGAAGACGTGGGACAGGCTTGTCTCACACTTTCACTGGCCTCACATGAACGAAGATACCAAGGAGTTTTGCCGCTCCTGTGTCACTTGCCAAGCCAGTGGTAAGTCAGGTGGCACGACAAAGGCCCCCCTTATACCAATGCCTGTGGTGGGGGTGCCCTTTGAACGGGTGGGGATTGACATCGTCGGTCCCATGGAACCACCAACAGCATCAGGGCACAAGTTTATACTGGTGGTAGTGGATCATGCCACCAGGTATCCTGAAGCTATTCCCCTTAGGACCACTACAGCGCCTGTTGTGGCAAGAGCCCTAGTTGGAGTATTCTCCAGAGTGGGCTTCCCTAAGGAGGTCGTCTCCGACAGAGGTGCAAACTTTATGTCGAGCTACTTAACTGCTATGTGGAAGGAGTGTGGTGTCAACTACAAATTCACTACACCCTATCATCCACAATGCAATGGGCTTGTTGAGAGATTCAACAGGACCCTGAAAGGGATGATTCACGGACTACCTGAAAAGCTTCGGCGTAGATGGGACGTCCTGATCCCCTGCCTTTTATTCGCTTACAGAGGAGTCCCACAGAAGGGGGTTGGCTACAGCCCTTTTGAACTTTTGTACGGGCATCCTGTGAGAGGACCCCTGTGTTTGGTGAAGGAAGGATGGGAGAGACCTCTCAAAAAGCCTGCAACCAGCATAGTGGACTATGTGCTGGGCCTCCGCTCGCGGATGGCTGAGTACATGGAGAAGGCATCCGAAAACCTTAAGGCCAGCCAGGAACTCCAAAAAACTTGGCATGACCAAAAGACTGTCTTGACTGTTTATCAGCCCGGACAGAAGGTGTGGGTGCTGGAGCCAGTGGCCCCGGCAGCACTCAAGGACAAATGGTTCGGGCCCTACACCATCCTGGAGAAAAAGGGAGAGGTCACCTACCTGGTAGACCTGGGAACTCCCCGGAGCCCCCACAGGGTGCTCCATGTCAACAGGCTCAAGGCATATGTCGACAGGAAGGACATGAGTTTGCTCATGGCCATGGATGAGGGACAGGAGGAGGAGAGTGACCCTCTCCCCGACCTGCTCACTCAGAATCCTGACGATGGATCGGTAGATGGTGTTGTCTTTTGTGGCAGCCTCTCCGAACATCAACAGGAGGATTGTAAACAGGTTCTTCAATCCTTCCGGCATATGTTCTCTCTAACACCCAGTCAGACCAATTGGTGCACCCATGAGGTCGACACTGGTGACAGCTTGCCCGTGAAGAGTAAAATCTACCGGCAGCCAGATCACGTTAGAGACTGCATCAAGAACGAAGTGCAGAAAATGTTGGAGCTGGGAGTCATTGAACCCTCGGACAGCCCCTGGGCTAGTCCCGTAGTTCTAGTGCCGAAACCTCACACCCCGGGCGGTAAGAAAGAGATGAGGTTCTGCGTAGACTACAGGGGTCTCAATGCAGTCACTAAGACTGATGCCCACCCAATACCAAGGGCAGACGAGCTTATCGATAGATTGGCTTCGGCCAACTACTTAAGTACGTTTGACCTGACAGCTGGGTATTGGCAAATCAGGTTAGCTGAGGACGCCAAGCCCAAGACCGCATTTTCTACCCCTGGTGGGCACTACCAGTTTGTGGTGATGCCCTTTGGTTGAAAAATGCACCTGCCACCTTCCAACGGTTGGTGAATCACGTTCTCACTGGGCTGGACGACTTCTGTGCGGCGTATCTTGACGATATTGCTGTCTTTAGCTCCACCTGGGAAGATCACCTGGTCCACCTGCGGAAAGTGTTAGAGGCTCTGCAAGCAGCAGGTCTCACTATCAAGGCTACCAAGTGCCAGATAGGGCAGACACAGGTTGTATACTTGGGCCACCTCGTCGGGGGAGGTCAAGTTCAGCCACTGGAGAGCAAGATACAGTCAATCAGGGACTGGGCTCCTCCAACCACCCAGACTCAGGTTCGAGCTTTCTTGGGCCTGACTGGTTACTACCGGAAGTTCGTCAGAAATTACGGATCGATTGTGACTCTGCTCAATGAACTGACGAGTAAGAAAATGCCAAAAAAGGTTCAGTGGACAGCGAGCTGTCAAAAAGCATTCGATGACCTAAAACAGGCCATGTGCACGGCACCTATCCTCAAGAGTCCAGACTACTCCAAACCATTCATTGTCCAAACAGATGCTTCTGAGTTGGGTGTGGGAGCTGTTCTATCTCAACTGAATTTTGATGGTAATGACCAGCCCATTGCTTTTATAAGCAGACGGCTGACCCCCAGAGAGAAAAATTGGTCAGCTATAGAGAGGGAGGCCTTCGCTGTGGTGTGGGCCCTGAAGAAACTGAGGCCATACTTGTTTGGCACTCATTTCAAATTTCAGACCGACCATAAGCCCCTCTTATGGCTAAATCAGATGATGGGTGAAAACCCCAACCTGCTTAGGTGGTCCATTTCCCTACAGGGGATGGACTTCACAGTGGAGCATAGACCTGGCACTGATCATGGCAATGCAGATGGGCTCTCCAGGTATTTCCACTTAGAACAAGAAGACTCACCTGGTCAAGGTTAGCTTACTGTCCCAACGTTTGGGGGGGGGGGGGTCATGTAGGAGAGTAGGGTCTGCAATCCTATGATCACCCGGACTTTTTGCTTTTGTTTCACTGGTTTACGACTTTCTCGGGCTGTGGGCCTGCTAATCAGACCCACAGCCTAGCTGTTCTCTCTCTAAATTGATGCATGTACCTTAGGTGCATTACCCAATTGGAACTGGGCCACCCTGTCAGACCCTGTAACTCAGGGCATCGGTGTACCCAGGGCCTACCAGGGGCTGAAGCATGTATTATGCCACCCCTGGATGGCCATCTAAATCTGACACAACTGGCTGCACGACAGCTGGGGCAACGTAGCGTACCCGCTCGTTGCTTTAGGTATAGTAGCCCTATATCTAACCACACAATGGACACCCGAGTTCCTATCAGACACTCCTATGGCAGGCCTTGACAATCCTGAAGGCAGAGTGCTTGGAATCGTGTGAATTGGGTTCTGGCCCGAGCCGAGCCCGGTTGCAGCTGGCGGAACCAAGACCCAATGGCTGTTCCATGATAACGCGTGCCATCACGGTAACTTCGGTATTGCGTTATCCAGACATGTCGAGTAAGGTGTCATACGAATCGGGATGCTACCCCCTCACCAATTCTGGCGACGAGGTTAGCATTCCGCCCTTCTAGAGGGACACGACATGTATGTAACTGTGAACCCCGGTTAAAGTTAACTAAAGCCTCAGCTCCACAAAATGGATGCTGCCACCACAGACACGAGTCTGACCTCCTGCTGCTGGGAGTCCTTCCAGCGAGGAGAGCTTGGACAAAGGGTTCCTGTCAAGGGCGGTGTTCGCACCGTCCCAGACAGGGTTTGTGTATTCTGGGTAGGTAGGGCTTTGCGAGAAGGTGACTGCGGAGTGGCACCCCGGTGCTCACTACGCATCTGCCGGTCAGAACCAGTTCCAGGGGCGCCAGCCCTTGACCTGGGGACAGTCTGGCAGGGGAGAGGGGTGTAACTACCCCCCTTCTTGGTCCCACCCTTAGGGCAGGACCTAGTCATGTACCCACCCATTTCTTTAGGATAAAGGCCGGAGCGGGGACCCTTCCAAATTAGATCATCTTTGAATCAAGAATACTTTCTACGAAAGGACTTCGAGACTCTTCTCAAGATTTCTCCCTTGTGGCTAAGGAGTAGTCACCCTGCACCAGCGGGCACCATCTAAGAACTCTGCAGTTTGCTGCAAGTCCTTCCTCAAGGAATCCGACAGCCCAGCTCGACGAAAACCGGCTTCCCTGGCACCTCTGACCTCTACCCACGTCATCAGCTCAGCTGTGATATGTGGGTGCGACGAGACCTCGAGGGACCGGCCATCATCAAAACCGGCACGCTTTCTTAATCAGCACGACCATCGAAGCAATTCTCTGGTGAGTGCTCTGGGGTCCGAGAAGCCCCGACCCTGAGCTGCTCCAGCACCGAAGTGCAGTCTCCCAGCATCTCCACGATCTGCGTGGGGCCATTCTGCTCGCCGCTCAGTACGTTGTCTGGTCACTAGCCGCTGGCTTGTGCCCTTCTTTGACGACATCCGACAACCAACGCTGCTGGTCTGGTTGCTCCAGACTGGCCCTTGCTTCCATCTTTGAGAGAAGCACCCCGGACCCTCCTGGTCCACTCAAGACGCCATTTTTAGGCCCACCCCGTGGCCCTGAAATCTGCCAAGGCTTGTTGCCCCAATTCTGGGCCCAGCGACGCCGACAGCATCAACCTCAGTGGGACAGCTCGCACCTCCATCCTGGTCGCCGACAACGCCTCCTGGTCCGTGAGACTGCAGAGCCTAGCGTCGCCCACTCACCTAGTCGAGGTGACGGCCAACCGGGGCCTTCCTGGTACCCTCTGACTACTGGCTAGTAGTACGAACTTGGTCCCCTCTGCTTTCAGGTATCAACGATCTCTGATCCAGGCTTGGATCTCTACGAACTATTCAGAACTGGTCGCCGGCCAGCAACTCCTTTTCTTCCGGCTCCTGGCTCGTCAGCGAAGACCCCGACGCCTGTAAGACTTGTGCAGCCGCAGCCCTCGTGGCTAGGTAACTTCGGCATTTCGGTGCCTGCATAGCCTCCTTACTCTAGGGTCCCGAGTCCCTCGCTTCCGACTTGCCTTATCGGGTCCGCCCGAGACCACTAAACTTCCCGTGTCCCTGGACACTTGTTTAAATTGTACACTTGAAGTATTCTCCTAAGAGTTTTGGTTTGTGCTTAGTACCCTGTCCTCATAAAGAGTCCAGGGCTGTTGTGATTCTTAATAAATATTCTGTTTATTTTCATAACACTTGTGTGGTGTCCTTTCACTTGGGGTTCAAGGGGTATGTGATGGTATAACAGCTGGCTTAACACACCCTCTAGAGTTTAGCCCGAAGACTGCTCGTATCCACGCTACTAGGATAGCTGGTCTAAGGTTGACTTACAACCAATCACCATAAGGGTCGTTGGAACGATACATAGCGGTCGCTAGAATAGCGAACGCTGCATATCGGGCCAACTTCTCACAGGGTTGAACAGCAATAATGTTCCAGGATGGTCCTTTCTCATGGTGGTGCCAGAAAAACAGGCATCATAATAGTAACGGCAAAAATGTTCCGGGCTGGCATGCATGCCGTGTCCATTCCATGCTGGAATACAGACAGAGCAGCACATGTTGTGCCTCCCTGAATTTATCCCTATAGGGCTATGTTTGTTCATGCAGTGCAGCCTTTTCATGCCAGGGCCCCCGCCATTAAATGACTGGCGGTGCAAGAACTCGTAATATGCTCAGCGGGACTTACATTGTGGCATAGCTCTGCCAGCCAACGGTCTACCACCGGAACAACTCCAGGAGTTCTAATCCAGCGGACGGTTGACCGGCATTGGTGCGCCACGGCTAGTGCTGCGGTCATAAGCCGCCGCTCTAGTAATCAGGCCCTTACTCTTTGGCACTGAATTATCCATAATAACACTATTACACCTGCTCACATAATTATCAATAATTTGGGGGGGGAAATCCTACAACGAGTGCGCATTTAGCGAGTGTGAGAGGCTGCTTGTGCTACTGTTTATGTTCTGATGTGAGAAAAACCAAAGGGAATGATGGATGGAGCGTTGACAATACAAGCCCTCACCCCCCGTCAACTGATCTGGGTTTAATCCATCACCGTTCTTTAGCCCACTCTGCCACCCCAGTTCAGACATGGCCATATGCAAATCAGTCTGACCCTGTGCCTCATGGGAACAGTCCAGCCGAACTGCCAAGCCATGCCTACCCTGGACCAGAAACAAGCTACCGAAGACTGGTTTCTGGCATTTCAGCCTTCTTCAGCCCAGCTTGCTTGAATCCAGTGGCAAAGTGAGCAAGGGACTCACGTCTGAGCATACCCTGCCAAGTTAGGGCGAACAAAGAAAAACCAAAGGAAATGATGGACGGAGCGTTGACAATACAAGCACTCACCCCTAGTCAACTGATCTGGGTTTAATCCATCACCGTTCTTTAGCCCACTCTGCCACCCCAGTTCAGACATGGCCATATGCAAATCAGTCTGACCCTGTGCCTCATGGGAACAGTCCAGCCCGAACTGCCAAGCCATGCCTTCCCTGGACCGGAAAAAAGCTACCGAGGACCGGTTTCTGGCATTTCAGCCTTCTTCAGCCCGGCTTGCTTGAATCCAGTGGCAAAGTGAGCAAGGGACTCACATCTGAGCATACCCTGCCAACTTAGGGCGAACAAAGAAAAACCAAAGGAAATGATGGACGGAGCGTTGACAATACAAGCATTCACCCCCAGTCAACTGATCTGGGTTTAATCCATCATCGTTCTTTAGCCCACTCTGCCACCCCAGTTCAGACATGGCCATATGCAAATCAGTCTGACCCTGTGCCTCATGGGAACAGTCCAGCCCGAACTGCCAAGCCATGCCTTCCCTGGACCGGAAACAAGCTACCGAGGACCGGTTTCTGGCATTTCAGCCTTCTTCATCCCGGCTTGCTTGAATCCAGTGGCAAAGTGAGCAAGGGACTCACGTCTGAGCATACCCTGCCAACTTAAGGCGAACAAAGAAAAACCAAAGGAAATGTTGGAAGGAGCGTTGACAATACAAGCACTCACCCCCAGTCAACTGATCTGGGTTTAATCCATCACCGTTCTTTAGCCCACTCTGCCACCCCAGTTCAGACATGGCCATATGCAAATCAGTCTGACCCTGTGCCTCATGGGAACAGTCCAGCCCGAACTGCCAAGCCATGCCTACCCTGGACCAGAAACAAGCTACCGAGGACTGGTTTCTGGCATTTCAGCCTTCTTCAGCCCAGCTTGCTTGAATCCAGTGCCAAAGTGAGCAAGGGACTCACGTCTGAGCATACCCTGCCAACTTAGGGCGAACAAAGAAAAACCAAAGGAAATGATGGAAGGAGCGTTGACAATACAAGCACTCACCCCCAGTCAACTGATCTGGGTTTAATCCATCCGAAAGGTTACCCTCTAAGGCCCTGCTGGGATGAGAGGTGACCGTGAGAGAGAAGGAGATTATGGAATGGTCTGACCATACACAGGGAGAAATAAGGGGGGCAGAAATATCCAGGTTCAGAGTCCAGACCTGGTCTAGGACGTGACCCTTAATGTGAGTCGCTGCGTTTATGTGTTGTCTGCAGTTCATTCCCGATAAAAGGTCGGAAAATGTAGCAGAACAGGCACTTTCCTTCTCGTGAAAGGGCCAATAATTAAAATCTCCTAGAACTAGAATTTTAGAGTGGTTGATGACTAATTGAGAAAGCATATCGCCAAACATCATCGGAAAATCGGGCATAGACTGAGGGGGGCGATATGCTAGGACACAGGTAAGGGGTGTCACTGGAGATTCCAGTCTCAGCATGAGAAGGTCGACCAAGGGGATACTGACAGTTGTCAGAGTGGAAAATCTGATTGGGTGTTTGATAATAGCTGCTACCCCGCCTCCTTGCTTACCACAGGCTCTATTCGCTTGAAGAATATAATAACCAGTGGGGATTGCGGCAAGAATATCTGGAGAGGACTCCTCATTAAGCCAGGTCTCGGTCAGCAGCAATAAATCAGGTTTCAGAGAGTCTAGATAGTGAAAAATTTCCAACTGGTGTTTCACAAGTGAGCGAGTATTGAGGTAGCTCACATTAAATAGAAAGTATAGGAGCCCTGTGTTGGGAGGGGGGTCAGTGTCTGGGGAGGGGAGTGTAGTGGAGAAAAGGGCTGGGGCCGGGGTCAGGAGGAGGTCTATCTCAGGGAAGGTTTCCCTGAAACAAAAAAACTCCTGAGACTCAAGTCTAGACCGAATGGTCATAGTAAGAGGCCAATGGGTATGCAAATGGATTAAGTCGGAAGATGAGTATCTAGACAGACGGACAGGGGGACTAGCCCCTAGCCCCGGCCAGCCGCGGACGGGCGCAAACGGGCTTACCTTAGGCACACCTTTGGCGCGCCATTGTCGCGCCCGCTGCGCTTCCGGGGGGCCATTGCAATTTGAGGCTAAACCCCACCCCCAACTAGACCGCAGCGCGCAGCACCGCGGGGGTCCAGGTCCTCACCTAAGATGGCGCCTGCCCTCCACAACAAGCGGCACATCAGCCGTGATGGACCGGGGCAGGGAGGCACACCTTGCTGAAGGAACGGGTATTAAATCACCCGCAGTCTGGCCCGAGTAAAAACAGGTAGGAACAATGAGGGGAGTGAATTTAAAAAATATCGAGCGAGAAGCACTGATTAAAACTGACACGGCGGAATAGGGAACGGGTAACAGAATAGCTCCACGCTGTATCACTAGCTCGCAGTCTGCCCCCAGCGCTCAGCGGACCTTCGGGAATGCTGCCACCACACCTTCAAGCGCCGCGAGACGCCCCTCGCCTGTGGTCAATTTGAGGCTAAACCCCACCCCCAACTAGACCGCAGCGCACGGCACCGCCGGGGTCCAGGTCCTCACCTAAGATGGCGCCTGCCCTCCACAACAAGCGGCACATCAGCCGTGATGGACCGGGGCAGGGAGGCACACCTTGCTGAAGGAACGGGTATTAAATCACCTGCAGTCTGGCCCGAGTAAAAACAGGTAGGAACAATGAGGGGAGTGAATTTAGAAAATATAGAGCGAGAAGCGCTGATTAAAAGTGACATGGCGGAATAGGGAACGGGTAACAGAAGAGCTCCACGCTGTATCACTAGCTTGCAGTCTGCCCCCAGCGCTCAGCGGACCTTCGGGAATGCTGCCACCACACCTTCAAGCGCCGCGAGACGCCCCTCGCCTGTGGTCAATTTGAGGCTAAACCCCACCCCCAGCTAGACCGCAGCGCGCGGCACTGCCGGGGTCCAGGTCCTCACCTAAGATGGCGCCTGCCCTCCGCAACAAGCGGCACGTCAGCCGTGATGGACTGGGGCAGGGAGGCACACCTTGGTGAAGGAACAGGTATTAAATCACCCGCAGTCTGGCCCGAGTAAAAACAGGTAGGAACAATGAGGGGAGTGAATTTAAAAAATATCGAGCGAGAAGCGCTGATTAAAAGTGACACTGCGGAATAGGGAACGGGTAACAGAAGAGCTCCACGCTGTATCAGTAGCTCGCAGTCTGCCCCCAGCGCTCAGCGGACCTTCGGGAATGCTGCCACCACACCTTCAAGCGCCCCCCCCTGATATGCAGGTATGCGCCAGTTATTGTAAATCTGCCCCTGAAAGTTTTGTAACACCTCAAAAACATAATTGCTTGAGGATATTCACCAACATTTTCTCAGCCCATTGCAACCATGACATTTGTTGCAGACTTGCTCCTGCCAATTGCAAAAATAAATATATTTTCAGTGGTGGATAGGGCAGGTAACATCCAAAATGTATGTTAGAGTAGAGGAAAGGGTTCTCCACAAGGAAACATACTTTGTGGTGAAACACAAAAAGGGTATTCAGTGTGACAATAACTCTTTTTGCATGATCACTCCATTTTTTTATGAATTATAATGCTACTTTTTAGAATATGCAAACCGGGGAATTGCTGTCCAGCCTCCAGTCTGTGCTCTGACCCATAACACATATACAAAATGAATAATCCTGCACTGGCATATGGAATATTCTAATAAGGCCATAATACATGGTGTGAAAACATACTTATTGCATAAAATGTTAAGATGTCACCTGTGGACTGCTGCATTTAATTTGTGACCCACTAGTGTGACAAAGGAAAACATGGCTTCAGGTCTACCATAGTATCCTGTCAACAACAGTTTAAAACCTGCAAAGTGACCTGTTAAAATCATCTCATTTAAAAAGTAAAAACCTCCCTTTTAAGTATTAGCAAGTCACTCCTATGTATGCCATTTAGTTGACAAGGTAGAGAGCATGGTATTTAAATATAGGACATGTAGAAAGTTATTGTTAACTCGTCCCTCTAGCCTATCTGTCCCATGTACATAATCAGAGTACTGTTTAAAATAATAATATTGTATTTCAGGAATGGGGCGAGCTAGATAAATAGTTAAACAAATGTTTAATCGTTAGTAAAAATCCACAGCGTCAAATGCTGCCTTCTAAGTTTGTTGAGCCACTTGTTGCACTACAGCGCAATTGAAAGTGAGAGAATCGGATGCCAGGACAATTCTTGTGCATTCCTGTATGGTTGCAGAAACCCTGATTTCGTTTTACCAGACTTCAGTTGCAGGGTTTGTTGTGTGTACAGTAACTGCTTCAGCTGGATTTCATAGTGAGTTGTTGTGGGTGACTACAAGCTATTCCCATAGTCTGAATGCCAAAAGGAAGAGGGTAGAAGCTATTAGAAACTGCACCCAACAAATGAATAGTGTCTCAAATTATCAAGTAGTGCAAAGAACCAAGGAGCACTCCCCTCTATACTTCTTAATTAAGAACAAATCCTACAATAACATTAAATGCAAAGCGGTTCAGCACTATGCAGCAGAATATAAACATATCACATCAAAGTTCAAGACAGTAGGTACACAAAAAGCATCCAAATCCAAGGTGTGTGTTTCTGGAGGTAACTTCTCTTTACTTTTCTTAAAAGGAATTTTCTTTATTTTTCCAAAGGCAAAGAGACATAGCCATAGCCAACGCGTTTCGTCTCCCAAAGAGACTTCTTCAGGGTTTCACAGTGTGTTAATACGGAAATTCGTACGATGTTTGACCAATTCAAGAGTTTAAAAAAATCCAATATTCAGAAGACTTCTATAAATCTCAACAATGGCATAATAACCCGCATCTTGTGTGGTCCTCGTGTTTCTTTTTGAACAGAAACACGAGGACCACACAAGATGTCGGTTATTATGCCATTGTTGCGATTTTAAAATGTATAGAAGTATTCTGAATTACTTTATTACTTGCGGTGGAGACCAGTCCACCCCAATTAATAAACCACTTTTCACATTAGTGTTCAGCTGTGAGATCCAGACCTTTGTATAGCAGTATCACTCAGTTTTAAAAGTTTCCATTAAAAATCCTTAAATAGAATTAACAGTGGAAAACTTTTTTTTTAATTTTTTTATTCCCATCAAGTTTTTGATTGTGTCATTTTTTTTTCTAATTATTTGTGATTCCAGTTTTTGCACCTTAAGTCTAAGGGAACAAGGAGTGTGATCTGGCTGCTCTGGTTAATCTTATAGTAGTGGAGATGAAAGGCCCTATGCAGTGGAGAGAAGTGGTGGATGGGCCGGTATGCCTGGAAGCCAGACTTCAAAAAGGCCCTAATGGCTGGAAAGAGGTCCACCAAGCACAGATCACCTCATATGAAAATGATAAATAGATTGAGGAAACCCAAGGAGGAGGCAGGTGATGTTCCCACAGACAGAGCGCCTCATAGCCCGTTGCCCACCAGGTGGTAAAAATGTTTAAAAGTTTGTATGTGAAAGCATAAACAAAAACTAATCCAATATAGGTTGGGGGGCCTGCCAACACTGGACTGCATTTCCATGAGGATGAGGAAAAGCACTGTCGCACTTTGCAGGCCATGTCATTCTCACAGAGAAACAATTATTCACTTAGTGTGCATTTGCCCAGTGTTGTAACCAGTACGATGTGTCTTGTTAAAACGAAATGTTTGACCCTTGGGTGTATGCTCTTGAAGGCAAGCTGTAATTACCTGCCTTAGAGCAGAGCACCCCGTATTAGCAGTGAGATTTGTGATATATATGCACTCTGCAGAGTAACTTCAGAGCACCGCAGCTTCTCGTAGAAGAGTTCAAACTTCAGAGGTTTTTAATTGGGCACCTTTGTACATCCTTCCTGTTTATTGTTATGATTTAAGACTGGTGTGGCCCAATCCACCAAAGAACCTAGCAGCCAGCACTATTCTGCAGGGTCCCCTAGGTAGTTTTAACCTTCCCTGCACGCACCACACCACCACCCTTTGCTGGATCCTTTCCCGCTCCTTCCCCGCCCCCACACCTGCACTCATCAAACGGCTTTTTCTCTTTAAAAGATCTCCGTGAAAGAGACCCTTCAGGGGCCCGTCAGACATTGCAGCACCAGCCTGACGAGGAGCTAAAAAAGCCCGGTGATGAAGCATGACATCCTTCTGGGTGTTTGAGGGCGAAGAAGAGGCAAGACTTGGCCCACCCCTTCGGGATTGGATCCTTGAAACTGGGGATATACATCTGCCTCTTTTACTTTCTTTCACCACTTTTTCTTATCTCTTCTCTACTCCAGTCTTTCTCTCCCCTTCCAATTTGGGTGACATACATGCACCCATTATCACGGAAGAGTGTCCTTATTGATCTTGCTAATAATTGAGGAGCACGGACACTGGACCTCAACAAGCTCCTGGTCCCCCTTCCCTTTTTTTATTGGTTCCGAACGAGATACTCCGTCACGATTGTGACAGAGTATCCCGTCCGTCAAACTTTAATAGAAGCCATTTGTTTGCAGATTGAATCTTCAGAGAAAAGGAGTTGTATATTATTCACTCTTAAACTCTATTGGCATTTGAGGAATTTCCAACACAATTCTAATACTTCTTTAACTATTTATGTTTTGGAAAATAATTGAAACTGATTACACTAAATTACTAAAATCAGACACAAGGTAAGAAGGGAAACAAACACTGTCTGTAAATGCAACTGTGTGATACTGCCTTATAACCATATAATCATTTTGAACCATGCAGTGCATATAAGGTAAGGTCCTAAAATTCACAGAACCTATGTGCCCGTTTATGACTTTGGCGCAGTTGCGCCGGCTCTCTGCTGGCCCTGCTGCACTACAGCCACTGACTTGATTACGGGTGGAACAGCAATAATGTTCCAGGATGGTCCTTTCTCATGGTGGTGCCAGAAAAACAGGCATCGTAATGGTAACGGCAAAAGTGTTCCGGGCTGGCATGCATGCCGTGTCCATTCCATGCTGGAATACAGACAGAGCAGCACATGTTGCGCCTCCCTGAATGTATCCCTATAGGGCTATGTTTGTTCATGCAGTGCAGCCTTTTCATGCCAAGGCCCCTGCCATTAAATGGCTGGCGGTGCAAGAACTCGTAATATGCTCAGCGGGACTTACATTGTGGCATAGCTCCGCCAGCCAACGGTCTACCACCGGAACAACTCCAGGAGTTCTAATCCAGGGGACGGTTGACCGGCATTGGTGCGCCACTGCTAGTGCTGCGGTCATAAGCCGCCGCTCTAGTAATCAGGCCCTTACTCTTTGGCACTGAATTATCCATAATAACACTATTACACCTGCTCACATAATTATCAATAATTTGGGGGGGGGGGGAATCCTACAACGAGTGCACATTTAGCGAGTTTGAGAGGCTGCTTGTGCTACTGTTTATGTTCTGATGTGTTCATAGCTATTTTCCTATATATTTAAAATAGACACAAGGATGCATTTTTTGCTAGGAAACGAGTGTTAAATGCTTGCAGTAAGATGGGGGAAATCCTAACTCAAGTGCACATTTGGTAGTAGGCTTTTAGGAATTAACAAGACTTTTTTCTGCTGCAATTTTTTCTGGGAATATTTCAGACGCTGGTATTTCCACTATGCAGATTTGTAGCACAGTACTATTTCCCTTTGGGTAAGTCAGCGCCTATGTGGAATTTCAATTTTTTATTTTCGTTTTTTTTTCTCCACAGGGATTTTTTTTATACAGAAACCCCTTCTCCTACACCCCAAAAAATGTGTGAGCTTTTTGTTTGCCTTCCATACCCAAGAAATAGACTTACTCCAGCACTTGACCTGTGTACATCTCTGACCATTTCCAGGTCAAAAGAGGTAAAGGGAAGGTTGTTAATGCTTGCAAATTGACATGTTTGTGGCTGTTCTCAAGCTCATAAGCCAAACCACGCCTTTAAATGCCCACTTCTCACCCCCTGCATGGGTGATACTCCTATGTAATTGTGCACAATGTGGCATGCAATTACGTTTGAATATTTAGATTTATGTCCGATAGGCACCCCATCTATTAGACATAAATTTACCCTTACAATTAGATCTTATCAGTTTTTTTGTCATCCAATTGTTTTGCTCTTAACATCCAGCCAAGCCTTTTTTTGTCATCGTTGGGGGACAATCTGTCTCTTCTTGTACAATTTTCTCAAATGACATTGGAATAATATTTCATGAGTCTTTTTACTCAAAATTCGGATTCCCAAATCGTACAACCCACTGCCTGATCCAGTGCACTCTAGCAAATCTGGCTTGCCTTTATATGAGTTGTTTTGATTCGCCGTGTGCTATTGTTACTGAGGCTGCAAAGCTGCTGCTGACAAATTGTATTAAACATGCCATAGAAATGTCTGCAGTATTGTGCTTGCCAAAGAATAGTGGGTGCTGCGCCTTGTAAACATGTAGCCTTTCTGAGGGGACCACACTTAACTAGGTATTCACAACATTTAATTAATTTCCTACCACGTCCATTATCACAAGTTAATTAATTTTCCTATATGTACAGTGAATCCCCTCACTGGTGCAAGAGGTGAAGCTGGAATGCACTTTTGATTTCATCAGGTGCTTTGAAAAGGTTTTTCATAAAGCCAGACTGCAGCATCCTTACAAAATAGTCTTTGCTTCCTTTGTGAAAACCATTGTTGTATTCACTGGGAAGGTGCTGCTAAGCATCCATTCTAGAAAACCCTTTCTGCAAACCTGCGTGCTGTTGACATCAACCCACATTGTTCTCATTTCAAGGAGTGCACACCTCTGCTTTACTGTACATTTTTCCAGAATTGGAATTGTATGTCACCTGTTCAGCAGTAGCGTTTGGACTGAGCAGAGTGCATGTTTGATCCGGTAAAAGCATAATGAGAATGAAACCTGTGGCAGGAAATTGCCACCCACCTATCTTATGCCTCCATTTAAAGCTTAATTGACAAAGTTGCTGCATTCAGATGTTTATAGTTTTTGCTCAGTGTGGTACTGCATCTGCTCACAATGCAATGCAGTTTCAAGAGCAACACTTTAGTGCCATGAGTTGGGAGTTACTAGTTAGCGGGTTAGGGTTATAATATAGCCTTATAGCCCGCCGTAGAGGGCTATACCAGCTATTAAAAGCCCTCTCCAGCGTTAAAGGCCCCGAGCCGAAGGCGAGGGCCTTTAACAAGGGAGAGGGACTTTTTTTTTTTTTTTTTAAATTTTTGAAAACCTTTATTGAAGAGCACAACACACAGCTATTTAGCCCAACATCCCGGAGGCAGGGCAGCCAAATATGAAGGAGGTCAATAGTGTGCAACATCAGAACATAATCATCAAAGGTTAATTTTATAAGAAAGAGAAAACAACTGGCGCCCGTGGGCGCGAAAGTGGCAGTAAGCAAAAGGTGTGTGACGCTGGGTGTCTGGGGACGGGTAGGGAGTAAGGCAGTAATACTATCGAAAAAGGAAAGAAGCAGGATGGGATAGAGGGAGAAGGGGGAGGGCTTCAGGAGAAAGAAACAATTCAAAGCTCAGTTGGTGTCACAGGTCAGGGCAATGCAGCCTCCTGCTGGTCAATTGGTTCAGGCGGTTGGCACACATCCCCCCTATATTCATTCCACGCCCCCCAGACCTTCATCCAATTCCGTGGCCTCCCCCTGGCTACATAGACTGTCTTTTCCCTGAACATACACCAATCCATGTTGGCCTTCCACTGCACCAGCAGGGGGGCCGTGGTAGCGCCCCACCGCTGGGCTATGTCCCTCTTCGCCACCATGTTCCCCAGGGTAACCCACCTAGTCTGCGCGACATTATGATCGGACGGTTCCCAGACATTCAGGAGGCACCGACGGGCCTCCGCATGGGAAGCCACGCCAGTAACCTCCGCCATCACGCGGTGGATCCTCCTCCAATAGGAGGCGATCACCGGGCAATCCCAAAGGATATGGAGGAAGGTGGCAGGGGCCCCACACCCTCTGCGGCAAAGACCATCCGGGGAGAAACCCATGCGCATCAATCGGGGCCCAGTCACGTACACCCGGTGGAGGATCTTAAACTGCACGAGGCGAAGACGGGAAGAGATGGCAACCTCCTTAGGAGAGGAAACCGCACTCCGCCAGTCCTCGTCGTCCAGCTCAAGGCCATCCGCCACCCACTGATCTCGCACGCCAAGAAGGAGGTCTGTACGTACATTTATCAACTTCTTGTAGGCAAGGGAGATCGCACTGTCTGGCACATGCCCGTCTAGGATCCTATCCTCCAGCGGGGAACTTTCGGGAATGACGCCATCCGGCGGAGAGGCCGAGAGTAGCGCATGTCTCAACTGTGCGTAGCGGAAGAACTCCGTCGCGCCCAGCTGGTACTCAGTCTGTAACTGGGGGAAGGTCTTAATCAAACCCCTAGAAATCATGTCCTCAACCCTGCTGATGCCAATGAGGTCCCACTTGTCAAAACCTTTGGTGTGCCACAGCCTACCCAGGATGTCGGAGTCAAAGAGGGGAGTGAACTTCGTGAGCCTGCCCTGCCATCCCTGCGCCTTGGTAACCGTTTTCCAAATGCGAACCGCCGTGCGGGTGGGGCCAGTCAGTTTGCGGTCAAAGGACCTGGAATATAGGGCACGATAATAATTCCCGCCGCCCATCAGCCATCTGTCCATAGCGTATCCAGGGTTCTCCGCTGGGCCGTAAAAACCATGGTTCAGGGCAGCAAGCTGCGATGACCAATAGTACCGGCGCACATCCGGGAGGGCTATGCCCCCATCATACCAAGGAAGCGTGAGTTTGTGGAGGGCCACACGGGGGCGGCCCTCCCAAAGGAGGTTACGAAGAAGGCCTTCGATGTCGCGGAAGTATCGGGCCGGGACAGGGTCCTGCGCATTCTGTAGTGCATAGAGGAATCTGGGAAGTGCCATCATCTTAAAAAGGGCAGCACGGCCCAGGAGAGAGAGTGGCAGGCGGCACCAGCTATCGACGTCACGTCGCAGCCTCTGAAGAGGAGGGAGCAGATTATTGTCATACCGGAGCTTGGCGTTGCTGGATATGTATATGCCCAGATATTTAAAGCCGCGCGACGCAATCTGGATGCCGCAGCCCCCGGGGAGGCGCGGGGTATCCCCTTTGAGGACATAGAGGGACGATTTGGCCCAGTTAATAACCAGGCCAGAGTATCGCCCAAACAGTTTGATGACATCGCAGGCAACAATAAGGGATCTACCCGGTGAAGACATGTATAACAGGATGTCATCAGCGTATAGAGAGACCCTGTCCTCAAAGCCGGGGGCCCACTCAATACCTCTCAGGTCGGGATGGGAACGCAGCTGTGCCGCAAGGGGTTCAAGAGCCAGAGCGAACAACAGGGGGGACAAGGGACAACCCTGCCTTGTGCCACGGCGCAAAGGGAAGGGCGCTGACAGGCGACCATTGACCGTGACATTGGCCATCGGGTCCGCATAGAGGAGCTTCACCCAACTGATGAAGACCGGTCCGAATCCGAATTTAGCCAGAACCGCCCACAAGTAAGGCCATTCTAGTGAATCAAAGGCCATGGTGGCGTCCAGGGACGCCAACACCGCTGGATCTTTGAGAGTGTGGGCCCGGGCCATAACCCCATGAAGGCGGCGCAAGTTCAGGGCGGTGTTACGGTGGGGAATGAATCCAGATTGATCGGGATGCACAAGGTCGCTAATAACTCCAATCAACCGATTAGCCAGGAGTTTGGCAAGGACCTTGGGTTCCACATTAAGGAGGGAAATAGGACGGTAAGAGCGACATACGTCCCGTGGTTTACCTTCCTTATGGATGACCACGATGGTAGCCAGTCGTTGGTCCAGGGGAAGGGAGCCTCTTTCAAAGGATTCAAGGTACATCTTGCGGAGATGCGGGGAAACCGCATCCGATCGGATTTTGTACAGCTCCACTGGAATTCCATTGGGCCCAGAAGCCTTGCCCGAATTAAGGGAGCGGATAGCAAGGTCAATCTCGTCCGCGGTGATGTCCCTATCCAGGTCTTCCCTTTCTTCCTCGGAGAGACTGGGGAGGTCGATATCAGCGAGGAAGGTCGTCGTTTCCGCCTCCGAGAACTCCGAGACAGACTCATAGACTCCGCGGAAGTAGTCCGCGAAAGAGTCCACAATGGCGCTGGGGTCCGTCAGGATCGTACCGTCCCCACCAAGGAGCTCCGGCACCACTCGGCTGGCCATCTCTCTCTTATCGAGCCATGCCAACAGTTTCCCGGCTTTATCACCCACATCGTAGATGCGGCCTTGCTGTTCCTTGGCGAGGACAAGAGCGGCATCAGTGGCCAAAGCTTGGTACTCCGCTCGTTTCAACGAGAGATTGTGGAGGGCCAAAGGGTCAGGGCCGGAGCGCAGGTGGGTCTCGAGGTGTAGCACCTCCTGTTCGACAGCCAGCATAGCCGAGTCTCTCTCACGGCGGGTGGCCGCAATGAGTGCCTGGGCCTCTCCACGGAGCACCGTCTTAAAAGCCTCCCACAGTGTGACGGCCGACTCCACCGAGCCCACATTTTCGATAAAGTAAAGGTCGATAGATTTGGCCAAAAGGGTGCGGGTCTTAAAATCGCGAAAATACCAAGGACTAACCGCCGCCGGGCGTTCCGACAGAGTCACGCCAAAGTCAAAGGAGACCCATAGCGGGGAATGATCAGAAATGCCACGGGCAAGGAAGCGGGCCTCCGACACAGCTAGTGCGTCCGAGGCCAGCGTAAGGACATAGTCAATCCGCGAGAGACTCCCGTGCGCACCCGACAAGAAAGAGAATTGACGAAGCGTGGGGTGCAAAAGCCGCCACGTATCCACCAGCCCAGTAGAATCTAGAAAGGACGGCAACCACATTTGCGGTCCACGTAGGTCGCGAGGCGGCTGGCGATCAAGGAGCCCAGAGCAAACCGAATTAAAATCGCCCCCCACTATCAAACGACCAACCGGCATAGACAGAATGGCACCACCAAGGTCTCGAAAGGTACTGGACTGCAGCCCTGGGGGGACGTACACAGACAACAACGTGAGGGAACGCCCTTCCCATCTCCCGGCCACAGCGGCGTACCTCCCCCTATCATCTATCAAAGTGGTCTCTATCTCTAAGGGAAGGGATGAGCGCACAAGAATCCCCGCCCCCCTGGAGCCGGAAGAGAACCCCGAATGGGCCACCATTTTATAACCTTTGCGATTCAGGGCTTTACAGGCATTGCCCACCAAGTGCGTCTCTTGCAGAAGTACAACATCCGGCCTATGCCGTTTAACCAGTTGAATAACCACCCCTCTCTTGATGCGATCACCCAACCCGTTAACGTTCCAACTAAGAATCTTCAGCACCCTACCCCTCATCCCTCCACCACCCGCCCCACCCATCACCCAAAGACACTTGCATCAATAAAAGTCCAGGATCACCATTGTCCGTGTGCCACAAAAAAGAAAAAAAGAGAAACACACAACAAACAAAAACTGTACCCAACCAACCCCCCACCCTGCACCCCTGCGTTAGACTAAAAAGCCCTCCCAACCTGCAGTGTGCCTGTCGCCCCATTAACTATTCTACCAAAGACCCAGAGGAGGAAGGAATCCCCGTGGAATCGTCCCGCCACCCACCATATGAATAAAGGAGAGAATAATCACACCAAAACAGTAGTCCGGCGGTCATTCGAGGCAAGGGTAGCCCCGGCTCCCAGTTCAGTCCTGCCGTTCCGCTCCGCCCGAGGCGCCTCCAACATCTTCCTCTCGCTCTTCCCGTTCTGGTGTTACAGTGTCCAGCCACTCGCTCACGTTGTCCGGGTAGTCAAAAAAGTATGCGCGGCCCTTATATTCCACACGGAGCTTCGCAGGGAATTGCATCGAGTATTTGAGACCCATGTCCCTGAGGCGTCTCTTGACTCCTGCGTAGCTCAGCCTTTGGCGTTGCACCTGTCTGGTGAAGTCAGGGTAAAAATGCACCTCCGCGTTCTGGTAGTGCAGTGGTCCGTGCGATCTGGACGCCTGGAGGATCGCATCTCGATCCCTGAAGTTAAGGAGACGCGCCACAATGGGTCGTGGCGTCGCCCCCGTTTTAGGTGGACCACCCGGTACACGGTGGGCCCGTTCCACCGAAAAGAAGTTGCTCAGTCCAGCGGGTGCCAAATGCGTCTTGACCAATTCCTCCACAAAGAGGTCCGCCGCTCCATCCTCGGCCCCTTCCGGGACACCCACTAAGCGGACGTTCTGCCGCCTGGCTCGCCCCTCAAAATCCTCCAGCCGTTTCGAAAACTGATCGGCAGCCGATCGTAGGTTCCGGACCTCCGTTTGCAGTTCAGAGACATCCGAGGTCAGACTAGTGGTCTTAATGTCCAGCGCTCTCACACGGTCGTTCGTCTTGCCCAAGTCGGTCCTGATCAGAGCAATATCGATGGCCATGGAATCCACCTTGTGAGACAGGATCTCGTGCTGGTGTTGTGCGTCAGCACGGAGACTGGTGATGGCACCCATAATGTCCGTCAGAGTAGGATCCGATCCGTCCGGCAGGGCAGTAGCTGGGGTCCCCTTGGAGACCGCACCCGACGTAGGTGGCGATTTGAGGTTAACATACCGCTCCATGCGGTTGTTCTGCGTCTGTGGTTTGCCACGACTACCTTTATTAGATGCCCTCTCCGAATCGCCTCTGCCCGCCATGTTGGGTCCCCGAGAACAAAGGACCGGAGGTCTCAGGCCAGGGTCCACAGCCAGGAGTCAATCAGATCAGAAAAAACCCCAGTCAGATCGACCAGGGCAAGGCCAGCTCACAGCGACTGCACCCAGGAGATGGCAGGCAAGGCCCCGTCCGTGCGATCGAGCGAAGTGGCGAAGTGACGAAGTCTGGATGGACAATGGCACCGTTACGGAGCGGAGTTCAGCTCGACGTAACTTCACTCAGGAGCCACCGATTTGGAATCCGATTGCAGCCCCCGCCTCAGCAGGCCGCCAGCCATACAATGCCACCAACGTGGACCAGGATTCTAAGCAGGATAATTGCGGTGGATCGGACGGTCCACGGAGCTCCGAGCTTACGCGGCCATCTTGGTCGCCCGCCAAGCTCCTCCCCTCAGGGAGAGGGACTTTAATAGCGGTATAGCCCATCTACGAAGGGTTATAAGGCTATTAGAACATTCTGCCACTAGAGGGCAGAATGTTCTAACAAAAAAGAACAAAGCCTTTTGGGAGCGTGAAGGGATTGGAATCCCCTCAGGTTCCCTGAAGCCTTTGTTCACAGCCAGAGCTGTGAACAAAGAAACATTGGAATGTTGGAGCTCCAGGCTTATACCAGCCATTATAAGCCCGGAGCACTCCATTGTTTTCAATGGAGCTCCCAACATTCCAATGTTCTAATTAGGGTTATTTTTTCAATTAGCTTCTGGTTTAGGATTTGATCAGCTCACGGTTAGGGTTACTATTAAAAATTGCTGTATGTATAAGTAAAAAGGTTAACAGTAACCCTGGGCGGAGCTCTGCTATGTGTAACTCTGCGGAGTGACCAAAAAACTCCACCGTGCTACGCGGAGTTCTGCAAGCGGCGTAGTGTGTTGGGTTGCACCGCTCATGCTGATTTTTAGCCCTGGATGTTTGTCCCGCATTGGAAAATAAGTGCAAATGGCATCATGAGAAGCGCATGAGGGTGGTGCTTCTTTCTGCTGCTCAGGTAGATTTTCTACTGGTGCAGAAGCTTCCTCAACAGAAACGAAAGGTTTCTCAACACCACAGGTAGTGGCAATCCGCAAACACCCGCGTTGAGAAATCCCTCTGGGAGGTGGTCTGGAATAGGATTTTCCCCGCTCGTGCTCGCCAACTTAATGTTGGTGAGTGCGAAAGAGAAAAACATCTGCTCCGCTATAAGCAGCTGAGTTTTTCAGAACTCTGCGTGCTACGCGGAGTAGAAAAAACTCAGCTAACTCCGCAAGCAGAATTTCACGCCCAGGACTAGTTAACAATAGAATTAGAGCTACGCTTTGAGGAGACAGCATTGCTCATTAATAGACAGTCCATTGTGGTTTATGCAGTGAACTATGTCTTACCCTGATCACCAAACTCAGTGTCCGCCCAAGTCAGACACACCACCAGGTTCATTTTGTTGGAGTAAAATCAGCCTTGTTGGTGTAAACCCTTCCTCCGAAGGCTCATGCCTGCACAAGCCATTGGAGGCAAGCCATTCAACCGCCCTCCCTGTGTGTGTGCAGGTGGTCTGATGACTGTTTGCCACTGTCCCTTACCGCCAGGAAAAAACGTCTATAGTATTGGGACTATTTGTGTTTTGTTTCAAAAGCAAACTCTTGCCATGTGGCTAATCACCAAGGATGGACCTACAGCAAACTTTTAAATTGCTTTATATGAACTGTCATGGGATCACTGCAGGGCTGATGGTAAACTCTAAATTTGGTGGGTGGCTTTGAGGCAAGGAGGTGGACTTGAAGGACACCACTACCCTAACTGGGGTTTAGAGTGGTCAAGAAAACACACGTGTCAGTCACTTGTTTTGCGCCACTTGGCATCTTCTCATGGCTTGTATTCAGAAATAAAGCGCATGCCCTAGGTCAAACACCGTTTTTGAGCTTTGAGAAAGCAAACCTTCTAAATGCAGCTGTTTTCCCCCCTACTGGATGGCCTGGGTCTTCAGTGAAGCATTACCCTAGGGCAGAGTACTTCTCTACTGAAAACAAAAAATAGATAAAACTAGGCAGTGTATGTCTGGTAAGGTTACACCGGCTCATTTGTAGAACATGCAACAAAATATTTAGCACCTTTTTGATGGATTGAAATAATTAATATAATGCATGATCAGTTCTGACATGGTGCATTAACATTAACTCCTTCATTGCCACGTTATTTGTGCACCTGTATACCCCACATTTCCTCCAAGGATTTCATATCTTACCAAACATATATGCACTACCTCCCATGACATTTGTGGCACGTGGCCAGTTATATTTATCATGAGTTTGTAGCAGCACCACCATTTTATGATGTATGTATAGATTTCTAAGGCCAGTGAAATATTTTAAAAACGTCAAGACAAATGAGCTAAGTATCTATTATTAGCATAATTTCCGTACAAAAAAGCAAAATTAAACATAATATGAATCAGTTGAATATTCCATTTCGGTTTTTTATGTTTAATAAGCTTTATTGAAGATAAAGAATAACAAAGCAGATGCAAGAAAAAATCATAACATAACAAAAATCAGAATGCATGAGCAAATATGCAATATCATGGAGAAGAAAGCTGTTTACCCTTTTAACACTATCAAAGGGAGGAGGAGAGGGGAAAAAAGGGAAACAAAACATAAAACTTACAACTGAAGATCGAGTGTCAATATGTAATATTATCTAATAACAAATAATAATAAAAGGCAATAAAACCATTTAGGAAAAGAACAGAAAAAAAGATAATAACAGGTCATGGAGGTTTAAATTTTCAGATCGTGTACGGAGTAACTGCATTTGTGCAAACGTATTCAAATAATTACTTAACGGTAACCAAAATAAATCTCTATTGCCAGACGGTGTACAAGAAGAGGCAAAAGCAATATCTAATCTATGATAGTGACATACATTATTCCACCAAGCCTCAACTGAAAGATTAGAGAAACATTTCTAGTTCAGTGTAATATGTTGATAGGCCAAAGCCAGCATACGGTCAAATAAACCAGTGTCACATCAAGCTAAATCCAATGTATCTGATGAACTTCCTATAAAAGAATAACATTAGACAAAGGAACCTGTACATTGAAAATATGTGAAATATGAGACCAAACCTTATTCCATAAAGATGCAACATCCAGACAAAGAAAACTGAGATGTAACAAATCCGCAAAGGGGATTCACATGACCAACAATTCGAATAAGTAGTATGGGCAAAATGAGCTATAGATACAGTTGTGCAAAACAATCTATGATATAAAAAGAACATATATTGAGTGGTAGGTGTGGTTCTGAAAATGTTTAATTAATTTCTGTTTCAGAAATCGATGCCCTAAATACAGCCCAAGTCCACCTCTCAGGAAAGCTCTATCTTGGTTTTAAAACGAGCAGGATCAGGAGCAGAGAAAAACATATAAATTAACAATGGTTTTTGAAAAGATACAAGGATACGGAGAAGCGAATAATAAGTAAGGATAATTTTAAGAGAGGAAAAAATAGAAGACATCCAGAATAGTGCTGATGCGAGGATACTGAAAGATAGTCTGAAAATGTAGAAAAGAGCAAGGAACCATCCCATGAAATAAATCCTGAACTCAAATTATCCCTTTAAGTCGCCAAAATTTCCAATAAATAGATCTACTATTAATAGTAATAAAGCAGTAAAGCAGTTATACCAGTGAGGAGACTGAAGTAAAGAGTCCCAAGTTGTGATCGTTGACTGGCAAAGAGGACGCAATACTGAACATGTATGTTGTTGTTGTAATGTCTGACTAGAATAATGTCCCCACACCCATGCACCATATAAAGCAATGGAGCACATCTAGCCTTTTATATATCTATTGTGTCCTTTATGCGTCGGTCTCCCAATTTTGATGCAAATCGGAAGACCTCATGTGCACTCTTGAGCATCTTTGAATGGACATTTGTTAATTTGTGCGACCAGTTAGCCTTGCCTGAAAAAGTTATTCCCAAGTAGCAGAAATTATTAACGGTTTCCACTCTGATGCTATCAATAAAAAAGTTTTATGTTTTTTAGGTATAGGACCACATACCATAGTAAAAGTTTTTGTTTTATTAATTAACAGCTTCCCACTGATAATAAAAGTTCTAAACTTGTCTATTAATCGTTGTAGGGCAAGAGGAGTTCTACCATCAAAACATAAGGAAACCTCTCCTAGAAAATTATTCGTCTATAGGTAATATATCCATCAATTTCTTTATCTTAACATTGTCTCACACAAGAGCAATTATTAGAAAAACATATCCCTTCATTATTTTTTGTCCATCAGTCATGACTTCTCGCATAAAAATATATACAGTATAATTCAATAAAAAAAACATATCATGCCTCCCCCAAACAACCTCAAGCGACCCAGCATCCTCACAGGCAGCCACACCACCAAATACAAAAACAAAACCATATACAAATATAACAAACTAGCAGCCCGCCCCGGCGTTGCCCGGGGGCAGAAGGGGGCTGGGGGCAGCATTTTCTGCTTTGTTTAGTCCCGGCCGGGCCCCTGCCCGCACAGCCGCCCGCCCCGACATTGCTTATACCGCCCCCCGCCCGCCCGCCCCGACATTGCCTGTACCGGCCCCCGCCCGCCCGCCCTGACATCGCCTGTACCGGCGCCCGCCCGCCCCGAGTATAGATTATAGATGTAAATTAGAACCGCCTCTGAAACGTCAGGATTCACTCAACGAATCAGAATGCAGGCATTCACTCATATTTGCCGCAGACTGAGGCAAGGGTGTATAACAGGTTCGAGAAGCAGACAGGCACAGTGCAGTACGTGTGTTGGTCTGTGTTGTGGGAGATTGTAGTGGTGTACTTATAGCAGCGTTGCTCCCGCCCGCCTGCCTCCCGCCTCTGCCTTACCTCAGCCGCGCTCACCGCCACTCCTGGGCCCCCGCCCGCCCCGACATTGCCCGGACCGCCTCCCGCCTCCCGCCTCACCTTACCTGAGCCGCTGAGCCGCCCCGCCACTCCTCACCACTCTTCGCCGCTCGTCACCGCTCCACCCCGCCTGTCGTCATCACGCAGGTGTAGGTCGCGGTCAGCTCTACGTCGCGGCCGGCGCTAGTTTTGGGGACTACTTTGTTTTTAAAGTTTAATTTTTTAATTTACGTTTTAAAAAAAAAAAACATTGCAGCCTATGTCCATCTACACACCTTGAGGATTACAACAATGTATTGGGTGTGTGGATTGGCGCTGTGGTTCCCGAGTTTACCTTGCCAAAAGGTTTCTGTTATCTCTTTATAATAGTAGTATAGATTACAGTACAAAAATACAAAGAACAAAGAACAAAGACAAAAATAGATGAAAACAAAGAGCGCTGACGCGCGTTTCAGAAAGAACAAGTATCCACAGATCCTTCGTCAGGGCGCAAGGAACAAATAAACAATTTCTTCAAAGGCGTAGAATTCCTCAATATTCAAAAAATCAGTCCAAAGTACATAGACAAGATGTGTCTCTCCGAAAGTAATACATGTAACTTTGTAATATCTTCAAGCAGTCCACAGCAAGCAACACTTCACCGCGTCCGGAATGCAGCTGGTAGAGACCCAACTCAATGTAAAGGCAAAATACGCCCTCCAGGACTAGGGGCCCGATGTAGGTAAAAGGGATTTTCCGATTTCAAAATACCGAGGCGGGCCGAATCGGTATTCTGAAATCGGAAAACGAGATGTATTTATTATTTATTTTATTTATTTTATAGCATTTATAAGGCGCACAGCTACCCACAAAGGGTTTCCCGGCGCTGAAATCAGCAAAGACACAAGGCCCACCTGGAAAGAGAGCAGATCCTAAGGCAAAGTTTATTGATCAAACAGCCAGGTTTTCACGCTTTTTCTGAAACTCCTGTAGTTTTCTTCTTTGCGTAATTGGGTAGGCAGTGAGTTCCACAGAGTTGGGCCCAAAAATGCAAAGGATCTTCCGCCCACTCTAGCCCGTTTATACCTTGGTACCGCAAACTTCGCAGATGTAATTGAGCGAACATTGCGGTTTGGAAGGTAAGGCTTGGCAAGATCTTGAAGATATTTGGGGGCAGTCCCAGCTTTAATTTGGAACAAATAGCTCAGGGTTTTAAAACGGATACGATTTTCGACCCTGAGCCAGTGCAGGTCTCTGAGATGTTTAGTGATCCTGGCATATCTGGGAATTCTACAAAGCAGTCTGGCCGCAGCATTCTGCACCAGCTGTAGGCGTCTTACTACTGCTTTATTTGCACCCAGGTACAGGATGTTGCCGTAGTCAAGCCGAGATGTCACTAAGGCATTGACTACGGTCTTCTGGGTGGTCGATGGTAACATCCAGACAATTTTACGTAGCCATCTGAGAATAGTAAAACAGATGCCAGCCACTTTGTTAGCTTGCTGCACCATAGATAAGCTGTCATCAATGGTGACTCCCAAATTTCTGACTTGAGTGGCAGGGGTCGGGAGCTTGCCCAATGAGGTTGGCCAATGGGAATCGCTCCAGAGATTTTTACTGTTCCCTAAGAGGAGGATCTCTGTTTTCTCCCCATTTAATTTAAGCTGGTTGTCCGACATCCAACAATAAATTTCATGGAGGCCTGTTTTAAGTGCAGAAGAATCAGACGAATCAGATTTAGATAATGAAAATAAAATCTGAGAATCGTCTGCATAAGTCCTCAAAATAAGACCAAAGTTTTCTGCAAGGGTGGCTAGTGGGCGAAGATACAAATTAAACAAAAGGGGACTCAGAATAGATCCTTGTGGTACCCCGTGCGGGGAATAGAAAACATCCGAACAAGCCTCAGAGGAGGTGATCTGGAAGGTCCGGGAGGATAGATATGATTTGATCCATTCTAACGCCTTGCCCTCGACACCACTCTCCCCCAGCCTACAAAGTAGTCTGGAGTGAGAGATGGTGTCGAAGGCTGCGCTCAGGTCCAGCAAGACCAGTGCCACCGTTTGGCCATCATCTCTGAGCTCTTTAATTTTTTCCGTGATTCCGAGCAGGGCAGTTTCAGTAGAATACCCACTCCTAAATCCGGACTGGGAAGGGTGAAGTAGTTCATTATTTTCCACATATGTGGAGAGAGCTTCATGGATGTGCTTTTCCAACATTTTGGAAAAGGCAGGAAGTAACGATTTTGGTCGATAATTGGCCAATACCGTAGGGTCGGCGGCTGGCTTTTTCAGCAAAGGGCTGACTATGGCGTGTTTCCATATAGCAGGTACTGAAGCCTGTTCCATGGACGCATTGAGTATGTCCGTAATGGGCGTCAGGGTAGAATCCTCCAGTTGGCTGATAATACTGATGGGTATGGGATCATGGGGAGAACCCGATTTGATAGTTTTAAGAAGTTTCCTCGTTTTGTCCGGTGTTAAGGGGGGCCAGGCTTCGAGATGACAGTTTCCTTTAAAGCATTGAGAGGAGTCCTCTTGGTTATGAGAGGTAGTACTGTTTTTGTTAATATTGGAGACGATCTTCTCGATCTTTTCAGTAAAGAAGGATGCCAAGTCTTGACATTGCTGAGTACTAAGAGGCTCCGCTCTTGTGTTTTCACCAGCCAATTCCTTCACCGTGTTAAAAAGAGTCTGGGATTTATTAGCCGCTGAATTTATAGTCGTGGTTACATAGCATGCTTTAGCTTTCATGCATGCCGAGTGATAGCTGTTTCTGGCCCTGCGGTAGATCTCTTTTTGGTGAGCCTCATAGTTCTTCCGCCACTGTCTCTCCAAGTTCTTACAAGTAGATTTTTCTTTCTTGAGGGCCTCTGTAAACCAGGGGGCCGGGGGACGGTGTACTTTTCCCTTACAACGAGATAGGGGGAGGCAGGCATTCACTGCATCACTAAGCCATGCTTGTGTAGCTATGCTTTCCATGTCTCCATCAAGGCATGGGAGGTCTTTGTTCAATGCACTGTTAAGGTCATCTAGGATTAATCTTTTCCAATTTCTCCTCAGGGATTCAGAAGAAGTGTTAGAAAGAGATTTAGTGGGTTTAAGAGAGATGGCGAAGAGTATGAGAAAATGGTCTGACCAGCATATAGGGGTAGTGTTCAGCCATGATAGTTCTTCCATATTAGAGATGATGGGGTCAAGCAGATGTCCTGCTTTATGGGTGGGACCCTTATTGCGCAGTGTCATATTCAACGCCAAGAGATCATCAATGAGGTTTTTACAGTTAGTATTGTTGTCATCCTCCAAATGGAGATTCAAGTCCCCCAGTATTGTAAAGTTTTGAGCTTTTAAATGGTGAGGTAAGATAAATGTAGCAAACAAACCGCGAAATTATAGCGAATCGGTCGGCATCGGTAATGTGATTCGCTACGTACCGAATCTGCACGGGCCGATTCGGAAAGTACCGAATCGGCACGGGCCGAATCGGAAAGTACCGAATCGGCGACCACCGAATCGGAAATAGCCGATTCGGCTACCACCGATTCGGAAATAGCCGAGTCGGTTAAATCCGATTGGGCAATTACCGAATCGGAGGAATGGAAACACACCCATGGCCAAAAAGCCCATAGGAATGCATTGAAAAAACCGATTCGGTAAAATCCGATTCGGATTTTACCGAATCGGATTTTACCGATTCGGTAATATCCGATTCGGTTAAAGCCGATTCGGTAAAAGCCGATTCAGTCAATGAGGTGGCTCCCCCTCCCCCACCCAAACAGGGAGTGGCAACCCTGGCAGGTGCAGCTAATTAAGAACTTTCTGGAGAGCCAGCCTGAGCCGAACACTCACAGTTAGCAGCAGTGGGAGTAGGAGGTAGTGAACTGTTCTGATCAAGATGGCAAACCCTAGTGAGAGCCAGAAGTCCAGCCAGAAGAGGAAGCCAAAGTTCAGCAGCACTGAGCTGCAGGTGTTGGTTGAGGAGGTGGTGAGGGAGCACCGTCAGCTATTTGGGAAGCTCTCCCTCAATGTGCCAGACAGCACCAAGAGGAGGCTCTGGAGCAAAATCGCCCAAAAGGTCAATGCTGTGGGTGTCACCCCCAGGTCCCTTGAAGTGCTGAAGAAGCGCTTCTATGATATCCGCAGCCTGACCAAACGGAAGATGGCTGAGATCCAGAGGCCAGCTGGAGTCACAGGTGGAGGCAGGAACCCGGCGCCACCCCTCACCGAGCTGGAGGAACTGGTCTCCAGCACCATTGAGAGGGAGAGCGTGATCGGAATTGGGACCCTGGACAGCTCAGCCAGAGCCACAGCTACAGGTAAGAAGCATGCGCATCATGACACACCCTACCAGACACCTCCCCATTAGACACAATGCACAGCCAAACCCCAGCACAGTACTGTAACCAACATACAAGAGACAAGCATCATGGTACATGTAGTCAGCAGAAGTTAGCAAAACATGGCAGTGCAGAATCACAAGACAGGAAACAGTGGAACACATTCTAAGGAGATGCAAGGACATGTGGTATGCTTTAATTGTACTGACTGTAGTACATCGGCACTCAATTTACAAATGCTTCTTTGTACCTAGGGTCACCATCAGGCGAACAACCACTGACAACAGAGGCAGCAGCACCATCAACCACTGCACTCGCAGGGCCGAGCACCAGTCAGGCTGCCGAGGAGGAGGAGGAGGAAAACACCATAGGGCTGGGTATTGAGGGAGACCTGGCAATTGACTTTGATTCACTTCACTCCCCACAAATGCAGAGCACACCCCCCTTGCAGTTCTCCCCAGAGAACTCCCCGACAAGGGACCTCCTTCCACCTACACCAGCTCCTGCCACGATCATGGCTGTGGCTCCAGTACACCCTGTCCTGGGAGCAGGGGCTCAGGCCCCGGCCAGCACCACACCCCCACCAGTGGCACCCCAGCCCACTCAGCAGGCCGGCAGCAGCAGTACCCGTCGCCGTGCCATTCCCAGCACTGCAGCACCAGCACCGGAGGGCAGTGTCTTCCTGGGCCTCGAAGGGAAGATGGTGAAGATCCAAAGGCAGCAGGCGAAGTCCATCATGGCCTGCCAACGCCAGCTCAGGCAGCACAACCTGCAGATGGGGGAGATGGCGACAGGATTCAAGGCCTTTGTGGATAGCAACAAGGAGGTAGCAGCAGGTCTAGGCAGGCTAACCACTGCCATCACCCAGTTATGTGGGAGGCTAGAGGAGCATGAGCCGCCTTGCAGCTGCAACTGCGCAACTCTGTCAGCGCAGTGCCAACATGGAGTCGAGCCTCACCCAAAATACCGCGGAGTTAACAAGGGGAATGGCCCGCATCACCACGGCAATGGAGGCCATGATCATCTCTAACACTGCCGCAAATCCTGCCCTGGACCTGGGGGATGCTGGGGACAGCAGCAGCCGCAGCAGCCCGGTCAGCGCTGCGTCAGAGCCACGCAGGAGCACCAGGCGCTCCGCAGAAGCCGCTGGCCATCCTGAAGGGGGTGAGGGACACCCCAGTGGGGCTGCCAAGCGCTCAAAAAAGTAGGCTTGCAAGGGCGGGTGAGGCAACCTGGACCTTAGACTTTTGTTTTCCAAGCTGTTACACTATTTTGTTTTGTTGCACATCAGTGCAGTAACTGTGTTGCAACAGTATTAAAATGTGCTTTTCACCACAACCATTTACCTGTCTGTGCATCTGTACTCACTCAGAAATAGTTTTCTGTAATCTCCTCACGTCTGTATCTGCCATCACTTGGCGTAGACACCCCAGCTGGCTGTGTTGGTGGCACAGCTTCGTCGTCGTCATGGTCCTCGTAGTCAGACAACTCCACCTCAGTGCCCTTCTTCACCGCAAGGTTGTGTAACATTGCACATACAGCTATGATCTTGCAGCAGGTGATGGGGGTATACTGCCTTGCACCTCCACTCTTGTGCAGGCATCTGAATCGACTTTTCCAGATGCCAAAGGTCCGTTCGACGACATTCCTTGTGCTTTTGTGGGTCCGGTTATACCTCCTTTGGCTGGGTGTGGAGGGGTTGAGGTAGGGGGTGAGTATGAATGAGCGGAGGGCATATGCACTGTCGCCTGGAAGGGAAAGGAGTAACATTACACACATGCATACATGTATTACACCTAGCTACTTTGTGTTATGGGGGTCTGATGATGTGTCTCACCTAGGAGGTATCCTTCACCAAATTCGCCAGCCATCAGCCGTGCATAGATGCCGCTCTGTTGGAAAATATAGGAGTCGTGGGTACTCCCTGGAAATTTTGCTACCAGGTCTGTGATGGTGCACTTCGCATTGCAGATGACCTGCACGTTGATGGTGTGTGTAGATTTCCGATTGCGGTATATGTATTCTGTGTCCGCTGGTGGGCATATCGGAATGTGCGTGCCATCTATGCAGCCAATGATTTGGGGAAATTGTGCCATCTGGAAGAAGTCAGCTTTGGTTTGTAGCAGTTCTGCGTGGGTTGCAGGGAACGAGATGTATTGGTCAATCCTGTGTATCATGGCGTCAAGGAATGTGTGGAAGAACCTTGACAGGCTGCTCTGGGTCACTCCTCCTGCCGCTGCAACTCCACTTTGATAGCTGCCAGACGCCAGCAGGTGTAGGCTGCATAGCACCTGGAATTGTGCTGGGATGGCGTGTGCCCTTGGGGTGGGGTGGTCCAACAATGGTTTGAGGTCCCTGATGAGCTCAAGTATGGTGTCAGAGTCCAGCCTGTATCTCTGTAGGATCTCAGCCTCAGTGAGCATGAACAGGGTTATCCTCTGTCTGTAGACCTGTTCATTTCTTAGCCATTCCCTCTGTCCTTCCTGCTGTAGCCGTAGCCGCCTCGCAATGACATAAAAAGCTGCCATCCTGCAAGTTGCAATGCATTTTGGGGCTGTTTTTATGGGTTGGAGTTGGTTACCACCTGATTGTAATCCATGGTAAATACCGAGTGAATTCTACCGATTTTGAGCCGAAATCGGTGTTTCTGTGCCTCCCTACATCTCCCCATCTGTCCGATTCGGGGAATTTCCCGATCGGTGATTCTACCGAATCGGTAGGTTCTCCGATTCGGCTTATGTCCGATTCGGTTCATCTACCGATTCGGTACATGGACCGAATCGGATAATTTCCGATTCGGTGTCACTACCGAATCGGTACATGGACCGAATCGGATAATTTCCGAATCGGTGTCACTACCGATTCGGTACATGGACCGAATCGGATAATTTCCGATTCGGTGTCACTACCGAATCGGTACATGGACCGAATCGGATAATTTCCGATTCGGTGTCCCTACCGATTCGGTACGTGGACCGAATCGGTATTTGCATCCGAATCGGTGTATTACCGATTCGTTACATATCCGATTTTCGGTATGTACGTATCGGATTCTTTCCCATTCGGTACTCATTCCGATTCGGTTTTCGCTCCGATTTTGAGTTTTTTCATTGCCCTACATCTCGATGGCTTTTTACCGATCGGTAAGGGCCCAAAATCGGGATTTTCGGCCGTTACCGATCGGTAACGGCCTACCTACATCTGGCCCTAGATCCCTCGAGCACGATAGACCAAGGTTGACTGTAATGAAAAGAGCCGATGACTCAATAAAGGTGGGGTACGATATAATAGCAATTTTCTGTGCTAGAATATATAGGTCCTCCTTCTGGCAAGGCAGAATAGATCACGGGGGTCCCAATCTTACGTATTCCCTCCGGGGCAAACACGGGGGCTTCAGTACGGATCGTAAACTGCTCCCTCTACTGCTGCATAGAAGGTAACGGGAGTCCAGATGAATACAAGTTCCCTCCGAGGAGACAATGGCTTATATCGAATACACAAGGTCCTCATGCGGCAGCATGTCGTCCAACAACTCGCCGGAGTTCTAGACAGAAGCACAGCATCGTCTGCATAGAGTAGAACCTGTATAGGGCAACCTGCAATTTGGGGAGCATCCGCCTGCACTGACTTAAGGGCTATGTCGACCTTGTTTATAAATAATGTAAAAAGCAGTGGTGCTAAAACACAGTCTTGGCAGATGCCTCATTTGACCTCAAAATTCGGGGTGCATTCACCACTTTGCCCAAACCGAACTTTGGATAACCTCGCGAGAAAAAAGATATGAGGTTGAGGAAAACTGGCCAAAAGACAGCATGCTCAACAAGTTCAAAAGCACTACTGAGGTCTGCAAAGCATAAACTCAAGCTCCCCTGTTTTGCACATACATATTTACCTATTAAAAGCTCTAAATTAATACATTGCTCGATCGTTCCTAGCACTTTTCTAAAATCATAGTGTGCCTGTGATAAAATCTCATTCTCGGTGACCCACTCTTCCAATCTTGCCAATAATACTTTGCTCATCACTTTTACTGATGAGTCTAAGAGCGAAATTGGGTGGTAATTTTTGGCTTTCGATTTGTTCCCTTTTTTTATAAATGGGAATATTTACCAATTGGCCCCATGTAGGTGGTGTGCCCTCTGTCACTACTAAGTTACAAACTCTAGTAAGAACACTATCCCATAAATCTGGTACTGTTTTGTAGACGTCAACTGGGACCCCATGGGGGCCCAGAGCTTTCCCTCCCCTACTTTCATTCAGTCCTGCCTTGACCTCATCGAGTGTGATATTTAGGGGTATAACTGCCCACTTTCATTGTGTTGGACTTTGGCGTCTAAAAACATCATGATCAGATGAGTTAAAAATGCCTGAGAAATGTAACAACCATGCATCACAGCTAACATGAGACAATAATTCCGGGAATTAATCGCTTTTTAGAAATGATGAATTAACGATTTCCCAAAATAGCTTATTGTTGGCTGTGTCTGCTGCCAATGATAATGTTTACCACTCTTGCTCCTGGAACTCTCTTTTCCTTATTTTAAGGGGTGATCAATAGTTAAGTATTAAATATTTAATTAATTCCGTGTTCCTGGGTCTATTACTAAGGGCCTGTTTCAGTTGTTTAGAAGCCTGAGTACAAGTATGATCAAACCATTCCCTATTCCGTAAAGTTTTTCCAAGGGGGAACAGTCAATATCCCATCAATAATGCTATTAATTTTACAAAAGTTAGTTAACATCATGGTGGGATTAACATCTTCCTTAAGGCAGTAGGAAATCTCTGTACAGCATTTTACAACAATGTTGTGTAATACTTTAATCTGGTCTACCCCTTCCCACTTCATTCGTGTTTCATTTGGTCTAATCGGGGCAATATTGATAATAACAACTTGTTGGAATACAGTTTTGTTGCCCCATACCAATACTGACATTATGATACAATTATGGTCGCTAAGTGTCAACTGTGCGATCCATGGTGTAGAACACAAATATATAATACTCATAGAAATGAACACATAATCAATCACAGAAGTTGCATTTCTGCCAATATAGGTTGGTATCAAACCGTCATTAATGTCACAGGCAGATTGTAACAAATCAAGGTCGTATTTCGCCATCATTGTGTTTAATGCTCCTCTGTAGCTATTATGTGGGAAATGTATACAGTTGTCCCCTTAGTCACTCTTGTACCCACAAGCTTTGGTCATAGACAATGGGCATATTTGTGTGTTAAAATCCCCAACCCATATGATTGCAAAATTGGTATCAGTCGCACCGATCAGATTTTCAAGCCCTTTTTCCAGCTCGATTACAGCATTTCTGTGAATTGAATCGAAAACATTATTATAATAATTGACCGGGATCACATCCCTGCCATCCTTGCAATACAACCATAAAATCTGTGAGTGTTCTCCTATTGTGATCTCTCTTTTAACAGCAGGTCAAAGTTTATTTTACATAAGAATTAAGAGCCCTCCTTTGGCTCTACCAAGGGGGGAAGGTAATGCCAGTAAAACATAAGAGGTAAACCCTTCTATGTAGACATGATTGGTGCACCAGGTTTCTTGCATACAGATTATGTCATGTTTGTTAATGAAATATCCAATCTAGTGAGTCCTTCTTAATTGATAGGCCAGCTACACTCCATGTGACAATTGTGTAGCCATTTTTTTAAACTTTTCCCCATTTTATCACCAAAATATTCACATTTTCTTTCTTCATCCCTACTTATGTATGGGGTCTCTTCATGTGAACTCTTTACATTTAAGGGAACATTAGATATTTATAGGGGCTTTTAGTGTTTGTAAAGTACAATATTTAAAATAGAGCACAATTAGGCTGATCGTTAAAAAACCATTGAAAAACCTACATTTTGTTATAAAAGGAAAAGATTTACTAGACCTCGACTAAAAGAAGACCAGTTCTGGTATCTTATTGTTATCACCTGCCAATTACACACCTCCCTACTGCCAGAGCAATAGGAAAAGCTCACCAGTGTTTAATTGGGCAGGCGCAAAGTAGTTAGTTAATCTCACCGCCTTTTCTGGTATGTTCGATGTTTGGAGGTGTCACTCAACTTGAATTACGCTGTATCCTCCTTATATATTGTCCTAGTGTTCAAAACCACAGCCCATGAGCCAAGGGGGGTGGTCCTGCCCTGCCTCGAACGGCCGCGTACAGGCGCAGAAGGGCCCGCCCTTGGCCCGGGCACACCCGCACGCTTCCCGTGCTGCAGGAGTGCTGTGGCAATTTGGAAGGCGCTGGGAGGGTGACGTCACCTCCCACTACGCGCTGGAAGTAGAGCCTGCTGGGGGACCGAGTCCCCCAGAAGCAATGTTGGCGGCTCTGCCAGTGTTGGTGCCTGGACCCCCTGCACAGAGTACAAACATGTGGTGGGGCTCAAATAGCCCTAGCAAGAAACCTGCGCTGCCGGATTGATGTGGCGATTTTGAAGGCACTGAGAGGGTGACGTCACCTCCTACGCTGTGCTGGAAGTAGAGCCTGCTCGTGGACCGAGCCCCATCCCAGCGATGTTGGCGGCTCCTCCGGTGTTGCTGCCTGGATCCACTGCACAGAGTACACATAAGCGTTGGCAAGAACATCATGTTTGGTCTTCATCAGGACTGGACCAGAAAAACAGCCTGTTCTTTACCAATCAAAGTCGGCAAAAGAGGTTCAATTCGCAGAGCAAGTAATTTAGCAAACATTTTGTAATCCACGTTTACCAGAGAGATAGGGCTGTAATTTTTACAATATATGGGAACACGACCCTCCTTATAAATTAAACATATTATAGCTTCCCGAAAATTATTCATGCCCTACCTGAGTGCAAAAATATCTAAAAAGCTGTAAAAATGTAGGAAATAAAGATTGTGAAAAATGACAGTAAACTTCCCTGTAAATCCATTGTGGCCTGAAGTGTAACCTGATTTAAGTGAATTTAAAGCTGTAGATATCTCAAAAGGCAATCCATCAGATTCAATAGATGTAAAATCTATATTATCATGAGAAGAGGAGGAATTTTTTTAAGATAAGTGTCAATTCGAGGGATAGCAGCAGAAGATTCTGTAGTATATACAGTGTTATAGAAGTTCAGGAACGCATTTAAAAATATCTTGGTCTTTAAAAAGAAGCTGTCAGTCCTACAACTGAATGGAATTAATAAGTACCCACTCTTTCCTTGATTTAGGATTATTTGTTTTTTTGTGGGGTAGTTCACTTTTTCGTGTGGGTTAAATAAACACCTTTGTTGGATGTGTGTGGTGTGGTGTGTTTATAACTTGCAAACCCTTTTTATCCCTGTGGATTTTTGTCTTTGCATTGTTGCATTAAAGCTGTGTTGTTTAGCATGCCTCCTTTGTCTGGCCAGTGTGTGAGTGTGTTTCTAATAGTGAGCCAGCATTTGGCTTGCCTGAGCCTCCCCATGTGGCCAGGGGCCATTTTGTAAAGTCTGTGTCCATATAGACCTGCTTGAGTTCATTGTGTTCCAGGCCTCCTGCTTGTTGTGAGTGACCATGTGGCTGGTGGCCATTTTGTGGTGGTAGTTAGTGTGCTTTTGCCATAGGCCTGCATGTCTTTCCTTTGTTCCTCTTGGCTTACTGCTTGTTGTTGTTGTGGCCTGGCCATGTGGCTGGAGGTCATTTTGTGAAGGCAGCCAGTGTGCTTTTGCCATAGGCCTGCATTGTCTGTCTTATCTTTCTTGTTGTTATGGTGGCCTGGCCATGTGTCTGCCGGCCATTTTGTGAAGGCAGCCAGTGTGGTTCTGCATTAGGCCTGCAAGCTTTCTTTGCGGTGGCCATCTCTTGTTGTTGTTTTGCATGCACTTTTTCGTTCTTTAACCCAGCAAAAAATGCAGCACAGTTCACTACATGTTCTAATACATTTGCAATATTATTGATTTGTATTGATTCACCATGTGGCCTAGTCTGCCAATGGGGTTTCCAACCAATAAACCCAGGGCTACTCTTTATGGGTGAATGAAGCAATTGTTTTTGTGGTGTCTGTCGAATTTGAACGACATTTAGGTCATGGATGCCATTGGATTGAATTCCAAAATGTTTTTGGGGGGGTTTTCACTTTTTTCCTGTGTGTTAAATAAATGCCTTTGTTGGATGTGTGTGGTTGTTGTGTAACTTGCATACCTTTTTAGCCCTGTGGATTTGCAATTTTGTCATTGTTGTATTAAAGCTGTGTTGTTTAGCAGGCATGTCTCCTTTGTCTGGCCAGTGTGTGAGTGTGTGTGTTTGCAATAGTGGTCCAGCATTTGCTTGGCTGAGTATACCTGTGTGGCCAGGGGCCATTTTGTAAGGTCTGTGCCCATCCATATAGGCCTGCTTGAGTTCATTGTTTTCTAGGCCTCCTGCTTGTAGTGATTGACCACTGACCATGTGGCTGGTGGCCATTTTGTGATAGTAGTTACTATGCTGCTTTTGCCATATGCCTTCATGTCTTTCCTTTGTTCCTCTTGGCTTACTGCTTCCATCCCCATTGTCAGCTGCAGCTCCCTGAAGGCTGCATCCCACGTGATGCACAATGCCAAACAGGTCCAATTACATTTGTATTTTTGTTTTTGTTCTTCTTCTTTCCTTTCCTTCCTATCCTTTCCTATCCTTCCTGAGACATGAAAGCCCTTGTTTTTAAAGTCTCACAAATGGCTACACTGTTGGTATGTTTTTTCAATAACTGAGTTAATAAATTGTAAAAATATTAATAACACTAACAAGAGTGATACACACTAAGATATCTTTTATACTTGTTTGTTTGTACTAGTAGTAATTTAACCACAACAAAGAAATGGAATGGTTAACTCATGTTCTCCTTGCTTCTTTGCTTTTAGGTGCACAAAAGAGGAGGAGGCGTCATCACCCATTGTACTGCAAGACAGAAGTCCTGCTGAGCATGACGTCACATGACATGTGACCACAGACATCTCTTCAACTTGTGCCACTGTGTGCTGCTGACATCTGAAGAAGATGGCCCCAAAGAAAGCTATCAGGTCCTCCAGTACCAAGAAAGTTGCCAGTGAGAAGAAGGAACTGCCACTTACCAAGACCGGTGTGACACTCAAGATCTTGTTTGGGAAACAAAAAATTGCACCTGCAGCAGCCGTGTCCGGGGAGCTAGCTAAGAGCAGCACCCCAGCATCGATGGACCCACCCCACCAATCTAGGCCAAAGCCCATGTCTGTCGCAGAGACAGCCAGTCTAATCATGAGAACGCCAACGTGCAGTGATGTTGAAATTGACTTATCGTTATCGCAAAGTAGTACCCAATCAACGCATAAGTCCTCCAGGGAGGACCTGACTTGGCAGTTCGGGCTGGACTGTTTCCATGAGGCACAGGGTCAAGACTGATTTTCATATGGCCAGGTCTAAACTGGGGTGGCATGGTGATCAAAAGAATGATGGATTTAACCCAGATCTCTTGACTGGGGGTGAATGTTTTGATTTGTTCTGTATTCCGTCCATCAATTGTGTGTCTTTTAAGTGGACAACAACAGCCGCAACCACCGCCCACAATAGTAGTTGTTCCTCCTGAAGTAGAGGCAGTTCAAAAAATCAAACCTCCTGCAGAGGAAGAAGAAGAGCATGCCGCTCTTTCAGAAGATCCATTGTCTTCCAGATCCACAACAAGGAAAAGGAGGGTTAGTCAATCGAGTTCTTCTGATGATCTGGACGCCACTTGGAAGTCACCACATCAATATGAAAGTGAGACTAAGCATAGGTGGAAAATCCGTTACGCTCGTGGATTTTGCGGATTTTCGGTAAATTCGCAATCCGCGAACGCTCGCGAATTTACTGAAAATCTGCAAATTCGCATGCAGCGGATTTTTTTTTCTTGGTCATACAATTTTGCGGCGCGCGGCGTTTACTTACCGTCATTCAGCGTTTGCCGAGTTGTTTTTCTCGATATTTTGCGAGTGCTGCGCCATTTTGGATCTTGCTGCGGGATCCCGCGGGAATTTGGTGAGCGCGATTACGTCATCGGGGCTTGCCAACTTGCACAGCGAGAGTTTGTCAACGCGAGTACGCCGTCATCACGTATCACGGGACTTCTCAATTGCGAGCTTGTAGATGCGGCGAGCAGCAACAATCTTGCACTCGCGAAAATACAAAATTTGCAATTCTGCACAAGAAATCCACCAGCAAGCAGCATAAACCTTCTGGAAATGATGATTTTTATCTGAATAACTCCTCAGGTTGACATTTGCCTGCACTTTTTTTGCGAGGAGTCCATTTTGGGGAGGGGGTGGTGGGAGGAAGGAAGTGCCCCACAGTCTTCAACTTCCTGTTCCTGTCCAGCAGGCTCCTCCCAGTGCTTTGTCCATCTCCTGGTCACTTTTCATTTGGATCTGGAGCTGGAAGGATTACTTTTTGCGGATGCTGCTGGATATTTGGATTTGAGGCCTTTTTGACTTTCTTTGGATCACTTTTGGATTAGAAATTTCACAAGTAAGTTTGTTTGGGGCATTACAGTTGCTGCAACTACAATTTTGGAATTTTCGATTTTTGGGCTGTTTTGGGGCCTTTTGCCCAGGGGTACTCAGTGGTGGGTGCACTGAGTCTTTCTGTGGGGTGTTTTGAATTTAAACATCATGGAGGGGCTGGATGGCTTGGGATTGTGCTGATTTTTCTGTGATTTTTGTTTTTTTGCCCTGTTGTTGTGGCCTTTTCACCAGGGGTAGTGAGTGTTGCATGGCCTAGTCTTTCTGTGGGGTGTCTTGAATTTAAACATCATGGAGGGCCTAGATGGTTTGGGATTGTGCTGATTTTTCTGTGTTTTTCGATTTTTTGGGGTGTTCATGGGGACAGGCCATGTGGGTGGGGGCCATTTTGAGTGCTGCTACAGGCCCTGGCCATGTGCTGGGAGGGAGGGGGCCATTTTGAATGCAGGCAGTGTTGTTAGGCCTGCAACCATTTTGCCTAGTTTTCAACCTTTATGCCCAGGGGTAGTGAGTGTTGCATGGGCCTAGTCTTTCTGTGGGTTGTCTTGAATTTAAACATCATGGAGGGGCTGTGTTGGACAGGCCACATGAAGGGCTCGCTTCCCCCCCGCATGACAGAGCCCGGACATCGGCTCTCCAGGTGCTACCCCCAGAAGCAACCCGCAACCCATCCCCTACGGGACGCCTGCCCCCGAACATCTCTGTATCCCTGGCCCGGGCCACCGTCAGCACCATTGCCCGGGCCCAGCCGCCATCTTGGACACTGCAGCACGAGGCCGCATGGCCTCAGCTCGACCCTAACCCTGGGCCTGGCCAGGCCCCGACATCCCGGCACCACCATCCACCCAGGAGGTAAACGGACCACTTGGCAGGTCAATGCGAGAAAGAAGTGTTGATGGCTCTCCCCCGCCAGGTGCCGATCGCCTCAGCCTCCCCGGGCGCTGGCTCCACCCGCCTGCTGGGTGTCTGGACTCCCTCATCCCGGACCTCCCGACCTCCAAGTGCGAGGGTCCGGACATCAAAGGGCGCCAGACCTATAACTGGGGCAGCTCCAGAGCAGGAAGGCAGTTGTATCCTGGAGTCGAGAGACCCCGTGAAGAACTCATCCTTGACGGACTACTGGCGCTGCCGTAGCCCTGCCTTGTGAACTATCGTCCTGCCTGCTGGCGCTGCCGCAACCTTCTGCATCCTTCATCCTCGTCGGGACCTGCTGGCGCTGCCGCGGACCGTTGTAACTACCACCTTCACCGGGACCTGCTGGCGCTGCCGCGGACCGTCGCTACCTACGATCATCTCGGGACCTGCCGGCGCTGCCGCGGCCCGTCCACCTAGAACGCCGAGCTCGAGGATTGTATGCTATCCATCTTATCATCGCATCTACCAGATTGGTAACAAGACTGTCCCGCTACCCCCTTTCCCATCCAAGAGACTAGAATCGAGGGGACCCCTAAGTCCTGACCTCCTTGTACCATTCTATCGTACTTCAAGATTGCTTATAAAGAACGTTAAACCTTATCTTTGTGTGGTGTACATCTGTGGGGGGGAAGTTACTCGTCTGTACGATCGCTGGAGACGGCTCTCCCCGGAGACCTCTCCCCTTGTCCTCGGCCGACCCTCCAGGTCCGTCTAACATTGGTGGCCAGCGGCGCGATCCGAATCAACGCGTAATCGTACAGAGAGTAGCTCACCCCACGACTAAACCACAATGACAACCAAAGAGAGCGGATCCACCGAGAAATTCCAGATAGAGAAATTGGAAGAGTACAGCCATCGTGAGTTGAAACAATTTTGCATTGAACTAGGCATTGCTACCACCGGTCTGAGCACCAAAGACGATTTCAAGCACGCCATTGAGTCTTGGACAGAAACCGGGGCAGTCAGACCCCCGGACCAAAACATTGCAGAATCAGAAAGGAACACCACGGCTCCCGAGGAGCGAAGCACGGGTCTCTCGCAGGAAGAGATCCAAGAGAGAGAAAGAACCAGACTACATGAGTTAGAAATGGCACGGCTCAAAATGGACGGTGAACTAAAATTAGCCGAACAAAAACTGAACCTAGAACATCTGCGGCTCCGAGAAGAAAGGGAAGAAAAACAGAGGCAAAGAGAACTCGAAGAAAAGAGACTAGCGTACGAACACGAGCGCAAACTGGCAGAATTAGACCTACGGAAGCAAAACAAAGATCTGGGGGTGCCCGAGCAACCACACACCCCAGGAGCGACAGAAAAAAAGGTCCACATCCCCAAGGATGTTGTACGAGAATATTTCCGAGACGACGACATCCAACAGTGGTTCAAGGCCTACGAGATCGCCATGACCTCCCACCGGATCGACCGAAGTGACTGGGGAGCCGGTCTATGGGGGAGGTTCGTCAATGAAGGCCGCGATGCCCTGTTACAGCTCCCCGACCATCTGATGACATCCTATGACCACATGAAAGCTGCCTTCCTCACTCGATATGGGCTCACACCCGAAATGTACCGCCAGAGGTTCCGAGACTGCGCCCGGATCCCGGGTACAACTTGGGTGGAATATGTGAACTATTTCAGCCGAGCCTTCGAGAGTTGGATCAAGGGGAGCCACGTAACGACCTACGAGCAACTTTTTAATCTCATGGTGTGGGAGCACCTCTCCAACAACTGCTTCGTCGAGCTCAGGCAGCACCTCCTCAACAGTAAATTGACTGATCCACGGCAGCTCGCCGCCGAGGCTGACCGATGGGAGAGCACCCGAGTAGGCCGGAGTGGGCCGCACGAACAGAACAGGAACAACCAAGGTCAGCACCGTCCCCGAGGAGGAGGAGGAGGCCAGGGACGGGGAAGAGACACCGCCCCGGCCGCTCCCGCTACCAGCACCCCGCCCCCGGCCGGCCGGGGCAACCCCCCGATGCGCCCGGGGTTCCGAGACAATGTCACGTGTCACCGATGCCAGCGAGTCGGCCACTACGCCAATGACCCGAACTGTCCACAGAACCAGACTCCGAGGCCCCGCCAGGTAGCTGCCGCCGCCCTGGGGGGAGAGCAAATCTCCGAAGAACAGGAAGAATGCGAACAAGAACAACACGAGTGGGAACCGGCCGCCATGGTGCTAGCGTGCCTAGGGGGAAGAGACATGGTCCCGTGGGCTCCCCTACCCGCCAACACCAGAAAATACAGTCAGTGGGTGAACATTAATGGGCGCAGGGCCGAAGCACTACGTGACACGGGGGCCAGTGTGACGGCCGTCCGCTGTCACCTGGTGACCCCGGAACAGATTCTGCCGAACATCCTCTGCCCCGTCCGTTCAGCCGACAATTCCGAGAGTCTGTGTCGGATGGCCTGCGTCCCCTTCGAATGGGGAGGAGTCTCCGGCATGTTGAAGGTGACGGTCCGAGATGATGCCCCCGTGGACTGTCTCCTGGGGAATGATCTTGAGAGTTCCCCGTGGGCCGCCGTGGAAAGAAGAGAGCACCTGGGGATGCTGGGCCTCCCGGACTGGGCATGCGTAACCACTCGGTCCATGGCCGCCCGGGCCATCTCCCGACCTGAAGAACCAGAATGGCCAGCACCTCCTCCCCCGGTCGCTCCAGTGGAGGACACCGACCTCACCAACCCCCATGAGCAAACCCCCGAAGGGCTCGCTCAGCTCCAGGACCTTCCCGACCTGGCTCAGTGGCGTCAAGAAGGGGGACCCACCCATTACAGTTCCGTCAAGAGCAGAAGACCTGTCCCTCCCTCGAGGGACTGCGACAGCAAGCCCTCGCCCAGAGCGCGGGAGACACCGCCGGAGCCCATTGGATCTATTGGGACAACGACCTGTTGTATAGTGAACAAAGAATCGCGGAGTTAGGGGCCAGTCGAGTGTTGGTGGTGACCCTCCGTTTTAGAGACTTCTTGTTGAATTTGGCCCACGATGTCCCTCTGGCTGGACACCTGGGACAGGACAAAACCTACAGTCGCCTGGTGACCCACTTTTTCTGGCCAAAGATGAGAAACGACGTCCTCAACCACTGCCGGTCCTGCCCCACGTGCCAGGCCAGCGGGAAGAGCGGCCGCAAACTCAAAGCACCTCTGCAACCGTTCCCAGTTGTCACAACCCCGTTCGAGAGGGTGGGAATAGACATTGTGGGGCCCCTGGACCCCCGAACAGCACAAGGACATCGGTTCATCCTGGTACTGGTGGACCACGCCACCCGCTACCCCGAGGCTGTTCCCCTGCGAACTGTAACAGCCCCGGTGGTCGGCCGGGCCTTAATGGGGATCTTCTCCCGGGTGGGCTTCCCCCGAGAAGTCGTCAGCGACAGAGGCACAAACTTTATTTCAAAATATATGAAATCCCTCTGGCAACAGTGCGGGGTCACCTACCGATTCACGACCCCCTATCACCCTCAAGGAAACGGACTAGTCGAGCGGTTCAACCGCACGCTCAAGGGAATGATCGGGGGGTTGGAAGAGCCCCTCCGTCGCCAGTGGGATGTGCTGCTCCCGTGCCTCCTCTTCGCCTATCGAGAAGTCCCCCAGAAGTCCCTCGGCTTCAGTCCTTTCGAACTCTTGTACGGACACCCTGTTCGAGGGCCCCTCAGCCTAGTCAAAGAAGGTTGGGAGATGGCCCCCCCTGAAGACCCCTCCAGACGTCTTCAAGTACCTCCTGACCCTACGCAATCAGACCAGACGATTCAGAGAAATGGCAAAAGCGAATCTTGAGGCCAGTCAGGAGGACATGAAGCGATGGTACGATCAAAATGCCTCCTCCATCGAATTCGAACCTGGCCAACAAGTGTGGGTGATGTCCCCCACCGAACCATGTTCCTTGCAGGACAAGTGGACGGGGCCCTTCAAAGTGGTCGAGCGCAAGAGCCCCGTCACCTATCTCATCGATATGGAATCTCCCCGGAACCCCCTCCGGGTCCTCCACGCCAACAGACTCAAACCCCACTTTGTGCGCTCGGAGCTCAGCCTCCTGATGGCTATGGGCAGTGGAGCGGAAGAAGACTCCGAGCCTCTCCCTGATCTCCTAAAGACCCGTGAGAAAGATGGATCCGTAGACGGGGTCCGCCTCTCAGATGTCCTCACCCCGGAACAGCGCCAAGACTGCCGGGACCTCCTGCTGCAATTTGCGACCCTGTTTTCCCTCACCCCCGGGGTCACCCCCTGGTGCTTGCACGACGTGGACACTGGGGACAGTCCCCCTATCAGACATCGGGCGTACCGCGTACCAGATCGGGTACGTGCCTGCATCCAAGAAGAAGTGTCAAAGATGCTCACGCTCGGGGTCATCGAGCCCTCGGACAGCCCCTGGGCCAGCCCGGTCGTGCTGGTCCCCAAAGCTGCTGCCCCCGGCACCACTCCTGAGCTCCGATTCTGCGTTGACTATCGGGGCCTGAACGCTGTCACCAGAACCGACGCTCATCCCATCACCCGAGCAGATGAACTGATCGACCGCATGGGGGCTGCCCGCTACCTCAGCATCTTCGACCTGACAGCGGGCTACTGGCAGATCCGTCTCACACCCCGGGCCCAAGAACGATCCGCCTTTTCCACCCCCGATGGCCACTACCACTTCAAAGTCATGCCATTCGGCATGAAGAACGCTCCAGCTACTTTTCAGCGACTGGTGAACCAGGTATTGGCGGGACTCGAGGAGTTCAGCGCCACCTACCTGGACGATATCGCTGTGTATAGCCGCCACTGGTCAGACCACCTCCGCCACCTCCGAGAGGTCCTGCAGGCCCTCCAACAGGCCGGCCTCACAATCAAGGCCAGCAAGTGCCAAATTGGTCAGGGGTCCGTGACCTATCTCGGACACCAAGTGGGAAGCGGTCTGGTGGCCCCTATTCAACTCAAGATCACTGCCATCCAGTCCTGGCAGCCTCCAGTCACGCAAACCGAGGTCCAAGCCTTCTTGGGGCTCACCGCCTACTACCGGCGGTTTGTGAGGGACTATGGCAGCATTGTGGGGCCCCTCACAGAACTCACATCCAAAAACCACCCGAAGGAGGTCAACTGGACTCCAGACTGTCAAGCGGCCTTCGAGAAGCTGAAGGCCGCCATGTGCACTGCCCCTGTGCTCCAGGCCCCCGACTACAGCCGGGAATTCATCGTACAAACAGATGCCTCCGACCATGGCATCAGGGCGGTCCTCTCCCAGTTGAACCCCGAAGGACTTGACCAACCGGTGGCATTCATCAGCAGACGCCTACTGGCCTGAGAACAGCACTGGAGCACCATCGAGAGGGAGGCCTTCGCAGTAGTGTGGGCCCTCAAGAAGCTCCGGCCCTATCTCTTCGGTACCCACTTCCGGGTGCAAACAGATCATCGGCCCCTGCAGTGGCTAATGCAGATGCGGGGGGAAAATCCCAAACTATTGCGTTGGTCCATCTCCCTGCAGGTGATGGACTTCACTGTGGAACACCGACCTGGCCAAGACCACGCCAACGCGGATGGCCTGTCACGCTTTTTCCGCCTCGACGAGGAGAGTCCCCAAGAGGATGGGTGACTCTCCCCGCCTTCAGCTGGGGGGGGGGCGCATGTTGGACAGGCCACATGAAGGGCTCGCTTCCCCCCTCGCATGACAGAGCCCGGACATCGGCTCTCCAGGTGCTACCCCCAGAAGCAACCCGCAACCCGTCCCCTACGGGACGCCTGCCCCCGAACATCTCTGTATCCCTGGCCCGGGCCACCGTCAGCACCATTGCCCGGGCCCAGCCGCCATCTTGGACACTGCAGCACGAGGCCGCATGGCCTCAGCTCGACCCTAACCCTGGGCCTGGCCAGGCACCGACATCCCGGCACCACCATCCACCCAGGAGGTGAACGGACCACTTGGCAGGTCAATGGGAGAAAGAAGTGTCGATGGCTCTCCCCCGCCAGGTGCCGATCGCCCCAGCCTCCCCGGGCGCTGTCTCCACCCCCCTGCTGGGTGTCTGGACTCCCCCATCCCGGACCTCCCGACCTCCAAGTGCGAGGGTCCGGACATCAAAGGGCGCCAGACCTATAACTGGGGCAGCTCCAGAGCAGGAAGGCAGTTGTATCCTGGAGTCGAGAGACCCCGTGAAGAACTCATCCTTGACGGACTACTGGCGCTGCCGTAGCCCTGCCTTGTGAACTATCGTCCTGCCTGCTGGCGCTGCCGCAACCTTCTGCATCCTTCATCCTCGTCGGGACCTGCTGGCGCTGCCGCGGACCGTTGTAACTACCACCTTCACCGGGACCTGCTGGCGCTGCCGCGGACCGTCGCTACCTACGATCCTCTCGGGACCTGCCGGCGCTGCCGCGGCCCGTCCACCTAGAACGCCGAGCTCGAGGATTGTGAGCTATCCATCTTATCATCGCATCTACCAGATTGGTAACAAGACTGTCCCGCTAACCCCTTTCCCATCCAAGAGACGAGAATCGAGGGGACCCCTGAGTCCTGACCTCCTTGTACCATTCTATCGTACTTCAAGATTGCTTATAAAGAACGTTAAACCTTATCTTTGTGTGGTGTACATCTGTGGGGAGGAAGTTACTCGTCTGTGCGATCGCTGGAGACGGCTCTCCCCGGAGACCTCTCCCCTTGTCCTCGGCCGACCCTCCAGGTCCGTCTAACAGGCTGGAGGGCTTGGGATTGTGCTGATTTTTCTGTGATTTTCGTTTTTTTGGCCTGTTGTTGTGGCCTTTTCACCAGGGGTAGTGAGTGTTGCATGGGCCTAGTCTTTCTGTGGGATGTCTTGAATTTAAACATCATGGAGGGCCTGGATGGTTTGGGATTGTGCTGATTTTTCTGTGTTTTTCGATTTTTTGGGTTGTTCATGGGGACAGGCCATGTGGCTGGGGTCCATTTTGAGTGCTGCTACAGGCCCTGGCCATGTGCTGGGAGGGAGGGGGCCATTTTGAATGCAGGCAGTGTTGTTAGGCCTGCAACCATTTTGCCTAGTTTTCAACCTTTATGCCCAGGGGTAGTGAGTGTTGCATGGGCCTAGTCTTTCTGTGGGTTGTCTTGAATTTAAACATCATGGAGGGGCTGGATGGCTTGGGATTGTGCTGATTTTTCTGTGATTTTCGTTTTTTTGGCCTGTTGTTGTGGCCTTTTCACCAGGGGTAGTGAGTGTTGCATGGGACTAGTCTTTCTGTGGGGTGTCTTGAATTTAAACATCATGGAGGGCCAGGATGGTTTGGGATTGTGCTGATTTTTCTGTGTTTTTCGATTTTTTGGGGTGTTCATGGGGACAGGCCATGCGGGTGGGGGCCATTTTGAGTGCTGCTACAGGCCCTGGCCATGTGCTGGGAGGGAGGGGGCCATTTTGAATGCAGGCAGTGTTGTTAGGCCTGCAACCATTTTGCCTAGTTTTCAACCTTTATGCCCAGGGGTAGTGAGTGTTGCATGGGCCTAGTCTTTCTGTGGGTTGTCTTGAATTTAAACATCATGGAGGGGCTGGATGGCTTGGGATTGTGCTGATTTTTCTGTGATTTTCGTTTTTTTGGCCTGTTGTTGTGGCCTTTTCACCAGGGGTAGTGACTGTTGCATGGGCCTAGTCTTTCTGTGGGTTGTCTTGAATTTAAACATCATGAAGGGGCTGGATGGTTTGGGATTGTGCTGATTTTTCAGTGATTTTCGTTTTTTTGGCCTGCTGTTGTGGCCTTTTCACCAGGGGTAGTGAGTGTTGCATGGGCCTAGTCTTTCTGTGGGTTGTCTTGAATTTAAACATCATGGAGGGGCTGGATGGTTTGGGATTGTGCTGATTTTTCTGTGTTTTTCGATTTTTTGGGGTGTTCATGGGGACAGGCCATGTGGGTGGGGGCCATTTTGAGTGCTGCTACAGGCCGTGGCCATGTGCTGGGAGGGAGTGGGGCATTTTGAATGCAGGCAGTGTTGTTAGGCCTGCAACCATTTTACCTAGTTTTCAACCTTTATGCCCGGGGTAGTGAGTGTTGCATGGGCCTAATCTTTCTGTGGGTTGTCTTGAATTTAAACATCATGGAGGGGCTGGATGGCTTGGGATTGTGCTGATTTTTCTGTGATTTTCGTTTTTCTGGCCTGTTGTTGTGGCCTTTTCACCAGGGATAGTGAGTGTTGCATGGGCCTAGTCTTTCTGTGGGTTGTCTTGAATTTAAACATCATGGAGGGGCTGGATGGCTTGGGATTGTGCTGATTTTTCTGTGATTTTTGTTTTTTTGGCCTGTTGTTGTGGCCTTTTCACCAGGGATAGCGAGTGTTGCATGGGCCTAGTCTTTCTGTGGGTTGTCTTGAATTTAAACATCATGGAGGGGCTGGATGGCTTGGGATTGTGCTGATTTTTCTGTGATTTTTGTTTTTTTGGCCTGTTGTTGTGGCCTTTTCACCAGGGATAGTGAGTGTTGCATGGGCCTAGTCTTTCTGTGGGTTGTCTTGAATTTAAACATCATGGAGGGGCTGGATGGCTTGGGATTGTGCTGATTTTTCTGTGATTTTTGTTTTTTTGGCCTGTTGTTGTGGCCTTTTCACCAGGGATAGCGAGTGTTGCATGGGCTTAGTCTTCTGTGGGGTGTCTTGAATTTAAACATCATGGAGGGCCTGGATGGTTTGTGATTGTGATGATTTTTCTGTGATTTTCGTTTTTTTGGCCTGTTGTTGTGGCCTTTTCACCAGGGGTAGTGAGTGTTGCATGGGCCTAGTCTTTCTGTGGGGTGTCTTGAATTTAAACATCATGGAGGGCATGGGATTGTGCTGATTTTTCTGTGTTTTTTCGATTTTTTTGGGGTGTATAACTGAACTGATGTTCCTCTGTCTTCCATTGCTTTTAGGTGCACAAGACTCAAGAGAACCACCAGTGCCAGGAAGAAGTCCTGCAGTGGTGTGTGTGTGCAGCATAACGTGACGCGACGTCACGTCTGGCCACAGACAACTCTGCAACTCGTGCAACTGCGGCCTGCTGTTCTGACCTGCTCTGAAGAAGATGGCCCCAAAAAAAGTTCCCGTAGCTCCTCTAGCAAGAAAGTTGCCAGTAAGGAGCAGAAGAAGCAAGTTACCAAGGAGGCTGGTGTGCCGGCCGCCACGTTTTTTGGGAGTAAAAAAACAAGTACGCCTGCAACAGCAGCTGGATCTGCTGGGGACCAAGCTGGGAGCAGCACCCCCGCTCCATTGGGCTCAGTGCCGCCACCACCACGCCAACTTAAGTCCAAGCCCTTGAGTGCTGCAGAGGCAGTCAGTGTACTTCTTCAATCACCATCGACCAGTGATGTTGGCTCATCGCAAGAAAGTAGCAGCAATGTCCCTGAATCAACACAGGTTGTTGTAACTCATCTGACAAATGTTGAACAACCACAGCCGCAACAACAAGCACATGTACAAGTACAAGCCCAAGTACATGTGGAAGGAGAGGCAGCGCAAGGAGATTCGCAAGCAGAGGTGCATGGAGGGTCACAAGTGCCCACAATAGTTGTTCCTCCCGAAGTAGGGGCACATCAGGAATCGACAATCAAGCCAAGGTATCATTTGAGGAAGCCACTCCTCCTGATGATCATTCATTGTCTTCTACATCCCTAGCAAGGAAAAGATCAAGGGGGGTGTCTACATCTTCTTAAAGCCCACCTTCTTCTGATGAACTGGATGAAAATTGGGAACCACCACGGCCGTCTGAGAGTGAGGCACACCATGATCTGACAAAGGTACTTAAGCGTAAAAGGAAGGTCGTCGAAAAACTCATAGTTATGGAGTGTGATGAGGCTCAACAAGAAGTGGCAGATACTGCTGCTGATAAAGCCTCTCACGACGACGAGCCAGTCATTATAAAGGTCACTGCAGCCCCAGCGGGCTTGCAGCAAAGAGACATTTTGACCCTAGCCCGAGAACCTGCTGAGCGTTATGATGATGTTGACGAGGACGCAATGGAAACACAACAATCATTGGAGTTAACTAGTACACGAATACGTACCGCTTCCATATTTCTTCCTCGCCAGAAGGGACCTCCATCCACCTCGACCTCAATTAGGGGTGGTTAAAGTGCACAACGTACTAAAGTTCGGCAATCCACATCCTCCACTTCATCTGGTATTAGCAGCAAGACCACCGCCACCAGTATCGCCGCCTCCTCCGGCCCCCACAGACAATTCAAGTCCCCCGCTTGGGACTTCTTTAGTGTTTGCCCAAAAAGCGAAAACTTCGCCATTTGTAGCATTTGTAAGGTTGCAGTTAGTCGTGGTAAGTTTGGTACCAACTATGGTACCGGAGGCCAGAGAGGTCATCTTAAGAGACAGCACGCTGTCCAATGGTTTGCGCACCTACAGGCGATCAAGGAAGCCCTAATTGCACGTAATGAAAACGTTGATTTTTTATCTGATGATGACGAGGAGGAAGAAGACGTGTCAAACACTTCACTTACACCCAGTACCCCTGTCAGCAGCACACCCCATGTGAGCCACACTAAGAGTGTGGGAGAGAGTGAGACACCAATGCGAAAAAGTTCATCAGCGAGCGTAACTGGGTCGAAGATATCATCATCATCATTATCCCGTAAATGCTTGGTCCAGGGCAACATTAAAAAGATGTTGTTTACAGAAGCGCAATATGAACGCAACCACCCACTGACGCGTCTGTATAACACTAAGCTGGCTAAAATGCTAGCTCTGGACCTTCTCCCTTTTTCTTTTGTAGAAGGGGTTGGTTTTCTAGAATTAGTGGCAGCGCTCTGCCCTAAATGGAAGGTTCCTAGCCGGTTCTATTTTGCCAGAGTTGCGGTTCCAGCACTACATGAAGATGTTCTGGAGGTGATTGGGGCAGCTTTGCAGAAGAGTGCTGTTCACACTATACATCACTGCACACTGGGTCTCTTTGTCAGGGGTTAAAGCAAAGCTAAACGCAGGTGTTGACCCGGACCAAGTTTTTAAAGCTGCTCGGAAACATGCAACACTAGCCATGTTTGGTTTGGAGAAACGTCACACAGCAGAAAACATTTTGGATGAGTTTAACACAAAGGTCCTTGACTGGCTGTCCCCAAAAAATGCCAGATTGGTTATGTATCCACGGATAATGGCGCCAATGTAGTTAAGGCCATGGAGCTGGGTGACTATTTCAGAGTGCCTTGTTTGGCGCACTGTATAAACCTGGTTGTCAAAAAATTTTTGAGTGATAAAGACAGTGCAGCGTACGGGGTAGTGGACACCTGCCGAAAAATGTGCAACCATTTCAGCCATTCTTTTAAGGCCCGGAAGCATCTGAGGAGCCTGCTACATGAACGTCGAATGTCAGTGAAAGCACTCATCCAGGAGGTGGCAACACATTGGAACTCAACCTTCTACATGCTTGAGCGTCTGTATGAGCAGTATTCGGTACTCGATCACTATTTCTTAACACAGGGTACAGCTCAGAAGGACCTGAGGATGGGTGCGGCGCAATGGGACATAGTTAAAAGCCTGACACTCATGCTTCGTCCTTTTGAGGTCTTCACGCGTGCAGTCAGCAGTGAGGACTGTAATTTGGGAAAAGCTATCCCATTGTTGTACATGCTGGAGCACCAACTGAAGGAGGTGTGTTCTGTGTTTCAAAAAGATGAAAAAAACCAAGACCCTTTTGTTTTGGCGGAGAAATTATTAGAGCGCCTACAAGTTGATGAACGTCTTAAAATGATCCACTCAAACCAGCATTACATTTGTGCTACTATTCTGGTTCCATGCTACAAAAAGGCGCTGGCAGGCCGAGCATTCTTTCCTTTTGCTGATGAAGATGTTACAAAGTACAAACAGTGGCTAGCCTTCTCAGCCAAGAGGTTTGAAAGTGAACAGCAGAAAATTGAAGGAAAAGGCAGTACATCAGCATCAGCAGGCCATCCCCAGTCAAAACAATCCACTTCTGCACCTGTGGCTGTGGTACAAGTGACCTCTCAGCCGTTAAAGACACCGGCAACCGGATCATCTGCACCAGACACAACAGTAACATTGGAGGCTGAAGAGGATTGGCTAGCTCGGCTTGGGTTTGGTTCTCAAAAGGTCACAGCAACAGCTAAGCAAAGTGGAGGAACCTTGGGGGAGGACCTTGAGTCGATGGTGAAGGACTATCTGAATGACTCAACAGAGGTCTATGTTAATGCTGACCCATTGGCGTATTGGCATGGGAAAAAAGAATTGTGGCCACAGCTCTCCAACTTGGCTTTAAAACTACTTGTCTTGCCCACTCGCAAGCGTGTCTTCTGAACGTGTTTTCAATGCTGCTGGTGGCATTGTAACTTCCAAACGGAGCCACCTCTCGCCCAAAAATGTGGAGAGGTTAACAATGATCAAGATGAATCAGCACCTCATACCGCCAGATTACAGAGTACGAGAAAGCACGCCGGATGAAGACGAGGTGGACAGCAACGTAGATGAGGGAATTTTTTCTCTGTCAGGTGACACTGAGCTCACCCTGCCTGAATTCGCAGAGTATGATGACGAAGCCTTATTCTTATTCGTGGACCCTGACACCGAGCCCTGAAAATGAGACAATGAATCAATAACTTTCTTTTTCGTCCTTATTCACTTTTATTCCTGTGTGTCTGTCTTTCTTTGTTGTGCACAGTTAATATAATTCAAACTTTAATCACCTAATCACAAAAACAAGCCCATCAGCAGAACTGTCTTCACTTGTTTGCTTATTGATTTGAAGGTGCCGCAGTCTGCATTCCTCAGGTTCACAAGTTCAGAAGAACATGCTCCTCTATCCTCCTCCTCCAGACTCCTATTTCCATCAAAGCAGAGGGCTGGTTTACGCCCAATGAAGAAAGACTCAGCACTTGTGGGGGTGTTCTACTTCTTTGCGGGTGAGTTGACGGCTCTAGGGCCATTGCTCGGAAGCTCTAATACCGGATAAAAGTGGTTTGGACCAAATCGGAGGCAGAATTTTTTTGTGTTTTTGCTGACTTGCTTGCCTTTGAGGTGCTCTTTGGGGGGGTTCCGGGTGTTTGTGGGTGAGTTTTGGGGTCTGGGAGCACTGCTGGGACACTCTAATCTTGATTGCATTTGCTTTTCAGGAAATCCGTGGTGGAAAACTGGAGTTATGGTCTAGCTGAACAGCGCGTTTGGACCGAAGGCCGAGAAATATTGTAAGTATGAGATTTTGCTTTTGGGCTGTTTGGGGGTGTTGTGCTTTTTGGCGGATGGGTTGGCGGGTCTTGGGGCATTCCTGGGAAGGTCTAATACCGGATAGAAGTGGTTGGGACAAAATCCACGCTGATTTTTTTGTTGTTGCTATTTCTGACATTTTGCTCAATGTAGCGTTTTCGGGGGCCTGTTTGGGGGGCTTCCTGGTGTTTGTGGGTGGGTTTCGTGGTCTGGGAGCACTGCTGGCTATGGATACTTTAGTTTGCAAGAGGTTTGAAGCAAATCCATGGTGGCATAGGGGAGTTAGGGCCTAGCTGCAGAGCGCGCGCGGAGTGATTTGGGAAATTGGCAAAAAAATGACTAAGTCCCCATTTTTGTACTTTTGCTTTTAGGCTGTTTGGGGTCTTCTACTCGGTTTCTCCTGGGTTGACGGCTCTGGGGCCATTGCTGGGAAGCTCTAATACCGCATAAAAGTGGTTTGGACCAAATCGGAGGCGGAATTTTTTGTGTGTTTTTGCTGACTTGCTTGCCTTTGAGGTGCTCTTTGGGGGGGTTCCGGGTGTTTGTGGGTGAGTTTTGGGGTCTGGGAGCACTGCTGGGACACTCTAATCTTGATTGCATTTGCTTTTCAGGAAATCCGTGGTGGAAAACTGGAGTTATGGCCTAGCTGCACAGCGCGTTTGGACCGAAGGCCGAGAAATATTGTAAGTATGAGATTTTGCTTTTGGGCTGTTTGGGGGTGTTGTGCTTTTTGGCGGGTGGGTTGGCGGGTCTTGGGGCATTCCTGGGAAGGTCTAATACCGGATAGAAGTGGTTGGGACAAAATCCACGCTGATTATTTTTTTGCTATTTCTGACATTTTGCTCAATGTAGCGTTTTCGGGGGCCTGTTTGGGGGGCTTCCTGGTGTTTGTGGTGGGTTTCGGGGTGTGGGAGCACTGCTGGCTATGGATACTTTAGTTTGCAAGAGGTTTGAAGCAAATCCATGGTGGCAGAGGGGAGTTAGGGCCTAGCTGCAGAGCGTGCGCAGAGTGATTTGGGAAATTGGCAAAAAAATGACTAAGTCCCCATTTTTGTACTTTTGCTTTTAGGCTGTTTGGGGGTCTTCTACTCGTTTTCTCCTGGGGTGACGGCTCTGGGGCCATTGCTGGGAAGCTCTGATACCAGATAAAAGTGGTTTGGACCAAATCGGAGGCGGAATTTTTTGTGTGTTTTTGCTGACTTGCTTGCCTTTGAGGAGCTCTTTGGGGGGGTTCCGGCTGTTTGTGGGTGAGTTTTGGGGTCTGGGAGCACTGCTGGGACACTCTAACCTTGATTGCATTTGCTTTTCAGGAAATCCGTGCTGGAAAACGGGAGTTATGACCTAGCTGCACAGCGCGTTTGGACCGAAGGCCGAGAAATATTGTAAGTATGAGATTTTCCTTTTAGGCTGTTTGGGGGTGTTGTGCTTTTTGGCGGGTGGGTTGGCGGGTCTTGGGGCATTCCTGGGAAGGTCTAATACCGGATAGAAGTGGTTGGGACAAAATCCATAAGGAAAAGCCTTTTGGCACTTTTTGTAACTTAGGTTTCATTAGGGTTAGCCCTAGCAGCAGGATTGCATGTGTTTCGGGATGTTCTAGATTTTTGCAACTGAGTTCTGGGGTCTTAGAGCACTCATGAGAATGTGTAATTTTGGTTGCAAGTCATTTGAAGAAAATCCATGGTGGGAAAGGGGGGATTTGGCATAGTTAAAGAAAGCCTCTGCCACTATTCTTAACTTAGGGCTCGTTAGGCTTAGCAGTATTTCTATTGCATGTGTGTGGGTGGGGGAGTTTTCGAGTCTTGGAGCGATGCTGGCTATGGATACTTTTGCTTGCTTGCAAGTGGTTTGAATACAATCCACGGTGGGTAAGGGGGTATTTGGGCCTACTTTTACTTTCGAAGTACGTTTTGTCACCAGTTTTCTGCTAGGCCTCGTTTTTTGAGATCTGATTGGGGGTCTTCTACATTTTTGCAACTGGCTTTAGTAAGGGTCTGGGTGGAAGCACTGCTGGGAAGGTCTAATTTTGTTCTAAAACATAGTTTACAGTACACCTAGCTTGAGGGGAAAGATCTGCTAAATTAATTTGCCCATACTTATTTATCCTTGAAAAGGTGACTCAGACAGAGTACGCACTTTCAAAAATGTTGTACTGTCTATTAGGAAAATCAAAGTGTGACTTTTTGCACTACACAGCGTACTTACCTTATATTTATTTATCAGTGCTGTTTTTCGATCAAATAATTACAGGCCGGGTTTCAGTCTGTGCAATGGGGAAAAAAGGATGGAGTCAGACTTCACATTAGCGAGCCGCAATTCAGCATCCGCCAGGCAGGCAGTGGACAGGGTGTCTTCTGGTCACCAACATTGATGGACGAAGCGTCAGCTGGAATGGAGGAGTGCCGCTAATAAGAGGAATTGTTTGCTGCATGCAACTTACTTACCAAATTCAACAGGACAACTACAACAATGCAGATACAGTATCCATTCTTTTCTTCTATGAGTGTGTGTGACTGCATTTCTTGGATCTCTCTCTGCTTCTATATTGATCCCTACAGCCATTCTATAGGTTTTACTTCGGCTATTTTTTAAACCTAATTTAATGTAGCCCTGTACTGTCGCATTCTGTCATTCATGGTTGTCGAAAGTACTACTTACTTTTCAGTAACAATGCATTCAGAATTGCATGCACTTCCTTTATGTCACTTAAAAGATTTATGGTTAGCTTTGTACCCAGAAATTTCTTTATGTTCAATTATTGTTTGTCCATGCTGTGCTTTTTTTTTTCTCACCAAAACCCTACCCAAAAAGAAATCCCCATTCCCATCCATTTTACAAACCCTAACCCTCTTCCCCCGGGCTGTGTGGTTTTGCTTGATGTGTGACTAAATGACATCAATAATTTCACACACTTGCTGGGGAGGATAAGGCCATAGCAACAGGCTGGTGAAGGAATCCGAGGATACATTCTAGACTTACTCAGCTTCAGTACTATTTCTTGTAGTAGTAGCCAATGTCAAAGAAATCCTACACAAGTACAAGTTATACTATCAATACTTTACCATTTGTTAGGCTACATTGGGGCACTGTTGTAGTCTAGTGTACTGTCACCTGCTATATTCTCTATCGTACCGTTGTAATGCTACAGTAAGGACAAACCAGGTTTCATTTTCTTTTTTTCCATAGCCAGGCAACTGCCACTGTGTCACACCACTAGTACCACCGCAATGAGGAGGAAATTTCATCCGCCCTGGATTGTAACCTTAATCGCCATTTCCCGTGGAGCCAGCCCTGGGCCTAGCCCTACTTTCAAACAGAAATTACAGGTAAGATAAGCGTTTGGTTGGAGCCGAGGTAGTATAATGGAGTATTAGGAGAGACGAGAGATTGACGGTAGTACTACTAAAGTCCTAGGACTATTCAGGAAAACAAACTTACTGTTAAACCCCCACCCACCAGACTCAAAAGCAGTAAAAAACAGGTATGGTCAGATAAAGTTTCAAAAAGTATATTTTTATAGCCCTAACAAACTAATCTCCCGCAAGACCCTCCCTATCCCCAACGATTGTCCTTCAAAAGTCCCCAAAAAACCCAACTCCCAATTCCCACCCCCCAAAAGTCTCTAAAAAAGGGGCAAGGGACACTACGGCAGGGTGCTGTTGACTTTAGCAGCCAGGGCATCATGCTCCTTGCGGAGGGTGGCATGTTCAAAGCGGAGGCCCTCCACCAAGTTCTTATAGCTTAGGACCTCCTGCTCTAGGTAGGACAGTCTGAGGGATAAGCGGCGCCGGCGTGCCTTGCAAATCCTGTGGGGGGAAGGTGCTCGGCGGTGGCGTTTGGCTTTGGTAGCCCTGCTCCGTACCGCTGGAGCACTGCGCTGGCTGGCAGCCCGCACGGAGGAGGATGCAGCTGTCCCAGTGGATGTTGTTGTAGTACGAGACTGCGTCTCCTCCTCCTCCAGGGCCACCAGCCGCCGATATTCAGCGACAGTGGCATCCAGCCTCCGTTGCCGGGCCATTCGAGCCAGCTCCCTCCTCCTTGATGGTCTCTTGGATTTGGAAGGAGCAACTATATGAAGAAAGAAAGACATAGTCTGTAACCAATGCTCCTTAAGATTAACACAAAATGATTGATCAGAAAGTTGTGTCACAGTACAAGTAGCAAATTGAAAGCACAGTACATAACTATTGAGGACAGTATCTATGTAACCTCCGACTTCTTCATCCTTGCTCTAACATTAGTGGGAGTTTAAGGAACAAATTCTACGAGCACTATGGACTTCCATTACAGTTGACTATGACAGTGCACCAGTCTTATTCTTCTTCTTCTCTCTTGTGTAGGAAAATTGGTACGTTATCTTATGCAAGCCGTCATAATGCCAGCGCAGTGAACTTGCACCCGAGAAAAACAGACGCGCACACCATGGTGAGTGAGACAGACTTGCGTTACTGTACCGGTCCAGTACATGCAGGTGGTGAAGCTCTTACTTTTCTATTATGGGTGGCACTGAGAATACTCTGTTAAAAGGGCTACTGCTTAATTAATTTAGCTTTCACCCTACAGTGCAAATGAGTATTAGAAAAGGAAAATGAAGAAGCTAAATAATCTGATTATCTATCACTTCATATGGGATGTATTTGATGACATATGGGATGACTTTAGGCGCTTTGCTTATTATTGAGTGAACAGTGATACCCCACACATGAATGACATACTACTACTAAACTAAAGTTATTAAGAGAGGTAGGGAGTGTCCACCGTAATAACCGGATATATGCTGTGTTTGCAGTTGCAATACAAACTACTGCTACTATTCATGGTAGTATTTGGACAAAATTACTACTTCTTTTCCTTGCCTTTTCTACACTGGAACGGACGTGCGGGTGCGGTGTTACATGCTCTTCAAAGTAATACTTAGTTCATCCAGTGACCGTCTACTCTCTCTAGATACACATATGCTATCTAAGAGTCAGATAGTACCATGAATGATCCAGGCATCCATCCATTCAAAGTATATGCACACATACAGTTTCTGTTTCACCCACCCAGGCTGTTCTCCTTCCACCCATCCTTGCTTCATCATTCACCCAGCCATGCACCATACCATATTCTTTCCTTCCCAGCCACCTCGGGGACAAAGCAAACACATATCATTCTTCTTTGCCAGTCATCATTACATTTCTCGTCCTTCCACACTTACTTACACCCTTCTTTCGCTTTTCGTTCATCCCATGCATCGAGTTCATCTCAGATCTGATTGGGATTCTTCTCGCCAAAAACTTCACAGCTAAGTCGAAGTACATTTAGAGGAGGCTACTACCTGGTTTATTTATAATACACCCGTGCAGAAAGCACACTCTGCAGTCTTCAATCTCAATAAGTAAGGAATATATAGCTTACCTCTGCCCGCCACCACCGTGTCATCCCCCACAGAATTGTCCGGCACTTCCACCGCCTCCTCCCCAGAGTTGTCCTCGTCCAATGCCACCACCACCTCCGCGCTGGCCCCGCCTCCAGATGTTCCACCTACAAAGTACATTTAATAATGTTAGAATACACCACTCACTACTATATAATAATTGGTCTAGGAGGAAGAAAGAAATGTGAAAAAAACAGTATACAATTTAATAATTTGTGACTGTCTACTCTAAAGTAAAAATGTCCCTTTTTCCAGTGAAGGCTTTTGTCTTGCTGCACTTTTTGGCAAACCTGATGAATGCTTGCTTTTTATTTTTAACATGCACCACTTTTTCTCCTAACAGACAGAAGCTTGACTTCTAAGAACACGAGCAGGATCAAGTTCAAACCGGGTGAGAGCTCGGCTCGACCACAAGAAATGTGTCCAATTAATCGTCAGCACTAAGCACTTTTCCATTTTCAGTTAAACGTTTACTTTTATGACAAACTTGAATTTAATAAATGTGTTTACTTTTAATAAAGCTTTTAAACTTAAATAGACTCTGTGGTTTTTGGTCCTCCAGACTAGAGTGGATGAGCTAAAGGTTTTGCAATTTTTGCAAGCATGAGTCCGTGCCTCTGACATCATTGGGGATCAATCATCGGTGACTTTGGGAGCTAAATGACTCTGCCACACTATCTGGTCAGTAAGGAGATTGGGGGTTCAACTACAAAGTCTGTTATCACTGAGGTATGTGGAAAGTCTAACAGCACCTATTATAATTGATAAGCTAAACAATGCATTATTTAGTGTCCACAGTTCTGTTTGTGCAGATTTGTCCCTGCAACAGTAGTATAATGGATTGTCCTCCTATCCAAACCAAAAGTAAAGTAGTATCTTATTCTTTCTTGGTGGTCATTCACCTTTTTATTGTTGGCAATTGTCAAAGCATAAATATTTTGAAGACTTGAAAAGACATTATGGACAATCCCAGAGGACTGAACTCAGTGCATAGAGCTATTGCTGACTAGAATGGGAGTCCACCGGAATAGCCAAATGTGCAATCTTAGTTAGCTACACAGACAGACTAATAAGAATAATCTAGTTATACCACACGGAGTCATAGTCGAGGCAGGATAAGAATTTACATCCAGTCTACAAGAAGATCAAAGACGATTTAGAAAAAATCGAATGAGGAACGCTGGGAAAAAATAAGTACTCTATATTAAAATTAAAACTTACTGGGGCCAGCAAAGGAGCCCTCGCCTGCCCGATCCTGGCCTGCATCCTCAACAGCACCCTCCTCCTCCTCCTCCTCCTGTGTCCTCCTCTTGCCCCTGGGGGAAGCTGATGTACAACATGAAAGAAAGAAAAACAGAAAACATGGATGATATTTGTCAACCAAATCAAACATTTCAAAAGAACTAACAAAATATTTTGGCGAAATAGCAAATAGACAACTATTCCACGGGATATATTATTGACCAATATCATGTGGTCTACTACGTTATTAGTATTGCTTGATTTGCGGACCGTCGAATTGGAAACTTCTTATGTAACTCACTAAACAAAGTACTAAAAAGGTTTGCCTAGGATTGGCAGGCAGCAGTCCGCAGCATGCGAAGTGATAGCCAAAGTCCATCGTGATTGCAGATCAGCGACAACACTAAAGTTTCCTACTACATTAACCAGACATTAAAATACTCAAACTATCAATCCACCACCACTATTTCTTCTTATCGCCATGTGTACAAAGGAAGGACTGGACTTGAGTTTGTAGGGGCAGATTTAGAAGCCCCTTGCAGCTCTTTTGCTCCATTGTTGCGTGACTTTTGTGATGCAGCGGCAGCACAAAAGAGGCGCAATGGTGCAGCGTATATTAACAACGTGACGCATATGGGAGATGCATCACGTTGTAAAGCCCTGCGTCATCAGGGGGCGTTCCGGTGCAAGGGAGGGCGTTCCTGCACAGGAACGCATCCTAAAAGTGGCTGAGGGAAATCTACAAGATTTCAATCACTCACTTTAACGACAATGATGCGTGACTCAAACCCTGCGCCTGCTTGAAGCAGACGTACGGCTTGACGCAGCATTGGGGAGATAGGGCACCCCAGAGCATTGATGGAGCTGCGCCATTGTTGCGACGCAACTCCAGCAATGCGCTGCCTTTACGGCACAGATGCGTAACGCTTTGGTGACGTTTTGGGCCCATGATGCGCCGCATTGTAAATACGGCGCACCATGGGTGATGGTGGCGTGGCGCACAATTACTGGCGCATCCCTGCTACTTTGCAGGGATGCGCCGGTAATTAAAAATCTGAACCTTAGTGTGTAGAATTACGCAGTTCTTTAAACTACACTCATACATAATTTCACAGGCCAATAAAATGAACACAAAATCGAAAACAAATAAGCATAGTAGCAACACTACTGAGAAGGAGAGCAGTGCACCTGAAATGCACAGAAGATTTTGAAATATAATTTACCTACAATGTAATGAGCAGCATTATTGCTCTTGGTAAAAAACAAAAATTTGCAATATAATAACACAGCAGGAGAAAACAGACTAGTAAAGAAATAGCTACTACTACTCACCAAGCCCGGGGATCTCAAGGCCAAGCAGGTCGAGCAGATCTCGTTCACGGGTCAGGACATCCGTCCAGCGGTGGGTGGCCTGGTTGTAGGTGCGCCGGACCCGAGAGTGGTGGTACAGGGCCCAGCACACCTTATCCCAACGCTTCCGGCGCTCCCGGATCCCGTACCCGACACCGATCCTGCCGCCTGCCATGATGGTCCTGGGGAGGCGGCGCTGAACATAAAAAATTAGTGCAGCCACCTCCTCCGGGCTAAAGATCTCCCTGGGTACGACCTGCTCCTCCCTCAAACACCCGCACGGGAGCCGGGCACGGGGTGCGGGACCCTTCCCCTTCTCGGGATGCTTCCCGGCTCCCTTCACCATGGTCTGGGCGGAAAGGAATAAAGAAAATAGAATAGGGAAGAGAAGAAAAGAAAAGAGTTTAAAAAAGTAGTTTAAAATTAACCAAAAGTAGCAGTAAACACAAAAATATAGGGCTAGAAAAATAGAGGGATAGATAATAAGTAAAATAGATAAAAAAAAACTTCAAACAAGCAAAGGATGGCAGAGATTTAGAGAGGATACAAGAAGCATGCCCAGAACCATAGCAATGAATGAGAAACAAGATGGCCGCGCCCGTTCACGACCGCGCGGGTAAGTTCGCGCGAGATGTTCTGGCGAGCCGCACACTTTGCGAGATTACACTTCGCGCCCGGAAACGGAAATACGTCATGCAAAGAAGATGGCCGTGCCATTGAACGACCGCGAGGGTAACTTTGCGCCTTGCACTACAAGCGGTTCGCGAAAACACACAAAACCTTGCGAACTAACACGCCGCAAAAAAACAAATCGCATATTCGCACGAATTCGCGGCTTCCGAATTCGATCTCGGGCGTGTTCGCGCCCCGCGAATCCCGCGAAATTGCAGAAAAACGAGTTTTGCAAAACTGAAAGCACTCGGCAGGTGCAAGAGTTCAAACTCATCATTAGTAACCATTCCCTGTAGTGCTTCCTGACTGGGGCCCCTCCAGAGTTCAGTTGCTAGTTGCAACAATTGTATGACCCTGCTCTGACCCTCACAGCAGGCTCATAGAATAGCTACAAGTGGGCCACAAAGGTCCGGGAAAATAAAATTGCACTGTAACAGAAAGCAAATTACTGATAAGGAAGCAGGTGCCAGACCTGGAATTTTAAAACAGTGACACATTAATAAACTAACTAACCCCAAATTAATTCATGTCAGTTGAAGCAGAGCAGGTGTGCTTGCTTTTCCCCGCATAATCTACAGTGATGATGAACCAGAGGGTGGCATTGATGTAACAGAGGGTGGCATGGGTGAAACAGAGGGTGGCAGTGGTGAAACAGAGGGTGCTGGGAACCTGTGATGATGAACCAGACGTAGAAACAACATAGTCGCGACCGTTGCGAGCCGACAAGTAAGTTCATGATTGCGAACTGGTACCAAACCCTCGCGAACTGGCAGAAACCCTTGCGAACACACAAAAAAAAAATCCGCAAATTCGCGAGAATTCGCGGATTTTGCGGATTGCAAGTTCGCAAATTCGCAAAATTCGCAAACGCCAGATTCGCAAAATTCGGTCATGCTTAAGTGAGATACGCCACAAGGCTAGGGAAAAGGAAGATTCCAGAAATCCTTAGAGTTCTGGAGGTAGATGTGGAAGAGGAGAATGTTGATGAGCCAGTCATCATGAACATCAGTCCCGCCCCAGTGGAGAGATACATTACCCCATCTCAAATTACTGTGAGGGATGTGGCACGGATACTACCAACACAGATAACATCAACACCACCTCCAGCTTCCATATTTGCATTTGCAAAGGCCCAGCAGCGACCTACATCCAGCACAACCACCGCAGTAGAAGTAGGTATTGCAGAGAGTCAAACTCCACTCCCACCTACCAGTTCATCCAGCATTGAAAGTGGCACCAGCTGCTTCATAAAGTTGGCCTCTCCAGTTTGGGACTTCTTTTCAGTTAGCAGGAAGGAGGTGAACATGAACATTGTGATATGCTCGATTTGTGAACAAGGTGTTAGTCAGGGTAAGCTTGGTACAAACTATGGTACGAAGGCCAAATAACCCATCTGAAAAAGCACCACTTGATCCAGTGGGAGGTGCACTCTAGCGGCCAACAAACTGCACCCATTGTTGTTAGTGGGGAGGAAGGAGTAGAAGATCCGATTATGGTGGAAGATGAACAAGAGGGAGACATTTTCTCTGGTACACAAAGTAGCCCTGTCCCCTGCGGTGCAGTGGTACCGGCCAGATCCACATCAACATCCTCAGTGGCACAAGAGTAAGAGTCAGGCTGAAACATCAAGGGGTCCCAGGCAAGAGAATACCGCAACAAAACGTGTGTTGAGCCTAACAACAACTGGCATCAAGAAGATGTCACCTGCAACAGTGGCACCAGAAAAGAAAAAAATCCAGGCTATTATAGTCAGCATGTTTAGGTCGAGGAGCAGTACCTAGTCAACCACCCAGCACATTTTTACAATGCAAAGATGGCTAAAATGTTAGTGCTGGACCGTCTCCCTTTTTCTTTTGTGGAAGGGGTGGGTTTTCTTGAATTTGTAACAGCCATCTGCCCAATATGGAAGGTTCCCAGTCAGTCCTATTTTGCCAGAGTTGCTGTTCCAGCACTACATCACAACATGCTGGAACTGGTTGGACAAGCTTTGCAGCAGAGTGCCGTTCACACTATCCACCTGACAACAGACATGTGGACCAGTTGCCAAGCCACTGATTACATGTGCATCACTGCACACTGGATCTCTTTTGTGGGGTTTAGAGAAAAGATATCTGCAGGTGTTGACACTGCTGAGATTTTTAATGCCACTCGGAAACATGCAACTGTAGCCATGTTGGCCACGGAGAAATCTCATACAGCTGCAAACATTTTGGAAGACTTTAACAGCAAGGTCTTTGAATGGCTGTAGCCAAGAGGGCTTAACATTGGTTTTGTTGCCACGGACAATGAAAGTAATATAATTAGGGCCATGCAATATGGTGGCTATTTCTATATCCTGTGTTTGGCTCAATGCATTAACATTATTGTTAAAGACTTTCTGAAAAAAGGAGACTGAGTCAGCAACTTACTGACCATCTGCAGAAGAATCTACACACATTTCAGCCATTCTTTTAAAGCCCTGAAGAAGCTGAGGAACATTCAATGTGAGCATAGAGTGCCAGTTAAAGCACTCATCCAGGAGTTGCCAACACGTTGGAATTCAACTTATTACATGCTTGAACGTCTGTTTGAGCAGTACAGACAAATCGATGAATATGTCATGCAAAGAGGGGATGCTACTGAGAAAGTCATGACTGTTGAGATGGGCCAATGGGGCCTAGTTAAATGCCTGACAGAGATGCTACTACCTTTCGAGCTCTTCACATTGTTGAACATGCTACAGGAATAGCTGAAGGGGGTGTCTGCAATGTACGCAGGTGTGGAGGAAAAAAAAGAAGCATATGAGTTGGTGGAGAGCTTAACACTTTGCTTATCTGAAAATACAAGGGTGCAAGGCATTGTGTCATCCAACCATTACATTTCTGCCACAATTCTGGATCCACGGTACAAACCGGTACTGAACACATTGATTCCTTTTTCAGAGGTGGATGTTGCCAAGTACAAAACTTGGATAGCTGCGGAAGCCAGTTGCTTAGAAAACAAAGAGCTGTGAATTAGAGGCCCGCCACTCCAGCCCACAACAAGTACTGCAGGACAGCCGGTGTCACGTTCAAATTCAGAGCCTGAGGGCACTGCTGTTGGCTCACAGCAGTTAAAACCACCAACAACACCAAGGACAACATCAACAACAGCAACAACAGGATCATCAGCCCCAGTAAAATCGGCACAGGAATGATATGTACGGCAGGGCAGTGCAGAGGCAAAGGCAAAAGAGGCCGAGCAAAGCGGAGCACCCCTGAGCATTGAGCGGATGGTCCAGGCCTATCTGGATGACCCAACAGAGGTGTCACGTTCCAATGTCCTCAGGATCGGTTTGATGCTAATTATGGTCCGCCTCTAGATCTATCCAAGCCTGGATAGCCGTTATGGCACAGGGCATTGGAAGGATCAAGCGGGGAAAGAAAAGGAAGGGGACAGCAGGGAGTGAGATCTGTAAAACAAAATAACATATACTTTAGAACACCCTTTTCAGCCTCTCTATGGAACGAAGGAATACACATAGACCGTCCAAACTCAGGATGAGTCGATAACCTCTAAATACCTGTAAAGTAAAATAAAGAACCTTGGTAGTAGTTGTTGGTTTAAACAGTGGTGCCTTCTATGCAGAGGTTTTTTTTGTGGTTATAACTGCATAAATACAAAAGAACACAAATCCATGTGTACTGAACTCCTGTCTTTAGAAGGTAATCAACTGACATGCTATGTAGCATGGAACATACCCTTAACCTGACTCCAATGCGTATCACAGGGGTAGAGCGTAGCCCTCTACCACTCATGGAAACCCCTGTTAAAATAGAGTCAGAGACATATTGGTTAATACACCCGAAACATGCACACACACACTAATTTCTTGCAACCACTCCCGTAGAATGCCAAAGCAATAGATTATTTGGTTTTGCTCAATTACTGTTGGCAGTGAACACGTAGTTATTTGCAACCAAACACCGTCAGTATAATGCTTCTTATACTGTATTGATTGCTGCCCCACAATGCGGGGAAAACAAATATGTAACCAAGGTATCTAGCAATATGAATGCTTCCTTGCTGTAAGAGTCATGGTTCAAAAATGCTGATGATTAGATATCACCAGAGTAAGCTTTGCCGGCCGACAATACCGACCGATACAAAATCCAACACAAGGGAGAGTTTCCGGCACTGTGAAATAACGAAACGCTTAGGCTGCCAGAAAACCATAGAGTGTGAACAGCACACTCGAAATCAAGGGGATATCAGCATACTGGTGCCGAGCACCCTTACCGCCACCTCAGCGTTTAGAATACCAGCCAGGAATCCGGGGGGGGGCGAAGAGAGAATCTCCAACACTGTTGACGGCAACCACTTCCGATTTATGCGGTCCTCTCGCGATGTCGCACGTGACTCGCGGAGGATCCTGGGGAATGTAGTGCAGAATCGGAGCTTCGATCGCAACAAGAGGTCTACGTTGATCAAAACCCATTGGTGTATTGGTATGGGAAACGGGGCCAATGGCCAGTGCTGAACAGGCTAGCGATAAACTTTCTGGGCCTGTCGCAAGTGTCTCTTCTGAGCGTGTTTTCAGTGCTGCTGGTGCCGTGGTAGCAGTGAAATGGACCAGTCTCTCGCCCTAAAACGTGGAGAGGTTAACCATGATCAAAATGAATCAGCATTTTATACCACCAGATTACACCATACCTGAAGTAGCACAGCAGGAAGATGATGACAGCGACTTAGGTCATGGAAGTAGTATGTTAAACAACCTACTTCTGGGTGAACCACCAGAGTTTGAGGACAAGCTCTACTTCTCTGACAACTAGGCTTTCAACGTGTTACTTTCTTTCTTCCTCATTTACTTTTATTATTTGTGTGTGTCTCTGTCTTTCTGGTTTGAATCACTTCAAATCCATCACCACAGTCTTACTCTTTTATTGCCAGATTTGAGCTGCAACTATGTGCAGTCATTAAAGAAGTAAGTTCACTCCTCTGAGTCCTGCTCCAGTCCACTCCTCCTGACTCGCCCTAAATCCATTTCCCTCAAGCCAGACATTGGATGGAGAATAGTAGAAGAAATGTGTGCCTGCCTCGTCGAGTCCCTCCAAAGAACCCCTCCAAAGTGCTGAACAGGCTAGCGATAAACTTTCTGGGCCTGTCGCAAGTGTCTCTTCTGAGCGTGTTTTCAGTGCTGCTGGTGCCGTGGTAGCAGTGAAATGGACCAGTCTCTCGCCCTAAAACGTGGAGATGTTAACGATGATCAAAATGAATCAGCATTTTATACCACCGGATTACACCATACCTGAAGTAGCACAGCAGGAAGATGATGACAGCGTCTTAGGTCATGGAAGTAGTATGTTAAAAAACCTACTTCTGGGTGAACCACCAGAGTTTGAGGACGAGCTCTACTTCTCTGACAACTAGGCTTTCAACGTGTTACTTTCTTTCTTCCTTATTTACTTTTATTATTTGTGTGTGTCTCTGTCTTTCTGGTTTGAATCACTTCAAATCCATCACCACAGTCTTACTCTTTTATTGCCAGATTGGAGCTGCAACTATGTGCAGTCATTAAAGAAGTAAGTTCACTCCTCTGAGTCCTGCTCCAGTCCACTCCTCCTGACTCGCCCTAAATCCATTTCCCTCAAGCCAGACATTGGATGGAGAATAGTAGAAGAAATGTGTGCCTGCCTTGTCGAGTCCCTCCAAAGAACCCCTCCAAAGTGCTAAACAGGCTAGCGATAAACTTTCTGGGCCTGTCGCAAGTGTCTCTTCTGAGCGTGTTTTCAGTGCTGCTGGTGCCGTGGTAGCAGTGAAATGGACCAGTCTCTCGCCTAAAATGTGGAGAGGTTAACGATGATCAAAATGAATCAGCATTTTATACCACCGGATTACACCATACCTGAAGTAGCACAGCAGGAAGATGATGACAGCGACTTAGGTCATGGAAGTAGTATGTTAAACAACCTACTTCTGGGTGAACCACCAGAGTTTGAGGACGAGCTCTACTTCTCTGACAACTAGGCTTTCAACGTGTTACTTTCTTTCTTCCTCATTTACTTTTATTATTTGTGTGTGTCTCTGTCTTTCTGGTTTGAATCACTTCAAATCCATCACCACAGTCTTACTCTTTTATTGCCAGATTTGAGCTGCAACTATGTGCAGTCATTAAAGAAGTAAGTTCACTCCTCTGAGTCCTGCTCCAGTCCACTCCTCCTGACTCGCCCTAAATCCATTTCCCTCAAGCCAGACATTGGATGGAGAATAGTAGAAGAAATGTGTGCCTGCCTCGTCGAGTCCCTCCAAAGAACCCCTCCAAAGTGCTGAACAGGCTAGCGATAAACTTTCTGGGCCTGTCGCAAGTGTCTCTTCTGAGCGTGTTTTTAGTGCTGCTGGTGCCGTGGTAGCAGTGAAATGGACCCGTCTCTCGCCCTAAAACGCGGAGAGGTTAACCATGATCAAAATGAATCAGCATTTTATACCACCGGATTACACCATACCTGAAGTAGCACAGCAGGAAGATGATGACAGCGACTTAGGTCATGGAAGTAGTATGTTAAACAACCTACTTCTGGGTGAACCACCAGAGTTTGAGGACGAGCTCTACTTCTCTGACAACTAGGCTTTCAACGTGTTACTTTCTTTCTTCCTCGTTTACTTTTATTATTTGTGTGTGTCTCTGTCTTTCTGGTTTGAATCCCTTCAAATCCATCACCACAGTCTTACTCTTTTATTGCCAGATTGGAGTTGCAACTGTGTGCAGTCATTAAAGAAGTAAGTTCACTCCTCTGAGTCCTGCTCCAGTCCACTCCTCCTGACTCGCCCTAAATCGATTTCCCTCAAGCCAGACATTGGATGGAGAATAGTAGAAGAAATGTTCGCCTGCCTTGTCGAGTCCCTCAAAAGAACCTGACTATAGTTATCCTCCTTTCCGAGCCGAGAGGGACTGCTCCTTAAGAACAGGTAATAATAGCATGCATTAGATGCAGACTCTGACTGATTGGTGTTTATGTTGTTGTTGCTGTGCATGAAGTGTACTCGTATTTAATCTAAACACAAAAAAGTGACTCAAGTCAATGTTTCCCTTCTTATTGTTTAATACCAAAATTGTACTTCTACTGCAAGCCGATCCATTGCATTTTTTAATATGGAATCTGGACTCACTCGGTACACTACAGAGTTGGACACCATGATGACTATACTATACTCGTCACAGTCAATCAGTAGGATCAGAGATGATTGATGGAATAACTCAGGGTGTTTCATGAAGTGGCCTAAAAGGCAAACAAGTCAACAACAATCACATCTGCATGTCTGTGTAGTGGTGGAGGGGAGTGTAGTGGTATGACTAACAGCGGGGCATTGATTGAGTTACTTAATTTGGAAAATGCTATGTTGCTGTATATGTGCGCTCTGTCTGGCTCAAAACCTAAGCTAAGTGGAGTTTGGCTGGGCACTGTGGGCCTGCTCTGTCCTGTTGTTGTAGGTTAATGCTGTAAACAGAGTAGACATAATTTAGCCATGCCACCACTGAAAGTGTTCTTGTTGCACTCCTCCGTAATTTATGTATTTTAACTTTACTTTTCTCGTTGATTTTTCAATATCCCTTTTGTTTTTCTATCTAGACTTACAGGCCGGCCTTTACCCTGTGCTATACTGGGAAAAACTACTCACACTACTTTACCAATCCGCACCCGCCAGGCAGTGGCAGCCAAGATTGACGGACGGAGCATCTATGGAAGGAAGGACCAAGAAGAATGCTGAGATGCAACTTCCCAATTTGACCATAACATAGTAACTTAGTATCATCATCTTTTAATTTGGTTCATTTTTTCTCTTTAATGATTACGATGGTGTGTGTTGTTATTATGTTTGCTTATATATTTCACATCTACAGCTATTTTTAAATTTTCTTTGCTAGCTTTAGAAGGAAGCCCGCTAAAACAGAACATAAAGTGTATATAATTTGGGTCTCTCTGAGGGCAGACAGGCAAGGCAATTGCATAATAATAATAATTAATAATATACTGCTGCTACTACTAGTCTAGTACTACTCATCATTAACCATCAAGTCATCATCGTGCATGCATTTCCTTTTTCTCCCTTAACAGATTTATGATGGTCGTCTGCAAAGATTGCGTGTTGGCCACGTGTAGTGTTTGTCTTTGTCAATCCTTTCCCTCAAATACCCCTTCCCAACCATTCCTCAAACCATAACCCTCTTCCCTGGAGCTGTGTGATTTATATTGAAGTGTGACTACATTAAATTTACACCAATAATTGATTGCACACTTGTTGGTGTAAAACCCATAATTAATTATTAATTGCCGATTTCTCATCCTTCCAGCACTAAAGGTTACACTTGTCCATTTCATAGGTTGAGTCAACTTCAGTTTGTTGTAAATTGTACTAGGCTATCCTTGCCACCATTGAGTTTTATTTTACTTTTGCATTGCTTATCATTCATCATCTGGTTTCTTGTTTGGCAGTCTTCTTATTGTGTACTTACTAATTACTGTACTTCGACTACACGTTCCCTAGTCTCCCTCAAGTGACTGACAGTCTCATTTTCTGTTTTTGCAAATGCAACTGTCTACTACTGCTATCACCAGCCACCATGGCACCTTAGGAAACCAAGCCATCACCATGCAGCTATCACTTCACCTAAACATCAATCATAGGTAAGAGAAGAAGTGTGGGGTAGTCAATAATGTATATACTATGGAAATTAATTAATTCACACCCCCACATCCTTCCAAGTACATAGAACAAAGGGGTTTTCGTTGCATATGCATAGACTAGAAGGAGACACTGACAGTAGTAGGACAAGTGAGGGTACTGCATCTATCTGTCAGTGTGTTAAACTATTGGCAGATTTAAAAACTGGCTGCGGCCCTGCAGCAAAGGGAGGAAACAAACAAGGTGACGTAAAAGAGTAACCCCCCCAGAAAAGATTTGCATCATATATATTGTAAAACTATAAGTAATTTATTACCCTAATAAATATAAACTAGAAGAAGAAAAATGCACAGAACCTGACCCACCCCTCTCCCTAGCCCAACCAATGTCCAGTAAATTAAATAAATGTCCATTCACATCGAAGTTGAAAAAAAAGTAAACCCCAAGTTTCCCCAACTCCTAGCATCCCACCCACCAAAAAAAAGATTTAAAAAAGGGCAAGGGTCGAAGCCTGAGGTCTAGCGGCGGGGGTGCCGGCTAGTTCACTCCAGGACCTTGGCCTCTAGGAGTGCCATCCGGAGGAGCATGCAGCGCCAAAAGTTCCTGCAGGAAAAACAGGGGTGGGCAGCAATAGATGATGATAAAAATGATGGGCGGCGGGCAGCTGCCAGAACACGGCATCATACCACCAGAGGCACGGGGGTCTGGCTGGGCCCCGGGGCATTGGAGGAAGAAGCTGCAGCAGGGCCTCCTCCTCCGCCAGGGCAACCAGCCGACGATATTCATCCTGGAGGGCCTCCAGCTTCCTTTGCCAGGCCCTGGCTGATAACTCCTGCCTGGTGGTTTGGGAAGGAGTTGCTATATCAAGAAAGAAAAAAAAGAACATTTTAACCAATAATCTTAGCAAAACAGTAACACAAAATTACACACATAAATATTATAGTGGCACAGTAGCTCCAGCAGTTGTGGTATCCTCCTCACTTCCTCTGCCCCTAAGATTTGGATGTGATGATTTGACTTCAGGCACTATGGAGTAGAGTAGAAGTATTCTTCTTCTTTCTCTTGTTTAGCACACTTAATCTTGTAGGCATGCCAGCTTGGTCAGCTGGTGCCCTAGACAGACATACTTGTGTTGCAGACTCATGTTACTTTACCTCTGTCTGCATGTGTGGCAGCTGTACTACACAATTATATATTTTTCCATTACGGCCAGACTCTGTTAAATCAATGGCAAAGGCTCAGACAATCTCACTTGCACCCTGACTACTGCAATAAGGTACATAATGATGATGACATTCTTATGAATGAGGATATTCAGCGGCACAACATCATGTCACTCACTCACGTGATGATGATGATGATGATGACATACTGAGTGATTTGTAAGTACTAGCTGATAGACTAGCCATGGCTGAAACAGTCAAAAATGACATGGGTAGGGACTGGAGTGGAAGTGGGCCTTGGAGTCGGAGGGAGGTGATTAACGATGGGTGGGTAGGGTACATAATAGTCATGCAGAATACATATGTTGTGCTTCCAAACTACTATTAGTCAAGGGAGTATTCCATTCTGAAATACAGCCTCAAACCATTGAATCAAAAATCTTGCAAAAAAACAGTCCTTGTTCTTCCTAGGGCTTTTTTATTTTATCAGTGCATTGCTCTTCTAGCATTATTATTGTATTCTTCACCCTTGGCTTTGGTACTCTGGGCAGTTTAATTTCCTTTTACATTCTCTTCATCCAGTCTGATTCTGTTTTCACCTACTATCTATGATACCATCCAGGCATCCATTCATCCAAGCATGGCTATCATAAACCGGCTTTCACCGACAACATACATTTGTCATAGATATAACCAACCACCACCCATGCATCCTTGCTTGCCTTAGAGTTTGACCCCTCAAACTCCTGGAGCATTCCTTTCACCCATACAGTTTCATCCACCCAGGCAGGCATCCTTTCTGCTTTATCTTGCATCTTTCATCCATCTTTCAACTACCCATGCAACCTATCATCTTCATCCGCCACCTATATGCATCCCGTGGCCCCTTCCTTCACCCACGCATCCTTCTCTGCCTGTCATACATGTCGTCTGACTCTATGTCTTTGTCATCAAACTGTCTCTGCTGAGCTGAATATAGAATAAAATAGGCCATTAGTTACTCAACCCCGCCACTAATGCTAATGTTAAGTAAAGAGTGTCTGCTTCGGCTGTTTAGTGTTCACAACAATTTAGTCTCAGCAGAAGTACAGTGTACTACTGAGTGTACACCCATGCAGCAAGTGTATTCATCATTCTCAATAAGTAAGGAATATGACTTACCACCGCCTGCCACTGCTGGAAAAAAATGGAAAAAAATTCCAGATGAAATGCTCTTTCACCTTTGGCTGAGGAGGCTCTTCATCAATGAATTCAGGCTCATCTTCACTGCTGGATTGGCTGGCAGCCATGATTAATCAAGCAAGATTGAAGAGAAAAAAGGCAGGTCTTTCAGTCACAAAAGTGAAAGAAGAAGTGAAGGAAATGGGTGGGGATTTCATTCTTTGTAAAAAAACTGTTAGCAACCAATGAAAAGTGGTATTTTAAGGTCACATGACTTGACGCGCTGACGCTGCGTGCACCGGAGCGCTTCCGGGGGCGCATACGCGGCGCGAACGTAGGCGCTTCCGGGGCGCATACGCGGCTCACCTCTGCAGCTGCCGCATATGCTCCCTCCAGAGTGGCATTGCCCTCACCGCTGGCCCTGGCACTGGTGCTCGGTACGCCTGGAAAAAACATTTCACATTTTTTAGATGCCATATACGCCTCCCCTATTAATTGTTTTCATTAGCAAGATTGAAAATAGTACATAATTAATAATACAATAAACAATATTGTACATGTTATTATATATTATATATTGTATTACCTACTGGCGGTTGCCAGTAGGTAGTTATAGTTAGGACCTAGCTACCATAGGAAATCTGCAACATTCTATTGGGAATATCTTTGGCGTCAGTTGAGGAATTTGCGTGTAATTTTCCAAAATTTTGGCCAGCTCCGCTCCGCTCCTTCTCTGAAAGTTTCAGGTGGATTCGTGAAGTGGGGGCTGAGATAAAAGGGGGTCCCAAAACGTGTTTTCCCCATGTTAATTTCCATAGGACGGTCTGACAAGTCTACAGCCCGAACCGTTAAACGGAATTACACCAAACTTGGTAAAAAAGTAGGGACTGGTACGCAGATGTGCCTTTGCTATGTTTGGTGAAACGTGCTCAAGTGGTTTTTTATCAAAATTAACTTCAAAAACACATATATATCTATAGGCGCGCTCCAAGCGCTCACTGGTACGTGTACCGGGGAGCGCACTTGGCGCGCCACGGGAGTGCGGGAGCGGTACGCTGATTGGATGTCGGATGTCTGTCAACATTCTAAACAGTCCGGAGAGTCTGCCATCTTGTGTCTCGGTAAAATCGAGACACCTGAGGTGAAAATAAAAAGTGGGAAATGATTAAAAGGGGGCAGGGTAGACACCCCCTAACCCCCTAGGTTTTTTGAGGGGGGCCTAGAAGGACCCTAAAGGGCAAAAAAACTTTTTGCGGGGTAAGTGCTGGGTACGTTCCCAGGTGCGCTCTCCGGTACGCGCACCCTGAGCGCACCACAGGGTGAAACAGAGAAAGAAAATAGATAATACAGCTTTTTTTTGAGAATTGGAGGTAGTTCTAAAAAGAACTGTTTTTTCTACTTTTTTTATGTTTTTTTATGAACAAAAACAAAAACAGGGAATGCAAAACTGCTCAACAGGAGCAAAAAAAAGGGGAAAAATTCGGGCTGTGGAAGGCAGCGGTGTTCTTGCCTCTTGCGTGCAATGAGCTTGATGCTCTGCTCACCATAGCAAAGCATTTCATCGCATTGTTTGCACTTTATAGTAATGTCACCAAAAACAGGTTGAATGTTCGGAATCATATCCAATTCCGCTGCACGTCCTCTCCCTGATGTTGTGGGTCCTCCTGTAGATGTAGAGGCACCATCCCTTGGGGGATCACGTGCCAGGTCTCGGACACTCTCCCGGGCATAGTTCTGGGGGTGCCTGCGTTGGACGTGGCGAATCATTGTTGAGTTGCCAAAACTGTACTTCCTTCTAGGGTCTCCTCTGGAAAGCAGTTTGGCAGATTTTGCATTCAACTTTGGGAGCATTCACCTTTTTTAATCCTTGAGGTATTGAAAAAACTTCCAGTGATGTCATCAGTGATGTCACTGACCATGTCATGAATGATGTAATATGTGACATCATCAGCAGTGCATTGCAGGCGCGCAAGTTATAGTGAGTCCAACTGACTATAACGTGGGAATTTCAATGGTTTTATGTCAGTAAAATTTCCAGGTAACTATAACTGATGTGAAACCTATGGTTTTTTTCAGTGAATTTAATAGGTTTTTTAAATGCTAATTCCTAACTATAACTGGTGTGAAACCTATGGTTTTTCAGTGAATATAATATATGCATAATATATATACAATATATAATATATAATAATATGTATAATATTTGTGATTGTATTATTAACGTACTATTATATATATATATGTATACATGTATATATAATATATATATATATTGTATACATATATATATTGTATATATATAATACTGAAAATATTGTGCTGAGGTCTCTTTTAACTGTTGCTCTACCTTATTCTATATCTGCGCTCCTTCTCAGTACAAAAACCCAGCACCTCTACGCAATCCAACTGTCCCTGTATGAAATGTTATGTTTGTCTGCTTCTCACATTACCCAGTCCAGCCCTGAACCCTCCTGCCTTTTTCATGTCCACTAGTGAGAAAGGGGAAGCTCTTGATTGCATCTGTATCCCTGCTAATGCAAGCAAACCTCATGGGTACTTAACTGATGTATGTATTGTTAACTGTGAGTTGATATTTTTTGTTGACTGATCATGTCTCAGAAACAATATTGGTGTCCTGGTTGCTGTATGCGCCCCATACCAGATTGTGGAAAGTTTGGAAATGTAAGATCTGCTCAGGTTGCAGAGCTAATAGCTCTCACCAGAGCCTTCATTTTATCCAAGAAAAGCTTTGTGCCCATGTACATGGACTCAAAGTATGTGTTTGGAGTAACAGAGATTTTGGGCTCCTTTAGATGCAAACATTTTTCTTAACATCAGCCCGGACACTAATTTTGGTAGTATGTTCAAAACCTTTGAATGCCTTATGGTTGCTTAGGGCTGTGGAGGTTATACGCCAGAAGCCTCAAAATGAAGTCTCAAGGGGTAACAACTTAACTGGTTCAGCCACTAACCAAGCTGCTTTTTAGGTCTCAAAAGCATTGCTTTAGCAATGCTCAAAAGCATTGCTTTAGCAATGCTTGTTTGTCGAGATTCTAGTAACCAGTTTGAAAAGTCTGCCAAAACGGCGGATTAGCCACAGTTCATGTGATGTATGCGAATGCACAAACCAGCCACGTGACACACCACCATTTGTCTGTGCCTCGCATCAGACTTCAAAGCTGACGCTCCCCAGCCCGCTCATTGCACCATCAGGATTCAAGCAAACCGGGCCGAAGATGGCTGTAATGCCAGAAACCGGTCCCCGGGAGCTTGTTTCCTTCCCAGTGTAAGAATTGGCTTTTGTAGTTTGGTTTGCCCTGTTCCCATCATGCACTGGGACAGGAACAGACTAATTTGCATACAGCCAGGTTCTGAAACTGGGATGGTGCAGTGAGCTAAAAAACGGTGTTGGATCTAGCCCTGATCTCTTGACTGGGTGAGAGCTTTCTGCTTAATTCAGAGACTCTGTCCCTCACCACCCCTTGTTGTAAATATTTTTGTCCACCCTAAGCGTGGAAGGGTATTCTCAGATGTGAGACCCTTGCTCATTGCACCATCAGGATTCAAGCAAACCGGGCCGAAGACGGCTGTAATGCCAGAAACCGGTCCCCGGGAGCTTGTTTCCTTCCCAGTGTAAGAATTGGCTTTTGTAGTTTGGTTTGCCCTGTTCCCATCATGCACTGGGACAGGAACAGACTAATTTGCATACAGCCAGGTTCTGAAACTGGGATGGTGCAGTGAGCTAAAAAACGGTGTTGGATCTAGCCCTGATCTCTTGACTGGGTGAGAGCTTTCTGCTTAATTCAGAGACTCTGTCCCTCACCACCCCTTGTTGTAAATATTTTTGTCCACCCTAAGCGTGGAAGGGTATTCTCAGATGTGAGACCCTTGCTCATTGCACCATCAGGATTCAAGCAAACCGGGCCGAAGACGGCTGTAATGCCAGAAACCGGTCCCCGGGAGCTTGTTTCCTTCCCAGTGTAAGAATTGGCTTTTGTAGTTTGGTTTGCCCTGTTCCCATCATGCACTGGGACAGGAACAGACTAATTTGCATACAGCCAGGTTCTGAAACTGGGATGGTGCAGTGAGCTAAAAAACGGTGTTGGATCTAGCCCTGATCTCTTGACTGGGTGAGAGCTTTCTGCTTAATTCAGAGACTCTGTCCCTCACCACCCCTTGTTGTAAATATTTTTGCTCCCCAGCCCGCAGCATCAGACTTCAAAGGAATGCGCTCCCGCTCCGCACGCCCCCCCCCCCCCCCCCGCCACAGCAATGCCGAGAGCTTGTTGATTAATGGTAATTACATTATTTATTTGTTTGTCCTCACACTAGATCCATTGCTTGCCCGCTTTTCTCACTTAGTTTAAGCAAATGTTTTTATTGACCACCCACGATACTAGTTTGTAAATAGTGCGCAGTCATTTTGACTTGCACTGGAAAAGAACCTTCGATTGACCTGGAAGCAGCATGCTACTACTGCTCTGTTTACTTTCCTGTCCCCACGTTCCTTTTGTTCCGGCCCCCTCTCGATGCCCGTTGTCTCCCAGCCATGGACGTGCTTGTTTTCTTCTGCACCTACTTATCGGCAGGCTTCCTTTTTAGGTCGAGCAGACCTTACTCTCAATGCGTGAGCATTGAGAGTGTCTGCTTCAGACCTTTTGCCGCCCATATTGGGAATGAGTTGGGAATGAGGACACCAATCTGTTACGAGCGTTTTTCCTCGCGGAGCGCGCGTCTGATACCTGCGCATGCGCGGTGCAAGCCCTGGCTCTCACACAGACACAGGCAGCCCCCACCCCTCTGCATGCACGCACGCACACACACACACAGGCGCGCGCATGCACACGCAGGCACACTATCCCCTGCCTCGCATTCTCTCAATCACACACAGTCACGCATGCGCACACACATGCACACACACACACGCACGCACACAAGCATACACACAGGCCTTCACATTAGCCCTGGCCCCCCCTCCCCTCCCCTCCCCTCCCACTCACCGGGCTCTTTCGGCGTGTTCCGTGTCTCCTCTGCAGCGCTGGTCGGAGTCGGCCGGCTTCACTGCTTCCTCGGCGGCGGCGGGCAGAACTTCCTGCTGGATTGCAGGCCCCGCCCCCGTCTCGGCCAAAAGTGCCTGACTTCCGGTTTACATGGAGCAGGGCTGCGGCGGTGATTTCGAATGCTCATTAAGTTATTGAATTTAATACTGCAAGTTAAAGGTTAAAGTGATTTAACGGTCCGTGAAGGATACGTTATTGAATATAATACAACAGTTTGCAAATGAAACTGACACGGAGTGAATTTATGATACCGTGTATTGAATTCGGAATTGACACGGAGTGAATTTCAGAAACTGGAAATTGATACTGACAGGGTGTATGTCACATTTTTGTTTGAATAGGAACGAATGTTCTGTATGCTTTCGTTTGTATGTGCTTTTCTTCATGCCCTCCCTTTCCATCTTTGGCTCTTGACTTACTCTGGGCCAGCACAAGCCGACTTTTCAACTTGCTTTGTCATTATTTATGTGAGCAAATTTCCGCGTGTTTTAAAGTATAAATTGCTTATGTTTCTTGTTTTCATCATAATTAGCTTTGTTATTCCCTTGTTCGAGCGTGACGGCGCTGGCACTAAATCCTATTACACGAAATATTGAGTTTCCGGGGAAATTTGCTCCTTCTCTCCACCCACACGCTCTGGTACCAAGCACTCTCTCTCACTAGGGAGAGAGACCAGTCAGGCGACACGCACGTGAGCACGCCCCCTATGGTGAGGTTCGGCAGCACAGCTGTGCTCTTGGATTTGGCTCTCGGGGTAGGACGCACACACCTAGCCAAAAACGCCGAACCTACAGAATTGAACCCGTCTTTAACCCCGCGTGTCCCTTCTCCTCTGACAAAGTAGCGGCCTGAAGCAGCAGGGTGAGCCTGCACGTGGCGCTCTGTAAATAAGTAACAATATAACAAACACCTATTGGCAGACATGTATGGCGGGAATTTAAATTGATATATATGTGTGTGTGTGTGTGTTGTAAACAGATCTTGGCATACACACACACACATATGTATATATATATATATATATATATACACATATATAGATGTATATGTGTGTGTATATATATATATATATATATATATATATATATATATATATATATATATATATATATATATATATATACGTGTGTTGTAAACAGATCTTGGCATACACACACACACATATGCATTTTTAAAAAGCGCGGACTTTACCCGAAGGTGTCAGAACACTGTACAATAGAACCAGTTACGTTACATAGGAGAAACTGTTACAGAAATGGAACAAAGTTAGCAGGCCATAGAGTCAAAACAGCGCAGGCAAAAGGCACACATTATTGAACACAGAATGTACAAACAAATATATGAGTATATATGACATTTACAAGGACTAAAGAACTAAAATATATCTGTTGCCGCCACCTCAGTGGAGTAAGCACACAATTTTGGATGTCCCCACTCTAAGTCAGGGCATTAATAAGAGGCTCGGAGGAGTTCTGGGAAGAGATGTTGATTTAGGCAGCAAGATTTGACCAGTAAATAAATCGGAACGGAAAATGTGAAATACGAAGCGGTCGCACTTCACTGGCAAAGCACTCCGTCCCCACTGTTTACAAGAGGACTTCCAGATTGTCAGGTCATGTTTGAAATCGCTGATGCTTGTTCATGTTGTATGTGTCCTGTGCATGCTGTGGCTGGATGGTGGGTGAAACAGGGTGACATAACAAGGAGGTCCTTCCAGAGGCTGGCTGAACATGATTTTTGTAATGACGGCACTTTGTCATTTTTATTGAGTTTGATATGGAGACTTAAGACGCCTCTTCATTAAACCCCACTTTAATAAGCATTACTAACCTGCCTCCCCATCAACAGCCCCCATACAATTTGTATACTGTCGTTTTGAAATCTTTTAAAGTCAGGGAAGGCTGTAATTATCTTTGCTTTTAATTTGTATTCTATAATCCGTTACTGTAATGGTTGCATTGATGAGTTTTATTTAGTTTGATGGCAGTAAGGACCTTCACAGTTTTTAGGTGTCGCTGGTCCCCCGAGGTCCTTCTTCCTCAGCAATTGCCTGCTCTCTGTCCCCTGGATTCTACACTCCAGAACAAGATGCTGAGTTGTTAAGATACAACAGAATCATAACAAACAATTGGAACACAAGAGGGGAAGAGTGGGCCTAACTAATAGTACTCTCGCTAGCGGCTTAGATAATCCTTTTATGTTACCTTAGACTTTCCCATTACCGTGTCATATCTAGTGTGTGATATGTGCGCATGACCAGACTGTGTGTGGGTCTGTTCTTGTATTTTCATCATAATAAAATACAATGAACATAATCTACACAAAAGTTTAAGCTATTGCCATTATAATTTACAATAACCTTTTTTTACGTATTAATTATTGAAAAAATTACAAGCCATTGTTATTTGTAATGTCAATACATCTAAGTCCTGTAAATACAACACATATTGCGTTACAAATGCTATAGGTGTCTCATTTGCGAAAGTTAAAACTATTGGCATTGTAAATGACAAAACTATTAATTTAGCTATTTTCAAAACCAACACGTAAATAAAAAAATGGTCATTTACAATACCAATAGCTCAAACTTTCCTAATGCGAGACCTATTGCATTGCAAATGCTTGTTATTTCAGCAACCCGGTTTGAGCATGATATCACTGGATTCTGTGCAGTTCGCGTTCCTTTTTCTATTTCTTTATCTTTCCATTGGTGGCAACAACCTGTGTAGAATTGTGGTTTCGGATAGCCCGCACAGTGTCCTCATTCAGGATCACATGCGGTTAGGATGTGTGTACAGTTGATCGTGTCAATTCACATGGACAGTTGGGTTGTCTCATGATTATGGTAGCTAAGAATCTATTGTGCTTTGCGCATGACTATAATTCACGGTTTATTGTTTTGTTTTTATTTCTACACACGCCTACAAACCTTGAGTTGGACTCATATTCATGTTTTCCACGAAACATGCCTACAGGGGTTCGAGGGTTGCTGTGGGATCCCCAACATGCTCTACCATGCAGCATCAACTCTCTCTCTCTTTCACACACACAAAGGCACGCACACATGCACACTCTCTCGCACTGACACACACGCTTACTCACACATGCAGGCTTTCTGCTCTCTTTCTCTCTCCCCCTCACACACATACACGCACTCTCTCTCTCACATGCACACATGCACATTCTCTCACTTACACACACGCACAAACACATGCACTCTCTCTCTCTCTTTCTCTCACACACACCCACGAACACATGTGCGCTCTCGCTCTCTCACATGCATGCACGCACACATGCACGCTCTCTCTCTCTCTCACACACACACATACACACACCCAGGTCTTTCCCTCTCCCCCCTCGCGCGCACACACAGGCACTTACGCACACATGTATTCTCTCTCTTTCTTTGGTGTGCAGTGTCGAAGCATCATTGACTCCTGCTGTTTACAGTAAGACCTTCAGTGGTGCTTTTAGCTTGTTATCTTTGAAATCTGTGTGATGGAGTCCTGCTGACAGCTATTGCCTTGAAACTATGCACAATGATCGGATCTTATGGCTCAGGCATTTTCTAACCTCTTATACTTGAAGGTGCCCAATTATGCATTGAGGACTATAGGCCAGGTGGTCTAAGTATTTCAACGAAAGTGTGACTTCCCCCCAGACACTCCGCGTTGTGGTAGCTCCTCATCAGTAGAGGGAAGGCAGTACACAATTCACAATGTGACCTTCTACAATGTGCCACCTCGTTTCTTCTGACACTTTATTACTCAGTATTCCAGCGCCGTCAACTGCTGATTTTTGCACCTTAAACTAAATGCTTTACATGTTCAGAGGAAGCGGATTTCTTTCCACATTACAGATGCGGTACACTAAACAAAGCCACACTGCCATGTCTACGAGGCTCTTCCTGTGCTTCCATCCTAGCCCTTGCTCCTTCCCTGCCAAATCTCTTCACCTCCCCAACCAAAGCTCCCCTCATTCCCCTTGTATAAATGTAAATAACTTCTTGCACGGAGCCTAAGGATGGAATCAATAAAAGACCTGGTGATCTTGCAAAAAACACAAAAAAATGGCAATAGCGATGGCTGAACAAAACATGCAGTTCCTTGACACATTTTTTGTAAACATAACATGCTATTCCTTAACACATTTTCAGTAAACTGTTCTAAGCGCTATCCGTGCATTAAACATATCTTGTTTCTCCTCCTACCCCTCTCTCTACGTCTCTTTCTCGCTCTCGCACCCACGCTCTTTCTGTTACTCCTTGCTCTCCCTCCAACTCCACCCTCCAACTCAACCCTTCAACTCCAACTCCACCCACCAAATCCACCCTCCAACTCCAATTCCACCTTCCAACTCCACCCTCCAACTCCAACTCCATCCTTCAACTCCACCCTCCAACTCCAACTCCACCCTCCAACTCCACCCTCCAACTCCTACTCCACCCTCCAACTCCAACTCCACCCTCCAACTCCAACTCCACCCTTCAACTCCACCCTCCAACTCCACCGTCTAGCTCTACCCACCAACTCCACCCGCCAACTCCACCCTACAATGCCACCCTCCAACTCCACACTCCAACTCCACCCTCCAACCTCCAACTTCAACTACACCCTCCAACTACACCCTCCAACTCCACCCTCCAACTCCACCCGCCAACTCCACCCTCCAACTCCACCCTCCAGGTCTGGGACACCATCAAACCACTCAGGGACACCACCACACCAATCGGGGACACCACCCCATCACTTAGGGGCACCACCATATCACTCAGGAACACCACCACATCACTCAGGGATACCACGACATCACCCAGGGACACCACCACATCACTCAAGGACACCACCACATCACTCGGAGACACCAACACATCACTCAGGGACACCCATATCACTCAGGGGCACCACCACATCACTCAGGGACACTACAACACCACTCAGGAACACCTCCACATCACTCAGGGACACCACCACATCACTCAGGTACACCACCACATCACTAAGATACACCACCACATCACTCAGGGACACCACTCAGGGACACCACCACATCACTCAGGGACACCACCACATCACTCAGGGACACCACAACATCACTCGGAGACACCACCACACCACTCGGGGACACCACCACATCACTCGGGGACACCACCACAGCACTCAGGGACACCACCACATCACTCAAGGACACCACCACATCACTCAGGGACATCACCACATCACTCAAGGACACCAGCACATTACTCAGGGACACCACCACATCACTCAGGTACACCCCACATTACTCCGGGACACCACCACATCACTCGGGAACACCACCACATCACTCGGGGGCATCACCACATCACTCAGGGGCACCACCAAATTACTCAGGGACACAACCACATCACTCATGGACACTACCACATCACTCGGGGACACCACCATATCACTCAGGAACACCATCACATCACTCAGGGGCACCACTGAGGGGCACCACCACATCACTCAGGGACACCACCACATCACTCAGGGACACCACCACACCACTCGGGGACACCACCACATCACTAAGGGGCACCACCACATCACTCAGGAACACCACCAAATCACTCAGGGACACCATCACATCACTCAGGGACACCATCACATCACTCGGGGACACCACCACACCACTCGGGGACACCACCAAATCACCCAGGGGCACCACCATATTAATCAGGGACACCTCCACGTCACTCAGGGACACCCCCACATCACTCAGGGACACCCCCACATCACTCAGGGACACCACCATGCCACTCAAGGACACCACTACATCACTCAGGAGCACCACCACATCACTCAGGGGCCCCACCACATCACTTGGGAAAACAACCACATCACTCAGGGACACCACCACATCACTCAGCGAGACCACCACATCACTCAAGGACACCACCACATCACTCATGAGCACCACCACATCACTCAGGGGCACCACCATATCACTCAGGAACACCACCACATCACTTGGGGACACCACCACATCAATCAGGGACACCACCACATCACTCAGAGACACCACCACATCACTCAGGGACACCACTCTGGGACACCACCACATCACTCAGGGACACCACCACATCACTCAGGGACACCACCACATCCCTCAGGGACACCACCACATCACTCAGGGACACCAGCACATCACTCAGGGACACCACCACCACATCACTCAGGGACACCACCACATCACTTGGGTACACCACCACATCACTCGGGGACACCACCACATCACTCAGGGGCACCACCACATCACTCAGGGGCACCACAACATCACTCAGGGGCACCACCACATCACTTAGGGACACTAACACTTCACTCAGGGATACCACCACATCACTCAGGGACACCAGCACATCACTCAGGGACACCACCACATCACTCAGGAAAACAATAAGCATGGGCGGAAAATCCGTTACGCTCGCGGATTTTGGGGATTTTTGGGAAATTCGCAATCCGCGAGATTTGCGAATTTCCCGCAAAATCCGCAAATTCGCACGCAGCGGATTTTTTTTGAGGCTCGCGTCGTTGGTGATACAATTTTTGCGGCGCGCGGCGTTTATAATCGCTTGCCGAGTTGTTTTTCTCGATATTTTGCGAGTGCTGCGCCATTTTGGATCTTGCTGTGTGATCCCGCGGGAATTTGGCAAGCGCGATTACGTCATCGCGGCTTGCCAACTTGCACAGCGAGACTTTGTCAACGCGAGTACGGCGAGATCACGTCTCGCGGTACTTCGCAATTGCGAGATTTGAGATGCGGCGAGCAGCAACAATCTCGCAGAAGCGAAAATATCAAATATGCAATTCTGCACAAGAAATCCACCAGCAAGCAGCATAAACCTTCTTGAAATGATGATTTTTATCTGAATAACTTCTTAGGTTGACATTTGCCTGCACTTTTTTAGCGAGGAGTCCATTTTGGGGAGGGGGGGAGGGGGTAGGAGGAAGGAAGTGCCCCACAGTCTTCAACTTCCTGTTCCTGTCCAGCAGGCTCCTCCCAGTGCTTTGTCCATCTCCTGGTCACTTTTCATTTGGATCTGGAGCTGGAAGGATTACTTTTTGTGTATGCTGCTGGATATTTGGATTTGAGGCCTTTTTGACTTTCTTTGGATCACTGTTGGATTAGAAATTTTACAAGTAAGTTTGTTTGGGGCATTACAGTTGCTGCAACTAACATTTTGGAATTTTCGATTTTTGGGCTGTTTTGGGGCCTTTTGCCCAGGGGTACTCAGTGGTGGGTGGACTGAGTCTTTCTGTGGGTTGTCTTGAACTTAAACATCATGGAGGGCATGGATGGATTGGGATTGTGCTGATTTTTCAGTGATTTTCGTTTTTAGGGGCTGTACTTGTCGCCTTTTCACCAGGGGTATTTGAGTCTAGCATGGGCCTAGTCTTTCTGTGGGCTGTCTTGAACTTAAACATCATGGAGGCCATGGATGGAATGGGATTGTGCTGATTTTGCAGTGTTTTTCGATTTTTGGGGGTGTTCATGGGGAGGGACAGGCCATGTGGCTGGTGGCCATTTTGAGTGCTGCTACAGGCACTGGCCATGTGCTGGGAGAGGCAAGTGGCCATTTTGAATGCAGGCTTTGTTGTTAGGCCTGCAACCATTTTGCCTACTTTTCAACCTTTATGCCCAGGGGTAGTGAGTCTTGCATGGGCCTAGTCTTTCTGTGGGTTGTCTTGAATTTAAACATCATAGAGGGCATGGATGGATTGGGATTGTGCTGATTTTTCAGTGATTTTCGTTTTTTGGGCCTGTACTTGTGGCCTTTTCACCAGGGGTATTTGAGTCTAGCATGGGCCTAGTCTTTCTGTGGGCTGTCTTGAACTTAAACATCATGGAGGGCATGGATGGATTGGGATTGTGCTGATTTTTCAGTGTTTTTCGTTTTTTGGGGCTCTACTTGTGGCCTTTTCACCAGGGGTATTTGAGTCTAGCATGGGCCTAGTCTTTCTTTGGGCTGTCTTGAACTTAAACATCATGGAGGCCATGGATGGAATGGGATTGTGCTGATTTTGCAGTGTTTTTCGATTTTTGGGGGTGTTCATGGGGAGGGGCAGGCCATGTGGCTGGTGGCCATTTTGAGTGCTGCTACAGGCACTGGCCATGTGCTGGGAGAGGCAAGTGGCCATTTTGAATGCAGGCTTTGTTGTTAGGCCTGCAACCATTTTGCCTACTTTTCAACCTTTATGCCCAGGGGTAGTGAGTCTTGCATGGGCCTAGTCTTTCTGTGGGTTGTCTTGAATTTAAGCATCATGGAGGGCATGGATGGATTGGGATTTTGCTGATTTTTCAGTGATTTTCGTTTTTTGGGCCTGTACTTGTGGCCTTTTCACCAGGGGTATTTGAGTCTAGCATGGGCCTAGTCTTTCTGTGGGCTGTCTTGAACTTAAACATCATGGAGGGCATGGGTGGATTGGGATTGTGCTGATTTTTCAGTGATTTTCATTTTTTGGGGCTGTACTTGTGGCCTTTTCACCAGGGGTATTTGAGTCTAGCATGGGCCTAGTCTTTCTGTGGGCTGTCTTGAACTTAAACATCATGGAGGTCATGGATGGAATGGGATTGTGCTGATTTTGCAGTGTTTTTCGATTTTTGGGGGTGTTCATGGGGAGGGACAGGCCATGTGGCTGGTGGCCATTTTGAGTGCTGCTACAGGCACTGGCCATGTGCTGGGAGAGGCAAGTGGCCATTTTGAATGCAGGCTTTGTTGTTAGGCCTGCAACCATTTTGCCTACTTTTCAACCTTTATGCCCAGGGGTAGTGAGTCTTGCATGGGCCTAGTCTTTCTGTGGGTTGTCATGAATTTAAACATCATGGAGGGCATGGATGGATTGGGATTGTGCTGATTTTTCAGTGATTTTCGTTTTTTGGGCCTGTACTTGTGGCCTTTTCACCAGGGGTATTTGAGTCTAGCATGGGCCTAGTCTTTCTGTGGGCTGTCTTGAACTTAAACATCATGAAGGGCATGGATGGATTGGGATTGTGCTGATTTTTCAGTGATTTTCGTTTTTTGGGACTGTACTTGTGGCCTTTTCACCAGGGGTATTTGAGTCTAGCATGGGCCTAGTCTTTCTGTGGGCTGCCTTGAACTTAAACATCATGGAGGCCATGGATGGAATGGGATTGTGCTGATTTTGCAGTTTTTTTCGATTTTTGGGGGTGTTCATGGGGAGGGACAGGCCATGTGGCTGGTGGCCATTTTGAGTGCTGCTACAGGCACTGGCTATGTGCTGGGAAAGGCAAGTGGCCATTTTGAATGCAGGCTTTGTTGTTAGGCCTGCAACCATTTTGCCTACTTTTCAACCTTTATGCCCAGGGGTGGTGAGTCTTGCATGGGCCTAGTCTTTCTGTGGGTTGTCTTGAATTTAAACATCATGGAGGGCATGGATGGATTGGGATTGTGCTGATTTTTCAGTGATTTTCGTTTTTTGGGCCTGTACTTGTGGCCTTTTCACCAGGGGTATTTGAGTCTAGCATGGGCCTAGTCTTTCTGTGGGCTGTCTTGAACTTAAACATCATGAAGGGCATGGATGGATTGGGATTGTGCTGATTTTTCAGTGATTTTCGTTTTTTGGGACTGTACTTGTGGCCTTTTCACCAGGGGTATTTGAGTCTAGCATGGGCCTAGTCTTTCTGTGGGCTGCCTTGAACTTAAACATCATGGAGGCCATGGATGGAATGGGATTGTGCTGATTTTGCAGTTTTTTTCGATTTTTGGGGGTGTTCATGGGGAGGGACAGGCCATGTGGCTGGTGGCCATTTTGAGTGCTGCTACAGGCACTGGCCATGTGCTGGGAAAGGCAAGTGGCCATTTTGAATGCAGGCTTTGTTGTTAGGCCTGCAACCATTTTGCCTACTTTTCAACCTTTATGCCCAGGGGTGGTGAGTCTTGCATGGGCCTAGTCTTTCTGTGGGTTGTCTTGAATTTAAACATCATGGAGGGCATGGATGGATTGGGATTGTGCTGATTTTTCAGTGATTTTCGTTTTTTGGGCCTGTACTTGTGGCCTTTTCACCAGGGGTATTTGAGTCTAGCATGGGCCTAGTCTTTCTGTGGGCTGTCTTGAACTTAAACATCATGGAGGGCATGGATGGATTGGGATTGTGCTGATTTTTCAGTGATTTTCGTTTTTTGGGGCTGTACTTGTGGCCTTTTCACCAGGGGTATTTGAGTCTAGCATGGGCCTAGTCTTTCTGTGGGCTGTCTTGAACTTAAACATCATGGAGGCCATGGATGGAATGGGATTGTGCTGATTTTGCAGTGTTTTTCGATTTTTGGGGGTGTTCATGGGGAGGGACAGGCCATGTGGCTGGTGGCCATTTTGAGTGCTGCTACAGGCACTGGCCATGTGCTGGGAGAGGCAAGTGGCCATTTTGAATGCAGGCTTTGTTGTTAGGCCTGCAACCATTTTGCCTACTTTTCAACCTTTATGCCCAGGGGTAGTGAGTCTTGCATGGGCCTAGTCTTTCTGTGGGTTGTCTTGAATTTAAACATCATGGAGGGCATGGATGGATTGGGATTGTGCTGATTTTTCAGTGATTTTCGTTTTTTGGGCCTGTACTTGTGGCCTTTTCACCAGGGGTATTTGAGTCTAGCATGGGCCTAGTCTTTCTGTGGGCTGTCTTGAACTTAAACATCATGGAGGGCATGGATGGATTGGGGTTGTGCTGATTTTTCAGTGATTTTCGTTTTTTGGGGCTGTACTTGTGGCCTTTTCACCAGGGGTATTTGAGTCTAGCATGGGCCTAGTCTTTCTGTGGGCTGTCTTGAACTTAAACATCATGAAGGGCATAGATGGATTGGGATTGTGCTGATTTTTCAGTGATTTTCGTTTTTTGGGGCTGTACTTGTGGCCTTTTCACCAGGGCAGGGTATTTGAGTCTAGCATGGGCCTAGTCTTTCTGTGGGCTGTCTTGAACTTAAACATCATGGAGGGCATGGATGGAATGGGATTGTGCTGATTTTGCAGTGTGTGTATAACTGAACTGATGTTCCTCTGTCTTCCATTGTTTTTAGGTGCACAAGACTCAAGAGAACCACCAGTGCCAGGAAGAAGTCCTGCAGCGGTGTGTGTGTGCAGCATAACGTCATGCGACGTCACGTCTGGCCTCAGACAACTCTACAATTCGTGCAACTGCGGCCTGCTGTCTGACCTGCTCTGAAGAAGATGGCCCCAAAAAAAGTTCTCCGTAGCTCCTCTAGCAAGAAAGTTGCTAGTAAGGAGCAGAAGAAGCAAGTTACCAAGGAGGCTGGTGTGCCACCCGCCACGTTTTTTGGGTGCAAAAAAAGAAGTACGCCTGCAGCAGCAGGATCTGCTGGGGACCAAGCTGGGAGCAGCACCCCTGCTCCATTGGGTTCAGTGCCTCCACCACCACGCCCACTTAAGTCAAAGCCCTTGAGTGCTTCAGAGGCAGTCAGTGTACTTCTCCAATCACCATCGACCAGTGATGTTGGCTCATCGCAAGAAAGTAGCAGCAATGTCCCTGAATCAACACAGGTTGTTGTAACTCATCTGACAAGTGTTGAACAACCACAGCCGCAACAACAACACCATGTGCAAGTACACGCCCAAGTACATGTGGAAGGAGAGGCAGCAAAAGGAGATGCGCAAGCAAAGGTGCATGGAGGTTCACAAGTGCCCACAATAGTTGTTCCTCCCGAAGTAGGGGCACATCAGGAAATCGACAATGAAGCCGAGGTATCGGAAGCCACTCCTCCTGATGATCATTCATTGTCTTCCACATCCCTAGCAAGGAAAAGATCAAGGGGGGTGTCTACATCTTCTTCAAGCCCACCTCCTTCTGATGCAAGTGATCCGTCTTGGGAACCACAACTGCGGTCTGACAGTGAGGCACACCATGATCTGACAAAGGTACCTAAGCGTAAAAGGAAGGTCGTCGAAAAACTCATAGCTATGGATTGTGATGAGGCTCAACAAGAAGTGACAGATACTGCTGGTGATGAAGCCTCTCACGATGACGACGAGCCAGTCATCACAAAGGTCACTGCAGCCCCACCGGACATGCAGCAAAGAGACATTTTGACCCTATCCCGAGAAGCTGCTGAGCGTGATGATGATGTCGACGAGGAGGCAATGGAAATGGCATCATTAGATTTGGAGTTAAGTAGTACACCAACACCTACCGCTTCCATATTTCTTCCTCGCAAGAAGGTACCCACCTCGACCTCAATTCGTGGTGGTGAAAGTGCAAAACGTACTGAAGTTCGGCAATCCACATCCTACACTTCATCTGGCATTAGCAGCAGGACCACCACCACCAGTATCGCCACCTCCTCCGGCCCCCAAAGACATTTCAAGTCTCCAGTTTGGGACTTCTTTAGTGTTTGCCCAAAAATGGAAAACGTAGCCATTTGTAGCATTTGTAAGCTTCGAGTTGGTCGTGGTAAGCTTGGTTCTAACTATGGTACCGGAGGCCAGAGAGGTCATCTTAAGAGAGCGCACCCTGTGCAATGGTTTCCGCACCTAGAGGCGTTTAAGGAAGCCGGAATTGCACGTAATGAAAACGTTGATTTTTCATCTGATGATGACGAGGAGGATGAAGACGATTCAAACACTTCACTTACACCCAGTACCCCTGTCAGCAGCACACCCCATGTGAGGCACACTAAGAGTGTGGGAGAGAGTGAGACATCAATGCGGAAAAGTTCATCAGCGAGCGTAACTGGGTCGAAGATATCATCATCATCCCGTAAATCCTTGGTCCAGGGCAACATTAAAAAGATGTTGTTTACAGAAGCGCAATATGAACGCAACCACCCACTGACGCGTCTGTATAACACTAAGCTGGCTAAAATGCCAGCTCTGGACCTTCTCCCTTTTTCTTTTGTTGAAGGGGTTGGTTTTCTAGAATTAGTGGCAGCGCTCTGCCCTAAATGGAAGGTTCTTAGCCGGTTCTATTTTGCCCGAGTTGCGGTTCCAGCACTACATGAAGATGTTCTGAAGGTGATTGGGGCAGCTTTGCAGAAGAGTGCTGTTCACACTATATATCTGACAAAAGACATGTGGACCAGTGGCGCAGGCGCTGATTACATGTGCATCACTGCACACTGGGTCTCTTTTTCAGGGGCTAAAGCAAAGCTAAACGCAGGTGTTGACGCGGACATTGTTTTTAAAGCTGCTCGGAAACATGCAACACTAGCCATGTTTGGTTTGGAGAAACGTCACACAGCAGATAACATTTTGGATGTCTTTAACACAAAGGTCCTTAACTGGCTGTCCCCACTAAAACGCCAGGTTGGTTATGTTTCCACGGACAATGGCTCCAATATAGTTAAGGCCATGAGGGACGGTGACTATTTCAGAGTGCCGTGTTTGGCGCACTGTATAAACCTGGTTGTCCAAAAATTCTTGGGTAATAAAGGCAGTGCAGCGTACAGTGTATTGGACACCTGCCGAAAAATGTGCAAGCATTTCAGCCATTCTTTTAAGGCCCGGAAGCAGCTGAGGAGCCTGCTATATCAACGTCAAATGCCAGTGAAAGCACTCATCCAGGAGGTGGTAACACGTTGGAACTCAACCTTCTACATGCTTGAGCGTCTGTATGAGCAGTATAAGGAACTCGATCAATATTTCCTTACAGAGGGTACAGAGGAGCTGAGGATGGGTGCGGCGCAATGGAACATAGTTCAAAGCCTGACACGCATGCTTCGTCCTTTTGAGTTCTTCACGCGTGCAGTCAGCAAGGAGGACTCTAATTTGGGAAAAGCTATCCCATTGTTGTACATGCTGGAGGACCAACTGAAGGAGGTGTGTTCTGTGTTTGAATAGGATGAAAAAAACCAAGACTCTTTGCTTCTGGCTGAGAAATTATTAGAGCTCCTACAAGGTGATGAACGTCTTAAAAAGATCCACTCAGAAGAGCATTACATTTGTGCTACTATTCTGGATCCACGCTACAAAAAGGCGCTGGCAGGCCAAGCATTCTTTCCTTTTGATGATGAACATGTTCCAAAGTACAAACGTTGGCTAGCCTTGTCAGCCAAGAGGTTTGAAAGAGAACAGCTGGAAATTGAAGGAAATGGCAGTACATCAGCAGGCCATCCCCAGTCAAAACAATCCACTTCTGCACCTGTGGCTGTGGCACAAGTGACCTCTCAGCCGTTAAAGACACCGGCAACCGGATCATCTGCACGAGACACAACAGAAACATTGGAGGCTGAAGAGGATTGGCTAGCTCTGCGTGGGTTTGGTTCTCAAAAGGTCAGAGGCACAGCAAGAGCTAAGCAAAGTGGAGGAACCTTGGGGGAGGACCTTGAGTCGATGGTGAAGGACTATCTGAATGACTCAACAGAGGTCTATGTTAATGCTGACCCATTGGCGTATTGGCATGGGAACAAAGAATTGTGGCCACAGCTCACCAACCTGGCTTTAAACTACTTGTCTTGCCCACTCGCAAGCATGTCTTCTGAACGGGTTTTCAGTGCTGCTGGTGGCATTGTAACTCCCAAACGGAGCCGCCTCTCGCCCAAAAATGTGGAGAGGTTAACAATGATCAAGATGAATCAGCACCTCATACCACCAGATTTCAGAGTACGAGAAAGCGTGCCGGATGAAGAGGAGGTGGCCAGCAACATAGATGAGGGAATTTCTACTCTGTCAGGTGACACTGAGCTCACCCTGCCTGAATTCGCAGAGTATGATGACGAAGCCTTATTCTTATTCCTGGACCGTGATACCGAGCCCTGAAAATGAGACAACGAATCAATAACTTTCTTTTTCGTCCTTATTCACTTTTATTCCTGTGTGTCTGTCTTTCTTTGTTGTGCACAGTTAATATATTTCAAACTTTAATCAGATAATCACAAAATCAAGCCCATCAGCAGAACTGTCTTCACTGGTTTGCTAATTGATTTGAAGTTGCCGCAGTCTGCATTCCTCAGGTTCACAAGTTCAGAAGAACATGCTCCTCTATCCTCCTCTTCCAGAGTCCTATTTCCATCAAACCAGAGGGCTGGTTTACGCCCAATGAAGAAAGACTCAGCACTTGTGGGGGTGTTGTTGTACCTCTTTGCAGGTGAGTTGACGGCTCTGGGACCATTGTTGGGAAGCTCTAATACCGGATAAAAGTGGTTTGGACCAAATCCCAGGCGGAACATTTTTTGTGTTTTTGATGACTTGCTTGCCTTTGAGGTGCTCTTAGGGGGGGTTCCGTCTGTTTGTGGGTGAGTTTCGTGGTCTGGGAGCACTGCTGGGACACTCTAATCTTGATTGCATTTGCTTTTTAGGAAATCCGTCGTGGCAACCCCGACTTATGGCCTAGCTACGCAGCGCGTTTGGACCGAAGGCCGAGAAATATTGCAAGTATGAGATTTTGCTTTTGGCCTGTTTGGGGGTGTTATGCTTCTTGGCGGGTGGGTTGGCGGGTCTTGGGGCATTCCTGGGAAGGTCTAATACCGGGTAGAAGTGGTTGGGCAAAATCCAGGCCGATTTTTTTTGGCTATTTCTGACATTTTTCTCAATGTAGCGTTTTCGGGGGCCTGTTTGGGGGGCTTCCTGGTGTTTGTGGGTGAGTTTCGTGGTCTGGGAGCACTGCTGGGACACTCTAATCTTGATTGCATTTGCTTTTCAGGAAATCCGTCGTGGCAACCCCGACTTATGGCCTAGCTACGCAGCGCGTTTGGACCGAAGGCCGAGAAATATTACAAGTATGAGATTTTGCTTTTGGCCTGTTTGGGGGTGTTATGCTTCTTGGCGGGTGGGTTGGCGGGTCTTGGGGCATTCCTGGGAAGGTCTTATACCGGGTAGAAGTGGTTGGGACAAAATCCAGGCCGATTTGTTTTGGCTATTTCTGACATTTTGCTCAATGTAGCGTTTTCGGGGGCCTGTTTGGGGGGCTTCCTGGTGTTTGTGGGTGGGTTTCGGGGTCTGGGCGCACTGCTGGCTATATATACTTTACTTTGCAAGAGGTTTGAAGCAAATCCATGGTGGCAGAGGGGAGTTAGGGCCTAGCTGCAGAGCGCGCGTGGAGTGATTTGGGAAATTTGTGAAAAATTGACAGTCCCCATTTTTGTACTTTTGCTCTTTGGCTGTTTGGGGGTCTTCTACTCATTTTCTCCTGGGTTGACGGCTCTGGGGCCATTGCTGGGAAGCTCTAATACCGGATAAAAGTGTTTTGGACCAAATCCCAGGCGGAAAATGTTTTTTTTTGTGTTTTTGATGACTTGCTTGCCTTTGAGGTGCTCTTAGGGGGGGTTCCGTCTGTTTGTGGGTGAGTTTCGTGGTCTGGGAGCACTGCTGGGACACTCTAATCTTGATTGCATTTGCTTTTCAGGAAATCCGTCGTGGCAACCCCGACTTATGGCCTAGCTACGCAGCGCGTTTGGACCGAAGGCCGAGAAATATTGCAAGTATGAGATTTTGCTTTTGGCCTGTTTGGGGGTGTTATGCTTCTTGGCGGGTGGGTTGGCGGGTCTTGGGGCATTCCTGAGAAGGTCTAATACCGGGTAGAAGTGGTTGGGACAAAATCCAGGCCGATTTTTTTTTTGGGCTATTTCTGACATTTTGCTCAATGTAGCGTTTTCGGGGGCCTGTTTGGGGGGCTTCCTGGTGTTTGTGGGTGAGTTTCGGGTTCTGGGAGCACTGCTGGGACACTCTAATCTTGATTGCATTTGCTTTTCAGGAAATCCGTCGTGGCAACCCCGACTTATGGCCTAGCTACGCAGCGCGTTTGGAACGAAGGCTGAGAAATATTGCAAGTATGAGATTTTGCTTTTGGCCTGTTTGGGGATGTTATGCTTCTTGGCGGGTGGGTTGGCGGGTCTTGGGGCATTCCTGGGAAGGTCTAATACCGGGTAGAAGTGGTTGGGACAAAATCCTCGCGGAAAAGCCTTTTGGCACTTTTTGTAACTTAGGGTTCGTTAGGGTTTGCCCTAGCAGCAGGATTGCATGTGTTTCGGGATGTTCTAGATTTTTGCAACTGAGTTCTGGGGTCTTAGAGCACTCGTGAGAATGTGTAATTCTGGTTGCAAGTCATTTGAAGAAAATCCATGGTGGGAAAGGGGGATTTGGCATAGTTAAAGAAAGCCTTTGCCACTATTCTTAACTTAGGGTTCGTTAGGGTTAGCAGTATTTCTATTGCATGTGTTTGAGTGGGGGGATTTCGAGTCTTGGAGCGATGCTGGCTATGGATACTTTTGCTTGGTTGCTTGCAAGTGGTTTGAATGCAATCCACGGTGGGTAAGGGGTAATTAGGAAGGGGGTACTTCGGCCTACTTTTACTTTCAAAGTAGGTTTTGTCACCAGTTTTCTGCTAGGCCTCGTTTTTTGAGATTTGATTGGGGGTCTTCTACATTTTTGCGACTGGCTTTAGTAAGGGTCTGGGTGGGAGCACTGCTAGGAAGATCTAATTTTGTTCTAAAACACAGTTTACAGTACACCTAGCTTGAGGGGAAAGATCCTCTACATTAATTTGCCCCTACTTATTTATCCTTCAAAAGGTGACTCAGACAGAGTACGCACTTTCAAAAATATTGTACTGTCTACTAGGAAAATCAAATTGTGACTTTTTGCACTCCACAGCCTACATACCTTATATTTATTTATCAGTGGTGTTGTAATATTATATCACATCCTGTTTTTCGTTGAATAATTACAGGCCGGGTTTCAGTCTCTGCAATGGAGAAACAAGCATTTACAATGCAACGGTTTCGCCCTTGGAAAAGTTTGAGCTATTGGCATTGTGAATGACAAACTTTTTATTTATGTGTTGGTTTTGAAAACAGATAAATAAATGGCATTGTCATTTACAATGGCAATAGCTTAATCTCTCGCAAATGCCATTTTAACGTTCCAAGCACATCAGCCAGCGTAGTGAGGCCAAGCTGTGATAGAAGACTGTCCCTTTAAAGGTATTGCTAGCTAGGCTATGAGACAATTAGAGAAACCCCTACTACTTCTTCTTCGGAAACTATTTTAAAGTATTGGGCAGTGTGGGAATGACTAAGGGACGCAGTCTTAGCTATTGTATCTGCTTTTAAACAGCTCGGCGTGTATTAGACAGACATTTTGTGGAAGCACCAGGTCATTTCTGCCGGTCCAAGATGCTGAGTCAGTGAATCACTATCTTGAACTCCCAGCCTGACTTCCTGAAAGGGACTTGTTTACTTCCTGCGAGAGTCCGTAATATTGTGCCATGTCAGACGCATACCCTTCACTCCCCATCGGCTGCGACCAATGAGTAGACATGAGTAGATGACTGAGCAGAAAAACATAACCAACTCACTCCACAGAAACAACCACACCGCCAGCAAAACGTAAGGAGGGTAAAGGACACGGAAATAAGAACATCTAACTCAGTCTAGAGGAAAAAGGGCGCATTATATAAACAGTCAGTACGACGGAAAACTTCAGAGCACAAAACTCGACAACGCTTGCACCATCAATGTCAAGGCCTCGCATTACACTGCTTTGAATGACTCGTGACTGCAGACAGGGCACGAGAACCGCCACCAAACAGGTCAAGGAAATCAGGTCAATAGAAATTCAAGAAAGAGGAAAATGCACGATTCCTAAGAACACAAAATAGGGATTTGTATTGGAACTATTCACTTTGCATCTGTGTTCAACCCCGCCCCCTCAAAGCAACAACAGCCATTTAAATCAAACAGCGACAGACAAATACCACAAGCATACAAACACTGCTACTCAAGGCAAGCAAAACCTCTAGTTTACAAAAACATGCAAGTAAGTGCACAGAGTATTCACAGAAAACGTGATTGGCTTGCCAAATACTAATATACCTCTTGAGTATATTACATCGCTTTTCGGTAGGCACCAAAAGTTACCATTTAAAATATGTGGAAAACTAATTCTAAAAATTGCTGAATTTACTAAGACATACATATTTATCCAGATGTTTCCTCCCCTTCTCAGAAGACTTTCAAATTACAAATGTTAATGCTACGATTTTGCATATTACAACTCAGAGAGCAGAATATGAAAGTTTCCCATTGTAGTGAAACGTCTCGCACTAGAAAGCAATGCAGTTAAATTAAAACAGGCCACTGGTGGTGAGGTTTACTACCAGCGCTTCTGATGATATGGCCATCTTTTAGATCCACAGCAAATAGGAAGCGAGGAAGGAGCACGCGTGGAGCAAGGGGAAAATCAAACGTGTTATCTCCTGCATTCAGAGGTTGGATGAGGTCACTTCCGCTATTTTGATTAATTTCCCTCCCTCCACCCCCCAAAAGGGTAACAACACAAGTGAGGAGAACAAGTAAAAAAGGTCCAACAGATATAGTACTTACCCTCTCTTTTTCACTCCACAGAATGGGCAACCCTAAACTCTGGCAATAAGCCAAACATTCAACCCCAACCGGATGTCAATGTTTTCCCAGGTACTAAACGGCTCACAGTGCAATGTATTCTTTCTTCAAACGAACCAGACCACATTACCTTTCTTTACTGAACATGCCATTCTGACGAAAGGTGCAATCAAACTCTACACATACACTTCTCAACTTCCAAACACAAAAGTCAAACGGCTGCACATTTTTTTTTTAAATTATGTACAAACCCTATATTTTTCTTTTGATTACAAATAAATACAAATTAGCTATTCTTCTAAAAAGTGGTTATAATAGTAAATAAATACAAAATAGGAATCTGACTATTATACTTCATGTGCTGGGGCAAAAACTCATATAAAATGTACAACTAAAAAATACATTTAAACATCGTTTTAAGGAATAATTCTCTGGATTAAAATACATTTTCCCCAACTTTGTAGACATAAATATATTTTCAAAATAGCTGTTTTGTCATTTTATTATATAAATAAAAAGTCTTCATTGGGAAAATATTAAAGTGTCAGCTTTTGTGATTTTTTTCCTCTGTTCATCTGCTAGGTCCGCTTGTTGCTCCAAAGGCAGCCACAGCCAGCCCTCCACCACCATTTCCTGGACAAAGGTGGTACCATCCACCAGGATTTTCTGGCAGTTTCTATGCACTGGTGGCACCCATAGCCCTCTGTTACCTGGCAGCTCTTGGTCTTTAATGGCACACATAGCCCTCCTCCACCTGAAGCAAGAAGCGAACTGAACAGCGGGTACAAACACATGCCCCCGGCCATTTTAATTTAATTACAATGGGGCACAGGGAAGAAGAGTGGACTCCTGCCTGTGTGATCCCCTCCCCGATTGTTTGTAAACTTTTCAAAATGCACCGCCAAGTCCTCCATTTAAGAAGGATTTGCATCGCATGCAGGCCTTTAGTAAATAACAAGAATAAATTACTTTTTTTATGTATAAAAATACCAGCCAGTATTTCAGAGCACCTTTCTGTTTTCTCACTGGTTTACTTACACGTGGTTGTTAGTGTAAGCAGAAACAGAAAAAAGTTTAACAAAAATGATTCAGATTTCTAAGAATAATAGTCTAGATCATGTTTTGAGTAAGCGTGCATGGTAAAGAAGATAAAAACACTGAAAAATAATCAGTTTAGGACAAGTAAACTTTAACACTGACACTGAGGCTCATAAGGACATGACACCAGCCCAAGTAAGGAAAATGGGAGATATATATATACACACATACACACTCAAAGAAAGATACCACAAGCAGTAAAATCACAGACAACAGTAATCGCACCCAGCCCACCTCTGGCGCCTGCCCTGGGCCCACACGGCAGAATTCGTGGTCACCCTGTAACTGGTTATGATTAGCAGTGCACCTACTCTGTTTATCGTGCATGTACGGTAGGGTGATGCCCGCAACACTCCGGGTAAAGGGTGCCCACCCATGCTAGGTTCTCCCCAGAAAGCGCACAGCCATACGCCGTTAGGGTCCCCTCTCTACATGCCAGTCAGCAGTGCCCCCTCCCGTGGCAGCATCGCACCTACTACTAGGGCCACTGTAAAGAGAACTCCTCGGACTCTTTCTTACCTTCGTGGTGGAAGCTGCGGACGGTGTTGGCGCGGCTGGCGGAGCGCTCCTGCCGCAGGTCCAGGCCCTGGCCCCGGTAGAGGTCCTGCATGTAGGGCGGGATGAGGGCGCCCGCGCTGGGGTTCGGCCGCCGCTTCAGGCCGAACATGTGCAGTAGGCGCAGCTCGAACTCGCGCAGTAGGTCCTCCGAGTGAGCTTGCTGCTGCGGGCCCGCGCTGGCCGGGCCCCGGCTCGACTCGGCGAACCGCCGCCGGCCCAGCTCGGGGACGAGCCCCACCGAGCCTCCCAGCAACACCTGGTAGAGGAGAAGCACCAGCACCGGGTGCTGATGACAAAGCTGTACCTGTTTTTACAATGGGGCTCCCTCCAGGCAGGCCACGGGAGCCCCGCGTGGGCCGCCATACTACTTCTGGGCCGCCGTCTTCCTTCTTCCCCCGGGCGGCGGGGGGCGGGCACTTCCAGCCGGCCACGCTAGGATTGGCCGGCCGGCTAGTCACTTCCGGGTCACCCTCAAGGCCCGAAGAAACCCCCGGGCGGGGATCGAGGAGGAAGGGAGGGAGGGGGGAGGAGGAAGGGAGGGAGGGGGAAGGTCACTCACCTCCAGACCTGGGCAGCTAAGAACAAATAAGGAGACCCGTCCCGAGCAGCAAGGGAGGTGCCGGCAATGCCGGAACAGATTCGGGGGCGTTCCCGGCTTTTGGCTGACGTATCATGACGTAGCCAAAAGCCAAAGATTCTCGGGAACGCCCCCGAGTCTCCTCCGGCCATGACGGACGCCTCTCTGTTCCAATGGCTAGCCTCCATTTATGGAGCTAGCCAATGAAACAGAGGGAGGGACTAAGAGTACACACTAAGAAACATAAGATTTCTCTGGAGGCGGAGCCTAACGGCTCCGTTCCCCAGCGAAACCTAAAAAGGATGGAGTCAGGCTTCACATTAGCGAGCCACAATTCAGCATCAGGCAGGCAGTGGACAGGGTGTCTTCTGGTGACCAACATCGATGGACGAAGCGTCGGCTGCAATGGAGGAGTGCCGCTAATAAGAGGATTTTTTTTCTGCAGGCAACTTACTTACCACTTCCAACAGGACAACTACAACAACATAGATACAGTATCCCTTGCCTTTTTCTCTGACTGTGACTGCATTTCTTGGATCTCTCTCTGCTTCTAAATTGATCCCTTAACACATCACTTAGTCCACTCCACTATCACATCTGCACCACACATAGTCATTTGTAAGTGCTCCTACGTAATTCGCAAGTCCCAGCATGCCCCAGCCCGTAGAGGACTGGGATGGTCCCAATGATGAAGCATGTCACCAAGGGGCAACCCTGGTGAGTGAGGGGACACCTAGAAAAAAAGCAATTTCTCCTTTTCTATCTACTATACCTTCCAGACCAACCCCATTGAGTGTTGTTGTGAATGGATTTATAGTGACCAGCAAGGCTCTCAGGTATCTGGCTACAGAGACCTTATGTTGAATATAGTTATCAATAATTCCACACACGCCCTGTACTGTCGCATTCTTTCTTCCACAGTTGTCGAAAGTACTACTTACTTTTCACTGACATGCATGCAGTAGTGCATGCACTTTCAAAGATTGATGGATAGGTGTGTACCCAAAGAATTGTTTATGTTCAATTGTTTGTCTATGCTGTGCTTTTTTTACAGGGTGTCTTCTGGTGACCAACATCGATGGACGAAGCGTCGGCTGCAATGGAGGAGTGCCGCTAATAAGAGGATTTTTTTTCTGCAGGCAACTTACTTACCACTTCCAACAGGACAACTACAACAACATAGATACAGTATCCCTTGCCTTTTTCTCTGACTGTGGCTGCATTTCTTGGATCTCTCTCTGCTTCTAAATTGATCCCTTAACACATCACTTAGTCCACTCCACTATCACATCTGCACCACACATAGTCATTTGTAAGTGCTCCTACGTAATTCGCAAGTCGCAGCACGCCCCAGCCCGTAGAGGACTGGGATGGCCCCAATGATGAAGCATGTCACCAAGGGGCAACCCTGGTGAGTGAGGGGACACCTAGAAAAAAAGCAATTTCTCCTTTTCTATCTACTATACCTTCCAGACCAACCCCATTGAGTGTTGTTGTGAATGGATTTATAGTGACCAGCAAGGCTCTCAGGTATCTGGCTACAGAGACCTTATGTTGAATATAGTTATCAATATTTCCACCCACGCCCTGTACTGTCGCATTCTTTCTTCCACAGTTGTCGAAAGTACTACTTACTTTTAACTGACATGCATGCAGTAGTGCATGCACTTTCAAAGATTGATGGATAGGTTTGTACCCAAAGATTTGTTTATGTTAACAATTGTTTGTCCATGCTGTGCTATTTTTTCTTGTCTCCCAAAACCTTTCCCAAAAACCCCCGTACCCATCCATTTTTCAAACCCTAACCCTCTTCCCCCGGGCTGTGTGGTTTTGATTGATGTGTGACTAAATTACAGCAATAAATCCACACACTTGCTGGGGAGGATAAGGTGATAGCAACAGGCTGGTGAAGAAATCCGAGGATATATTCTTACTCTGCTTGACAAAGACCCATGGCTAATGTCAAAGAACTTCAACCGAATTAGTTATACTTTAACATTTGTTAGGCTACAATGTGGCACTGTTCTAGTGTACTTCTGTCACCTGCTATATTCTGTATTGTACCGTTGTATTGCTCAGGAGGACAAACCAGATTTCATTTTCTTTTTTTTCATAGGCAAGCAACTGCCACTGTGTCACACCACTAGTACCACCGCTATGAGGAAATTTTATCCGCCCAGGATTGCCAACCTTATTTGCTGTTTCCCGTGGAGCCAGCCCTGGGCCTATCCCTACTTGCAAACAGAAATTACAGGTAAGATAGGAGTTTGGTTGGAGGTAGTATAATGGAGTATTAGGAGAGACGAGAGATTTGATTGACGGTAGTACTACTAAAGTCCTAGGACTATTCAGGAAAACAAACTTACTGTTATGTTAAACCCCCACCCACCAGACTCAAAAGCAGTAAAAAACAGGTATGGTTAGATAAAGTTTCAAAAAGTATATTTTTATAGCCCTAACAAAAGAATCTCCCGCAAGACCCTCCCTAACCCCAACGATTGTCCTTCAAAAGTCCCCAAAAATCCCAACTCCCAATTCCCACCCCCCAAAAGTCTCTAAGAAAGGGGCAAGGGACACTATGGCAGGGTGCTGTTGGAATTAGCAGCCAGGGCATCATGCTCCTTGCGGAGGGTGGCAAGTTCGAAGCGGAGGCCCTCCACCACGTTCTTATAGTTATGGACCTCCTGCTCCAGGTAGGACAGTCTGAGGGATAAGCGGCGCCGGTGTGCCTTGCAAATCCTGTGAGGGGCAGCTGCTTTCTTTGCTGCTGGGCGGTGGCATTTGGCTTTGGTAGCCCGGCTCCGTACCGCTGGAGCACTGCGCTGGCTGGCAGCCCGCACGGAGGAGGATGCAGCTGTCCCAGTGGACGTTGTTGTTGTTCCTGTCACGAATTTCCCTCCCCGACCTCCGGTAAATCACTGCCTGCCTGTGATAAGAAACGGGATAGGAAAAACTACAGCTCCCATGAACCTTTGCACCGCGCACGTCTATGACGCGACGCGGTGAAGGATTAACAGGAAGTCAGGCGGGTGAAGCGCCGCCGATTATTCTTGTTTGTATCTTTGATTGAGAGCGTTGTACCTGGAGGAGTATCGTGGTGATCGGCAGAGACAAGGGCTGTTAAGCGCTGAAGAGACACGCCGCCTTAGCGTGTGGGTTTAGTGCTGTTCGTGGTCGGAGACCCGTTTGTGGAATATCCTGGTGGGGCTTTGGAAGCGCCTACAACGTGGGGTTCTCAGAACATTTCCGTTCGATTTAGGATTACCTGGAGGGGCTTAGGAAGCGCCCGAGTGTCGTTTCATCAGTCACACTTCAGGTTTTTGCCAGGAAACGAGAGGGGCGTTTTTGGTCCTCTTGTTTGCTCAGAATACAGTTGTGGTGTATATACAGGGAGCGTCTTGCTCCTATTAATGCAGGACACCGTGTTTTTGGTGCCGCTTTAACTCACAGTACTTAATTGCTACTTCAACGCGCTTACAGAGCGGGATCTGTATAGACGCTATTCACATACTCTGAGCTGGGTTTATGATTTGTTAACTTTTGTGTTATAGGGAATGTTGAGTGACAGTTTGGGGTAGTCGCGTCTTGCACACCCTGAGGTCAGCATTTCCTCGGAGGAGAAAGACTTTGTTGTTATTTACTACTGTTACCAGGAATGGGATCTTTCATTTGCTTTCATTGAATGGTGTTACGGGGCAACTTTAGGTTATCTGTATCCTTCCTAAGGGTAGGTGTTCATGCTGGCCTGCTCATTTGGAAACTAGGAAGGGTGGGAACCAGGGGGTTTATTAATGATCTTTGCCTTGTATTTTCCAGTAATTCACCAGGGGATATAGAGGCCGCCCTTAGGTCCTTCCTGCAGATAGGCACACCTGTGAGATATACAGGTGAGGTATCAGGGGATTTGGTTCCATTATATTTGACACGGTTGAGGGTACTGCAGTACTTACCCCTTGTTTCTGTGGTTACAGGTTACGGTGACCAGAGCCCAGCTGTTCTCCTCCGGACCCCAACTTTTCCCCCGCTTGATCACCTTAACAGTCTGGGCACAATCACAGTCAGACTTGGGTTGATCTAGAGGTGGGCCCCCATATAGCATCAACCCCATCCTGAGGAGCATCCTGAACCGAACCTGACAGAATAATCGGCCCAAAAGTTCTGCTCCTCCTGGTTGGGTTGATAGTAAGGGATGGCTACCTTAAATGAAGTAGTGGCCGCCTTAGGCTTAGTTCAGGTTGAATTGGCCGCCTCTCGCCAGGAAACGGCTGCGTTGCAGGCACGCATGGATGCTGTGCAGCGGAACCCGTTTGATGCAGGCAACCCTACCCCGCCACCAACTTCGTTGGTAGTTGAAATGCCTTCTCCGGTACCCTTGGCCCCCCCAGAACGGTTTATGGGTGATAGAAAGAAAGTGCAGGTGTTTATGACCCAGGTAATGATGCATTTTACCTGTAAACCCAAATGCTTTTTAACAAACCAATCACGTGTTTCCTTTTTGATCTCATATTTGGGAGGGGAGGCAGCCCAGTGGGCTGTACCCATAGTCAGGAACAATGATGGAATCCTATACGATTGGGATCTGTTTCGTGCAGAATTCGAGAAAACATTTGACAGAAGAGCAGAGACCTTCTCAGCTGATAAGGAGCTGTTGGTTCTCAAACAGGGCAATTCAGATATCGTGACTTACCTGAATCATTTCCGTAGATTAATTGCAGAAACTGATTGGCCTGAAGCCAAACAGATGGTTCTGTTTTACCAAGGGCTCACAGACAATCTCAAGGATGTAATAGCACAAGTTGAACCCCAGCCTACCACATGTGCAGCATTTATCGATTTGGCCCTACGCTTGGATCATCGTTTGAGAGAGAGAAAGGGAGAGTCGGGAAGAAGAGACCGAACCCCGGTGTTCGGGGAAAAACAGACTAGTGGGGAGAAGACCGAGGGTAAACCCGAACCTATGGACGTGGGGGTGGTGAGAGCATCCCTCACTACCAGTGAACGAGAACATCGTCGCAAGTTTGGGCTGTGTTTGTACTGTGGGAAGAAAGGCCACTTTTTACGTGAATGTCCGGTAAAACCAAAAGGAGGACGCTACCGTACGGGTACAGGGGCGGTATCCTCTGTAGATAAGAGTTCGGAAAACTCCGAGGCTTGAATCCTAAAGAAGGGAGGGACTCAAGTGTACATTTCATCCCTTCAATCACAGATGAAAATCGAGTAGGAAACCAGTTGTTTTTCATAGACATTGAACTATGGATTGATCAATCTCCGAGATATGTACGTGCCATGGTAGATTCCGGAGCAACAGGCTGCTTCATGGATTTAGCAGAAGCCCGGAAATTGGGAGTGACTCCAATAGATAAACCCATCATGGAGGATGTATTTGCAGTAGACGGTCACGTGTTGGAATCGGGACCTATCACACAGCATACCCCGGAGTATGAGATGTGGTATGGAGATGAGCATAAGGAATTGATTTCGTTTAACCTCATCCAGGCTCCTAATTATGGTATCATCTTGGGACTCCCTTGGTTGAAAAAACACGAACCACAGATAAGATGGAAAGAACAATCATTGGAGTTCTCCTCTTCCTACTGCCACGACCATTGCCTCCAGGAGGAATCTCGACCATCTATGGTGTTGGCGGTCACTCACGCAGTTTCCACGGCTGCGGAAAAAGAGGTGGATTTACCTCCGTATTACAGTGAGTATGAAGAAGTCTTCAGTAAATCCAAAGAAGAAGTGCTTCCCCCACATCGGGAATACGACTGCCGCATCGATCTAACCCCTGGGTCAGTGGTTCCATGCGGTCGTATTTATGCCCTATCCCAACCCGAAACGAAACATCTTCGGGAATATTTGGACAACCTACTCGCTTTGGGATTTATCAGACCGTCCCGGTCCCCAGCAGCCTCCCCCCTTTTCTTCATTCCGAAGGCAAATGGAGAATTACGGTGCTGTATAGACTATAGGGCGTTAAATGCCATCACAATAAAAAACCAATACCCCCTACCGTTAATTCCGGTATTACTGGAACAAGTGAGATCAGCCAAGATATACACAAAGTTGGATCTCAGGGGAGCCTACCATTTAGTGCGCATACGATCAGGCGATGAGTGGAAAACCGCCTTCAAGACCAGGTATGGGCTTTTTGAGTATCTGGTGATGCCCTTTGGGCTATGCAATGCCCCAGCCTCATTCCAGTTCTTCCTTAATGAGGTGTTGCGAGACTACCTGGACATCTTTGTTGTGGTCTACATCGACGACATTTTAATCTACTCCAATGACGAACCAGAACACATTCAACACGTGAAACAAGTACTGGAGGCTTTACAGATAAATCATCTCTACTGCAAACTGACAAAATGTGAGTTCCATGTCACCACAGTGGAATTCCTAGGGGTTATGCTCACGCCATCAGGGCAGATAATGGCTGAAAGGAAGGTACGTGCTATTGCAGAATGGCCTCAACCCGCCACGGTCAAGGACATCCAGAAGCTCCTGGGTTTTGCTAACTTCTACCGAAGGTTCATTTCTCACTTTTCAGATCTAGTGACCCCTCTTACAAAATTAACCAGGAAGAACACCCCTTTTATATGGGGTGCAGAAGAGCAAACAGCATTCGATCTGTTGAAAACAGCGTTCACCTCTGCTCCGGTACTGGTTCATGCGGACCCAAACCTCCCTTTCGTGGTAGAGGCGGATGCATCTGAATTGGCAGTAGGGGCTGTTCTCTCCCAGAGGAGTGAAGACACCGGGCATCTGCATCCCATTGCATTCATGTCCCGTAAGCTAAATCCGGCAGAACGCAATTATACGATTGCAGAGAAGGAATTGCTTGCCATTAAAGACGCCTTCACTGAGTGGCGGCATTGGTTGATGGGTGCCACGCACCAAATCACAGTCTTTACGGACCACCGAAACCTCCAGTTTTTACGAGCCGCACGTCACCTCACTCCTAGGCAACTGAGATGGATGCTTTTCTTTTCGGAGTTCCATTTCGTGGTCACCTTCCGCCCGGGATGTGACAACCGGAAAGCCGATGCTCTTACCCGTCAAGAAAGTCATCCCAGAGTGACGGAGTCTCCGGAATCCAGCATCATCAAACCTCAGCAGGTGATAGGGGTGATCCATACGTCGGAGTTTGTACACAAGGTCAAAAAAGGCATCCAGACCTTTGCGTGGAAGAAGTGGATTCAGTTGCACCCGGAATGGAAGATGCGTCAAGGACTGCCAAGGAAAGGGTCTCAATTGCTTCTTCCCACTCTTGCTTTGAGGCAACAAGTATTCAAGTGGTGCCACGAGTTACCTTGTGCAGGACACACTGGAGGGAAGAAGACCTTGGAAAAACTGCTACGAGTATATTGGTGGCCCACCATCCGGCCGGATGTGTTTGCTTGGGTTCAACGTTGTGAAGTCTGTTCACAGGCCAAAAGCGATCATAGACCAGCACAAGGGCTGTTGCAAACAATGCCCACACCTGTGAGCCCTTGGGAAAGCTTTTCAGTCGATTTTGTGGTGGGGCTCCCTCAAGATCATGGGATGACGGCTATCATAGTAGTTGTGGACTACCTGACCAAGATGGGCCACTTCATCGCCTGTAGAGGGGTACCAACGGCTAGTCAACTGGCCCAGTTGCTACTCATCCATATCGTTCGGTTGCATGGCTTGCCTAAAGTCATTGTTTCGGATAGAGGGGCACAATTCACCGCGAGGTTTTGGAGGGTCTGGTGTGATCGTTTGGGCATTGCTTCATCCTTGTCCACAAGCTTTCATCCTCAAACGGATGGACAGACCGAAAGGTTGAACCAGACCCTCAAGCAGTACTTGAGGTGTTTTGTGGATACCTCTACGGAAGCATGGGTAGAGTGGTTATGGTCGGCTGAGGTGGCATATAATGATGCCATGCATTCCTCTACATTGTGTACCCCGTTTTTCTGTACGTATGGGTTCCATCCCAGATTCGTCCCTTTGAGTGTGCCATGTGTGGAAGCCCCTATTCCCCAGTTGCAGACACGATTGGTGCAGTTAAGGAAGACAGTTTTGCAGGCCAGACGCAACCTTGTGAAAGCTAAGCTTAGGTATAAGGCGCAGGCCGATCGACATCGTAGACCTTGTCCTGGGTACAAGAAAGGGGATTGGGTGTGGCTGTCCACGAGGAACATTCGTTTCAAACGGTTCAGTGTGTTCAATCCCCGATTCATCGGTCCTTATCAGGTGGTTCGGCAGGTTAACCCTGTTGCAGTGAAACTCAAACTCCCCTCACATTTCAGGATACACCCTGTGTTCCATGTTTCCCTACTCAAGCCTGCCCGGGGTCCGAGTCGTGCCGCCCCTGCTCCTGTGAGAGTGGAACAGGAGGTGGAGTACGAGGTGCGGCGCATCTTGGACTCCCGCAGGGTCAGGGGGAGGCTTCAGTATCTGGTGTCTTGGAAGGGATATGGGCCTGAGGAGGATTCGTGGGAGCCGGTGGGGGCGGTCCATGCACCTAGATTGGTGCGGAGGTTCCATTTATTGCACCCTGGTAAGCCTGGTAGCAGTCAGTGAGTGTTGTGAGAGGGGGTGTACTGTCACGAATTTCCCTCCCCGACCTCCGGTAAATCACTGCCTGCCTGTGATAAGAAACGGGATAGGAAAAACTACAGCTCCCATGAACCTTTGCACCGCGCACGTCTATGACGCGACGCGGTGAAGGATTAACAGGAAGTCAGGCGGGTGAAGCGCCGCCGATTATTCTTGTTTGTATCTTTGATTGAGAGCGTTGTACCTGGAGGAGTATCGTGGTGATCGGCAGAGACAAGGGCTGTTAAGCGCTGAAGAGACACGCCGCCTTAGCGTGTGGGTTTAGTGCTGTTCGTGGTCGGAGACCCGTTTGTGGAATATCCTGGTGGGGCTTTGGAAGCGCCTACAACGTGGGGTTCTCAGAACATTTCCGTTCGATTTAGGATTACCTGGAGGGGCTTAGGAAGCGCCCGAGTGTCGTTTCATCAGTCACACTTCAGGTTTTTGCCAGGAAACGAGAGGGGCGTTTTTGGTCCTCTTGTTTGCTCAGAATACAGTTGTGGTGTATATACAGGGAGCGTCTTGCTCCTATTAATGCAGGACACCGTGTTTTTGGTGCCGCTTTAACTCACAGTACTTAATTGCTACTTCAACGCGCTTACAGAGCGGGATCTGTATAGACGCTATTCACATACTCTGAGCTGGGTTTATGATTTGTTAACTTTTGTGTTATAGGGAATGTTGAGTGACAGTTTGGGGTAGTCGCGTCTTGCACACCCTGAGGTCAGCATTTCCTCGGAGGAGAAAGACTTTGTTGTTATTTACTACTGTTACCAGGAATGGGATCTTTCATTTGCTTTCATTGAATGGTGTTACGGGGCAACTTTAGGTTATCTGTATCCTTCCTAAGGGTAGGTGTTCATGCTGGCCTGCTCATTTGGAAACTAGGAAGGGTGGGAACCAGGGGGTTTATTAATGATCTTTGCCTTGTATTTTCCAGTAATTCACCAGGGGATATAGAGGCCGCCCTTAGGTCCTTCCTGCAGATAGGCACACCTGTGAGATATACAGGTGAGGTATCAGGGGATTTGGTTCCATTATATTTGACACGGTTGAGGGTACTGCAGTACTTACCCCTTGTTTCTGTGGTTACAGGTTACGGTGACCAGAGCCCAGCTGTTCTCCTCCGGACCCCAACTTTTCCCCCGCTTGATCACCTTAACAGTCTGGGCACAATCACAGTCAGACTTGGGTTGATCTAGAGGTGGGCCCCCATATAGCATCAACCCCATCCTGAGGAGCATCCTGAACCGAACCTGACAGTTCCAGACTGCGTCTCCTCCTCCTCCAGGGCCACCAGCCGCCGATATTCAGCAACAGTGGCATCCAGCCTCCGTTGCCGGGCCATTCGAGCCAGCTCCTTCCTCCTTGATGGTGTCTTGGATTTGGAAGGAGCAACTACATGAAAAAAGAAAGACATAGTCTGTAACCAATGCTCCTTAAGATTAACACAAAATGATTGAGCAGAAAGTTGTCACAGTACAAGTAGCAAATTAAAAGCACAGTACATAACTATTGAGGACAGTATCTATGTAACCTCCGACTTCTTCATCCTTGCTCTAACATTAGTGGGAGTTTAAGGAACAAATTCTACGAGCACTGTGGACTTCTATTACAGTCGACTATGACAGTACACCACTCTTATTCTTCTTCTTCTCTCTTGTTTAGGAAAATTGGTACGTTATCTTATGCAAGCCGGCATAATGCCAGCACAGTGAACTTGCACCCGAGAAAAACAGACACACACCATGGTGAGTGAGACAGACTTGCGTTACTGTACCGGTCCAGTACATGCAGGTGGTGAAGCTCTTACTTTTCTATTACGGGTGGCACTGAGAATACTCTGTTAAAAGGGCTACTGCTTAATTAATTTAGCTTTCACCCTACAGTGCAAATGAGTATTAGAAAAGGAAAATGAAGAAGCTAAATTATCTGATTATCTATCACTTCACATGGGATGTATTTGATGACATATGGGATGACTTTAGGTGCTTTGCTTATTATTGAGTGAACAGTGATACCCCCACACATGAATGACGTACTACTACTAAACTAAAGTTATTAAGGGAGGTAGGGAGTGTCCACCGTAATAACCGGATATATGCTGTGCTTGCAGTTGCAATACAAACTACTGCTACTATTCATGGTAGTCTTCAACGTTACAACTTCTTTTCCTTTCCTTTCCTACACTGGAACGGAAGTGCGGGTGCGGTGTTACATGCTCTTCAAAGTAACACTTAGTTCATCCAGTGACCGTCTACTCTCTCTAGATACACATATGCTATCTAAGAGTCAGATAGTACCATGAATGATCCAGGCATCCATCCATTCAAAGTATATTGCACACATACAGTTTCTGTCTCACCCACCCAGGCTGTTCTCCTTCCACCCATCCTTGCTTCATCATTCACCCAGCCATGAACCATACCATTTTCTTACCTTCCCAGCCACCTCGGGGACCAAGCAAACACATATCATTCTTCTTTGCCAGTCATCATTACATTTCTCGTGCTTCCACACTTACTTACACCCTTCTTTCGCTTTTCGTTCATCCCATCCATCAAGTTCACCTCAGATCTGATTGGGATTCTTCTCGCCAAAAACTTCACAGCTAAGTCGAAGTACATTTAGAGGAGGCTACTACCTGCTTTTTTTATAATACACCCGTGCAGAAAGCACACTCTGCAGTCTTCAATCTCAATGACTAAGGAATATATAGCTTACCTCTGCCCGCCACCAACGTGTGAACCCTCACAGGCATGTCCTTGTCCGGCACTTGCACCGCCTCCTCCCCAGAGTTGTCCTCCTCGTCCAATGCCACCACCACCTCCGCGCTGGCCCCGTCTCCAGATGTTCCACCTACAAAGTACATTTAATAATGTTAGAATACACCACTCACTACTATATAATATTTGGTCTAGGAGGAAGAAAGAAATGTGAAAAAAAGTGTACAATTTAATAATTTTTGACTGTGTACTCTAGAGTAAAAATGTCCCTTTTTCCAGGGAAGGCTGTTGTCTTGCTGCACTTTTTGGCACAACTGATGAATGTTTGCTTTTTACTTTTTAACACGCACCACTTTTTCTCCTAACAGACAGAACCTTGACTTCTAAGAACACGAGCAGGATCAAGTTCAAACCAGGTGAGAGCTCGGCTCGACCACAAGAAATGTGTCCAATTAATCGTCAGCACTAAGCACTTTTCCATTTTCAGTTACACGTTCACTTTTATGACAAACTTGAATTTAATAAATGTGTTTACTTTAATTAAAGCTTTTAAACTTAAATAGACTCTGTGGTTTTTGGTCCTCCAGACTAGAGTGGATGAGCTAAAGGTTTTCGAATTTTTGCAAGCATGAGTCCGTGCCTCTGCCATCGGTGACTTTCGGAGCTAAATGACTCTGCCACACTATCTAGTCAGTAAGGAGATTGGGGTTTCAACTACAAAGTCTGTTATCACTGAGGTATGTGGAAAGTCTAACAGTTACAGCACCTATTATAATTGATAAGCTAAGCGATGCATTATTTAGTGTCCATAGTTCTGTTTGTGCAGATTTGTCCCTGCAACAGTAGTAGAATGGATTGTCCTCCTATCCAAACCAAAAGTAAAGTAGTATCTTATTCTTTCTTGGTGGTGGTCATTCACCTTTTTATTGTTGGCAATGGTCAAAGCATAAACATTTAGAATACTTGAAAAGACATTATGGACAATCCGAGAGGACTGCACTCAGTGCATAGAGCTATTGCTGACTAGAATGGGAGTCCAATGGAAATGCCAAATGTGCAATCCTAGTTAGCTACACAGACAGACTAATAAGAATAATCTAGTAATACCACACGGAGTCATAGTCGAGGCAGGATAAGAATTTAGATCCTGTCTACAAGAAGATCAAAGACGATTTAGAAAAAATCGAATGAGGAACGCTAGGAAAAAATAAGTACTCTATATTAAAATTAAAACTTACTGGGGCCAGCAAAGGAGCCCTCGACTGCCCGGTCCTGGCCTGCATCGACAACAGCACCCTCCTCCTCCTCCTCCTGTGTCCTCCTCTTGCCCCTGGGGGAAGCTGATGTACAACATGAAAGAAAGAAAAACAGAAAACATGGATGATATTTCTCAACCATATCAAACATTTCAAAAGAACTAACAAAGTAACAAAATATTTTTGCGAAATAGCAAATAGGGAACGACTCCACTGGATATATTATTGACCAATCTCATGTGGTCGACTACGTCGTTACTTTAGTATTGCTTGATTTGCGGACCGTCGAATTGGAAACTACCCTATGTAACTCACTAAACAAAGTACTAAAAAGGTTTGCCTAGGATTGGCAGGCAGCAGTCCGCAGCACGCAAAGTGACAGCCAAAGTCCATCGTGATTGAAGATCAGCGACAACACTAAAGTTTCCTACTACATTCACCAGTCATTAAAATACTCAAACTATTAATCCACCACCACTATTTCTTCTTATCGCCATGTGTCCAAAGGAAGGACTGGACTTGAGTCTGTAGGGGCTGATTTAGAAGGCCCTTGCGGCTCTTTTGCTCCATTGTTGCGTGACTTTTGTGACGCAGCGACAGCACAAAAGAGGCGCAATGGTGCGGCGTATATTAACAACGTGACGCATATGGGAGATGCATCACGTTGTAAAGCCCTGCGCCAATAGGGGGCGTTCCGGCGCAAGGGAGGGCGTTCCTGCGCAGGAACGCATCCTAAAAGTGGCTGAGGGAAATCTACAAGATTTCAATCAGTCACTTTGAGGACAATGATGCGTGACTCAAACCCTGCGCCTGCTTGAAGCAGACGTACGGCTTGACGCAGCATTGGGGAGATAGGGCACCCCAGAGCATTGATGGAGCTGCACCATCGTTGCGACGCAACTCCAGCAATGCGCCGCCTTTACGACACAGATGTGTAACGCTTTGGTGACGTTTTGGGCCCATGGCGCGCCGCATTGTAAATACGGCGCACCATGGGTGATGGTGGCGTGACGCACAATTACTGGCGCATCCCTGCAACTTTGCAGGGATGCGCCGGTAATTAAAAATCTGAACCTTAGTGTGTAGCATTACGCAGTTCTTTCAACTACACTCATACATAATTTCACAGGCCAATGAAATGAACACAAAATCTAAAACAAATAAGCATAGTAGCAACACTACTGAGAAGAAGGAGAGCAGTGTACCTGAAATGCACAGAAGATTTTGAAATAAAATTTACCTACAATGTAATGAGCAGCATTATTGCTCTTGGTAAAAAACAAAAATTTGCAATATAATAACACAGCAGGAGAAAACATAGTAGTAAAGACATAGCTACTACTACTCACCAAGCCCGGGGATCTCAAAGCCAAGGAGGTCGAGCAGATCTCACTCACGGGTCAGGACATCCGTCCAGCGGTGGGTGGCCTGGTTGTAGGTGCGCCAGACCCGAGAGTGGTGGTAAATGGCCTGGCACACCTTCTCCCACCGCTTCCGGCGCTCCCGGGCCCCGTACCCGGCACTGATCTTGCCGCCTCCCATGATGGTCCTGGGGAGGCGGCGCTGAACATAAAAAATGAGTTGGGCCACCTCCTCCGGGGTAAAGATCTCCCGTGGCATCACTAGCTCCCCCCTCAAACGCCCGCACGGGAGCCGGACACGGGGTGCGGGACCCTTCCCCTTCTCGGGATGCTTCCCGGCTCCCTTCACCATGGTCTGGGCGGAAAGGAATAAAGAAAATAGAATAGGGAAGAGAAGAAAAGAAAAGAGTTTACAAAAGTAGTTTAAAATTAACCAAAAGTAGCAGTAAACACAAAAATATAGGGCTAGAAAAATAGAGGGATAGATAATAAGTAAAATAGATAAAAAAAACTTCAAACAAGCAAAGGATGGCAGAGATTGACAGAGGATACAAAGCTACTAGCGGCTCGCAAAAACGCACAAAACCTTGCCAACTAACACGCCGCAAAAAAAACAAATTGCATATTCGCACGAATTTGCGGCTTCCGAATCCGATCTCGTGCGTGTTCGCGCCCCGCGAACCCCGCGAAATTGCAGAAAAACAAGTTTTTCAAAACTGAAAGCACTCGGCAGGTTAGTAAGAATTCCCGGTAGTGCTTCCTGACTGAGGCCCCTCCAGAATTCAGTTGCTAGTTGCAACAATTGTATGACCCTGCTCTGACCCTCACAGCAGGCTCATACAATAGCTACAAGTGGGCCACCAAGAAGGTCCTGGGGAAAAAAAATGCACTGCAACATAAAGCAAAATTACAGATAAGGAAGCAGGTGCCAGACTGGAATTTTAAAACAACATCACTCAAGGACACCACCACATCAATCGGGGACATCACCACATCACTCAGGGACACCAGCACATCACTCAGGGACACCACCACATCACTCAGGTACACCCCACATTACTCCGGGACACCACCACATCACTCGGAGACACCACCACATCACTCGGGGGCACCACCACATCACTCGGGGGCACCACCACATCACTCAGGGGCACCACCACATTACTCAGGGACACAACCACATCACTCGGGGACACTACTATATCACTCAGGAACACCACCACATCACTCAGGGGCACCACTGAGGGGCACCACCACATCACTCAGGGACACCACCACATCACTCGGGGACACCACCACACCACTCGGGGACACCACCACATCACTCAGGAACACCACCACATCACTCAAGGACACCACCACATCACTCAGGGACACCATCACATCACTCAGGAACACCACCACATCACCCAGGGGCACCACTACATCAATCAGGGACACCTCCACATCACTCAGGGACACCCCCACATCACTCAGGGACACCTCCACATCACTCAGGGACACCACCATGTCACTCAAGGAAACCACCACATCACTCAGGAGCACCACCACATCACTCAGGGGCCCCACCACATCACTTGGGAAAACAACCACATCACTCAGGGACACCACCACATCACACAGTGAGACCACCACATCACTCAAGGACACCACCACATCACTCAGGGGCACCCCCACATCACTCAGGAACACCACCACATCACTTGGGGACAGCACCACATCAATCAGGGACACCACCACATCACTCAGAGACACCACCACATCACTCAGGGACACCACTCTGGGACACCACCACATCACTCAGGGACACTACCACATCACTAAGGGACACCACCACATCACTCAGGGACACCACCACATCACTCAGGGACACCACTACCACATCACTCAGGGACACCACCACATCACTCGGGTACACCACCACATCACTTGGGGACACCACCACATCACTCAGGGGCACCACCACATCACTCAGGGGCACCACCACATCACTCAGGGGCACCACCACATCACTTAGGGATACTAGCACTTCACTCAGGGATACCACCACATCACTCAGGGACATCACCACATCACTCTGGGACATCACCACATCATTCAGGGACACCACTGCATCACTCAGGGAAACCACCACATCACTCGGGGACACCACCACATCACCCGGGGACACCACCACATCACTCTGGGACACCACCATATCACTCTGTGACACCCACATCACTCAGGGCACCACCACATCACTCAGGGACACTACAACATCACTCAGGAACACCAACACATCACTCAGAAACACCACCACATTACTCGGGGACACCACCACATCACTCTGGGACACCACCACATCACTCTGGGACACCCACATCACTCAGGGGCACCACCACATCACTCAGGGACACTACAACATCACTCAGGAACACCATCACATCACTCAGGAACTACACCACATCACTCAGGGACACCACCACATCACTCAGGGATACCACCACATCACTCAGGGACACCACCACATCACTCAGGGACACCACTCAGGGACACCACCACATCACTCAGGGACACCACCACATCACTCAGGAACACCACCACATCACTCAGCTACGCCACCACATCACTCAGGGACACCACCACATCACTCAGGGACACCACTCAGGGACACCACCACATCACTCAGGGACGCCACAACATCACTCAGGGACACCACTCAGGGACACCACCACATCACTCGGGGACACCACCACATCACTCAGGGACATCACCACATCACTCAGGGACACCAGCACATCACTCAGGGACACCACCACATCACTCAGGTACACCCCACATTACTCCGGGACACCACCACATCACTCGGAGACACCACCAAATCACTCAGGGGCATCACCACATCACTCAGGGGCACCACCACATTACTCAGGGACACAACCACATCACTCAGGGACACTACCATATCACTCAGGAACACCACCACATCACTCAGGGGCACCACTGAGGGGCACCACCACATCACTCAGGGACACCACCACATCACTCGGGGACACCACCACACCACTCGGGGACACCACCACATCACTCAGGAACACCACCACATCACTCAGGGACACCACCACATCACTCAGGGACACCATCACATCACTCAGGGACACCACCACATCACCCAGGGGCACCACTACATCAATCAGGGACACCTCCACATCACTCAGGGACACCCCCACATCACTCAGGGACACCTCCACATCACTCAGGGACACCACCATGTCACTCAAGGAAACCACCACATCACTCAGGAGCACCACCACATCACTCAGGGGCCCCACCACATCACTTGGGAAAACAACCACATCACTCAGGGACACCACCACATCACACAGTGAGACCACCACATCACTCAAGGACACCACCACATCACTCATGAGCACCACCACATCACTCAGGGGCACCCCCACATCACTCAGGAACACCACCACATCACTTGGGGACAGCACCACATCAATCAGGGACACCACCACATCACTCAGAGACACCACCACATCACTCAGGGACACCACTCTGGGACACCACCACATCACTCAGGGACACCACCACATCACTGAGGGACACCACCACATCACTCAGGGACACCACCACATCACTCAGGGACACCACTACCACATTACTCAGGGACACCACCACATCACTCGGGTACACCACCACATCACTTGGGGACACCACCACATCACTCAGGGGCACCACCACATCACTCAGGGGCACCACCACATCACTCAGGGGCACCACCACATCACTTAGGGACACTAGCACTTCACTCAGGGATACCACCACATCACTCAGGGACATCACCACATCACTCTGGGACATCACCACATCACTCAGGGACACCACTGCATCACTCAGGGAAACCACCACATCACTCGGGGACACCACCACATCACCCGGGGACACCACCACATCACTCTGGGACACCACCATATCACTCTGCGACACCCACATCACTCAGGGGCACCACCACATCACTCAGAAACACCACCACATTACTCGGGGACACCACCACATCACTCAGAAACACCACCACATTACTCGGGGACACCACCACATCACTCTGGGACACCACCACATCACTCTGGGACACCCACATCACTCAGGGGCACCACCGCATCACTCAGGGACACTACAACATCACTCAGGAACACCATCACATCACTCAGGAACTACACCACATCACTCAGGGACACCACCACATCACTCAGGGATACCACCACATCACTCAGGGACACCACCACATCACTCAGGGACACCACTCAGGGACACCACCACATCACTCAGGAACACCACCACATCACTCAGAAACACCACCACATTACTCGGGGACACCACCACATCACTCTGGGACACCACCACATCACTCTGGGACACCCACATCACTCAGGGGCACCACCACATCACTCAGGGACACTACAACATCACTCAGGAACACCATCACATCACTCAGGAACTACACCACATCACTCAGGGACACCACCACATCACTCAGGGATACCACCACATCACTCAGGGACACCACCACATCACTCAGGGACACCACTCAGGGACACCACCACATCACTCAGGGACACCACCACATCACTCAGGAACACCACCACATCACTCAGCTACGCCACCACATCACTCAGGGACACCACCACATCACTCAGGGACACCACTCAGGGACACCACCACATCACTCAGGGACGCCACAACATCACTCAGGGACACCACTCAAGGACACCACCACATCACTCGGGGACACCACCACATCACTCAGGGACACCACCACATCACTCAGGGACATCACCACATCACTCAGGGACACCAGCACATCACTCAGGGACACCACCACATCACTCAGGGACACCACTACATTACTCAGGGACACCACCACATCACTGGGGAACACCACCACATCACTCAGGGACACCACCACATCACTCAGGGGCACCACAACATCACTCGGGGACACCACTACATCACTCGAGGACACCACCATATCACTCAGGAACACCACCACATCACTCAGGGGCACCACTCAGGGGCACCACCACATCACTCAGGGACACCACCACATCACTCGGGGACACCACCACACCACTTGGGGACACCACTGCATCACTCAGGGGCACCGACACATCGCTAAGGGACATCACCACATCGCTCAGGAACACCAGCACATCACTCAGGGACACCACCACATCACTCAGGGGCACCACCACATCACTCAGGTACACCACTACATTACTCAGGGCACCACCACAGCACTCCGGGACACCACCACATCACTCAAGGACACCACCACATCACTCAGGGGCACCACGACATCACTCGGGGACACCACTACATCACTCGGGGACACCACCATATCACTCAAAAACACCACCACATCACTCAGGGGCACCACTCAGGGGCACCACCACATCACTCAGGGACACCACCACATCACTCAGGGACACCACCACACCACTCAGGGACACCACCGCATCACTCAGGGGCACCACCACATCGCTCAGGAACACCAACACATCACTCAGGGACACCGCCACATCACTCAGGGGCACCACCAAATTAAATACAAGGGCACCACCACATCACTCAGGGGCACCACCACATCACTCAGGGGCACCACCACATCACTTAGGGACACCACCACACATCACTCGGGGACACGACTACATCACTCGGGGACACCCCCATGTCACTCAGGAACACCACCACATCACTCAGGGGCACCGCCACATCACTCAGGGACACAACCACATCACTCGGAGACACCACCACACCACTCGGGGACACCACCACATCACTTGGGGACACCACCACATCACTCAGGGACACCATCACATCACTCAAGTACACCACCACATTACTCAGGGACACAACCACGTCACTCGGGGGCACTACCACATCACTCGGGGACACCACCACATCACTCAGGGACACCACCACATCACTCAGGAACACCACCACATCACTCAGGGACACCACCACATCACTCATGGACACCATCACATCACTCAGGGACACCACCACATCACCCAGGGGCACCACCACATCAATCAGGGACACCTCCACATCACTCAGGGACACCCCCACATCACTAAGGGACACCTCCACATCACTCAGGGACACCACCATGTCACTCAAGGAAACCACCACATCACTCAGGAGCACCACCACATCACTCAGGCGCCCCACCACATCACTTGGGAAAACAACCACATCACTCAGGGACACCACCACATCACACAGTGAGACCAACACATCACTCAAGGACACCACCACATCACTCATGAGCACCACCACATCACTCAGGGGAACCACCACATCACTCAGGAACACCACCACATCACTTGGGGACAGCACCACATCAATCAGGAACACCACCACATCACTCAGAGACACCACCACATCACTCAGGGACACCACCACATCACTGAGGGACACCACCACATCACTCAGGGACACCACCACATCACTCAGGGACACCACCACCACATCACTCAGGGACACCACCACATCACTCGGGTACACCACCACATCACTCGGGGACACCACCACATCACTCAGGGGCACCACCACATCAACTCAGGGGCACCACCACATCACTCAGGGTTACCACCACATCACTTAGGGACACTAGCACTTCATTCAGGGATACCACCACATCACTCAGAGACATCACCACATCACTCAGGGACATCACCACATCACTCAGGGACACCACTGCATCACTCAGGGAAACCACCACATCACTCAGGGACACCACCACATCACCCGGGGACACCACCACATCACTCTGGGACACCACCATATTACTCTGTGACACCCACATCACTCAGGGGCACCACCACATCACTCAGGGACACTACAACATCACTCAGGAACACCACCACATCACTCAGAAACACCACCGCATTACTCGGGGACACCACCGCATCACTCTGGGACACCACCACATCACTCTGGGACACCCACATCACTCAGGGGCACCACCACATCACTCAGGGACACTACAACATCACTCAGGAACACCATCACATCACTCAGGAACAACACCACATCACTCAGGGACACCACCACATCACTCAGGGATACCACCACATCACTCAGGGACACCACCACATCACTCAGGGACACCACTCAGGGACACCACCACATCACTCAGGGACACCACCACATCACTCAGGAACACCACCACATCACTCAGCTACGCCACCACATCACTCAGGGACACCACTCAGGGACACCACCACATCACTCAGGGACGCCACAACATCCACGTCACTCAGAGACACCACCACATCACTCAGGGACACCACTCTGGGACACCACCACATCACTCAGGGACACCACCACATCACTGAGGGACACCACCACATCACTCAGGGACACCACCACATCACTCAGGGACACCACTACCACATCACTCAGGGACACCACCACATCACTCGGGTACACCACCACATCACTTGGGGACACCACCACATCACTCAGGGGCACCACCACATCACTCAGGGGCACCACCACATCACTCAGGGGCACCACCACATCACTTAGGGACACTCGCACTTCACTCAGGGATACCACCACATCACTCAGGGACATCACCACATCACTCTGGGACATCACCACATCACTCAGGGACACCACTGCATCACTCAGGGAAACCACCACATCACTCGGGTACACCACCACATCACCCGGGGACACCACCACATCACTCTGGGACACCACCATATCACTCTGTGACACCCACATCACTCAGGGGCACTACCACATCACTTAGGGACACTACAACATCACTCAGGAACACCACCACATCACTCAGAAACACCACCACATTACTCGGGGACACCACCACATCACTCTGGGACACCACCACATCACTCTGGGACACCCACATCACTCAGGGGCACCACCACATCACTCAGGGACACTACAGCATCACTCAGGAACACCATCACATCACTCAGGAACTACACCACATCACTCAAGGACACCACCACATCACTCAGGGATACCACCACATCACTCAGTGTTGAAAGTGAGCCCATAATTCTATCAATGCCCAGGCTGCTGGCGCAAACCGCCTCTTAGTTTCCATTCCGAATAATTTACCAAATAAAGAGACGGGCGCTGGAGGCAGGAATCAAGAACAGAGTTTAATTCTCATGAGGAGAGCCAGTCATTTCGGACACGAAACACAGTGTCTTTCGGGAGGTGCTCTAACAAGTGAGCTTGAGACTCTTGCTTTTATACATTGCAGAACATTTGATGATACAATCAGGTCAGTATGTCGCAAAAGGAAAACATTCCTATAATCCTCGTGATGATCCTATTCCACATACATTCACAATGGGGACCCTTGACCTGCTGATAAGAGGGGAGGGCAATCATGCAGCTGAGTGTGTCGTAGGATGTGTGCGCCTGATCATGGCCCAGGGGGTGGGGTGGCTAGGCATACAATAAGGGCAGTAAATGGTATCTCCTGGCTTAGGCGATGGCCTCGGACATGTGTGGTCAGCCGAACTCGGGGGAAGGGGTCATCAAAGGAGTGGTATTCATGCCTGCGTGGACAATCGAGCGTGGAGGGAGGGTTTGTCAATAGAGGGGCATTCAGGGAAGGGAAGGAGGTGCTGGTCAGGCGCGGCCGTGACTTCTCAAGGACAGGGCTTTGCGGAAGAAGAGGGTTTATGACTTGCTCATATGAGGAGAAGGAGGGGGTCAGGGTGCGTGCAGGGCCGGAGTCGCGCAGAGAGAGAGAGAGAGAGAGCGAGAGATCTTATGACCTGTACATGAGAGAACAGGGGCAGTCAGATACAACTGGGGGGGGGCTATGTCAGCTGAGGCGAAGGATGCTTCTTCGAGAGGGAAATGGGGAAGGCCTGGGTCAAGCAGGAGGGTTACCTTTTCACATCAGGATCGCGCAAAGGGAAAGGGTTTCGTGGTCTATGCATGGGAGAGGGGGTGCAAGATACGCGCGGGAGGGAAGCTGGGGATTCCAATGGGTAAAAAGGCCATGGTGCCTAGAATGGCTGTACATATGCATAAGGGTACGGGTTCTTACTGGCAGGGTGATACAGTCAATAATTTACAGTATCCATGGTGCCCACAGGGAGAGGAGTGGGAAAAGAAGGGAAATGAATGCTGTCTATGTACATCGGTTTCGTCTGATTTCACAGTCGCCCCTTTTTACATAGCAGCAATCATTTTCGCAGCTGATGTCATTACGGGTAGACAAGCATCGTTGATGAATTAGCACTTTGTCGATACTAACATGTGACGTACAATCATAGACAATCAAGGTGATGGGAAGAATACAGTACATAGGAAATTACTTCTTCGTTGTGTTCCTGGCAATTAAATGCACTACATCGCATAAATCTTTCTGACTTAAAAAAAAAAAATGTGACCAATGAACAGTTTTGACCAGATAGTTGAGAGCGGAATTCAGTTCAATACACAAGATCTCTTCGTCACAGTGTCTTTTATCAGGGAGCCATCACTGGTAGGCTCTAATCCGGGTACTTTCGTTGGCACTGTTGAGCACCGGCGGTGGAGCTATAGGTCCAGCTCGGTTCGATCCTTACGCGTTGCAGGGTGCGGTCAGTCCTCTGCTGTTAGACCACAGTCCTGTTCCCTAAACAGTCCGTTGGCGGTGCCTTATGCTCGGCACCTATAGTTCTGTGGCAACACCCTCTTCCCATATAATTGCAGCTTTTTCCTTTGGCAGAAAGTCACGTGGGAAGGTGGGTGGATGTGGTTCAAATAGTCGATAGGAGAAAGAGCGAGCGGAGTTGGGTCAGAGTTCCTGGGACACACAAAAGGGACCAAGGGAGCAAAGGATAACAAGCAGGCAGGCCCATCAATCGGGCCCAAAGAAGGCAGACGGAGACTCCAGGTACACGTGGGTTAGCAGTCGGAGGGCTTCGAGGCGGCCCGTCATTTTTCATTTTCCACGTTGAAATTGCGGTCTCGTCCCGTGCCTTGTCGCTCTGCAGCTCCACTTCTGGTCGATGTCATACGTGTCCCAAGGTCTGCAGTCAGGCTGAACGTCACATCTGACCCATCTCCTCCGGTGATTGTGAATCTTTGAATGGGTACAAGACAAGGTTTTAGAGAAATGGCAGAAGAAGACATCTACGCATATGAATTCCTCCCTCAATCCTCCGCATTTGAGTTCTTATGCTCATCGGTCACAGTCAGAGGTCTATTACCAAGTAGTGCATGTATCAGCATTCCTACTGAGTTTATGGCAGGTTTATTCATTGTCCTATTTATAACTCACATGAGGATAAATGACATTTCCATCAACTGTGCGTCACATCATATTCAATATTACAGAGCATTTCCTTTCAGGAACAATCATATTTTCAGACAGGGCGGGGGTGCTATCATCGAGAGTCGGGCAAAACAACATTTCCTCAAGGGTCAGCAGCTACTCATGGTCATTATGTTTATACCCGGGACAGCAGAAGTTGTTCTATCAAAAATGGGGCAGGGATGCTTCGGGCGCTTGCGCATGGGTGCAAAGGGGGTGGGACAATCTGGGTATTGGGTGTCAGTCTAGACGTTGGCGCTCGTTTCTGAAGAACAGACATAGGATGCCATTGACATACAGTTCCCCTATAAATGGCCAGATTTGGGGGACTTTAGTCGTCTTACCTGTCCTTTCTATCTCGGCCAATTCAAGTTCATTCATTTTACAGAAAGGAGAGGCAGTAACATGGCGAGAGATGTTCATTTTAGTTTCGGTCAATTTCGCTGAACACCTTTGCGTTCAAATATGTATCAAATCAGACTGGTGCCGGTGGGGCACAATTTTACCAAAAGAGGGAGAAACAAATAGGGAGACTCTCATAGAGAGCGAGAGTCGTCCGCAATCTAAACGAGCCATTTGGTACACGTAAGACATGTAAGGAGAGACAGAGAGAGATAGAGAAAGAGATAAAAAGGAGCGGAGAGAGAGAGAGAGATAGGGAGAGAGAGAGAGAGACGTGTACGGAAATAGGTCATTTAGTGCGCTCACAACACAGAACGGCAAAGGTCAGGTGACCTATGGATACAGACAGAGGGGAGACATAAATTCGTATGTTACATACACACAAACTCAGACAGGGAAGACAGCACATATATTACGCATGTACGAGACATTCACGACAAGACAGGAAACAAGTGTTAGTCTACAAGATCTGTTTTTATATTTTCTACATATTCGTTACTATCCTATTTATCTACGTGCTTAGCTCTTTCTGCCCTTCCCCCCTTTCCCTTCTCGCGTGTCATGCCCGCGGGCGTTCCCAATTACCAATACTCACACCTCGGTTGGTCGATCAGAAATTAACCTGGTTGCGCTAGTTACCCATGGTTGGATCTTAAACCATTTTTCAGTTCCTTCCTTTGGTGGAAAGTTCTCCAGGCTGAGGTAACGGCAAGTATTGATCGGGAAAACAGTCGGACAGCTTGGCTATATCTGCAAGAGTGTGAGAAAGGGGGCAGTGCATTTTGAACATCGGCAACATTTTCTAACTTCCTAGGCGGGTGGTGCCGTGGCAACCCTTACCCGTACAATTTTTCTTTGTCCTTTCCCTACCTAGTCAAAACGTCCAGTCATTTCATTTAACGCGTCGTTTCTAGTCAATTTTATTTTTGTCATTCAGTACTTGTCCAGTCTCTATGTCAGTCCATCCTCCCATTGCTATGCTCTAAGGAGGAACAGTCATGTTTAAGCCTACGTCTTTTAAAAACTTTTATTTGTCCTAAGGACCATGCTCATATTCCCTTTTTCCCCCTCTCATCGGCGGTTCGGTCGTCGTCCATCCATACATCAGTCAGTGTTCCGACGTGACCTGCAGAAGGGAGGAAAAAGAAGGGGTGGGGGGCAACATTCAAAACCTCATCAACGTGCAGTAATCCGGAAATGCTTTACCTACCACATACTCGACCTATTTCTACGTAGTGCATTTCCCTACCATCACGGCGTTTAAGCCCAGATGGACCAGAAAGGTCAGACAGATAATCATTGACGATCTGTGCGACATGAGCTACTTGGTCGTAACCCCTTTCCATCGGGTACAAGGGTGGCGGTCAGGTGGCATTCCTGTGGTGTCGTTTTAGGGCTTCTAAAGCACTTTTCCGGCTGCCTGTGACACACAGTGTGGTTGCTGAATATCGGGTCCTTTTAACCCCTTACCTTCATCATACTTTCTCGTTGCTCATAGTAGTAATACATTCAAAACTCATTAATGCAACCGCTACAACTATGCTTTCGTTTTCAAAATACCTTTAATAAAAAGTGTTGACACATAAATACAGGCCTACAACCCGGTGGGCTAGCCACGGAGCAGATTGGAACTGTACATGAGAAGAACGAAGCTGGTGGCAGTTCATTGCATAAAGTGCAGCAGTGCAATAAAATCATATTAAACTCCCCTACAGAGCAAGCATGATGCATGTCAGTAATTCATCTTTAATAAATTCATAAATACATTATCCAATGTTCATTCATTACCTTAAATTACACCAATTCATTTTTCAACTCATAATCGGTACCCACCCTTAAGTCAATTCATTGTCCAAGCACATACTCAATATCCTTCATATCTACTTTCATTATCCAAACGTTATATATCTCGGGGTAAAAATCTTGCGCAATCAGGGTGCGACAAAGTTCATTAAAAACGTCTCATTTTGGGTCGGCGCCATTTTGGGTGGGGTCAGGCAAGTTCTAGCATAGTCAGAGCGTCTCTAGTCTCGCAAGGTTGGCCCAGAACTTTCCATTGGCAGTTCAGAAAGTCTCGTGCAATGTGGTTAACAATCTAACAAATATGGACCATGAGTCAAAGAGTGGGAAGGGCGGCAACAATTTTCCTACCGGGTCATTCTGGTGTTCCTCCGGAACTGAACAAGCCTGTGCCGTGGCGGCATCTTAGCCATTTCCGATCCGAGTCTGGTGCCGGCAGGAGTAGCACCGATGTCGTGGTTCCCAGCGAAGGGGGCGGGGGCACCCATGCAGAGGGTCGGGGGCCCCCCGGCTCTTATAGAATCTTCAAGGTCGAGGAGAGGCGATATGGAGCGGGTGCCCATCCTGGGCAGAAGACCTCTTTTTGATGTTGACCCTCTTTAAGCAAAGAGTGTTGGGGTGTCGCTGGAAGCCTCCACCTGGAGGGAGGTGGGGGAGGGTCGTTCGCGCCACCTCCCCCTTCCAGCGACCCCGCGCCGTTCTCCGGCTCCATCGTTTTCGACATTGGCCGTGCCAGCCATTGATGATGGGGGAGGGGTGGTCGGCGGCTGAGGCAAGACAGCCCCCCCCCTTCCCTTGGCGACATGTGGCGGGACTGCCTGCACCTATGCAGGCGGCGGCAGGCGGCGAATTTGGCATGTGGCGGGACTACTTGATTTGCCGCCGTTCTTGCCTTGGCTTCGGCTCCGGACCAGCAGGCGATGGCATGCGGCGAATTTGAAATGTGGCGGGACTACTTGATTCGCCGCCGTTCTCGCCTTGGCGTCGGCCTTCGGCAAAAGCCGGATCGGGTGAGAGAGAGGGGTGGTCGGTGGCCGAGGCAAGACAGCCCCCTCTCTCCCCGCGGCCTGCAGGGCGGCAGAAGGGAGAAGACGGAGAGGTCCTTGTCATCCTTTGGACCGCCTGCCCAACGTCATCTCCTCCTGACCGTGGCCAGGCGAGTCCCTCGTGCCTCCAGGCCTCGCCTTCCGGATGGGCGTAACCGCGGACCTGTTGCACTTCGGGAGCTTCCGGAACGGGGGTAGGTACCTATTGAGTTGTTTCTGTTTCATGTGGCCGTTATTTGGGCGGGGCGGGCAATGAGGCAGACATGTTGGGAACAGGAACAGGCAGTGAAGCCTAGCTACCTCGTGGCTATGTTCTGCTATCGAATCTTTTCGCCATTTTACATTTCTTATTACGAATTATATTCTAATGTTTCTTATTTTTGGTGAAGTCAAAAGCTCATCAGGGGGTTACTGACTTAGCCTGATTTCTTTTTATTTTTCTTTCTCTTCCTTAGCGTGTTTCGAGCTAAAGCTTTCTGTTAGTAGGGAACGGTGATCACTTCATATTTTTATGTGTCCTTTTCACTAGGGGGGTACATCTGGACGGACCAGACGAGTCCCCTCCAATAAATGGTCCGGGGTGGAACGAGATTATCGATCAAAAGGGGAACATATATTCCTTCATTAGGGTATCATCCTGGACAGACCGAGCGATGTACTTCCACTTACTAGGGTAGCCTCCTGGACGGACCAGTCGGTCTATTTCTATTAAATGGCCCATGAGTAGAGAGCATATGTCCTCCATAAGAGTAGTCTCCTGGGCGGACCATGCGAGCTACCCCACAATAACCAACCAGTGGGGAGTGGGTAGGACTGACGAATTCACAAAGGGGCATAACCTACCCTTTTCTACTTGCAAAGACTAGACAGAGTGTTTCTATTTCACGTTGTTTGCAAATAAAAAATACCTCAAACAAAACAATTCCTGGAACAACAATGTCCAGGCAACCAACCAATCAGTGGGGAGAAAAACAGGCATGACGGATTACAACGGGGACAAATGTCTGCATTACCTGCCCTTCGCTATCCAAAAAGGAAGACAGAATATTTCTACTCGTCTCAGTTTGTAGACAGGGAAGATCTCAAAGAGCAACAATCGATTATTAATCGACTTCAAACAATCAGTGGGGAAAAAAGTAGGCATGACGGATTACAACGGGGACAAAAGTCTGCATTACCTACCCTTCTCTATCTGCAAAGAGGGACGACGTTCCTATTCGCCGCTGTTTGCAAACAGAGAATGTCTCGTTCTCAAAAGAGAACCAATATGTCAAGTAGCCCTCAAAGCTAAATGAACCAATACCAACCAATACAATATCAGTATACAAATACCGATTTCAATACAATCAATTCAATCAATCAGGTGGATAGAACCACCCTACCAATCAGGTGTAAAAACACCCTACTTAATCTTACCCGGACCGGACCATACGGACAGTTCTTCGACTCCCTCCTCCAGCGCCCGATCGTTCTCTTACTCCATGTAGCATTCCTGTGGGATTCCAGTCAGGACAATAGGTCACTCAAGAGAGGTCCGTTCAGAATTGGTGAAGTTCTGTCGATCGGCAGCCGGGCTAGGGCCCTCTCAAGGCAGGTATACTCCGATCATTTTAGACGTTCACTTCTTCGTTTGGATCTCTCTTACCGAACCCTATGTCACTGATGGACCCCGCGTTGGGACGCCAATTGTTGAAAGTGAGCCCATAATTCTATCAATGCCCAGGCTGCTGGCGCAAACCGCCTCTTAGTTTCCATTCCGAATAATTTACCAAATAAAGAGACGGGCGCTGGAGGCAGGAATCAAGAACAGAGTTTAATTCTCATGAGGAGAGCCAGTCATTTCGGACACGAAACACAGTGTCTTTCGGGAGGTGCTCTAACAAGTGAGCTTGAGACTCTTGCTTTTATACATTGCAGAACATTTGATGATACAATCAGGTCAGTATGTCGCAAAAGGAAAACATTCCTATAATCCTCGTGATGATCCTATTCCACATACATTCACAATGGGGACCCTTGACCTGCTGATAAGAGGGGAGGGCAATCATGCAGCTGAGTGTGTCGTAGGATGTGTGCGCCTGATCATGGCCCAGGGGGTGGGGTGGCTAGGCATACAATAAGGGCAGTAAATGGTATCTCCTGGCTTAGGCGATGGCCTCGGACATGTGTGGTCAGCCGAACTCGGGGGAAGGGGTCATCAAAGGAGTGGTATTCATGCCTGCGTGGACAATCGAGCGTGGAGGGAGGGTTTGTCAATAGAGGGGCATTCAGGGAAGGGAAGGAGGTGCTGGTCAGGCGCGGCCGTGACTTCTCAAGGACAGGGCTTTGCGGAAGAAGAGGGTTTATGACTTGCTCATATGAGGAGAAGGAGGGGGTCAGGGTGCGTGCAGGGCCGGAGTCGCGCAGAGAGAGAGAGAGAGAGAGAGAGAGATCTTATGACCTGTACATGAGAGAACAGGGGCAGTCAGATACAACTGGGGGGGGGGCTATGTCAGCTGAGGCGAAGGATGCTTCTTCGAGAGGGAAATGGGGAAGGCCTGGGTCAAGCAGGAGGGTTACCTTTTCACATCAGGATCGCGCAAAGGGAAAGGGTTTCGTGGTCTATGCATGGGAGAGGGGGTGCAAGATACGCGCGGGAGGGAAGCTGGGGATTCCAATGGGTAAAAAGGCCATGGTGCCTAGAATGGCTGTACATATGCATAAGGGTACGGATTCTTACTGGCAGGGTGATACAGTCAATAATTTACAGTATCCATGGTGCCCACAGGGAGAGGAGTGGGAAAAGAAGGGAAATGAATGCTGTCTATGTACATCGGTTTCGTCTGATTTCACATCAGGGACACCACCACATCACTCAGGGACACCACTCAGGGACACCACCACATCACTCAGGGACACCACTCAGGGACACCACCACATCACTCAGGGACGCCACAACATCACTCAGGGACACCACTCAGGGACACCACCACATCACTCGGGGACACCACCACATCACTCAGGGACACCACCACATCACTCAGGGACATCACCACATCACTCAGGGACACCAGCACATCACTCAGGGACACCACCACATCACTCAGGGACACCACTACATTACTCAGGGACACCACCACATCACTGGGGAACACCACCACTTCACTCAGGGACACCACCACATCACTCAGGGGCACCACAACATCACTCGGGGACACCACTACATCACTCGGGGACACCACCATATCACTCAGGAACACCACCACATCACTCAGGGGCACCACTCAGGGGCACCACCACATCACTCAGGGACACCACCACATCACTCGGGAACACCACCACATCACTCAGCTACGCCACCACATCACTCAGGGACACCACTCAGGGACACCACCACATCACTCAGGGACGCCACAACATCACTCAGGGACACCACTCAGGGACACCACCACATCACTCTGGGACACCACCACATCACTCAGGGACACCACCACATAACTCAGGGACATCACCACATCACTCAGGGACACCAGCGCATCACTCAGGAACACCACCACATCACTCAGGGACACCACTACATTACTCAGGGACACCACCACATCACTCAGCAACACCACCACATCACTCAGGGACACCACCACATCACCCAGGGGCACCACAACATCACTCGGGGACACCACTGCATCACTCGGGGGCACCACCATATCACTCAGGAACACCACCACATCACTCAGGGGCACCACTCAGGGGCACCACCACATCTCTCAGGGACACCACCACATCACTCGGGGACACCACCACACCACTTGGGGACACCACCGCATCACTCAGGGGCACCACCACATTGCTCAGGAACACCACAACACCACTCGGGGACACCACCACATCACTCGGTGACACCACCACATCACTCAGGGACACCACCACATCACTCAGGGACATCACCACATCACTCAGGAACACCTGCACATCACTCAGGGACACCACCACATCACTCAGGGGCACCACCACATCACTCAGGAACACCACTAATTTACTCAGGGACACCACCACTGCACTCGGGGACACCACCACATCACTCAAGGACACCACCACATCACTCAGGGGCACCACGACATCACTCGGGGACACCACTACATCACTCTGGGACACCACCATATCACTCAGGAACACCACCACATCACTCAGGGGCACCACTCAGGGGCACCACCAGATCACTCAGGGACACCACCACATCGCTCGGGGACACCACCACACCACTCGGGGACACCACCGCATCACTCAGGGGCACCACCACATCGCTCAGGAACACCACCACATCACTCAGGGACACCGCCACATCACTCAGGGACACCACCACATCATTCAAGGGCACCACCACATCACTCAGGGGCACCACCACATCACTCAGGGGCACCACCACATCACTTAGGGACACCACCACACAACATCACTCGGGGACACAACTACATCACTCGGGGACACCACCATGTCACTCAGGAACACCACTACATCACTCAGGGACACCACCACATCACTCAGGGGCACCGCCACATCACTCAGGGGCACCAACACATCTCTCTGGAACACCACCAGATCACTAGTGGACACCACCACATCACTCGGGGACACCACCACATCACTCAGGGGCACCACTCAGAGGCACCACCACATCACTCAGGGACACCACCAAATCACTCGGGGACACCACCACATCACTCAGGGGCACCACCACATCACTCAGGGGCACCCCCATATCAGTCAGGGACACCACTACATCACTCAGGGACACCACGACATCACTCAGGGACACCACCACAACACTCAGGGACATCACCACATCACTCTGGGACACCCACATCACTCGGGGACACCCACATCACTCTGAGACACCACCACATCACTCTGGGACACACACATCACTCAGGGGCACCACCACATCACTCTGGGACACCACCACATCACTCTGGGACACCACCACATCACTCGGGGACACCACCACATCACTCAACCCAACCACATCATTACTCAGGGACACTACAACATCACTCAGGAACACCACCACATCACTCAGAAACACCACCACATTACTCGGGGACACCACCACATCACTCTGGGACACCACCACATCACTCTGGGACACCCACATCAGTCAGGGGCACAACCACATCACTCAGGGACACTACAACATCACTCAGGAACACCATCACATCACTCAGGAACAACACCACATCACTCAGAGACACCACCACATCACTCAGGGATACCACCACATCACTCAGGGACACCACCACATCACTCAGGGACACCACCACATCACTCAGGAACACCACCACATCACTCAGCTACGCCACTACATCACTCAGGGACACCACCACATCACTCAGGGACACCACTCAGGGACACCACCACATCACTCAGGGATGCCACAACATCACTCAGGGACACCACTCAGGGACACCACCACATCATTCGGGGACACCACCACATCACTCAAGGACACCACCACATCACTCAGGGACATCACCACATCACTCAGGGACAGCAGCACATCACTCAGGGACGCCACCATATCACTCAGGGACACCACTACATTACTCAGGGACACCACCACATCACTCGGGAACACCACCACATCACTCAGGGACACCACCACATCACTCAGGGGCACCACAACATCACTCAGGGACACCACTACATCACTCGGGGACACCACCATATCACTCAGGAACACCACCACATCACTCAGGGGCATCACTCAGGGGCATCACCACATCACTCAGGGACACCACCACATCACTCGGGGACACCACCACACCACTTGGGGACACCACCGCATCACTCAGGGGCACCACCACATCGCTCAGGAACACCACCACACCACTCGGGGACACCACCACCTCACTCTGGGACACCACCACATCACTCGGGGACACCACCACATCACTCAGGAACACCACTACATTACTCAGGGACACCACCACAGCACTCGGGGACACCACCACATCACTTGGGGACACCACCATATCACTCAGGAACACCACCACATCACTCAGGGGCACCACTCAGCGGCACCACCACATCACTCAGGGGCACCACCACATCACTCGGGGACACCACCACACCACTCGGGGACACCACCGCATCACTCAGGGGCACCACCACATCGCTCAGGAACACCACCACATCACTCAGGGACGCCGCCACATCACTCAGGGCCACCACCACATCACTCAGAGGCACCACCACATCATTCAAGGCTACCACCACATCACTCAGGGGCCCCACCACATCACTCAGGGGCACCACCACATCACTTAGGGACACCACCACACAACATCACTCGGGGACACGATTACATCACTCGGGGACACCACCATGTCACTCAGGAACACCACCACATCACTCAGGGACACCACCACATCACTCAGGGGCACCGCCACATCACTCAGGGGCACCAACACATCTCTCTGGAACACCACCAGATCACTAGTGGACACCACCACATCACTCGGGGACACCACCACATCACTCGGGGACACCACCACATCACTCAGGGACACCACCACATCACTCAGGGGCACCACCACATCACTCAGGGACATCACCAAATCACTCGGGGACACCACCACATCACTCAGGGACACCACCACATCACTCAGGGACACCACCACATCACTCGGGGACACCACCACATCACTCTGGGACACACACATCACTCAGGGGCACCACCACATCACTCTGGGACACCACCACATCACTCTGGGAGACCACCACATCACTCGGGGACACCACCACATCACTCAACCCAACCACATCGTCACTCAGCACCACAACAGCACTGTCCTTGCTTGCTACCAACAAGCATTGCCATAGCCAATATCACTCAGGGACACCACCACATCACTCAGGGACACCACTCAGGGACACCACCACATCACTCAGGGACGCCACAACATCACTCAGGGACACCACTCAGGGACACCACCACATCATTCGGGGACACCACCACATCACTCAGGGACACCACCACATCATTCAAGGGCACCACCACATCACTCAGGGGCACCACCACATCACTCAGGGGCACCACCACATCACTTAGGGACACCACCACACAACATCACTCGGGGACACGACTACATCACTCGGGGACACCACCATGTCACTCAGGAACACCACTACATCACTCAGGGACACCACCACATCACTCAGGGGCACCGCCACATCACTCAGGGGCACCAACACATCTCTCTGGAACACCACCAGATCACTGGTGGACACCACCACATCACTCGGGGACACCACCGCATCACTCGGGGACAACACCACATCACTCAGGGACACCACCACATCACTCAGGGGCACCACTCAGAGGCACCACCACATCACTCAGGGACACCACCAAATCACTCGGGGACACCACCACATCACTCAGGGGCACCACCACATCACTCAGGGGCACCCCCATATCAGTCAGGGACACCACCACATCACTCAGGGACACCACGACATCACTCAGGGACACCACCACAACACTCGGGGACATCACCACATCACTCTAGGACACCAACATCACTCGGGGACACCCACATCACTCTGAGACACCACCACATCACTCTGGGACACACACATCACTCAGGGGCACCACCACATCACTCTGGGACACCACCACATCACTCTGGGACACCACCACATCACTCGGGGACACCACCACATCACTCAACCCAACCACATCATTACTCAGGGACACTACAACATCACTCAGGAACACCACCACATCACTCAGAAACACCACCACATTACTCGGGGACACCACCACATCACTCTGGGACACCACCACATCACTCTGGGACACCCACATCACTCAGGGGCACCACCACATCACTCAGGGACACTACAACATCACTCAGGAACACCATCACATCACTCAGGAACAACACCACATCACTCAGGGACACCACCACATCACTCAGGGATACCACCACATCACTCAGGGACACCACCACATCACTCAGGGACACCACTCAGGGACACCATCACATCACTCAGGGACACCACCACATCACTCAGGAACACCACCACATCACTCAGCTATGCCACTACATCACTCAGGGACACCACCACATCACTCAGGGACACCACTCAGGGACAACACCACATCACTCAGGGACGCCACAACATCACTCAGGGACACCACTCAGGGACACCACCACATCATTCGGGGACACCACCACATCACTCAAGGACACCACCACATCACTCAGGGACATCACCACATCACTCAGGGACACCAGCACATCACTCAGGGACACCACCATATCACTCAGGGACACCACTACATTACTCAGGGACACCACCACATCACTCGGGAACACCACCACATCACTCAGGGACACCACCACATCACTCAGGGGCACCACAACATCACTCAGGGACACCACTACATCACTCGGGGACACCACCATATCACTCAGGAACACCACCACATCACTCAGGGGCATCACTCAGGGGCATCACCACATCACTCAGGGACACCACCACATCACTCGGGGACACCACCACACCACTTGGGGACACCACCGCATCACTCAGGGGCACCACCACATCGCTCAGGAACACCACCACACCACTCGGGGACACCACCACCTCACTCTGGGACACCACCACATCACTCGGGGACACCACCACATCACTCAGGAACACCACTACATTACTCAGAGACACCACCACAGCACTCGGGGACACCACCACATCACTCGGGGACACCACCATATCACTCAGGAACACCACCACATCACTCAGGGGCACCACTCAGCGGCACCACCACATCACTCAGGGACACCACCACATCACTCGGGGACACCACCACACCACTCGGGGACACCACCACATCGCTCAGGAACACCACCACATCACTCAGGGACGCCGCCACATCACTCAGGGACACCACCACATCACTCAGAGGCACCACCACATCATTCAAGGCTACCACCACATCACTCAGGGGCCCCACCACATCACTCAGGGGCACCACCACATCACTTAGGGACACCACCACACAACATCACTCGGGGACACGACTACATCACTCGGGGACACCACCATGTCACTCAGGAACACCACCACATCACTCAGGGACACCGCCACATCACTCAGGGGCACCAACACATCTCTCTGGAACACCACCAGATCACTAGTGGACACCACCACATCACTCGGGGACACCACCACATCACTCGGGGACACCACCACATCACTCAGGGACACCACCACATCACTCAGGGGCACCACCACATCACTCAGGGACATCACCAAATCACTCGGGGACACCACAACATCACTCAGGGGCACCACCACATCACTCAGGGACACCCCCATATCAGTCAGGGACACCACCACATCACTCAGGGACACCACCACATCACTCGGGGACACCACCACATCACTCTGGGACACACACATCACTCAGGGGCACCACCACATCACTCTGGGACACCACCACATCACTCTGGGACACCACCACATCACTCGGGGACACCACCACATCACTCAACCCAACCACATCATCACTCAGCACCACAACAGCACTGTCCTTGCTTGCTACCAACAAGCATTGCCATAGCCAATAGGACTCGCATTAGGAAAGTGTAAGCTATTGGCTTTGTGAAAAACAATGCTATTAATTTATATATTTTCAAAGTCAACACATATTTTTAAAAAATTATCATTTACAATACCAATAGCTCACACTTTCCTAATGCGAGACCTGTTGCATTGCAAATGCTTTTTTTCTGGTAGACTTTTTACACACCGTTTGCGGCGTACATTTAGCCCAAGGAAACATGAATGAGTGGCTGCTGTTTGCAGCGCTTGTGTTTTTACGCATATGTTTTTTAGCGATAAATGCATCCCATTTGAGGTCGCATTTCACGCCAAAATACAACGCCAAAAGCCGGTTTTGCACATTGACTAATTATGCGTAACGTCGCCTAATTATACAAAAGGAGGGACACTCCGTACTCACATGATGGAGCGCCTCATCCTTTCTTGAAGCTCCTTACGTCACAGGGCCCGATGTGTGTGAAATAGCTCTTGGAAGACCGCAGTAGCGCACCCTTCAGGCGATCCCCAACTACTGCGGCTGTGAACTTGTTTTCATAGGAGATGAGAGAGGGGACCTTTATAATTTGGCCACAGCACTACGGAGCTGCTTCGCCCACAAGCCAGACGGCTAGAAAACGTTAAAAAAAAATATTTGCACCGAGGTGGTGGTTACCACAATTTTTCATAGCACAATGGTGCGCTGTTGTTCCATCCCTTTGCTGGCCTCTTTTATGGCAGTAGCAACCAATACATACTTTGTCCAAGTTTGCATTGGAAAAATTGCGAGTGGACCGCCTTAAAAATCAAGCAAAGCCCCATTAAAATAAATTATGGCCAGCAACAATTGCGCGTGCTGCACCACAGTCCATTCAGAGGGCGGGGCTGGAAATGCGAACAACTAAAAGGATAATTTCGGCAGCCCCTCGAAATATGCTATAAAAAAACACTACAATATCATTTAAAAAAAGTTATTAAAATGAATGAAGTCATACATTCTCTGCAGCTCATCTCTGACCTCATCCCTGGCCTTTAGGCATGTGAAAACCCACGAACACACCCACACAGACACACACCCACACAGAAGAGGGTGGCAGGGTGCTGGCTCTGCGATCAGGGGCATTTCTCTCTCCTCTCTCTTATTCTACAGCGACCCTCTTATGCCATCAACAGAGCCTGCTCAGAACCCCCTTCTTGTCCATCGAGCACTTTTATTGTCAGAGCCCTGTTTTACACAGTGAGGAAAACCATGCTCTTCACCAACGCTCTACTAAGTCCTTTCTACCAGAGAACGTTTTGCTTATCTAGCGCCACCTTGTGTTTAGTGTTCACATTGCAAGTAGAAAGATCGAAACATGCAGTAACGGTAATTCGCATTCTAGCAGCCCCTTTGCTGCAAATTGGGGATGTATTTCACAGCATAATTCATAATGCACAGTTAAAAAGAGCAGTGGCTATAGAGAGTCAAGCTTGAAAAATGCAGCCATGTTTTTTTACTTTGAGATACTACAAGCAAAACCTCACAATCATGGGTTACAGGCGCAACACCTTTTGAACCTTTATTCATCGTTTATTCTTTTCATCCAATTAACAGGCTCCCTGACTCATCTCAAGCCTCTTTTACTGTTATGAACTCGCACATAATCCTTTCTAAACTCTTCTAGCAGTTCTATATCCTATTCATCCAACTAACAGGCTCTCATATTTACCACTCACACCACTCCCAATAACAGTTTATATTTCCCTCTACTAATCCACCACTAATCTGCCTTGGGTTCCAGCGTAGCACGCTACTCGCTGAAAAGATTTTCAACGCCTCATCAGGAATAATAAGTTCTATATAAATACAATTACTATTACAATAACCTTTCTACTGATCTTTGGAACGCAGAATTACAGCGCACGTCATGGTAAATCCGCCGGCCTGGTGGTAGAAATATGCAGAAAAAAGTCAACATTAAGTTGATTCTATAAGACTCTTTTTTTCTGAAATTCAAACACAGTGCTAATACTGACATGTGTTAGTATAATTAATCACCCCGTGTTAGACCTGTCAGGCTTAGGGTGATCTTCCCCCAAACGTTTTGCCTTCCTCCCTCATTTGTGCAGATCTAATTTTTGCTGACCTTAGGACTCTGTGCGCTCTAGCACTGCAAACCAGCGCTCAAGTGCATGTGCTCTCTCCTTGAAACATGGTAACATTGGCTTATCCCCAATTGGCATATTTAATTTACTTAGAAGTCAATGGTAAAGTGGTTCAATGTGTATCGAGGGCCTGTAGATTAAATGCTACTGGTGTGCCTGCACCAATTGTGCCACCCGCATAAGTAGTCCTTTAAACAAGCCTCAGGCCTGCATTTCAGCCTGTGTGTGCAGTTTTAAACTCACATTTCACCTGGTAAAATAAACCTTTTGCCAGGCCCAAGCTCTCCTTTTTAATACATATGAGTCACCCCTAGGGTAGGCCCTAGAGAGCACAAAGGGCAGGGTGTGATGCACTTAAAAAGTATGACCATGCACTTTTAAGTTTTACATGTCCTGTTAGTGAAAAACTCTTACATAAATTTTTCACTATTATTTGGAAGGCCTTTCTCTCCCATAGGATAACATTGAAGTTATCTTATTGCAGTGAACAAACGGTAACTTCCAAATGGGAGCAGATGAACAGATTAAGTTTGGTGTCTTCAGGAATTGTAATGAAATATCTTTGTTTATGGTGAAGTTGGGTTTTTTATTACAATTTTGAAAATTACACATTTAGAAAGTTGACATTTCCCTGCCTTAGTAATTTTTGTGGCTGCAGTCTGTTTCTGGGCCACATGCCTAAGTGAAGTTGGCAGTTGGACATTGTGTCTTCCTCCTAGACAGCCACATACACTAGAGAGCTTAGGCATGCCTGGATGAACCATCACTGGCAGGGTTGGAAGGTGAAGTTAGGCACAGCCCCACGTACTCCTGAATAGGTTGTGTCCTGCCTTCACACAAAGGAGTGAATACCCACTGTAGTTAGTCTGGAGGCAGGGCAGGGGAGGAATGAAATCTGTGCACTTTAGAGGGAAACCTCTAGAAGCTTCTCCCACTTCAAAGAAGGCTGCGGGAATAAATATTGGACCTTAGACACCAACGCTTCAGGACACTTCTGGACCTGTGGGAGATTCTGCCTGGACAAGAACTGCTGTGCTGCTGCAAGGAGTGCCACCCTGCTGGACTGCTGTTCTGAAGGACTGCCTGCCCTTCTATGTTACCCTGCTGCTCTTCATCCTGGGTGTGAAGAACTACACCTGCAACCTGTACCCAGGACCACTAGAGTGACTCCAAGGGTCAGGTCTCTTGTAACTTGCTCCTGGACTCTGCAACTGTGAGTCCAAGCCTCCCAAGTGGTGACTTCCCAGTCCTGTAACCTTGGAAGTAGGCCTTAAGGTGCTCTGCCAGCCCATCTGTGGATCCAGCGCATCCAATGGATCTCCTCTGCTGCACAAACCTGACCAGAACCAACACATCACCACTATTGCGTGGATTTCTCCCAGCAACAGAACTGTGCATCACAGCCTGCATCCACTCATAACCGGCACATCTCCTCTGCTGTGGGACGCATCCTCGACGTCAGACTTCGCATCACAAGCCCTCATCGACAGGATCCTTAACGACAACGGAGAACCTCGCACCGTAGCCCCTTGAGTGTATGACAAATCCTTGACATGGGACCCTGCAACCCTCGCAAACCAGGATTTACAATACTCTTGTTCAGCGGGCCTAACTGGGCCCCCAAAGTCGGCCAGAGATACGGATATTGGAGGGTTCACTCCTCGTGTAATTCTATTCAATCAACAGCCTAGTAGCAAATGCCTATGCATCTTGACCGACTTGATTAAAGGGTCTCTTCAGGACAAATCACTGAAGAAGGCCGTAGGACAATGAAACCTTCCTGTGAATGGTTGCAGTGGTACATTATGGGGTGCCTATAATGACCTTAATCTAGCATCAGTGTGGGAGTTGGGTTGGTCCTATTGCAATGATTGCTCTTACTGGCCAAGTGACTGTGAGGCAGTTGCTGGAATATTGAAAGTTAGTACATGACAAACAGCTTTTACACAGGAAAGGTGGAGCCAAAATTAAGTGCACTGTGTGCATGTGCTTCTCTCCTCTAGCTCGTTCTTCTTTCACGTTTACTCTTTTTAGGGCTGACTCCTCCAGCTGCCCGATGCACTTTTTTACCAGACCTGCATACCTGGGAGGTTCTCTTTCAATCGCATGTCTCAGCTGGCCCATGCTAACAACTGTGAGAAGTACTCTACTAACCATACAAGCTGGGCTGTTGCCATTCCATCTGGAGGTCTAGCTGGGGCTTGTGCTAGACTCTGTTTATTTTCTTCCCTTTTAGATATGTTCATTATTTAGATGCAAATACATGTTTTTAAATAGATGCATGTATATTTGATTTCATTTTTCTTTGCAACATGATAATCAAGTCTGCTCAAAAAATATATTCACAGTATTTAATCAGAGTTGGATGTTTCATTGGAGACTGCTAACTATGTTCTTCAAAGAACAGTCTTACAGAATGAAAAGAACTAACAGGGCACCAGGCAGTTGTTGACTAATTGTTTATCCTGAAAGGTCTAATTACATTTAAATAATGTTATATAAGCTGAACACTGGGTGTAAAGGGTCAAAGAGGAACTTTGTGCCATGTGACACAGGTGAGACAGGCCATGCAGAATTTCATCACTTGCTTTTGCTGAAGGAGAACAGGAGTCGTTCAGCCTTCACTTGCTGAGCTCATCAGCACAGCTACAAGTGCAGAGGAAAAAAAGTATGCATGGGCGGTAAATTCCATTCCACTCGCGAAATTTGTGGAATTTGGGTAATTTTGCATCTGCGGAGAATGCGGAATTGCCAAAGATTCCGCAACGCACGACTTCGCGGAATGTTATGCTAGTTCGCGCTATCGAAATGCCTGTTCATGAGATATTTCTCCCTGAGCAAGCACACAGCATTCATGAACAGGTAAAAAGCATTGTGAATGGGCGGAACAAGCAATTCTGCGCATTTGCGGAACTTTTGTGTGCTCGCTGAGATTTTTTACCGTTTCGTGGAGCTTTGCGTAGCGCCACTACGCAAATTTTGGCCACCCCTAGAAAAAAGTAGACCTTGCATTATATAGAACCTAAAGCCCTATTGTTTAAACAGATATGCGTGCGTGAAGCATTTCTAAAACTCAAATTAGGTTTTCCTTTTAGTGCTAACATTAGCTTAGTAAATAAAAAAGTGAGGATGGGATTGCTATAAAGCTATACAGCCAATATGTTAAAGCATTTTTCACTCTCTGCGCTTTTGGTAAACATTGCAGCTACTATTCTGCTTGTTTTTATTGTAGTTACAATTCATATCATGTACATTAGGATAGGATTCTGATTTTAAAATAACCCTTTCAAATATATCCATTGTTTTCTAGTGTTCATAGTGCAAGTGTGCCTGCATTGGGGGGACTGATTGTAATGTTTATGTGCAGGAAGGTTTCCCCTCCTGCACATGAAACAATCACAAATGGTGATTTGTAACTCCTATGTGTGCTGCATTGTTCCTGTTGTAATTTCTCCTGTGAACTTAAAGCACTCCCCCGGCTTTTGATTTGTTTGTTTCAGTGTCCTTTACAAATTCGTGCTTGCTAGTGGTCAGCCCTTTCTCTTTGTCCCTCCTATTTCCGTTCTGTTCCTCCCAGGCAGCAGGGACTAAGTACTGTCTCATTTCGCCATGGTTCTTGATGTGTTCTTTGGGGGGACTATTTTGTTTATTGGTTTCCTTGTCTGTTACCTTTTGCGTGTGTTCAGCTTTGGAGGCATCGCTGCTTTCATTTAAATATAGTATCCCTCCCTCCCACCTCCTCTAAATGCCATAGTTGTGTTCATGCAGCCTCCCTCGCCGTGCCTCCCGCTCTGTTGATTGTATTCATTTAGCTTTTTTGCTCTTTATATTTCAATCGTCAGTTTGGCTTCTTTTTGCTAGGCTGTGAGTTTTGTGCTTTCTTCTAAAGGGGATTGAGCTTTTTGAAGTCTTGTCTCCGTTTGTGCCTGCACACCCCTCCCACCATTTTAAAACAGCTGCAGCCTCGTAGGAGGCACTCATATATCCTGTCAGGTAATTATGAAGTGAAAGCACAAAGTGGTGCTTTTAGTTAAAAATGCTAAACTCTGGAAGGTTCTCGCTGATGCAGGATTGTCCCCAGAGCTATAGACTCTTCTCGTCCGCCTCCGTGTGAACAACTTCGCAAGAATTAGATGGGGGGCACAGGGTGAGGTGACCGATTCATTCCCCGTCGAGCGTGGTGTTTGGCAGGGGTGTGTTTTGACCCCCACGCTGTTTTCACTGTATATTAACGGTATTGTGGACCATCTTAGCCGTTCCCCCACTGACGCGCCCGTTTTAGCCGGGGCCCGCGTACCGGTCCACATGTTCGTGGACGACACACTGCTTGTCTCCAGGACTCCGAGTGGGCTTCAGAAGGCAGTGAATGCTTTTGGGGAATTTTGTCAATTGCGTGGACTTGAGATAAACACCTATAAAACCAAGTTCATGTCCCTGAATCAGCGTAAAACCTTTAAAGGTAAAATCTACTTAGATAGAACTCCATTAGAGCAGGTGGAGGTGTTCACTTACCTAGGAATTTCTCTACAGAGTAATATGGGTTGGAAAGGTCACATAGATATGGCTCTTTTAAAATTCCAGCAGCTTGCAGGTGCCCTATCCTCCAAACATAAAGCATCTTTTACCAAGCCAATTACGCCCGCGTTGAAAATTCACAATATGAAGGTGATCAGTGCTACACTGTATGGTTCAGAACTTTGGGGATTTACTAACTTGAATTATCTGGCAAAGGCGGAGAAAACATTTCTACGCTGTCTAGTTGGTGCTCCCCAAAGCACTCCTACCGTACCACTTTTACATGATCTTGGTAGAAAAAACCTCGAGGACCTGGTTAAAAATGCTAGCTTTTTCTTGTATTTATATATATAAAGCATTGTTTGTGGTGGGCACGAGGAGACTAGGTGATTTGCCCAGAATCACAGGAAGCTGAGCCGACTCCGAGACTCGAACCCCGTTCCCCAGCTCTGAAGGCCACATCCTCTTCTTGTACAGCCTCCCGCAGAAAATCTCCGCCAGGTTCAAGCTGTTGTGAGAAAAAACTGAGGGCTCGCCTAGTCATGGCTAGCATCAGCTGCAGTATCCACTCTGCTCTCTGAAACCTGTGTCTCCTATACAGTATTTCAATACTTAGAACTTGCAGGGACTTGTGTTAAGGTTTCAGGATACATCCCTCTATCCTCAGTTAAATGTTGTTACGCCTGTGTTGTATTCCTCCCCCAAAATTCGTAACTTGCATGGCATGGAGAGGCTCCTTGTAACCTCGACCAGAGTGTGCCTGGCACGGGTTTGGAGTGTGTGCTGTGGAAGCGTGCGGTATAAAACGAAACATCATTGTGTGTGAAAGGTATAGTGGATTTACGTGCATGGCAGATTATAGCACCACTTGCTTGGATTTACGTGCCTGTCAGATGATGGCATCACATCTAGGGTTTGTTTTGTTTTTTCTCTTACTGGAATTCACAAGCAGTGTCTGTGGAGAGACTTGCAGGGAGTCAGAACCTTGTTGTATCTATCTCTAAAATCGCTTCCATCACTATTTCTAGTAAAATTATCCCACAGAAAAATGTTTCCCAATATAGGTGTTATTTCAGCAGAAAAAACATTTAGAATGGAAAGAAGAAAGAAGACAGACACAGAGATAGAGAAACACACACGATTGTACCTGGAGAGCCCCCCCCCCACCACCCTGCCCTCCCCCATGCTTTGTGCAGCCGGCGTGCGACAGCAAGGAACCCTCCCCCCCTGAGTATTGTCCTGAACTTAGCCCCATACTGTCCCGTCGGAGGGTTGCTCCCCCCTTCACAGGCAATATATATATGCATATGAGGTAATACTTAAAGGATATGAGAGTTTCCCCTTTTGGTTCTTGGCTTGTTTGTGGGCCCCCTGGCCCGCCTGGAGAGTCCCTGAGGTAGGTCTGTTTCTGGCCATGCAACACTCATTCTGTCCTGGTCCTGAGAAGGTACAGACCACTGAGGTAGATCGGTTGGTTGATCAGTTTAGTGTTCTGGTGGGAGAATGCCTATAGGGCTTCCGAAACCGTGTTTATGTAGCAGCGCTGGCTTCTGCGTTGTCTGGCGGGGCTCTTCTTTTCCCGGTGCCCAGGCTTTGGGCCTCCATGTCTTCTGCTGGGATCGCCCTTGTCCTTGTCTTTGCACCCGCCAAGTCCCTTTCCTTATGGTGTGACCCTCGTGGTTTTGTTGATCAGTGGCGCTTTGCTGCTCTGCCCCTGGCCCTTTGAGCCACGGGGGTATGCTGATTATGTTTGGAATCCTACCCTTTACAGAGTTCCTTAGAGACCCCTGGAGACTGCAACACCCAGACGCAAGAGAACACTCATTCTACTCACACCCTCATAACTCATACAGCAGAATCGAGTACATCTTAATGTCGGCCTCGCACACACATCTCATAGACCAAACGGAAATTGCCCCATTAACAATATCAGACCACGCACACATCAGCCTCTCGCTTAGCGGGCGATACGAGCGCCCTAGCCGCAGATGGAGCCTAAACAGTGACATCCTGAAACAACCCACCAATATAGCTGAAATTGAGGAGGCCATCAAAGAATATCTCGCCTTCAACGATAGCGTCGAGATAGACAAGGGCATCCTATGGGATGCCTTGAAGGTCACGATAAGAGGTAAACTCCTAAGCATCAAGGCGAGGATGAACAGAGAAAGGAACAAAAAGATAACAGAACTAGAGAACCAGATCAGGGACCTTGATAGGAGCCACTGTGCCAACCTAGCAGACGGTAATACACTGACTGATCTGACAAAGAGAAACTAAGCGAGAGAGTGGGTACATGGACTAATAAATACAAAGCTATCAATCTATGTACAGCTAACAAAGCAGGGAGAGCGCTAGCATCATATCTAAAAGGGAAACAGAGTCAACACTCAATAGCAGCAATAACCGACAGCAAGAAAAGGACGCAAACGGCAAACAAAGAATTCCAGAAAGTCTTCAAGGACTTCTACGAGAAGCTATACACTGTAGATAGGGACCTCAAAGCGGATGGGGGGCAAGCCTACTGGATAAACTTGCACTACCCAAGTTGTCAGAGGACCAGAGAGCGTCACTCGAACACAACATAACAGGGGCAGAAATCGAGAAAGTGATAGCAACACTCAAGGAGAACAAAGCGCTAGGGCCGGATGGCTACTCAGTGGTTTTCCACAAGCACTTCCTCCATCTGCTAAAACCCACTATGGTCGAGGTTTTCATGCACTGTGTCCGTAAGGGACGTATGACAGACTCAATGGCTGAGGCCAACATTATAGTTATACCAAAAGAAAGCAGAGATCCGCAGCACCCCCAAAACTATCGCCCAATCTCCCAAATTAACGTGGATTGCAAGATCTACGCCAAAGTCCTGGCGGCTAGACTCAACAAGCAGCTCCCCTATCTAATACACAACTCACAAGTAGGATTCCTTAAAAACAGGATGGCCCAGGACAATACTAGACTCCTATATCACCTTATCAACTACACATCCAACAGCACAGACCCGGATGTCATGATCGCACTTGATGCTGAAAAGGCCTTCGACAGGGTCTCCTGGCCTTTTTTGGACCTATGTATGCAGAAGTTCGGGCTGGGGGAGAACTATAGAAGTATGATAATGGCACTCTATAAAGAACCATGAGCTCGGGTGGTGGTGAACGGGGGTACATCAGAACCACTAACCCTAGGGAGAGGAACAAGACAAGGATGCCCTCTGTCCCCAGCCCTATTCCTACTGGCACCAGAGCCGCTGCTCGCCATGATCAGGAACAACTCAGAGATAAAAGGTGTCCGTATTAAGGACAACACAGCAAACCTAACAGCGTACGCTGACGATATACTGATTATAATCAAGAACCCGACCACCTCAATAGCGGCACAATGAGCACCATAGAGGAGTATGCGCTAGCCTCGGGATAAAAGTTAAACAGGGACAAGTCGCAATGTAAACCCATGAATGTACACACATCCAGCGCAGTCCTGGGTAACTCCGGGCTGGCTTGGCAAAAGGAATTCCTAAAATACCTCAGTCTCTACTTTGGCAGGGACCTCAAGTCAACACTAAACCATATTGAAGGAGTTATACTAAAGAAACTGAAGGAGAAACTGAACTCTTGGTCTCCGAAGTTCATCAGCTGGTGGGGTAGGGTGGAAACAATCAAAATGATGGTAACGCCCATGGTTAACTACATGCTAGGTATGCTACCACTAACACTAAAAGAAGGCTTCCACAAACAGCTAGATAACATGATCAACAAATTCATCTGGAGAGATAAGAGGCCCAGGATAAGCCTACAGAAGCTAAGGCTGCACAAAAACTTAGGGGGGCTGAACATCACAAACTTTAAAACATTCCAAACGGCATGCCTGGCCAAACAGGGGATATACTGGCTCACTCCGGACCAGGACTACACGCCAGTATGGCTGTCACTAGAGAGGGCCACCTTAGATGGACTAGACCCCATAGCCATGCTAATGGCAAACAAACACCCAGAGGCCAGCAACGTTGTCCTCAAAAACACTAAGACAGCCCTCCTCAAGGTCGACAAAAAGATGGCATAAAGCATCAAAAGCACGAGATGGGAATCCATTTGGGTCAACTCTAAAGTAAAATACAAAGAGAGGACATTAGACAACAAGACCTGGTATGAGAGGTGGATCTCTACCCCCATACAATTAGAAAAGAGCGACACACCACTAACATTCGTACCTTAAAACACGTACACAACCTTCCAGACATTGAGTTTTATGGGTTCCTCAAAATCAGGGCGGCCCTCACAAGAGCAAACCTAGGCAAAGGGGTCCCTTCCATTATGCAATATGTGGGGAACCTGAACAAGATCGGCCACCAGACTGCCCACCTATACAAACTTCTGAGCCCAGTAACGTCGAAACTAAACACCAAAACTCTAGGGTTCAGGGAAACACTACATAATAGAAGCTTCAGCGAGAAAGAAAAGCTCCGCCTGTGGGTCTCAGCCTCCAAGAACAAAGTCTCCCCCCAACTGGCACAAACAAAATACTGGCTACTCCACAAAGTGTACTGGACTCCGGCCCGCTTAGCGGATGCTGGAATCAGAGAGAATGACATATACTGGAACTGCCACAAAGAAAATGGTGACCTCGCACACCTAATCTTTTACTGCACCAAGGTCACAACATTCTGGAACGAAGTGAGAGACCTCATCAATAGGATAGTGGGACACAACATACAGCCAGGCTTCATGGGGTTAGCCACCGCATTCATGGCCCCGGAACTCGACTCCAAAGGGGACAGTGACCTGATTGACCTCCTACTCACAGCAGCAGTCAAAACAATACTAGCGAACTGGAAGGACACAGGGAAGGCGTCCTTCAAAAGCTGGGTCAATTGGGTCACCTTCTTCAGGGGGGCAGATAACATCACAGCAAGGAGCTCACAAAACCATACAGCAAGAGGCGAGATGTGGGCTTCCCTGGACGAGCACCTGGGGCCACACAAGCCCCCATAGACAGCCCACCAGAACCTACCACGGCACTGGAGGTTCGGCTGATAACTGCCACCATACCTGCTCTGTTCTTCCCTGTCTCTTCTCTTCTCTTCTCTCCTTCCTCCTGCTTCAAGCTTTCTCTTCCCTTTTCTCGAGGGTAATACAGCGGCTACCCAAAGCAGGACACGCCAACTGGCCGACCACAGATCAGAATTACTCCCGACAAGGCATGTTTGTCGACACGCCCTCTGTAACCACAACGGCGTTTGTAACATACCTGTATTGCCCTCATGTATCGGTACTGTACTGTATATAAAATAACCTTCTAATAAAATACTTTGAAATAAAAAATAAAAAATAAAAAAACATTTAGAATGGGCAGAGGCAAGGTTTGCCGAATGAGTAGAGGGAGGCATCTTCCGGTCACTTGGAATGCAGATGCATACGTTGTGGGGAATCCCCCCCACCAGAAACAATCAATTGCAATGCAATAGGTCTCGCATTAGTGAAATGCAGAGTGATTGGCTTTACATTTGTAAAAGTAATGAGGGGGACAAACAACTTTTTTTGTCTTAATTATTCAATTTAGTAACAATGGCGGCACGCTGAGTGGCATGCCACCATATCTACAGAAGCCAATAAATAAATAAAACGTTTTTTAAAAGTTATTGTCCTGCTGTGTTCCTTTTCCATTTGCAAAGCTAATAGCTCTGCATTTAACTAATACGAGACCTATTGCATTGCAAATAGTAAGTTGAGTATGGGAACTGGGCTTCATGGGTTTTACAAATTAAGATAAAATTTTCTATTCAATGGGACACTTCCTAGATTTCTAGTAAACAAGCGAATTACCAATTATTGGTTTCAGGGAATTAGCTTTCCTAAAAACGGACTCAGACACATGTGCATTTATAGCATATTTGAACATTGCAGAAAGGCGCTTAGAGAGGTCTCTTAAGAGTAACTGTCATGGAAGTACAGGATGTTTCTCAAACCTATATAGTTTCTCATTCAAAGATTTTAGCGTTTTGGCACTAGGGAATGGCAGGGCCCCCTTTGGCTACACCCCGTCTCATGAAATGTTTAATTTTAATGTGGAAAATTTGGAAAAACGATACACATTGTCTTTTTTCTGTGTCTTAATGTCTTATTTTGATTCTAGCGGACGGCTTACTCTGCCAAAACATGTCAAACCCTATATAAGGCCCTTAGATTGTATGACTCAAAGCTGGAAGACTTTGAAAGTTTCTTCAACAACATGACTACTATAACCATATAGATTAGAGACTACCTTTTGTCGATCTAAATCCTCATAATGGATCTTAAAGATTTGTTTGCTTTATAAGTAGGGTTCTTGGGATGAATTCTATAGACAGTTCTTACTCTTAAATAACTGCTTCAGGGGTGTTAGTAAGAACTGTCACCCAAGGACACAACTAAGGGTTTTGTGCCCCCTTAGTCCAACTAAAGGTTGTGTGTCACCGTTGTGCTACTAAGGGTTGTGTGTCATTCTAGTGCAGTTATAGGTTGTGTCTCACCTTCATTCAGATACGGATTTTGTGTCACCTTAGTGCAGTTAACAGTTATCAATCACATTAATGTTGTTAAGGGATGTGTGTCACCCTAATCCAATTACAAATGTGTGCCAACTTTGGGCAGTTATGGGTAGTGTGTCATTCTAGTGCAATTAAAGGTTGAATGTCACCCTAGTACAGGTACGGGCTGTATAGTATCTTAGTGCAGTTAAGGGTTTTGTGTCACCCTAGTACAGCCAAAGGTTATGTGCCAACCTATTGAAGTTATGGCTTGAGTGTCACCTTGGTGCAGCTAAGGGTTGTGTGCCACCCTTGCACAGTTAAGGGTTGTATGTCACCCTAGTGCAGTTAGTAGTTTTGTGTGGTAAGTGTGTTCCTTGCGAAAGTTTGTTCCTGCATGTGAAATCATACCTTGTGCCTATTCTCTTAGAAAATACGACTTTGCAATATAACTTGCCTCCAAAACAAAAAACGTATATTTTTTCTCTTTCTCTCATCTCCTGTCCTCAAAGTAAGTAGATCCCATCTAGAAGTCAGCGCTTTATACACAAGTTCATGCTTCGCATAGCTTTTCCTCAAAGCAGACTTAACACTTTCAAGGGAAAGTTGTAAAAAATTACACTTGAGTGCAAAATGATCAAAATGGAGACGATGCAATATTTGTGTGTTGTTGCTTTCACTTAGAACTTTGCACCAGTGTATATATTTTTTATTTTTTATTAGAAATGCATGATAGTTGTGGGAAAATACTGAACTGTACACCACATATAAGAAGAGAATCTATAGAAAAAATCACCAAACAGAACAAATAGTCAGAAAATGTTTTGTAAAGTGAGTTTAAAAAAAAGTAGTAAACCTCTGCTCTACTTTGAGTAGGAGACTTCGTTTCATGAGCAAAGAGTTTGAAAGGAGACAGTTCCTCAGCTCCTTTATGCTTGTGTTTCCCTCAAACCAAAACCCAGAACTGTATCTTTTTCAAATCAACCCATTGTAAATAATGCAATATGTTCAGGTGTCTTAAAGTAAAATTCTTATCTTATTGTAAAGAACATTTCGCAATTTACAGAACGTGACATACTTAAACAAGTTAGTAAATAAATATTCATGATAAAACACCGCATTTGTTTCAAATTACCAGCATTGTACAATATTTCAATAAATTAAAGGCCAAAAAGCCCTTGACAATACCTCAGTACGGACCAGGGGCCAGATGTACAACCGTTTTTAGGTCTTGCCTAGCTATCGTGTAAGCGATGCTCTGCGAGATATTAAAAAAAGGGGCTTCTGAAAGTGCTCCCAAAGGCTGCAGGCGGATCGGGTACAGTGCATGTGCACCGGGCGCGCGCACCATTTGTCATTCTGCTTGATCACTTTAGCGGCTGCTTTGATGTTCTCAGTGAGCCGTGCGGCCACTGAGAACATCAAAGCAGCTGCGAAAGTGATCACAAGCATGTTCGCCGGGCGTGCTCACCATTTGTCAACCTGCGTAATCACTTTCGCGGCCGCTTTGATGTTCTTGGTGTGCCGCTTGGCCACTGAGAACATCAAAGCGGTCGCGAAAGTGATCACAAACAAACGGTATCATTCCAAGGAACAGAGGTGCATTTTGGTTAGGATCTCCACCTTACACTGTCTCCACCTCTGTACAGATGGGTCTTCGCTAACAATTATTGTACATGGATTGCTGCTGCTATTGCTTATAATATTTTCATTTTAGGCAGTAGTGTAGTCATTAGTTTAATCTGTCCCCATGAGGTGTTCTATCAATGCCTCAGAGTGGCATGTTGTTGTTCCTTCCATTAACAAACCTATGTTAGTCATTGCACTGTCCTGTAATCAGCTTCTTACAGAGGCTCCTTCACTCTTCCCCACGAAGCACAATGCTTTCTATGTCTGCCTAGTGTACTATCTCCTTTCTCCAGCAATCTAATGCGGGAGGTGTTGTTACCTTCCACTTCTTCGTAACTGCACATTTGGCCAGCAACAACACTAAGGCCATAGATTTTGTTGCTACGTTCTTTCTTTTGGGTTGGTTTTGTATGCCAAGCAGGCTAGTCCAATAGTGCCTATGTCTTGCCTCAACGCCGTAAACTCGAGTGTCTATGATAGCCCAATAGTAATCTTTCAATACCGAGCACTGAAATATAATTCACAATTTCACTTGTGTGCAATTCCTCTTATGCAGTTTCTTTTCACAACTACTCTCTCATGTAGAGATCTTTCTAGATTAACAACCCTCATTTTCATTTTTAATAATTTATTTAATTAAGGTTGAGCCTAGCGTTAAGCAGGCACAGATAGCCACGAACAGGGGGAAAACCAGAGCACAAAAATCGGCAGGATAATGACGACAGTGTCTCTGCTCAAAGTCTAAAGAGAAAGGTAAGTGACATCAAGACTGCAATGACCATCGAACCAAAAACATATAAAATCCAGAAATATACAATAAAAATAAGGACTGCTATTAACAAAATGTTCAAAAAGTATTCATTTTCTAAAACACATTCTTGTTGACCTTGCTGCGTTTCTCCCTAAGTGCCAGGTGTGTGCTCTGCAGTGCTCAGCCCTTTTATTTCACCCATTAATGGGGGGCCCAGTAAGGCCAAATCGTATTTCTTTTCCCAGAGGATGGCTCCTAGCAACCCGGGCCAGCATAAAAAACGTTTGATGCGTGGCTGATTTGCATAATATTGGTTCTCTGCTTACAAGCATTATTTTGGATATGGTTGGACCCCTGCTGTAATGACTCATTCGAGCTACAATGATGGAGTGGAATGCTGCCAGGGGATTGCCCACTAGTTATAAACCATTGATTCAGGCCTTTCCAGCCATAATTTTTTTACTTCCTCTTTGACATCTTTGTATATCCTGCAGGGCCGACTCAGCCGTTAATCTTTTCGAGGTAAATACAAGTACCATTGAGTTGATTCTTATTAAGTGTTACGCACTTGCAAGGGAATTTTATGTGTATGCTGTAGTGAGTGCGACAGGCTTCTCGCTCCCTGTAAGCCCAGTGAACATACTTTAATCCCGGCTGCCGTTGCAGGAGCGCCTTGCTTAGTTGACCCATCATCTAAGTGCGCGAAGGTTGTTTATGTAAGTAAGTGCAAATGCTTTAACGTACCCTAGAATTGCTACAAAGCTCATTTTTAAAAAATCATTGAGTAGCGCTAGTACGTTTGCAAATGTGAAGAAGTGCTCATTATTTTGCCCTGGAAATGGCATGCTAATTGCTAAACCCTGTATTTCCACCCGTTATTTGGTTTCATCCTGTCGAATGTTCTGCTTTCCTTGGGTGTCGCTGCGCGTTCTCAGTGGTTTTCTGTACTCCGGGTTCTTAAACGAGGCAAACTAGGGAAAGTAAAACAAGTGATTTTTTTTATCATTAGCAATGTTTATTGTTTATACCAGCACGGAGGAGGGTAATGAGGAACTTCAAACGGTATGAGCTCTGGACATTAGTTTTTGTAGCAAGGGCTCAAATTATATTCTCAGCCATGGGCGTAGGAACTGTGGGGGACGTGGGGGACATATCCCCCCAGATTTTGGAGTGGGGGGGACACGAGGGACAAGGGTGGGGGGGACGAGGGGACAAAAGAATTTCCCCTCTCCCTTCTGTTATGCACAGGGCGATTAGCGCGCGAAAGCGCTACCTAATGGCCCTGTACTTGACGTGTGATTCACCTGCCTGCAGTCAAAGAGGCCACCCGCCCTCTGCCCTTTGTTATTCTGCCGTAAGGCTTGGCCAGTCTGGGAAGGGCAGAGAAGGGAAAAAACTCTTTAGTCTTTTCCGTCATTCCCAGAGAAGGCAAGGGCAGTGTCCGCTTCTCCTGCTCAGCCTCTGGTAGCTTCCCTCCTCCCCCCTCTCTCTCTCCTTATTCCTCCATCTCTTTCTGTCGCTGTCTCGCTTATCTTTATGTGCGGATTTTAAAAGACAGCTGTTACAGAACACTTTAGCTGGAAATGTCCTAATTTTCTGACAGGGTTCTATTCCAAAGTACAACCTTGGGACGGAGACAACAAAGTATCAAAATAAGAAAAATTATTAAATAACCAAATAAAGCAATACAGAGTGGTCAGCAGACAGGCCAGATTGTTATTTACACCCATGCACCTTAGCGCTGCTTTACAGAGTTTTCCAGTGAAGCGCTACTTTCTTTTTATCTTCTTTCTTTGAACAACATTGTTTTCCCAGGGTGGGGAAGTGCACCATTCATAAAGGGACTGCAATACCTGGTTGAGGGGTGGACTGGAAAACGTTTAATATGAGCGTTTTCAACTGTTTTAATTATTTTAGACTATAAAATGTGTACCACAGCTCTGTGTTGAGGGATTTGGTCTTTTTTTAAACCAAACTGCTTATATTTTATAATGATATAAGCAATGGACATTGAAACAGCCCTTCCTAGTCCTGTAGTCATGTCCAAAACTTTTCAGGCAAAATCACTTACTGATTTCTGAATAATGAGTTTAAAACATTTAAGGTAACCTTGTTGTTCCTGCTTACATTTCACATGCTTTGCTCATCCTTGCATTCAGTGTTTGCTTTTTACAGGGTGTTGTTACTTTTTTCAGGCAGCATTTTACTCTTGTCCAATGCATAATTTGAATTGAGTCTCAGCACAATTGGGTTGTAGCTGAAGGCAGTGCCAGTTTAACCCAGTGGGGCAGTATGGTGTTCAGTATAATGCTTGTTATATGTAAAGTGCTCTCCTGGCCCTGCGGCTAGCTATGCGCTCCTCAAATACAGTAACAAGTAAATACAGAAATACCTAAATAAATTTTGTATCTAAATTAGTACTGTGACTAACATTAACTGTCACTACTGGAGGTGCCTTATTCAATAACAATCATTGCCATTAAAATAATCAATTCTCCTCTGTCCCCGTCTGGATCCTTGGTTGACTTTAAATTGGATTACAACACTCCCATTCAATCTGGTCTACATGCTTAGCGGGTCATTAGACAATAAGGATTGCAAAGGCGTCTGGCAGTGGTCTTAACACAAGATACCCTGTTGTTAAGATGTTACAATACTGAGGGCCAATGGAATTATGGGCTGGGGAGGGCCAAATTAAGTGACAGGGGGAGAAGATAATTATGCGACAAAGAAATTATAAATTAGGCTGCATAATGCAGCAAATTTTCTGATAGCATTAAGTCATTAATTTGTCATTTTTACACTTTTTAATGCTGTCTGGAGATTGGTTGCACCTCGTTTTAACACCCACAGATAGCAATAAGCAACAGAAAGGTGACCAGTGAACCTTTTCAAAGGGCTTCCTCTACGCAGCAACACGTGTCACTGCATTTTTAGGAACTTTGAAGCAACTGATCTAGAAACATTTTTTTGTTGTTAAAATCTGCACATTGTGAGACAGATGTTGGACTTGTGTGGCAAATATGGCAAATCTATAACTATGTGAAAAACGCTGCAGCCGCACAATCACATAATTCCAGTGGCGCAGACAATTTCACAGACAGTTCCACAACCGCCTACCTGTGCTTGTTCTAGGATACTTTAAATATGCTGCGTCATATATAAATGCCTGAAAGGTGGTCTTTATCTTTAAAACAGATAATGCTGCCATCCCTTTCTCTCAAGCTGTTGGCAGGGAGACTCTGGACTGTCTCTTCTGGCCACTAAGCTCTGGAACCACCCTCTTCTCTCTGTTGAGACCCTCCACTTTGTCATTCACAGAGTACTATTCCACAGAATCTGCCATGCTGAAGAACCGGGTTTTAGAACCCAGCGGCGCCAGGGAAAATGCCCGATGTCTTCGAGTTCCCCTGCCTTGGCAAACAGAGACACGTGACACTTCTCGATGTCGTCAAAGACCAAATGTATTGGCTGCACCCGGGAACAGAGGTCTACGAAGCACAACACGGGTGGTTCGCCAGAGACTGCACAAATTCATAGAGCGGAGCATCGTGTTTTATGCCAAAAATCACATTCCTGGTTAGCCTCAAATACAAACAAACTGACCAATTGGAGGGTGACATTTCAAACATATCGCTGACGACAATCCCACTTTCCATTGTCCAGCCACCAGAAATGACAAAGCAAAATCCAACATTCCTGTTCGAACAGGCCGGACGGACCCATCATAAATACCTCAACCCATATCAATAATTAAGCCATAAAAGAAGGAACAGAAGCAGATGAGAAGCAAGATAGCGTCCTGACTCCTTCAGAAGCGGTCGCTCCCCACGCTCCCTGGCTCCAGCTGGTATCGTAGCGCTTCACCGCAATTGCTTGTGCTCTGCTTGGCCATTTGCTCCCATTACTCAGTGTGCTCCGTTTTGAATATTTAAAATTGCAGCTTTGCCTGATTTTAGCATAACGCTATTTTATATAGCCCACATCACGCATTTTGGATTGTGTGCATATTGGTCATCGTAGCTCTTGCAGGTCGCATTGTTTAATCATTTATTCTGTGCCTGATTGTGCCTGCGCCTCTGCCCACCCCAATCTCGTCCTGTTTGCTTTTGTTTTTGCTGCCATCTTGTTGTTGTGCCGTCCCAGCCCGCGTCTGCACCGCGCTCCCGCCTCCCAGCTGACCCTCCCTCGCTCCGGCCCCCTCCACTATCTACATATGTCAGAACAGCTGACACGCAGCGTTCACGCGCAGCGGACGTGCCCCTTGCGCGCCGAAGGTGCGCCAAAGGTAAGCCCGTCTATGCCCGTCCGCGCCTGGACCGTGCCCAGCGCCAGACCCCCTGGTCCCCGCAAAACCCACTCCACCCGCATAACGTACGACGCCGCAACCCACTTAGCCCTTAACCCCGGCCGACCACCAAACTGCTACCAAGCCGCCCCAGGACACACCCATGGACCCTTCACCTGTCACTCCCGCAGGTTCGACTGCATCAAGACCCACACCAAATCCACAAACTCCAAAAAGAGCTCCGACACTAATCACCTGAAGTGCATCCTGCTCAACACCCGCTCGGTCCACAGTCACGCCATTGAACTCTGGAACCTACTCGACACCACATCGCCGGACGTCGCCTTTCTTACTGAAACCTGGATGAACGCCTCATCAACGCCCGACATCGCCATAGCCATCCCTGACGGCTATAAAATTTTCTGTAAAGACCGCATCAACCAAACAGGAGGAGGCATCGCCATTGTTCATAAGAACACCATCCGCAGCACGACCAATTCCGACGATCACCTCGCAGCCGCCGAATACCTTCACTTCCAGATCCACACCGACCCCAAGACCACACTCAGAGGCACCCTCATCTACAGGCCACCAGGACCCCGCACACAATTCAGCGAAGACATCACTGACTTCATCAGCCCACACGCCCTCCCCTCCGAGGACTACATTCTTCTGGGAGACCTCAACTTCCACCTGGAAAAGAACAACGACAGCAACACCACCACCCTTCTGGACAACCTCACCAATCTCGGACTCAAACAACTTGTTGACACCCCCACCCACTATGCCGGGCACACGCTTGACCCAATCTTCACCTCCAGCAAGCACATCTCCTTCAATCACACCACAGCTCTCCATTGGACAGACCACAGCTGCGTTCACTTCAACTACAAAAAGACTACGACCCACAACCACCCACAACCAATTCCCTGCAGAAACTGGAACAAAATTACCACCGACCAGCTCTTCACATCACTTCACCAAAACCCTCCCGCAAAATCATCGGACCCAAACCAAGCAGCCACCAACCTCACACAATGGATCACCCACAGCGCTGACGAATTAGCACCCTTGAAAAAACATCAAATCAAGCAAGGCAGCAAAAAAGCCCCCTGGTTCAACGATGACCTTAAGAAATCCAAAAAGATCTGTCGCACCCTCGAGAAAGCCTGGAGAAAAAATCCAACCACTGACAACCTGGCCACCTTCAAGAACGCCACCCGCAAACACCACCAACTGATCCGATCCACCAAGAAATCAGCATTCAAGGATTGACTCGACAACAACGCCCACAACAGCAAGGAACTATTCAACATCGTCAAAGAATTTACGAACCCCACCGCCGGCACCAACGACATCACTCCCTCCCAAGACCTCTGCGACTCCTTAGCCTCATTCTTCCACAACAAAATCGCTGACATACATAACAGCTTTGAAAACCAGTCCGGAGACCAGTCCACCCCACCCACCTCCGAACTAAAACCCCCCTCCAACAACCTTTGCGCTTGGAACCCAATCACCACTGAAGACACCATCCGCCTGATGAACTCCATCCACTCAGGATCGTCAACCGACCCATGTCCCCACCACATTTTCAATAAAGCAGACTCCATTATCGCACCCCATCTCCGAGACGTCATCAACTGCTCCCTCAACTCCGCTACCTTCCCGGAAAGCTGGAAACATGCCGAACTCAGCGCCCTCCTGAAGAAACCTACAGCAGACCCCACTGAACTTAAGAACTATCGCCCCATCTTGCTCCTCCCATTCCCTGCCAAAGTCATTAAAGCCGTTAACAATCAGCTCGCCGCCTTCCTCGAATCCAACAAATCCCTCGACCCTTCACAGTCCGGCTTCCGAGCCAAACACAGCACCGAGACCGCCCTCATCGCAGCACCAGACGACATTCGTACTCTACTGGACAACGGAGAAACAGCTGCCCTCATCCTACTTGACCTCTCCGCAGCCTTCGACACAGTCTGTCATAGCACCCTTATACAACGCCTCAGCAACGCCGGAATACAAGGAAAAGCATTGGACTGGATCATCTCGTTCCTCGCCGGAAGAACCCAGAGAGTCCGCCTCCCCCCTTTTAGATCAGAGGCCAATGAAGTCATCTGCGGCGTACCACAAGGATCATCACTCAGTCCCACCCTCTTCAACGTATACATGAGTCCCCTCGCATCCATCGCGCGCCAACACAACCTCAGCATCATATCCTACGCAGACGACACCCAGCTGATCCTCTCCCTCACCAAAGACCCAAACACCGCCAAAATCAACCTACACGAAGGGATGAAAGAAGTAGCCGAGTGGATGAAGAACAGCCGTTTAAAACTGAACTCGGACAAAACGGAAGTCCTCATCTTAGGATCATCACCCTCCGCCTGGGACGACTCATGGTGGCCACCGGCCCTGGGAAACGCACCCATACCTACGGACCACGCACGTAACCTGGGCTTCATCCTGGACTCTTCCCTCTCGATGACGAGACAAGTCAAAGCCATCTCATCATCTTGCTTCAACATCCTACGTATGCTCAAAAAAATCTTCCGTTGGATCCCCACCGAAACAAGAAAGACGGTCACCCACGCACTGGTCACAAGCCGACTGGACAACGGAAACACCCTTTATGCCGGAACCACAGCCAAACTTCAGAAAAAACTCCAACGCATCCAAAACGACTCAGCCAGACTCATACTAGACATCCCCCGCCAAGCTCACATTTCCGGTCACCTGAAAGACCTCCACTGGCTCCCCGTCAACAAGAGAATAACGTTCCGTCTCCTCACCCACGCGCACAAAGCCCTCTACGACCTTTGACCCGAATGCCCCAACACGCACCTGTCCTTTTACACCCCCAACCCGCCAACTACGATCATCCAATCAAGCCCTCGCCGCAATTCCACGCATCCATAGATCCACCATGGGGGGAAGATCCTTCTCCTACTTAGCGGCCAAAATCTGGAATTCTCTCCCCACCCACCTCCGCCTTACACAGAACCACCTCTCCTTCAGAAAACAACTAAAAACTTGGATATTCGATAAGTAAAGTACCCCCCTCCCTCAAGCGCCTTGAGACCCTCTGGGTCAGTAGTGAGCTATACAAATGTTAAACTTGAAGGGTGTGTGCATGTACCATAAACTCAGCAATGTCCTGCTCCTTGATCTCTATCTGACCAGCTGCTTAACAAGGAACTGGCTCAACGAGGTCAGCCTCGGGCAAGGGAGTCAGTTTGTTCAGGTCACTCGGAAGTCAGCTAAGTTGTACGTGTCCCAAAGACTCGTTCGGCCGTAGTCATCGGCCTATGTGAGGGCAACCACACAAAATGGCTGCCGTACACAAAATGGAACCGGAGGGTTCGAACGAAATCCATGAATACGTAGTGTTCTCATTGATCGATTATTATGAAAACACTCGTACATACCGCATTCGTCATTTGCGGTCCGCTGATACCAAAATCGTTTATATCCGAAAACCTTTATTGAACAGGTTCAGAATCTAAGGAACCACAGAACCACAGCCCCTCCTTTTGCCCTTACATAGGCAACAAACCCAAACCCATGTCAGTCTGAATCCAGGTCTATATTCATCAGATCATCAAGATGTTGCTGTAGCATCATCCTAGTACTTAGCAACTCTCTCTGGACAGGTCTCCACGCACGCGAAGTAGCACAAAGGCCACATATAGCAGGAGCACACTGTAGGCAAAGACAGAACAGGAAAAGGATAGCTAAGATCATCCCAATGACCATCAGAATCTTCCATCCCCACGTGGATAACAATCCCCAAAACCATCCCATCAATGACCAATCTCCCTCGTCTATATGTACAGACTCGGAGATCTTATGTAGTCTGGAAATGGCCTGGAAAACTGTCGGAGCATTGTGTGGAATGAAAACGCAGCAGCTCGATTGAATCAATTTACACACCCCACCTCTATCTGCAAGTATGACATCTAGCGCAACTCTGTTCTGTAGAGTCATAAGGCGATCCGACTGGAGCTCAGCAGTCAAGTTACTAAGGGCACCGGCAGTTTCGACTATGGTGGACTCAACCACTCTCGTCAACTGTCAAATGTTCCTGCTGTTAGCCATAGGTCCCCAGAACGGCAGAAAACCCTTAAAGAAATCTCCTAATTCTTGTCCTGCAGTAGCTTCCTTACTGAAGACACCTCTAGCAACTCTCGTCTTATGGTAATCTGCCGCAGCTGTAAAAGTGGGAGGCAACAGGAACGAAACAAAGCATGTGCCCGAAAAGTCAGGGGGCAACCATGTGTACGCTTTATCGTAACAGATGAAATAGGTACTCTTAGCTGCTAGTAACGCTGGGGAAGTCTGAGACGCAAACACATAAGTCTCAGTGCAAACGCTCTTCCCTAACTGAGCTCTCGGATTCTTGCCATTACCTTGCAGACAATAATGACCCTGATGGGGCACTATCCAAATCGGAGGAGAACTTTTCGCTCGCTGGTTAACACTCAGACTAACTCCGTATCCAGTAACGTTCCAGCCAATGTATGCTTGTGTCTCATCTCTCGGGAAAGTCTCATAGGAACTAATTCCTCTAATCATGTCGACTATACCCTTGACCAGAGCACTAGTCTTCGGACTATCTTTCACGGAACGTTGGGGATAGACTGCAAAAAACACAGTTGATGGACAGAATGCAGAACAATGTCTTACATTCATCCCAGTACAAAGATCTGGGCCTAAATCCATCGTTTTGTTGCACTCCACACCACCCTAGGTCAGACAATGGCTATATGCAAATCAGCCTTGACCCTGTGCCTCATGGGAACAGTCCAGCCCGAACTACCAAGCCATGTCTTTCCTAGACCGGAATCAAGCATCCAAGGACCGGTTTCTGGCTATCAGCCTTCTTCAGCCTGGATAGCTTGACTCCAGTGATGTGGAGAGCCTGGGACTCACGTCTGAGCATACCCAGCCCACATGGGGTGAAAATTGCAAAAAATTGCAAAAAACACAGTTGATGGACAGAATGCAGACTCCATGAGCATAAATGAACATCGTTCTATATGCCCAAATAGAACCATTGTAGCTAAAAGGCAAAACCAAGTAAGGAATACCTTTATCTGTAGAATGGGGCATAAGGCCACAAACCCAACAATTTCTCGTGTTCATCACTAGCTGGTGTTGATGCAGGAGTTGAACAAAGGAATTATTAGCAAATTCCAATCTTCTCACAATTTCATGTTCGGGCAGAGGGTGAAAAGAATGTGAAGAAACAGTAGGAGGAGGTATAGGATGTGTAGTGAGCATGAACGTCACTTGAAAAGAGAATGTCACATATCCAATTAAAAACATCATTAAGCTAAACAATATAAGCAAACACAATATAAAAAAACATTTTCTGCTCATTAATTTATAGATTTTGTTCTTAAAGCTTATTCTTTCAACAGGTCTCTCCATCTCGAAAAACTCCATCCTCTCTAATTGCTGCTCGTGGTGGTAGGGTGTTCTGTGCTAAGGAACGCGTCTGTCAGTCCAGGGCAACTCCCTTTGACCAACCACAACCGTCGACCTAACGTCTTAGGCTTGCACTCCAAAGACTTGACACCGCGACCCTACAGCTGAACCCGGATGGCAATTCGAAAAACAAAAATCAAAGTAGTTCCTCGGAGGAGAGCTAACCTTAAAAATCAGAAAAAAAGAATTTCACTTTATTAGTCCCACGACTCTCGGTCGCAAATTATAACGCTCTGTGCCAGGCAATGTCTGTTCACGGAATAATAACTCAGGTTCAACAGTGTTCATACGATTTAACGAAGGCACAGCTTCTTGAAGAAGATCGTCACTTTCTTGCTCAGTGTTCGTTCCAATCAAACGGGCATCGCTGAAAGGCAAAAAACGAGGCACGGTCTCAGTTTCAAAATCAGGAAGTCCTTTCTGGACCCACCGGTCGTACTGCAGAGGCAAAGGAGCCCTCTTACAATGTACGCCGTGGATCCAGTTCTTTTTACCGTGCACTCGTACTGCAGAACGGGTGGCCAATAAAATTAAATAGGGGCCGTTCCAGCGAGTTGCTCGTTCTTGGTCCGCTGGAAATTCTTCACAAGGACCCATGTACCAGGTTCGATGGCGTGTCCTGGATCTTCAGAAGCTTGTGACAGTGTATCGTGAACCTGTTGATGCAAAACACGCAATTTAACCGTCAATTGGTACAGGTAGTCAAGCAACACAGGATGTTCTATTTAGCTAAACTTTGTCGGCCGCGGCACTCCCCAAACATTTGCCGGGCGACCAAACACTACCTCATACGGACTCAGACCCATTAGTGAATGCACAGTCATTCTAGTGGACAAAAGAGCTAGTGGCAAGGCATCTGGCCATTGCAAACCAGAGCTCGCTTGTATTTTGGCTAGTTTCAGTTTAAGAGTGCCATTAAAGCACTCAACTAGGCCAGCTGATTGGGGGTGATTTGCAGCGTGGAACTTCTGCTTGATTCCTAATCCATCACATACTCTCTTTATCACTTGACCCACAAATTCACTCCCATTGTCACTCCAGATCATTCTCGGCAAACCAAACCTAGGGAAGAATTCATTAATAAGGGCTTTCGCTGTGGACAAGGCAGTGTTATCTTTCAAAGACTAGGCTTCCACCCATCTAGAAAAAGAGCAAACAACCACTAACACGTACTTCAGGTTGTTGCACCTCTCCATGTGGATGAAATCTAGCTGCAAAGCCTCAAACGGATACGTCGGAGGAGCAAAATGACAAGCTGGAGTTAGAATTCCCTTACCAGGATTGTATATCAAGCACACCATACAATTCTTAACCAGATTCTCTGCACACTTAGGAATTCCAGCATTCTGCCATACTGGAGCTAACAACTTACAAATCCCTTTCACGCTGATATGAGCCATTCCATGAGCCATTGTAACCACTGGAAGTGCATACGCATCGGGTAACAACCATCTCTGATGCTCTGACAACTCAATCCAACAACCATACGAATCAAATTTACCCTTGCTCTCTCTCCATTCATTCAACTCTTTCTCTGTAGCTTCAGCTTGGATGGATTTCACACTCTCAATCGTATCTTCACACATACTTCCATCCGGAACCCATCTCGCCGGACCCGCAACATACATTCGACTCATCACATCTCTCGCAGTTTCTTTCGCGACTTCATCTGCAAACGCATTACCACGACCAACATCATCAGTAACTTTCTTATGCGCACTGCATTTCACAATCGCGACTTGCAACGGCGAAGTAAGAGATTCAAGAAGTTCATTCACCAACTGACCATGCTGAATCTTAGTTCCATGCGAAGTCAGGAACCCACGCTCTTTCCACAAACGTCCAAAACTATGAGCCACACCAAATGCATACTGGCTATTGGTATACACAGTCACTCGCTTTCCTTTCGACAACACACATGCTCTCGTTAATGCAATCAACTCTGCTGCTTGTGCTGAATTATGTGGGATACGTGCAGCTTCAACAGAGTCGTAACAGCATATGTCGCAGTCGTATCACCATTCGGAAGCTTGAAGCACGAACCATCAACCCATAAGGTATCATCACACTCTGGAAGAGGAGTATCCCTTAGGTCTATCTTCCATTTTGTTTCTTCCTCTGTCCTAAGGAAGCAATCATGCTGTTCAGTAACATCCGTCTCAACTGAAATCGGCAACAACGTAGCTGAATTCAACGTGTTGCATCTCTTTATATGCACATGACTCGCTAACAATGTCAATTCGTAACCCGACAACCGAGCACTAGTTAAGTGCTGTGTCTTGGTACGATTCAACAAGGTATCCACTGCATGTGGAACCATCACAATCAGTGTATTGTCCATTACCAAACCAGCAGACTGTTGAATCGAAACAGCCGCTGCTGCTGTAGCTCTCAGACAACTCGGCAAGCTCTAGCTACCGGATCCAAAATCGACCAAAAATACGCACATGGACGCTGCTTATCGCCAAACTGTTGAGTCAAAACTGACAATGCACATCCCTCTCTCTCGTGGACATACAATGTGAAAGGTTTACTGTAGTCGGGGGTACCCAACACAGGAGCCGAACACAACGCATCACGCAATTCTGAAAGCTCTTCTGACATTCGTCAGTCCAAGGAATAGGATTTGGGGTATCCGTAACAGTAAGAGCTATCAAAGGTTTCGCGAGCAACGAAAAATTAGGGATCCACTGTCTACAGTACGACGTAATACCTAGGAAAGCACGTACTTTTCTCTGTGTCGTAGGCACACTCATTTTCGCAATCACTTGAATTCTTTCTGGGTTCAGTTTCCGTCTCTCCTTCGATAAGAGGTGACCTAAGTAGGTAACTTCTTGTCGACAATATTGCAACTTCGATAGAGAAATCTTATGATGGAAATCAGACAAATGACGTAACAACGACAAAGTAGCCTCTCGACAGATCTCTTCATTGTCAGCAGCAACTAACAGATCGTCAACATACTGAATAAGAGCAACACCATCAGGTAAAATAAGCAAATCAATTTGCGTCTTCAAAGCCTGACTATAAATCGATGGACTCTCACAATAGCCTTGAGGAGCGCGCTTAAACCGGAAACTTCGTCCTCCTAAATAGAAGCCAAAGATATCTCTACTTTCCACGGCAATCGGGATGCTGAAGAAAGCATTCTTCAAGTCAATCACCGAGAACCACGTGGCTGTAGCCGGGATCAAAGTCAGTAAAGTGGTGATATCAGGCACAACAGGAAATTGCGGAATTACGATCTTATTCACCTCACGGAGATCGATCACAAACCTATATACAGGAGGCTGTGAAGAATCAGTTCTTTTCAGAACAGGCAAAACAGGACTATTGCACACATTACCTCTTGTTTCCTCAATCACACCTTTCTCAATCAGATCATAGATGATCGCTAAAAGTGCTCTTTCACCATCACTGGAAATTCAATATAGCGGAATACGTGGCAATCTAGCATTCGCTTTCAACATCACAACATATGGCGGAATCTCTAAGAGACCCACATCATTAGGACCAGTAGCCCAAAGAGAATCAGGGAGAGAAGACAATTCAGGTGGAAGTCGATCTTTAGACAAATACATCGGAGAGATCACTCTCTTACCCAATGTAAGCTGTACTCCTGACGGAGAACAATGTAGCGTTGCATACAATCTCTTCAACAAGTCCAATCCCAACAAGTTCTCACCACAACCTGTCATCAGAATGAGGGGTGCTTCAAATTCACACGGTCCAACAGAAATAGACAACGGACTAGAAATCGGATTCGTAACCGGGGCGCCAGAAAAATCTACGGAAACATTTGTTAAGCCAGACAAAGGTGCACCAGGGAGTTTAGAGTGCATAATAGAACTCTTCGCAGCACCAGTATCCAACAGAAAAGGCTCTGACACACCTGATGCAATCACTTCAACATAGGGTCCACTCTGATCTACTGGAACTGAAACAACTCCCTCTCTTTGTCTATGGCTGTCCTAGCAATCATTACCATCCACATTCTCACCTTCAACATAGTAATCGTCCGCATAGTACTGAGCCGTCCTACCAGATGCACCATTCTGCTGATCAAAGCTATTCATAGAGTTCTGTGGAGGCAAAGGACGCACATTTTGACCACGACCTCTACCTCTAGGAGCTTGTTGAACACCTCGACCTCTCACACCAGTTGTGCGCTGTAACAGAACCGGACAACTGGTCTTGAAATGACCCTCTTCTTTGCAAACCGCACACTGATTAGGGCCTATGGGAAAACGCTGCTGAGAAGACTCGACCCTTTGCGAGTTTCTCTGATATTGCTGAGGTTGCTGATGATCACGCTGATTATTACAAGGCGGATAAGCTTGCTGTAGAAGAACTTTAGTCTTCAATTCCTTAGTCTTCCTATCCGCTTTCTCTATCTCATCCTTATTTCTATTCTCATAGAACTGGGAAGTAGCAAAAATCTGCGCTGAAGTACAAACAGCCCAAGCACTCTCAGAATCCTTCAACTTAGTGCACAACTTGGGAAGCAATTTATGGACAAATTTGTCAACGAACAACCGTTGACCACCTTCTGTACGCATGTCCTGACCACTGTGGTCGACAAACGTCTCTTCGAATCTAGTGAAAAAGTCGGACACAGTCTCGTCTTTCTTCTGCTTACACGCAGACAACTTGTCCCAATTAACACGCATAGCAGGCATCAAAGTCTTCATATAATCAATAATCCTACCAGGGAGTTCAGCAATCACATCCTCAGGTTTAGGACCACCTACTTGTCTATCATCTGAAGCTCTAAGATTATTCCATGTATCACCCAATTCCTGTGCATGATCCGTATGACGAATCAATCCCCATATAGGCTGTGGAACAACATTCCCAAACAACATGTCTATATTAGCCAAATTCATAATACATGAATCCGCAGTTTGAGATGGTTCCTTATAGTATCCTGCAGGATTTTTACGTGGATCAGGCAAAGTCTGCTTAAGGGCTAAAACTTCAGCACGCTTCCATGGAACATGTACCCAAACTCGCTGGAAGTGTGGAAGAATAGGCAGATTAACAGCTGCATCACCAGGTCTCCAAACTGGGGGAACCTCTCGCATCGGATATTGACGTGCTTTTCTCCTAACTGAAGAATCAGGCTCAAACAGTTGCTGTGAAGGAGAATCACTCCTAAACGACAACAACGTCACAACTGCTTTCTCAACCCCAAGACCCACAACAGTCCCTTTCGCAAACTCAGAACGTACACGGTACAACTCAGGCAGAGTTTGTCCTACATCACCATCTTCCCATTGTTCGCGAAGGAAAGAACACATCATATCGAAAACCTATCTTTGTTTCGGTGCATCCCATTGACGGAAAACATCCATAACACACTCGAGATCATAGTGCGAAGGATACGTAACCCATTTACGCGCTAAGTGATCTAACACTGTCCATTCATCAGGACCGGTCAATTGGCTACGCAATTGCTTACGCTCTACAACAGGAGATATACCCAATGAACCCAAAAGAGGAGAAAAGAGACCAGCAAAAGCATCAGTCATTCTCTGTCGAGCAGAAGGAGAAGTTGACAAAAGAACAGGAGACAAAGCAGAATGAGAAGAAACCAAAGTCGGAACAGTAACAGGAGGAGTAAACAAGACAGGCGTAGGAGTATCAGACGAAGGGTGTAGCAAAAGCGGCGGCCCTTGAGAAGGCTGCGCCAAAGGAATAGGAGCCAACGGAAGAAGAGTTGGCTGTTGAGGAATCACAGGTGGCAAAGCAACCGGACGTTGCGCAACTATAGCTTGTGGAGGTGCCGTAGCACTCTGAACATAACGGGGTGGCGAACTCAATAGATGCGACATTAAAGGATCTTTTCCAAGATCTTTCTTTTCTTCTTGCTGTTGAGGCAGCAAAGCTGGATAGCACTTGTCTACCGCCAATTTACGCTGCCTAAGCATCTGTTCGCTTTCTTGTTCTTCTTCGTTATCCCTAAACTGTATAGCAGCTTGCACCATTGACATACCTCGTTCTCATTTATTTCGCTTCGCTAACTTAATTTCTTTCTGTTTGGCTTCCTTTCCCTATAAGCGGAAAGAGTCAAACATCGCCGGCCGGACTTTCTTCTTGAACAATTTAACTTCGAGATTGTCTAAAATCTCTGTTTCAAAGCTACCATAACGGGGCCACTGTAGGACACCGTCTTTCCTGGTATATTTGATCCATACTTCATTATACGCAATAGGGCCCACTCCATGTTTTACGTAGAGCTCATAGGTCGGAGTTCCAATCGGAGGAACCGGGCACGAATCCTCCAAATGGGAATCCCTAGTACAACCACAACCAAATATCTTTCCAAGTCTGCTAAGACCAGGCATCTTCGCTCACTAGTCTAGCTTCAAACTTCAAGGGAATATCAAAAACGATAGTCTTGTGAATACACGAGTCCCTCTGCTTTGGGGCCTGCAGGTACCAAATCAAAGAATCCCGATGGGATACCAAGACATAACTAAGGACTGGGAGACGCTCCACTGATACTTAACTGAAATGTCGATGGCGTCACCAGAAGACCCGTCTATCGTCTTGCTCTACAAATCGTCTAATGGCTACAAGACAGGGCGACAGTCAGGGCAGCAGTCCTTCGTAGCAGTCAGAAAGCGGGGAACCTCGCAGCAAAGACTTTCGGACCACAACGACATACAGGGGTCGATGAAGTGTCAGGCCTTCCTCCAGAATTTTCACACGAAGCTCCTCACGATCTTCAGGCTTGGACAGGTACCGCTGAAGTCGCCCCACGTGGGCGACAACTGAAGAACCGGGTTTTAGCACCCAGCGGCGCCAGGGAAAACGCCCGATGTCTTCGAGTTCCCCTGCCTTGGCAAACAGAGACACGGGACAATTCTCGATGACGTCAAAGACCAAATTTATTGGCTGCAACCAGGAACAGAGGTCTACGAAGCACAACACGGGTGGTTCGCTAGAGACTGCACAAATTCATGGAGCGGAGCATCGTCTTTTATGCCAAAAATCACATTCCTGGTTAGCATCAAATACAAACAAACTGACCAATTGGAGGGTGACATTTCAAACATATCGCATGACCACAATCCCACTTTCCGTTGTCCAGCCCACCAGAAATGACCAAGCAAAATCCAACATTCCTGTTTGAACAGGCCGGACGGACCCATCATAAAGACCTCAACCCATATCAATAATTAAGCCATAAAGGAAGGAACAGAAGCAGATGAGAAGCAAGATAGAAGGGTGTGTGCATGTACCATAAACTCAGCAATGTCCTGCTCTTTGATCTCTCTCTGACCAGCTGCTTAACAAGGAACTGGCTCAACGAGGTGAGCCTTGGGCAAGGGAGTCAGTTCGTTCAGGTCACTCAGAAGTCAGCTAAGGTGTACGTGTCCCAAAGACTCGTTCGGCCGTAGTCATCGGCCTATGTGAGGGCAACCACACAAAATGGCTGCCGTACACAAAATGGAACCCGAGGGTTCGAACTAAATCCATGAATACGTAGTGTTCTCATTGATCGATTATTACGAAAACACTCGTACATACCGCACTCGCCATTTGCGGTCCGCTGATACCAAAATCCAACGACCTTTATTGAACAGGTTCAGAATCTACGGAACCACAGAACCACAATGCCTTGTTTTCTAATCTCATTAAAGTGCTCGTGGAGGCGATTGCCTTTGAGTTGTATGCCGTACAAATTATTTAATGTCTAAAAAAAACAAATTTGCAAAGACAAAACCTCAAATATTTAGCGTAAGGGCCGTCTTAACAGCATTATAGGCCCCCGAGCAAAGCAGTGCACTGGACCCTGCCTACACAGCCACTCACAGGAATAACAATGTTTAAAGGAAAATTTGTGTCAAATTATGGTCTGCATTGGGCCCCTATGCACGTGGGGCCCCAGGCAACTGCCCAGCATGCCCAGTTGCTCTGAACTGACTACATGCTGCACGGCACTCTGCCACTGCTGTCCTGACTAGACCACGACCGCATGGTTACTGGAATACTTTCTGTGAAATTCACTTTCTACTTGCGGCGAGGCTTGGAGCTGTACACACTGCTTTACATACCGCCGAACAGCGATAAGTCACCTTGAACTAATTATTTGCCACGTTGCACTTTACCTCCATTATTTTTATTAGATTATCGCCGTATGGTTGATTGCACAACTGTCCCTGAATCCTCCACGTGTGGCAAAACTTCTCTATGTACCGGTATTAGTTTTTGGTGACCGCGTCTAAGCTACAACTTCATTCAACATACCGCTTATCAACAGGTGTGGCCAGAAACCTCCTTTTAAATAAAAGCCAGCATCAATACAGCGAAGCCCACAAACTTGTTTTCAAAGTCAAGAAGTCAACTAACATACCAAATAGAAGCGGTTCCGCCTTGAAAATAGACTGTGACAGCCCTCAAGCAATCACAGTCGGACAGCGTTAGGAAGTCAGATTGCAATTTTCTCTATACAGACCCCAATTGACTTCAGTCCTGAAGATGGTTTCCGCAATTAATTCATAGGAAACCGAAACGTCGACATTTCATCTTATCCCTGTCTTGTTTTATTCAGTGTGATTTGGGATAGGTGTTTTTAGGTTCTGTTGAGTCACGTATTAATTTACTTATGTGTGTACCCACAGTCCTAATTTTCTGTTTGTTCACTTATCTGTATATGAAGTGATTTCTTTAAAACATTTTTGGATAAAATTATATTTTCCTAATACACCTTGTGTTGTTTTTTGTATGTTGTGTCTTGTTGAAACAAATTGTTTAAACTGAATTGAAACTCCACAGTGTTTGATTGATTCTTAATAAGGATCAGTAATCGATCCTTCCTAAAATTAGTCTAAATAATTAAGCGCGCATAAAATAAATTCCCTTGAAGGCATCTTCACCCATTCACATGCGTTAAGACGGCACTGGCCTCAGGTACACGATGGAGGCCAAGGAATGAAGTGTGGCAGCAGCACTGTCTATGTTCAGTGAGTCAAATTCACTTTATTTGGTTAATTAAAACCATAAAAGCATACTACAAAAAACATATAAAATATTAAAATTGCACACCAACAAGATAAAAGATATGGTGTAATTATATTTAAAAAATCATATGATACAAAAGTTAAAATTTCTCGAGGTTAAAAATGATCTAATTCATAGTAATCCCTCTTTTTTTCTTTATTCAGACTGATGCTGTCTGAAAACTAGCAATATTAAAAATGGCCCCTGTCTATGTTCAAAGAAACTGCTTCCCTTGATTGGTGGTTCGATGATTCGTCAAGGCTTGTTTCTGGGGGTCCTATGCCCGCCTCGTCAGTGTCCCCTAGAAGTAGGCGAAGGTCTAGGGAGGCTTGTGACTGGCTGTACTTGAGAGGGTGAGGCTGGAGGGCTTTCAACAAAACTCAGCGACATCTGACAGCCAGCAGTCCGCCGGTTCTCAGAGGAGAGAGTGTTGCCTTCGCTTTGTGGCCAGAGGTGGCGTCTTGTGGGAACGGTGGTGCGTCACAATAGCGAGGGGGGAGCAGGTGGACGAGTGGGCATTGTCTCCCACAAGCACACTTCCAGGGCCTTTCATCCCGCCACAAAAAAAGCCCTCGGTCCCATATGTGTCACAACACTGCTGGTCGAGGAGCCAGCCCAGCCTTTGTAAAGATGTATTTAAAAGATTCAAATGGAAGGGGAAACGCGTTTTTAAAAGCTGTTATGTTTCACTCGCATGCTCTTTGTGAGAGATGACTTACGCCTTTTGAAGGGGCAATTATCGCCGACTATCTCGTCTGGACTGGAGCTAAACATTTTATTCCTATTAAAATCCATTCAAGGGAAAGTGGGCTAATGCGCCTTGAAGCGGGAGGGGGTAGTCCCAGTCTTCAAAGCACTTGTCTAAAGGAGTGGCACGCCCTTGTGCGAGTCCGCTCCACTTCAGAGATGAGGGGAAACCGCACTTGTCATTTTTATGAAATGTAATTGGATTAATTCTAAATAAATAGGGTACTCAGCGCCCTTATGTCTACTTTGGTAGAACACCTTTAGGAAATTACAGCTCTGCTATTTGTGCTTGTGTAGCTAAGGCATGGAGGACAGAAAATCACACCATGTACATTACGTTTCTGAAAATACTGAAGCTCTGGGATGCAGCTATGTTATAATAAATGCACACGCCACCAGCTAAAATTAAGAATACAAATCTACATTACCTCGCTTGATTGTAAACTTTAACATTTCGTAAAATGTGACTTGAGCTGTTCATTTCATTATATAATCCTTCACTACAGATAACATTTCGGCGCAAAAAACAATTAAAATATACATTAAAAACATTTAGGCGATAACCTAAAACGTCTGTACAGTTCGGATGCCTGTGTTTATCCATAGGGTAAATTGCTAACAAGGAGATTTTTAATGAAATTATTTGGTCATGAAGTTCCTTGTTTTGAAAAATAATTAATTAAAATGCGGACACGGATACTTAATCCAATAGGTTATTGGTCAAAGAAATAAAAAGTAGATCAGGCGTACACAATATTAGACAAGTCCAATCTACTGTTTCCATGTAAACATATTGGGCCGGATTCACAAAGGTAAACTTATACGAACTTAGACCAAACGTCTAAGTTTACTAATTTGGGAATTCACAAAGGGGATTTACGAGTAGTAACTTTATGGCCACATTTGGAGTTGGATCTTCGCCCCCAGTGTGGACGCAAAGATTTGGGACCCAATTCACAAAGGTAAAGTTAGACAAAAGTCTAACTTTACAACTTTTGGTATTTACAAAGAGCATTAACAAAAAATGCCCTTTGTGAATACCGAAAGTTGAACTTTATGACTTTCAGTATTCACAAAAGGCATTTATGAGTAGTAAAAGGCCTTTGAGAATACCAAAAGTCGTAAAGTTAGACTTTCTTTCACTTTGGGCCCACTATGTGCAAAAGCCCTTTGTGAATTCCCAAAGACGTAAATGTAGACGTTTGGTCTAAGTTTAGACCAAACGTCTAACTTTACCTTTGTGAATCGGGCCCATTGTTTGCAATGGAGTCAATGAAATCTATAGAGCATAATAAAGACGAAACCCAGGATACATTAATCTTACAATAATCCAAAGATCAAGTCAGAGTCTCATATATTAATGAATGAAAGCCCACTCTGATTGGCTGGAATCTGTTTCATTGTACATATCCATCAATCCTGGAGTCCAGTGATTAACAAATAAAAAAGTCCCGGATATGAAGCCAGGGGGTGTCCCTCAAAACACAAACTGGGCCACTGGGACTGAGCCTTGGACAATAATGTGTTTTGTTTTGTTGCCTTTACGACCTTGTCTCCTTTGTGAATGTTTGCTATGCAATATTGTCCCAGTTTTGGCCATCTGCCTGATAGTATACTTGACAAGTGTCCTTTTGCGTCATCTGAGTGGTATATTTTTACAGTGTTAAATCTCAAAACAATTGGTGATTAAAAAAGCAAATGAGACGTGGAGCAACGTCGACGCATGGGTCTCCTAATTCATGAGCAGCGACACCATCTTCAGGGCCAACAATGTAAGCAGAGTTTATCAATGCATAAATGTAGATGCAATATGTCAGCCTATGCCAATAATGTAAAAGAAGGAGAACAATGTGTCAATCAAGTAGGGACTTATTCATTTTCAAGTCACATTTTTATTTATTTTATTTATTTATTTATAAAGTTTTGTATAGCGCGGACAAGACCCGTGGGTATCAGAGCGCTTCACATGTAGGATAAGTTACAAACATTATGGAGGCAATTGTATCAACAGACATACATGAGTGTAAGGTCTAAGGCGGTAAGCTGTAAAGGGGATTATAGGTAATAGTTCTTCAGCCTATCCAATTAGTATTAGGAGGTGAATGAGGTAGGGTTGTATAGCATAACAGTGCAAATATCGTGTATAAATAGCATTAAGGAGTAAAAAGTGTTGCCATGTAACCGGTATCCTAGGCAATAAAACAAAGTGAGGTAGAGGGTATATCGTATTGTCTGAGAGTTACAGATATCGGATCCCCTTGATTTAAGGTAGTAGTAACGTGTGTGGACAATGTATAAACATGAAATCAATCAGTTAACAGATAATTGATCTTCAAGAAGTTCCAGTCGAGGCCGTCTCTCTTAGGTGGGGATATTCTCATCAGTACTCAATACTCTTTCCTAAGAGAGGTGTTTGCTCATCAAGTGGTTCTTCAGTTCGCGTTTGAATGATATCAAGTTTTTAATCTTCCTGATGTTCGGAGGTAAAGAATTCCAGACTCTGGGGGCGGCTCCTGAGAACGCTCGGTTGTAGGTCTTTTTCTTACGGAAAAAGGCTGGCCTCAGTAGCAGTTCTTTAGCGCTTCTCGTTGGTCTGTTGCTTCCCGATAGCTTAATTTTCTTGGCAAGGTATCTCGGCATGTTGAAGTGAACTGCTCTGTGGGTAATACAAGCAATCTTCATTTGAATTCTGGCTTCATAGGGTAGCCAGTTTAGTGTCTTCAGGTGAGGAGCTATGTGGTCGAATTTCCTCGATCCCGTGATCAGTCTTGCCGCTGCATTGAGACAGGCTTTTAGCGGAGCTATGGATGTTTTGGGTAGACCCGCTAACGTAGTGCAACCGTATTCAATCCTCGAAATAACTAGGGATTGTACGGCCAGTTTTAGGTCCGTCTTTGAGATGTATGGTTTCAATTTTCTTAGATAGTTCAGATGGAAGCGGGCACCCTTGGCCATTGAGTTTATGTGGTCTTTCATGTCCAGGTTCTCATCCAAGGTAATTCCAAGTGATTTAGCTGACTTAACTAGGGTCGGGGTGCAGTTCAGGGCTGTCACCAGTTTCGTCAATTCCTTTACCTCGGGACGGTTCTTTGTCGGTGATATTAACAGGAATTCCATTTTATGGGCATTTAGTTTCAAATGGTTCGTGGTTAACCACTGTAGGGCTCTCTTTAGTGTTATGTTCATTAGGTCAATGTCAACACGGGAGGCGATCTTTATGTATATTTGCGTGTCATCTGCATACATATGATAGGGTATCTGTGATCCCCGAAGAATCTCCGTGAGAGGTTCAACATATAGGTTGAATAGATCTGGGGATAATGTTGACCCTTGCGGGACCCCGACGGCAGTAGGACAAGGGGAAGAGGTCGCTTGATTGACCAGGAAACGTTGAGACCTATTCTGCAGGAAAGATCTAAACCAATTCAGCACATTTCCCGACAGGCCCATCCTTTCTTGTAGCCTGGTCATCAGCATTTCATGATTTACCGTGTCAAATGCAGATGACAGGTCTAGGAGAATCAGCAGGCATGCTTGATTTCTGTCTAGGGCTTGTAGGGCGTCGTCCACGATATGCAGGATCGCAGTTTCAGTACTATGCCCAGCTCTGAATCCAGATTGGCAATCATCTAGTAATGAGAACTTAGCGATGTGTTGACTCAGTTGACCTTGTACGCATTTCTCAATAGTTTTGGCTAATAAAGGTATGTTGGTCACTGGTCGATAGTTGTTCGGGTCAGTTGCATCCGCTGTCGGTTTTTTGATGATGGGCACAACCTGACCTGTTTTTAGGCAGTCGGGCAGGGTCCCTTGGGTAAGTGAGGCATTTATTATCTCAGTCCAGATCGGAACCAGGGTATGGCTAATTACTCTTACGCACTTTGCCGGTAGAGGGTCTTGATAGTGGTTGTTCGGTCTGATTTCCCTTAGCATTTTGGTGATCTTATCTTGGTCATAAAGTTCGAATGTGTCCCACTGTGCCTTATTTTTTGTTTGGGGACTCTCTGTTGGCTCATTGGCCTCTTTTGTAGGTGAGGTAAGGGTTGAGATGTTAGTTGCAGCAGTTGAGAGTTCCACTTCAAGCAGTTTGGTTTTCTCCGTGAAAAATGTAGAGAATTCCTCACAACTTAAGGGAGTTTTTGGATTCTCGTGAACTGTTTTAGCTAGCTTATTCGACTGTTGTTTTAAAATCTCAAAGAGTTTCCGAGGTCTGTTTGATGCATTGTCAAGTTCGGCTTTTATAAAATCTTTTTTGGATTTAATTATCTTCTTGTTATATTGGCTTCTGGTATTCCTAAGGGCTATCAGCTCGGGAGAGGAGGGATGTTGCCTCCATTTCCTTTCGACCATTCTCAATTTGCGCCTATCCTCATTTAGTGACTCACTGAACCAAGGATTTTTAGGTTTCTCGGATACTCTTTTCAGTGTCTGTGGCATGGTGTCATTGACGATATTTCCTATTGAGGTTAGGTAGTGCTCCGTTAGCTCGCTGACATTCAGTCTGTTGTTTGGTGGCTTCAAGACTTTCTCACATCTTTCCACCAATAGTTCAATATTAGCCTCTTTTGTGTCTCGGACCAGTTTTTTGGCCTTGCAGGGTTGTATGGTCCTGCCCTTTTTCATTGTGGTTATCGCAAAAGTTATGGCGTGATGGTCGGACCAATCACACGGGTCAATGGCGAGAATTGAAGTCTCTTTATTCCTTGAAATAATCCAGTCTATGGTCCCTCCTTGTGAGTGAGTGGGATGTGTGCAAACTTGTGTAAGGTTTAGCTCGATGAGGAAGTCTTTAAGTGAGTTAACTAGTTTGTCATTGCCGTCCTCCCAGTGGAGGTTAAAGTCACCGAGGAATATATTGTGGGCATCAGGGTTAGAGTTGGTTGTTATGATCTCCATGAGTTGCTCTGAGAACTTTGCGTTATCTCCAGGAGGGTGGTAGAACGCATGCATGCTGCATCTTAGGTTGTTTGCTGATCTAATATTGAGGCCGAGGTATTCACAAGACTCTAGGGGGTCAGATTGGAATTGGCTGACCTCAATCTCAGACCTGTGGATGCAGGCTATGCCTCCTCCCACTTTCTTAGGTCTGTCTAATCTGACAATGTTATATTGAGGAGGAACTAGGAGATCTAAGTTAGGTGAAGATGATTCGCTGAGCCAAGTTTCAGTAAAGAAGGCCAGGTCGATTTGCTTGTTCAAAATGAGAGCAGCTATGTCAGATGCATGTTTCGTTGCCGAACGACAGTTTAGTAACAGGCATTTCAGGGGTTCGTGTGAGTTCGGGATGCTGCCATGATCAGGTTCAGATACCTGGATGTGTCGTAGGTTGTTGTGGATAGCTTTCCTGTCATTCTTTCTGGACGATCGATTGGAGTCAATAGGTACTAATTTGATGCTCTCCTCTCTTCCATGGACCGGTTGTTCATAAGATCTGAGTAAGGCCAAGGCTTCTTCATTTGATAAAGGATCAGTTCTGTTTGGTCTGTTGGGCCTGAGTACAACATTCTGGATGTGAGAAACTTTAGCGTGGGTTCCTAACGTCATCTCCCATATTTTCTCAATTGTCTGTGAGAATTTCGACGAGACTTGAACCAAGTTACCTACTAGTTTCTTGAGCTCCTTAACTTCATTCTGAATTCGTGAGGTTATCTTTATTCCAGTAGCCCTGCTTGTCGGTGTTCTACTTTTTGTAGATGGTAATATGTCTATGGGGCTCTACTTGGAAACTCACGCGAGAGCGAGATTGTGGTCAACACCTGAAGCGGCTGTGGGCACAGCGAGCACCTCTGTCCAAGTGCAAACGAACACAATCAATTATATTAGTGAATTACAGAGAAAGTTAGGTTTGCTTTGCATTTGTTGTGAGTCATGTCTACAGGTAGTGAGTGGGAAGTGTGCCTCTGTACAAGCCAGTCACAAGTGGGAGCCAGAGGGGTCATTTTTCCCCAGGACCCAGTTTGCAGGGCTTCACGATCCTGATGGAACATGTATTTATACATTCTAAAACAACCCTGCCCTATTATATTAACATGGCTAATATAGGTCCATAGTTAGGTTTTTGAGTCCTGTCTTTCTTTTCCCTTGTTAGCTTTGGAGACACAGATGTAGACGAGGAGTTTTAGGTTCATTTTCAATGTCTTGTGAGAGAGGAGTCTGTGCATATCGAAGGAGGATCGATTTTTTGGGGTGCTTCCCATAAATGGCCTTGACATGTTTTTTTGTTTTCTGAGCCGTCGTTCCCTAGGGAGTGGAATCCTTCTGAGAAGGCTAATTGTTGAGCCACGTACCTTGAAATGCTGTCCTGTAAGGATTTGTGGATGCTGAGGCTTCCATCAGGAGCCATCTGAGAGTCCTCCTAACGGGGTGGGTGATGCCACTGAAGCACTGACTTCCAGACATAATCTCACGCTGCAAACAGGGCAGCGTTCAGAGGAGCTGGTTATGAATTGGGATACCTCTATGCAAAGCATTCTCTCCAAGAACACTGAATGGGCCGGTCTCCTGAAGCCAGATTGTGGGATGAATGGTTTCATTCCCTGGAATAATTTGATTTGGTGCTGAGTGTTCTTTGCAAGTGTGTGTGTGCCTTTGTGTGTGCATGCGCATGTGTGTGTGTGCCTGTGTGTGTGTGTGCGTGTGTGTGCAAGTGTGTCTGTGTGTGTGTTGACGCATGGGTGTGTGCGGGCTTGTCCACATGTATTCATGTGTGTGTGTCTCTGTGTGTGCATGTGTCTGTGTCTCTGTGTGTGTGTGTGCATTTGTGTGTGTGTGCGTGTGCTCACGTTTCCCTTAGTGTGAAGCCCAATGACTTAGCTCACTCAGTGATGCATGGTGTGCAGTCACGATTGGACAAGGACTGAGCTCAATAAAGATAATAATATGAGCAGGAATTCTATCTTGGGCGAATAAAGTTTCAGGTGCTGAAAAGTCATCCTTGGCTGGATGTCTTCTAAGGTCTGAGTTAGTACCATTATGTCATTAAAGGAAACTTTTAGGTATGGTTCTGCATCATGCGCATACCGGAGGTGCGAGATACTGAGGGTCCGGCTTAGAGTTTCCACCTACAGATCGAGGAGTGTGGGTGTTAGAATCAAACCCTGTGAACACCCTGGTGTAGACATGAGGGGTCTAAGAGGTTACTCTTCAGTTTCATCCACTGTTTCCTAAGTAAGAAGAGAGATAGTTTAAATCCATCCCATTGAGGACCCTTGAGTCCCTCAGTAGCTGTAGTACAGTGTTGTGGTTGGGGGCATCAAATGCTGCTAATAGGTTGCGGAGGACAGAGGGCGAGGAGACAGGAGTCATCTAATACATGCAGTGTGTCATTGACAATTTGGAAGAGAGATGTTTCAGTGCTACAGCCAAGTCTGAATCTGGACTTAATGTCATCCAATAAGATGTTGTTTTCAATAAATTCTTTGATTTGTGACTCTAAGAAGCTTCCCTGGATTTTAGTCAAAGACAGTGGTTACTGGACAGTAATTATTTATATTATCAGGGTGAGCACCTGATGGGTTAGGAGTCCCAGGTTAAGGTGGACCAGTACTTCACTTTGAGGCATTGGTCAGACATGTCCAATAAGTCACCCTCGATTAGATTACCTCTTTCAGGTAGGAGGTGCGATCTGTGAAGTAACAGGCTGGACTACAATTAGTAAAAGTCTCCCTGAGATACATTTGTGTGATCTCCTTATAAAGGTTCTCATGTCACCCTATTTCTTAGAACAGGAGTTCAGATGTTAATGTCAATTGCCTGAGTGGCTGTGGAGTTTCCAATCTTTTCAACGCACAATTTGGAGAAAGCATCTAATATTTCTTTACTACTAATAATATCTAAATAGAGAGTGGATTTATTGTGTTGGGCCGGTTGGTCATATGGTTTAATTGAGGCCTGAAGAAGGATGCCTTAGTTTCAAAGATGCTTTTTCCACCTAGCTCACATCATGAGCACATTTCTCGTGAAAAATCTTGTGGCCAACTTTATTCTACTTCTCTGAGCCTTTTTTTCTTATGTGGTATTCCTCCATAATTTGGATCCATAATTTCACCCTATGGGATCTGGTATAATATTTTACAAAAGAAGGGTGTATTGTAGGGGAGGTGAGGGGAGCACGACTATTTGTGGGCAAACAAAATCATTTTTGATATAAAGCAAAAAATAAGTTGTTGTTAGACTTGGCATCTTTGGCGTGGTTTCCCCTGACTTTTTGCCTTTACTTCCTGTATTTTTTATGCTGTGCTGGATTTCATTTTTGCTGGCTTAGATGCTTTGGGCACTTTGCCACTGCTGATCAGTGTTATTATGATTGGTTCTCCCTGATTGTCATATTTGATTTACTGGTCAGTCCCTAGTAAAGTGCACTGAGTGTGCCAGGGCTGGTAAATCAAATACTACTAGTGGGCCTGCAGCCCTGATTGTGCCACCTATATGAGTAGTTCTGAAACGGTAACTCAAACTTGCCACTGCAGTGTCTGTGTGCAGTTGTTAACCGCCATGTCGACTTGGCAAGTGCACCCACGTGCCAGGCGCTAACCTTTTTTTTCTTACATGTCAGTCAGCCTTAAGGTAGGACCAAGGTCCCCTGTGGGAAGGGTGCAGTGTATGTGAAAGGTAGGACATGCCCTGATGTGTGTGGCATGTCATGATAGTGAATTATTGCCAATTTCATTTTTCACTATTGCAAGGCTACCTGATCCCTTAGGACCGAATGAGAAGTTTGTTTATAACATCTTATAAACATAACTGCCCCTGGGAAGAACGTTGAAAAATAAAGTTTAGTTGCCTGAACTCAAAATGTTAAAATGCATCTTTTAGTGAGGATGATTTTTACATTCTGTGTTTGAAATTACCACTTTTAGGAAGTAGGTATTTTCTTGTTTAGCCATCCAGTGTGCCTTCGCTAGGATGAGGTTTGACTGTCTGGATTAGGAGTGTCAGGGCTGGGGAGGAGCAGTGGCTCCAGAGAGTTTAATGAGTCAGGACTGGGCTGAATAGACCTGGGTTGCATTTAGAGTAGAGAGAGAAGATTTCCTTTCACCTGAATGGGCAAGGTCTGCTTTACACAATGCTGTCTCCACCTCATGCCAGGAAGCTGCACCAGAGAGGGCAAAACTGGTTTTGACTGGGTACTGGGCTTCTCTGCACAAAGAGGACAAATACAGTTTGGGGTGTAAGTGTTAGACCTAATGCCCCTGAACTGTAGACTGCTTATGGAATCAAGAGGAACCTTTGCCAAGGAGAAGAGCTGGAGAAACTGAGGAGAAGTATTGCCCTTGCTGTGTGTCTGGGGTTTGCCTGCAGTTGCTGTTTTAGCCAAGGAAAGGAGAAGGACTTTGCTGTGTGATGTGTCCCCTGCTTCAGGAAAGTCTCCAAGGGCTTCAGTAGAGCTTGCCTCCTGTTTTGAAGTCTCAGGAATACAAAGACTTCACCCCAGCTCCCCTGAACTTCCTTGCTTGGAGTTCTGACCTGCCAGGAGTGCCTGTGACTGTGTGGGGCCTATGGTGGTTATTTTTGTTGCAGGGTCCTGGAAAGCAATGCAACAACAGGAAAATAGAAGCATCGCTCTTCTTGCGACAGTTTTTCTGATGCAAGGCCCTGGTGCAAGAAGAATCTCCCTGCATCGCCGCTGCAAGAATCGATGCATCGAGGGATCGCGGCTGAATAAACCTACACCGCAGCATCGTTTGCCGCCACATCCCGGATTTTCATGCATAGTCCCTGCGTGGCAAGTATTCCCCGACGCATCACCCGCAAATCAGAGTCGTCTCAGAATCGATGCATTGTTACCCCTGCAGACCGGACCTGACGCACCGCTCCCCTGTGTCCAGCGGAACTGTCGCTTCGCATTCATGATGGTCTCAGGAATTGATGGATCTATTTGGTTTTCAACGCTTCGCATCGCTGTGGCAGTTTGGCTTGGTGAATTTTGTCACAACGACAGGTACTTTGCAAGAAATCGCGCATCCATCGTTTTCTATGGACTCAGGTGCTAAAACCTTTTGAAAGTCACTTTTCCTAATACTTGTACATTGGATTTTTGTCCTTTTGGTCGTATTGTGTCCATTTGTGGTGTTATCACTGTGTTACTGTGTGTGTTGGTACAAACACTTTAGACATTGCCTTTGAGACAAACCTGTCTGCTCGTGCCAAGCTGCCAAGAGGGTGGGCAGGGGTTATCTAGAGTGTGTATCCACTTAACCCTGACTAGAAGCCGGGGTCCCTATTTGGACGAAGGCACTTACCTCTGCCAACTAGAGACCCCCTATTTCTAACAGTTGTCCTGCCTTAAATCCAGTGATGTATTTGTGGAAAAAACAACTCTCAATGTGGTTTGACCATAACCACGGCCTTGTTCAAGATAACGACCAGCAATTGCAAATGTGTATACATAGTGAATAAACATAAACATAGGACACATTGTACAATAAATACATATGTAAAGCCCAAGTAGGCATGTCATTGTGAATGATGTGCCCAAATAGGCTTTATATAGGTATTTATTTGATATATAATGGGATGTAGGGGGAAGCCCCGTGGACTGATGTACAAGGAAGGACTCTATGAGGACATATGATTGATTTGTAGAACTATGGATTGTGTAACATGTGCCAGTTCTTCTATAGCGGTACAAAAGGGGGTGGTAATGGACGGAGCATCTGAACCAATCAAACACTCACACCCAGTCAAAAGATCTGGGTTTAATACATCACCGTTCTTTAGCCCACTCTGCCACCCCAGTTCAGACATGGCTGTATGCAAATCAGTCTGACCCTGTGCCTCATGGGAACTGTCCAGCCCGAACTGCCAAGCCATGCCTTCCCTGGACCGGAAACAAGCTTCCGAGGACCGGTTTCTGGCACTCCAGCCGTCTTCAGCCTGGCCTGCTTGAATCCAGTGGCAAAGTGAGCAAGGGACTCACGTCTGAGCATACCCTGTCACACTTGTGGCGGCCAAAAGTGGTACAAAAGGGGGTGGTAATGGACGGAGCATCTGAACCAATCAAACACTCACACCCAGTCAAAAGATCTGGGTTTAATCCATCACCATTCTTTAGCCCACTCTGCCACCCCAGTTCAGACATGGCTGTATGCAAATCAGTCTGACCCTGCACCTCATGGGAACAGTCCAGCCCGAACTGCCAAGTCATGCCTTCCCTGGACCGCAAAAAAGCTTCAGAGGACCGGTTTCTGGCATTCCAGCCGTCTTCAGCCCAGCTTGCCTGAATCCAGTGGCAAAGTGAGCAAGGGACTCATGTCTGAGCATACCCTGCCACACTTGTGGCGGCCAAAAGCGGTACAAAAGGGGGTGGTAATGGACGGAGCATCTGAACCAATCAAACACTCACACCCAGTCAAAAGATCTGGGTTTAATCCATCAACGTTCTTTAGCCCACTCTGCCACCACAGTTCAGACATGGCTGTACGCAAATCAGTCTGACCCTGTGCCTCATGGGAACAGTCCAGCCCGAACTGCCAAGCCATGCCTTCCCTGGACTGGAAACAAGCTTCCGGGGACCGGTTTCTGGCATTCCAGCTGTCTTCAGCCCGGCTTGCTTGAATCCAGTGGCAAAGTGAGCAAGGGACTCATGTCTGAGCATACCCTGCCACACTTGTGGTGGCCAAAAACGGTACAAAAGGGGGTGGTAATGGACGGAGCATCTGAACCAATCAAACACTCACACCCAGTGAAAAGATCTGGATTTAATCCATCACCCTTCCTTAGCCCACTCTGCCACCCCAGTTCAGACATGGCTGTATGCAAATCAGTCTGACCCTGTGCCTCATGGGAACAGTCCAGCCCGAACTGCCAAGCCATGCCTTCCCTGGACCGGAAACAAGCTTCCGAGGACAAGATTTGTATATGATTTTGGTGAAATACATTTCCACCAATTATACAGTAATGAATTGGTTTGCCGTCATATGACATAACTTTTATATTAGTCCTATTTATATGATCTGGACTTGAAGCAGCACTCCACAGAGCTGGTGAATTTCCAAAATCATATCTATTATTGCATATTTCTAATTTCGTCATTTATGCATTTTGGCTTGTAAAACCAGCCTTGTTGTCACAATGACACCATATCCCCTATACACATTTTATAAAGGGGTTTGCAAAAAACAAAAGTGACAACAAACTACACACTTTCATCAACAGTGAAGAAGGACAATGTGGACATATTGGCACAATTCACCAGCGCCATCTTTAAACGTGTAAATTATGCAAACTTTGAACAATTGCCTTCTTGCTTGTATAAAGGCATAAACATCCAATGTAAAAATCTCTGGATAAAAATGTATAAATATAAATGGATAGAGTTAAAGGAAGAACATGATATTACTTCATAATCCTTACATGGTTTACATATATTTAAGGTGCTTTAACATTAAAATATACAGCACTCTCTTGTTCCTAAAATACGTCAAACTATTTAAAATCCATTTAAAAACAAACTATTTTTCCATTGGAAATCCATTAGAGCTTCATATCAAATGACTAGTGCCTGAAAATATATTGGATTTTTTGAAGATTTAAAGTGCTGAAGTGTCACATCCTATTTGCCAGTGCCTAAATAATAAAGTGCTAATATTAAAAAAATATATATTCACTATCTTCTAGTGTCCTCTTCCTAACCCGGAGGGACCTAGGTTCAATCAGAACAAATAATATGTTTAGTGCAAGTGTCCCAGTGCTTTAAAAAAAAATGCTAACTCATCTACAGGTAGAGTGTTTAGTTGGAATTAGTATGGCAGGAGCATTCTAACCTAAAAACATGTAAAGTTCTTCGACGATATTTAAACCATTGGGTTCTTGCTATCCAATTCCAGTATATAATACAATTCTCTTATATCCGAACGCACCAAGAGGGGTGGCAAAAGAAGTCAAATGTTTAGATGACTCATGTAATTTAATTTGGTGATACACTAAAAATATTCCCATCATCCATTGTAGATAAAATTTCTAATATATAAGGCAGCAATTCTCTATCTACCCAAATATTCTTATTGAGATCCCACAAGTCTATACAGAGACAAATTTTACCACCATCTTTTGGGGCAATTACAATCAGAGCCAACCATTCAGAAGCTTCGATTGGCTCAATGATCTCTTGTTTCAACAAATTATTAATTTCTTGACATAAAGGTTCCAACATTACATTTGGCACATTTCTTATTTTATGAACAACAGACTTAGCATTTTCCTTTAGAATTATTTTATGTGAGAACCCCTTCAATAACCATAACCTTGAATTAAAAACTTTAGGATATTTCTCAAACAATTTATTCTCATCAAATATGTCTTCAAAAGATGTCTTTTCAAGAACCATAACAGGCTCTTTAGCATTTGGGCCAATAATGATGTTTAAGTCTCTCTGATGATGCCACCCAATGAGATCAGAACGAAAATCTGTGATATATATATTCTACCTCTAACTGCTTCACCTTTAAATCTTAAAGTCATCCAACACATTCCTAATATTTCTATTCTTTTCCCTGCATATCCCACAGCATGAATATCAGGATTATGCATAACTTGGGTATTCTCTTTTGACCAATTATCTTCAAAAGACTTGTTGGATATAAGAGTAAATAAACTTCCAGTATATTCCAACACTCTTATCTCTTTTCCGTCTATCAAAATATTACAATGGAGCTTTTCTAGTTTATCCGTGCTTTGCATCTTCACATTATGGGTAGAACATAACTCATCAGTTTCCAGAACCTTGAAATTCTTTTGATCTCCATCAATCATCAATAAAACATCATCAACATATTCACAAATATCTTCAACTTCTTGGACATTCTTTCTCCCAATTACATTTGTAGGACACTTTTTGGAAAAATTTCCCCTCTTACCACAACTTCTACATACGTCCCCCTAGCCATACAATTGAGGCTAGAAGCTATATGTCCTGGGGCTCCACATCTAATACATTTTATATCTCTAAATTGGTCATTTCCTTTGTCAGTTTGTGGTTTCTTAACATCTACATTCAATTTTACCTCTGTTTTCCTATCACATTTTTCTTCAATGACCTCAACTTTTTCTTGTTTTGTATTATTATGAGTAATTTCCATTTCTTTGAACCACACATTAGTATGTTCCATCCCTTTTGCGATTAGGATCGCTTCATCCAAGGTATACTCTTTCATCAATAACTTTGCCTTTATTTTCTTACTACTAGTACAACGTACTATTTGACCCCTTATTAACAAATCATTTAACTGCTCAAATTTACATGTTAAAGCTAGACCTCTCAATGTAGAAACATAAGATTTAATATCCTCACCCTCCTTTTGATTTCTAGAAAAGAATGTATGGCGTTCAAGCACAAAATTAGTCTTGGGAGTAAAGTGAAGTTCCAACATTTATATTGACATATCATAAATGTTGTTAGGCTGTCCATCGCCCATTCCCAGAGAATTTTCTGGTAATTCTTCAAATACTCTTCTCACTTCAACTCCTTCAGCATCTTCCATAACCAGTGCTCCCTTTCAACTGTCTTCCCCAGGAATCTTCACTAACTTCCATTCTAATACATTGATAGGCAACAGGAACCATGGCATAATGCCAACTAAGCATCTCTACAGATTCTAATCTTCTTAAATCCTTCTCTCTGTCCCTCCCTCTTTTTTTCTTGGGGGTTGGTGCTACACAGCTATATTTCAAAAGCACAGGATTGCTTTCATGACATTTTTCAAAGTGCCTAGCCATATGATAGCTTTGGTCTTTATTAGATATTGCATGAATGTGTTGCAAAATTATTTTGTGTGCTGTTAGAGTGGTACTTCCAACATACAATTTCTCACATGTGCATTTGAGGATGTATACTACAAAATTAGACTTACAGGTTAAATTGCTCTGATCTTTATATTCTTTTGAAATGGCATGACCGATGATGTTAAAAATCCCTCATGTGTGTTGAGCCAAGCTCTTCTTACAGTCCTGGTAGTAAGAACATTTTTGACCAAATAGTCCCTCATGGACCTAGATTTTCTATTGGTTATCTGGGGTTTTGTGGTCACTATAGTACTCAACACTGTATCCTATTGCATGCCAATATTTATTCAAGATGGCTCTAACTTTCATGTGTTCTCGATTATAAGTGGATATAAACCTGCGTGATCCTGTCTCACAGGATAGCTTATTTTTTGCAGTGTTTGAGCGTTCAAAAGGGCATTTTCCCCTTTCAGCACATGTAGCAGCCCTTGTAAGTGATCGCGCTGGAAGGGAGGCAGATGGCGGGTGCACGCTCGCATGAACGCAAGCGCTAGGCCACCAAAAGCCTGTGGCAGCACTTTGGAAACCCATACACTAAATGTCCCGCAGAGCAGCGCATGTGCTAGCTCAGCGAGACCTAGAGACCTAAAAACGTAATTCGTCCATTACAGAAAGTCTGGTGGTTGCACCGTCTCGCCTTGATGTTTCATCTGACTCAAATTCCAAGACTGTATTAGAGCTTAAATCACTTTGAGACACCTCCTGCTGATTTTTATCTTTACTTTGAGGTTCTTGAAGCTGCTGTATTTTTTGCTGCCTTGCATTATCAAATCTTTTTGCAAATGTATAGATTTGGCCTCTCTCATAGTCAAGTCGATCTCGTAGGAATTTTGTAGTTTTCCTATCCTTGATCCTTTGTTCCTATCTAATAACACGTCTGTTTAATTCATCCTTAAATTTCGTGATTTTTCCCTGGTTAGAATATTTTTACAGGATGCCCGCTAGTTCCTTTAGTTGATTCATAACATCTAGTCTTTCAATTTCAGCATACTTGATAAGCATTTCCATCATTCCCATTGAACTTTGTGCACTGTGTTCTGCCCAGTCTTTTAACAAATGAGGATTAGGATTTTCATAAGTGGGTGTAATCCTGATCCTTAAACCTCTTGGAATCCTTTTGACTTGTAAATATCTCATCAAAGATGCACACTCCCACCATCGTGGGATCTCTCTCTTCTTTCATTTTTCCATTAGTTGTAGATTTTTCCAAAGGCTATTGCCACTGCTTTTTGACATTGAGTGTGAAACATTGCTTTATCCTTTAAGCTACTATCAGCAAACAATGTGTATGCTTCCTGTTCTCTTGCTGCACATTCCTCATCACTCATCTTTAAAAGAGTCAGTGAGTGCTATTTCCCATCTGGTATTTTCCCCACTACTTCTGAACAGCGCTACAACTTTCCGCCTTCACGTCTCCCATTGAAGGCTGTCACACGCTGCTTCCCGGCTCCCGTGCAAAACCGCTAATGTGGATCTTACCTCGGTGGCGAGTTTAACCGTCAGTCGAGAGTCTATATATATATAATCTAGTGGTGGTCGCCACTAGGTAGTTACAGTAAGGTCAGCGTTTGTGTTGCAAAAAATGTTGCCACCATTTGATGAATCTCCATGAAACTTTCCCAAAAAAGTGCTAATTTTTACCTAGTTTGTGTATGGAAAGTTTCCGGTGATCCGATGGGAGGGCTGAGAATAAAGGTGATCCCAAAATGCAAATTCCCCATGCATTTTCCATAGACTTCTTTAGGCAGAAATACAGCAAAACTGCTGAACGGAATTACACCAAATTTAACTGGGAGCTAAATCTTAGTCTGCAGATTATGTTTTTTGTAATTTCCAGTAAATTTGTTTGGTAGTTTCAGAGAAATTAAGGTCAAAACTATTTGTATATCTAGACAATTGGGTCAGCAAGACGTTTGAGAGACTCTCACGGGAGTGGCAGTTTAAAATTGAGCATTCTGATTAGCCCAGGGAGCTTTACTTCCCTTGGTCCAATTCACTCCCATGGGATTCAGACTCCTGCGGGTGGGAGCGCTCTGATTGGCTGCGAGCAACATCAGAAAAATGTTGCTTGCAGCCATTACTGGACTTGGGGACTCAGTCCACTGTCCGAAAGTAAATAAAAATAATATAATTGAAGTGAGCGTTGTAGGGATACCTTGACACCTTTGGCCTCATGGAGGGACCCCCCCCAGGTCAAAATAAACAAAATTGACAATGTTTTTCAACTCCGCCGGACTCCAGTGAGATTTAAAAAAGCATGGAGGCTCGGGCTGCATTCTTCCATTAAGGGACCTCATTACATAAGGAGTGGGGGCTGTGGCCCCCTCTCACCAGAGTCATTATAAACCCTGGGGAGACCATCCAGGGGCCAAAATGTCAAACAAAAGGGGAGGGGGTTGTGCACCCTCTCCCCTTCCCAGAACCTTCAAAGGCCTCAGGGATCCCATCCCCTGGGGCCAATATATTAAATTGAGGGGGGTTGCATGACTCTCTCTCAGACCATTAAAGGCTCCGGGCAGTCCACCCCTAGGCCGATTAATAAAATAAAAGGGGAAGGGGCCTCTAAAGGCCCCAGAGACCCCATTTCCGGAAATACTAAAAACCTTTTAATGGAGGGGTGCCATGTGACCTCCACTCCCTAATACTTCTATTGCTCTGGGGACCCTAACTCCCAGGACTGGCTCACATACTTTGCTCTCACCTGGCAGGTGCATTTTTGAATCCATGTGAGAGCAAACACAAAGTCTGATCCCGGCAGGTGGGAGCTTTAAAAATACACCCACTGGGTGGGAGCAGACTTTTGATCTGTTTCCCTGCCTGCACTGAAGTGGGCAGGGAAACAGATTGAGTGATTGCTCCCACCCTTTCAGAGCTGCATAAGTAGCAGCTCCCTGGCTCCCACAGTATGCAGCAACCGGCTGGGGGCCTGGGGCCCCCCCTGCAGCCCTCAGTGTTGAGCATGCCTGGTGCCCTGGGTGGGCACCAGTATTTATTAAAACAGGAGGGTTTGGGTCTTTACATCAGCCTAAGGATAGACCACACTTACTGGAAAAACCTATTTTTGCCTCAACTGGAATCATTTACCAGACTTTTTATTTGTTTGGGTTCACGGATGATTACCTGAAGCCCTGTTTTTTATTTCCCAATATTTAAATTCATTTATGCACTTTTTTTCATCAAACATATGTCAAAGGTTTATATGCCCATTTGGGCATTGGTTAAATCATAATAACAGTACATACATACACAATTGATAAGATATGTAAACATACATTACTTAAAACGATTACTGTTTCAAAATACTCTATTTAGCACAAAAACTCCTAGTTTTACATAATAAAGAAAAATGAACGGAACCCAGTCTTCAAATGTCTAGCAAGAGTTATTGTTTCCTTCAACTTTCTTAATAAAATAGACTCATAAATGCCCGTATCTATTTAGAGGTGGAGTCAACACTTTATTCGACTTTTAACTGCATTAAGAGAGTTGATTGGAAAAAAAACTTAGCAAAGTGTTCCCAGTATTCAAGGAAAGAAGGCATGCGCACTACCTGCAGGTAAGTTGGAGTATTCTTTGCTCTCTCTTTTCTGTTCTCTGTTTTTCAGTTGTTGATCTTGAAAGATTGAGATTATTTTTTAGAATTCAGGCAAGTGATTTCTGCCCACTGGGGCTGTGATTTACTCTGTAACTTGCTCACTTGGGCGGTGACACACATTTGGCCATAAGTGATTTTCCGTCTCATTGTGTTTGTGCGTGATCAAACTGGCATTACTACCTGCAAAATTTAGGTTATTATACCTTATCATGCTTTGTGTTGCTTTTCCTCTTTTCCTCAAAGCTTGTCTTATTTCAGGTGTATATGTATACAGTTATTATTTGTTGATCTGAAAGAATTTAAGATGGCCACCACAGCAACTGTCTATACTATGTCCTTTTCTTATGTTTATGCACTGATTTGCTAATGACATTTTTTTGTGATTTCTGTTTCTCACTTGTGACCATGACACTTCTGGTATCGAAACGCGTAGAGCGTGCTACTCATTGAACCATTATCTGCAACTTAGCTGCTGCGATTACTTGTGCGTGCTTTCTTTCCTTGAATACTGGGAAAACTAAGCTGTAGACATATATGTATGTATATATATATATATATATATATATATCTCCACATGCTGGTTCACCTCTCCCCGATTTTGGAGCGCTCTTCGTGGGTGCGTGCACCTACGGCGGAACCACGCCGTTAAACCTCGTCACACTTCCCTTGGCTAGAAAGGATATCGGGCGCACTCCCTTTGATTTTCCACAATTTCGTTTATTTTAAATTAGTTAAGGCAATTGAAAGCATTTGATCAACGCGTTTCGATGCTCCTGGCATGCTCCTGGCATCTTGCTCACGATGTTTTCTGTTTCTCACTTGTGACCATGACACTTTTGGTATCGAAACGCGTAGAGCGTGCTACTCATTAAACCATTATCTGCAACTTAGCTGCTGCGATTGCGCGTGCTTTCTTTCCTTGAATACTGGGAAAACTTTGCTGTAGACATATATGTATGTATATATATATATATATATATGTATATATATATATATATGTGTGTGTGTGTGTGTGTGTGTGTGCGTGTGTGGGTGCGTGTATTTGTATGTATATATCTATATATGTATGTGTGTGTGTGTATATATGGGTATGTGTGTGTGTAAACATTTACAAGGCAAAGCAAAATCGGGACAGGCTGGACATAAAATTAAGGCTAAATGCTTTAGTCCTACTTTTATGTCTGTCCTGTCGCGGTTTTCCCTTCTCAAAATCTGGTCACCCTACCAAAGTAGCTTCACAGCATCAGCAGGAACACCTCCGTAAAAATGCCCTGCCCAGTGGAGAACTAAGGGGCATAATATCTAGATGTGCGTTATATAATGCACATCGCACATTTCCATATCGCCGGATTTATTCACCGTGTTAGCGCGTAATTATCAATGCGCAACACGTAGGCAAAATTAAATCCGGCGATAGTCGGCGATATGGAACATTAGCGCATAAAAACAAACGTTGTTTTCACGCGCTAATGTGTGCCTTGAAAATATGGGGGGGGTGGATTCAGCGTTATGATCCACACCCCCATGTTATCAATGCCTTAACACCTGGTCAGAGCAGGCGTTGGGAGACCTGCGATAAACGAGTTTATCGCAGTTCTTCTTCTCCCAAAGCCTGCCTTGGTAATAGGGTGTTCCCACCTCCAACCACATTTTACATGTGGTTGGACATGGGAACGCCCACTTTGCATGTCATTAGCGATGTTTCTCGCTGACATGCAAAGTGGGTTTGAGGCAGGCGTTAGCATGCCCTTGTTAATAGGGCGCTGGAAGTATCGCCGCACAATTCGCCGAAAAAGCGGCGATACTTCAGCTTGCTAATATGCCCCTAAATACGGCAATGTCTGCTACCGGCCAGGCCCGTCTCCAAGTTAGCAAGCACCAGGGGCTTAGGCCCTGACGCATCACCATTGCTATGGCATGGAGGGGGCATTTGTTCTGATTGGCGCATGTGCGATGCAGCTGTCATAACATTTCTCCAAATAACATTTCTTCAACTGGGTTTAGAAACTTGAAAAGTTATTTCTTCCGCAGAAAGATGAAAAAGAGAAATGCAAAAAAAAGCAATGGGTCAATTTGACGTTGGAACTTTATTATAATTTTTATATTGTCCACCTTCTATATCATCACTGTCTAAATACCAATATTTTATTACAGAAAACAGTCATAATTCTCAGTTGAAAATTAGAGTGGTAATAAAAAGGCATAGGTAAAAAGGCATAACAGTTTTTTTAAATGTGTTTATAAACATGTAATCATCACTGCCGCCGAGGATCACGGGTTTGCGTTCTCCCATACGTTACAGGTGGCGTCGGTGGGCCGCTTGTTGTGGCGCTTCGTGGTGCGTTTGTGACTCCGCAGGTGTTTCCTCGTGGTCAGTGAAACAGACCCGCCTCCGTCGGCCCTTCCAAAACCTTATTGTTGGCGCCTGGCCTCGAGCTGTCTGTGACGTCGGATGTGCCAATCCCAAAAATGTCTTGTTGACGCCTCTGCAGCCTTCCTTCACCTGCACCCAACTGTAAGACAGACATGAAAGGGAAGCTCCGATTAAACTCCCCGTCTGGCCGTCTCGAGGTAGACATCCAATCAGACTCCCCTGGTACCTCCCCAGCTTCAAACTAATCCGGACCACTCGCTGCCATGACATCTACTGTCCTGCTGCAGATCACACCGCGTGTCTGTAATACTCAACAAGATCTGGGCCCTTATTTATGAGGCCTTGCGTCAGTTTTGCGCCGCCGGTGCGTCACTTTTTGTGACACACCAGCGGCGTACAAAAAGCGCCTTGTTGCGCCATATTTAAAAAGTGACGCATCTTGGTAGATGCGTCACTTTTTAAACCCCTGCGCCACATTATACCTGCGTCAGGTATAATGTATGCAGAGGGGGCGTTCCCCTGCAAAAAGCCTCGTAATAGTGACGCAGTGAAATCTATGAGATTTCACTGCGTCACTTTTAGGATGCTGTTGCGTCAAAATCTTGCGCCTGCCTCACAGCAGGCGTAAGACTGACGCAAGCCCTTTCACATGGGGCTTTCCCAATGTGAAAGGACGCATTGCTGGAGTTGCATCACTTTTGTGACACACTCCAGCAATGCGTCACTTTTGCGCTTACAGATGCGTCAGAAATACTGACGTATCTGTAAGTCCTTGCGACATGATGCGTCATACATTAAATATGACGCATCATTGGTGTCGCAAGGAGTGTGCAGTGAAAAGTGTCGCATCGCTGTTTTCACGCAGCCATGCGCCACTTTTCATAAATGAGGCCCCAGGACTTCAGGCAGCAGAACACACGCCCCTCAACCCTCCATACCACCCCTCCCCCACCCTCCAAGTGAAATCACCATAACAAAACAACAACGGTGTGACAGACCTCCTCATTACGTGTGACCCAGATCAGAGTGTGATGTTTTCCGCACTCCATAAACACATCTCACACGGAATAGCACATATTAGAAGTTTTCCCCGACAATAGGCCATAACCAGCATTTGGTGCTTGTTGTAGCAAAATCTGCATGTTCAGGTAATTTTGCCAGACATTTCTCCTCTGTTAAATTCGGGAAGGTGTGATCCGCCAAAATGTAACATGGAACCAAATTTTATCATACCCGATAAAAGTTTGTCTAAGTGGTAATTCAATCCCTCTGCTAACAGGTGTGGGTGCAAGGGATACCCGAAGACAGGCAACTGGTAAAGAGCCTTAGAGGCACACAAACTGAAAAATAATTGTCAGATCAGCCAAATAAACAACTAATTGTTGAATTATAGGAAAGGTTCAATCAATGCAGATAAAAGTAAAGGACACAGACCAAAAAGCAGAAGATGGACTCAGAGTAATAAAATATATAATGTTACATGTAGACGCATGCAGTGCGAGCAGTGCTCACTTGAAGATTGTGACGCACCCTTTTGTGAATGGTGAAGGTATGGACATATAAGAACAACAGAAACTAATTTAGGCTACATGTGGCAAGAAAGTTTCCAGCCACTCAGTCTGTACTGCTCTTCTTCAGGCCTTGCAATGGTCTGCAGAAGGATCCGAAACGTCTCATTGAGCCTCATGTGGTAAGTCAATGTTTCAACCCTCCCGCTTAGCACCATGGTACCCCCCTTGCGGTTAGACTTAGGTATAGGCCCGATTGAAGATGAGGTTGCCCTACGACCCCTAACCTTTTGGCGTAGGCTGCGGGTGACCCAAGAATTGGTAGAGTACCAAGTAGAAACCAAAGAGATATTAGACTACCAGGGGTATTAAACAAATTCCTTGGTTTGCACATGTAAGGGATGAATGTGTAAGGATAGACAAACCAACCCTCTGGAGTAATGCTGAAGAAACTAGCTCCATAGTCTCCCGAGCTGAACTGGTGAGAATCTACTGAACCCAAAAATTGGAGGCCATTCGGGTTACTCCGAATTTAGGTGTTCTGACTATGCAATTCCTCACTGTAAAAGGGGAGTATAAACTAGAACCCTTCCTGAATGACATCCTACTGTTCTCAGCAAGGAAACTATATGTCCAGTTCAGATACAGTACCCTACCCCTCCTGGCCTTCACTTCCAAATGGGCCGCATCGTCCCAACGTGGGTGTCCAGCATGTAATTACCAGGGGGAGTCTGAGCTGCATGTTTTATTTTTTTGTCTTGGGTACAAAGCAGCAAGGCGGCGCTGGCTTATACAACTGTGTCGGAATTTGGGGTTTGTGCAATGTAAGGCGGCATTTAGAGTTCTGAAGCACGACACCTCCAAGCCTATTGTCTTTTCTGTCTCTCAATTTATAAATGCAATGTGGCGGAGGAGATGGGCATTTTTAGAAAAGGAAACACATATAAAAATCAACAGGCAGATAACAGTATAAACACAAGCATCCAGTGTGTAGACTCTTATTGCATAATAATGGGAAACAGTTTTTAAAACTTTTTATCTGGAATGTAGTTTTTAACTGATTCTTGTAGTTTTAATTATTTATTGTATTAATTGTTTTCATGTATGCATTGGTTGGTTTACACTAAATGAACTGATCTGCTAGCTGGTATTTTTGCCCATGTACTGTTCTTTTTGTCTTGTACCTCACTATAGCAATGTTACTGCTATCAATGGAAATGTCAAGCTGTTGTGTACAGTAAATTTGCCTCTGAAGGAATAGGTGCCTTTTTTTCTGTTTGGTATGTTTTAAATTTATAATGCTATGTTTTTTATGTCCGTATACTTTTATGGTTTTAGCGACCGAAATAAAGGTTTTTGAACTGAACTGTTTCAACCCAAGCATGTTAATCTTGGGGTCATGATCAGGACAGTAAAAATATTTGATTACATATGAGGGTTTTATTTGGATGAGGGGTGCCATTAGGTTCCTAAGGGTAATAAAGTTATGAAGTATCATTAGCTTGGGGCACAAAAGGAAGTGATCAGCCCTGTGGAGCAAAATTTACATGGTACCACATTGGAGCCTCTGTCAACTCATAAGCGAGTTGAAGAAGGCGCACAGCTACAGTAGACAACTGTCTTCAGAAGCATAATAGGCAGTGTAATAAGTGGCAACTTCAGCCACTGCTGACTTTCCAACCAGAAACACATTACATTAGAGTAGACCAACATAGGTCAATAAGGGTTGGATCCATGCCATATTTTCATGATAAACTCTGCTAAGTAAATAAGTTCCATTTAAGACCACTTTTATGTAAATTAATTTTATGTGGCTATCCTAAAAACTTTAGCATTGATGCAACCTACCAGGACCTATTTTTGAAACTCTTACTTTACAATGGACTACTCATAGTTTTACATCGTAAGCATGGGTTTACAAGGGATGTACGTTGTTACAACGCATGCTTCTACCACGCATGCCTTTGCAACGCAGGTTTTTCAACGCAAGTCGTTACAACGACTTGCGTTGGGGGGTGCTGGATAGTGAATAGTTTAATTTACTATTCCAACTCCAGTCCCCGTGGATAGTAGGGAAGGTGTTGGATAGTAAATTAAACTATTACCTATCCTAGAGCGCCCCCCAGAGCAAGTTCTAATACCATTCTTACTTAGATATTCCCCATCAGCATCCGGACACTCAGTGACATCCTACTGCTGTCACTCAGAGATCTCCAGTTTGTGTGAAAGCTTTAGTTTTCACATATTGAGAAGAAAGTACCTAGATGGTACCTAGTAGGCACCTAGAAATACCTATCAGAAGTACCTGGTAGAGGTACCTAGAAGTAATAGGTAGGGCACTGTTATTTAAAGCAGCCAATTCTTAATCTGAGTAACTATGCTCTAGAAAAGTTTCTAGATGCTAACCTCTTCAAAAAGGTTTTGAATGTGCATGCGCACCAGGCACTGTGCTATCCCAGCCTTGGCTTTGGACCTGCTCAAAACATTAAGGGCCGCGACTGAAACATGACATTCCAGTCCCAACACTTAGTATATCCCAAACAGGGTGAGTGGTGCAGCGGGTGATGGGAGCAAGGGCAGACATGAGGCGTTCATTCTTTGAAATCTATGCATGCCTCATTGCCCTTCTGTAATCCAACCTGGTTTGTCTCACAAAGACCAGTCGCCCTTCTTGTGGCACCATTATCACCAACTGTTGTCATGGCTTAGGCCATTATATTCTTTATTTCCAGGCGCAGCCGCAATAGGTAACAGTGGTGGGGCGGAGCAGATGGGGAGGGAGTGGACAGACGACGGGCTAGGGGAAGTAAAATAAATAAATAAATAAAACCACTTACCTTGCGCTTGCCGCATCTCCGACTCGGTGATGCGGCGAGCGCAAGGTAATTGGTTTTTTATTTATTTATTTTATATTCCCTATCCTGCCGTGTATCCACTTTCCGCCACCCGCCCCACCGCACCGATGTTACCTGAGCCGGCTGCGCCTTTATTATTTTCCAATGCTACGACATCTTGTGCATCAGGAAAAATAAGTCACATCACCTAAAATCCTGGCACATACGTTTTCAGCTGAAAGTCGCTTTGAACCTGTTTATGCTCCTACACTCCTCTCCAGGGGATCTGTACCTTCGAATGCCCCACTTGCTACCTAACTATTATATTATGTCAATAATCACAAGCATTTTGAGCTTCATAATTTATAATGGTGGTTGCACTTACAAGGATAGTAGTTTTATCACGAAACAATAGTACTCATTTAAAATGCCCTGCGTTGCCTCTCAATGTGTTTTGTGTGCATTTATTAATAAAATCAATAAAGAGATGTGTAAAAAATAATCATAAGTATCTAAAAACTATATTTGATCAGACGCTGATTGCCAGTTTAGGACAGAGCCTATTTGAATGTGCTCATTCACCAGGGTCGGATTGGTAACGTGGGCACTCGAGAAATGGCCGAAGGGCCGGTAGCCGAGTTCTAGCTGTGGGCTGCTTTTTTTTGGGCAGCATGGGGCTGTCTGTGCTGTCCATTTCTGAACACAAACTTTTCCCGGCAGGTCTTAAAACATGGCTGTTCCCGAAATAATGCCTGCCGCTGCCTGGAACATCTTTTCGGCACTGTTCAACTGTTTTTTTCTGCTTAAGCGCCTTGAGACCTTGCGATGATAAGTCTGCGCTCTATAAAAAGATTTGACCCGACCTGACCTGAGGATGCCGCCAGCGGCCCAGTGGGTGCCTGAGTGTCCTTTCTAGAGGTAGATGGCCGGGTGGAGGCAGTGTTTTGCGGAAAGGCAATACGCAAATATGGGCCACTTTTTTTTGGTGTTTTCAAACAAGTTTTTACCGAAACTTCCAATCAGATTCTGATTAAAACACTTTTGAGTTGCTTATGATTTTCTTGAACAATATGTGTATCTGCACAATTAGAGAGCTGGTGTTCTCACTGCTCAATGATCTATGGATGTGTACGCAGGCTAACCTATCCTACAAGGTCCTTCGAAGCTGCATGTTCTCCCAGTCACTGCTTTACAAGAGCAGGCCCTTGCAGTCTCCGAGCACCTTGGTTTCTTGTTGTGGCTCCTCCCAATAGGCATCATGTACTGTGGCTTAATGGCCATCTGCTCTTCCAGCTTTTATGCAATCATTGTATTTGTCACCGTTTGAAATAAAGACCCTGCAATGTCTCCAGCTTTTGAAGAAATAATTTAATTTAAATTATTTATTATGAAATATTGATAACAAAAATGTGCTTGATGTGTGCCTGTAGTCTCTCTGAGACCATTGCCTATCCCACCCCTTTGCTGAAAGCTCTTATTTCTCGTGCATGCTTATTTGTTGATTTGTAGCTATGACCTGGGTCTTATACCAGTGTGTAGTGGCTCTCATATTTAAACTTGCAGTTGCTGCAGAATGCAGGTGTGCTACGGTCAAGCAGTGTGTACGTATTTATTTTATGTGTATTATTGTTGAAGTGTAAACCATAGAAATGGCTTGGTTATGTGCCATTTGGGTGTGTGGGCCCCCTGAATAGGCACTGCAGTTTCACAGTAGTCCATGGACCACAGAATAAGAACTGCTGTTCTAAGGTCTCCAGCTTGTCTATTGATAACAGATTGCCTGTGTGTTTTGTCCCTCATTCAACACCTATCATGCATTATCTTACAGAAGCTTAACTGCTACTACCCACTAATTTATGTCCATTTGTACTGTGGCTGTTACAATGTACAGCATTTCTTGCATTTCCTGTTAAATGCTGTAGGTACACTGATAAAGGATTGTTTATTTCTATTTAACCAATTTATTTTTTCAGTTCATTTGACTATAAAGTGTCAATAAAAGATGTTGGATAAATGCTATTATATTTCTTGCATTTTGGCTAGGTACATGTATATTACATTAATCTTCATTTGCTACTATAACCATTAAAGGCCCGCTCCAGCGTTAAAGGCCAGAGCAGAAGGCAAGGGCCTTTAACAAGGGAATGGGCCTTTTTATGGCCAGTATAGCCTGCTATGGAGGGCCTTAAGGCTATTAGAACATTCCGCCACTAGAGGTAAGAATGTTCTAAGCATTAAAACAAAGGCCTCACGGAGACCGAGGGGATTTAAATCTCCTCGGGCTTCATGAGTCCTTTGTTCACCGCAACAACTGTGAATGACAAACATTGTAATGCTGGTGCTCCGACCTTTTACCAGCCATTAGAAGCCTGGAGCACTCCATTGAAGACAATAGAGCTTCAAACATTCCAATGTTCTAATAATTACTAACGCACTCCATCTTCTTAATTAGTGACTCATAGAAAGACAAGATGGATCCTGACAAACAGCAAATGGTGACATATTCCTATTTGTCCTCACAGATCACTAACAATAAAATGATGGCTGAAAAATGTTACCATGAGTAAGCTTTTGAACACATTTTTCAAATTATTACTGAGCTTGTTCAGAGACTAAACAGTTGAATGCCAGGCAATGCTGAGTGAAACAAGAATATCTAAAGAAATGATCTACAGCATAGTGTCAGTGTTGTCCCTAAAGTCTAACGGGGGCCTAGATGGGGTCCACACCCCAGTTCTATTTGCCCTGGCCCTCACTGGGCCTGACCACCAAAACTGCAGAATGTACCAGGAGGTGATACAGACAAAATAAACAGACACTGCATCCTTTTTTAATTGTTTTAAAAATCTTCCTGTGCTTCATTCTAATAGGATTTAACCTATAGAGGTCTATATGTATGCCCTGAATATGATTGATGATGTCTTGCTCCAGTAGTTCAACTTAGGTCCCTACCTTAATGAGTTATGCAACAAAGGATGTCTGATTATCCCCATCTGCTTCTTCAGAATTTTCAAAAGACACAGGTTATTCCTTCTCTGATTATTCTCCAAGGACTCCAACTTTTGTTGCATTCTTTCTTCGCTTTCTTTCAATAATCTAATGCCTTCCTTATTTGCAGCCACTTGAAATGTTAACTACTTAACTGAATTTCCCAACTCCTTGGTCCTATCTGTTAGCTCATCAAACCTCTTTTCCTGATTGGCACAGGCCGTCCATATAACTTTCTGATCTGATTCTGAAGTCTCAAATCTGCTCCGAATATCTGTAGTTAAAATATGAATCAGATCTCCAACCGACTGGTTTGACGCCTGGGTTAATGCGACCTCAGCTGCTGCAGTTATAGAGTCTACAGGCTCCTGTGCTGACAGCATGTCTCCCGCGGGGGCGGACCTGCAGCAGTTGTCCACACATCGGGCTTCCCTGCCACTGACCCAGATGTCTGAGGGTGATTGACCTCTGAGTCTACTGTAGCTAACACCTGAAACCTGTTCAGGCTCACAAAATCTACCACCCCTTCAGTTGCCATTTTGTTCTTGAATGGTGATATACCTCAGTCGGTGGATTTTCCTCCCTGAATCTCCCATTGCCTTTACTCTTGTCTTCCCCTTTTGTTCTCAGTGTAGGGTCTTAGGCATGACTTTAAAAAGGTCCGGAGTGATGGGGGTGATCCTAAGCCTCTGCTCCTGGTTCTCACACTGCTTTTTCCTCCTCTCCCACAAATTCATTTCTCCCTGGGCTTTGGTTCTTTAGGAGGCAACTGGACGAGTAGTGGGGGCTAACCTCTCCGACAGGCTCCGCTGCGCTAACCTGCAATATCTTTTGGTCTGGGCTGAAAGGGACCTGAGGGGGCGCCTCTTTTGCAGCACTTCTTAAAGTATATCTTGATTGTTTTGTAGTGCTGTCCTGCTTTATTTGGTCAGAAAGTACCTGCGCTACACCATGCAGTGTCAGTGTGCCTCCTCTCCTCCTGACAATCATAGGCTGCATCAAGGCAGTTCCAACCAAATAAACGGTTGCCCCTGCACCTCTCACTCTGCCTGCCTCTCGGTTACCCAGACTCACTCCTCCTCTCTTACCAAGAACGGTGTTCCCCGCCGCGGCTCTACGCCCGCTGTGGAGCTTGTGCTCGGCTATAGCCCAGTGCTGCTCCTTACCTGGAATCTCAACGTGCACGGTGGTCTACAATCAAATGCTTGGGGTAAAGAAAAATCAACCCCCCACCCCCGATCCCTTTGCTTCGCGTTCTACTTTTCTCAACAAGGTAAGCTAATTTTGAAGTTTTACACGACCTTGTAGTATGTTAATGTTTCTCCACTTGGAAGCACACGCGACCAGCTGCAAGCCGGCCAACATGTTCTCTGCCAATCCAGACAATGCATCTTGCCACACACATTAATGTGTCCAAGCACCTTACATTGCAAAGCAGTGTTGTTTGCTTAAAATCTTTCAATATAACTGTATGCATTTGTGTGTATCAATCTATAGCTCAATATATATATTTATGTCTTTTTCCAAACATTTGACTACTATGAACTCTCAAACATCCTTCTCAAACGTTCACCCTTCATTTGGCCATCCCACCCAAATAACAAGAACACACGACCACTATTTACAAAAAAGCCTGCTAATTTCCTTTTACAAATCTATTCCTATCATTCTATCTCTACTCCAAACTCCCCCTTTCAAACCCATCCCTATTATGTGAATTCCCTTGCAAATGCTTCGTGGTTTTTCTATTTGAATGTGGAGGCCGTTCTGTGCCTCTTTGTTCATGAGCGCTCTGAGGACTCGCGCTCCGGCTTACAAACATCGCTGTGAGGCCGGATCCTGCCTTCGTGGTTGAGAGTGCGTGCTGAGCCAGCGCTGCAGACTGCAAACACTGGTGTGTGTCCCAATCTGGCTCCTTTGTTGTCCAGGGATGTGAGATGTGCTGGGTGCACCTTATCACGGAGCAGAATGGGCCAAATGATGATGTGACTCAACTCCAGCCTGAGGAGCCTGACTGCGACATCCGTCTCCACCGACTCCCCCGTCCACGGCCGGCTTTAGCGCTTTGGCGCCTGGTGCTACAATCAATTTTGGCAGCCCCATACACCATGACCCCTACCTGGATATTCTCACTACCACCGGGCAAAAGTGTCCCTCATCTCTGCAATCATAAGCTATTGCTCAACATAGTGCCGCCCCTGAGGTCGGCGCCCCCTCCACAGGTCAGCGCCCAGTGCGGCCGCACCAGTTGCACTGCCCTAAAGCCGTCCCTGCCCCCAACAGAGAGGGTCGGCATACAGCTAGGCACACCCTGTGTCAGAGGCCTGTCGACACCCTCAATGGATCCTCCTGAAGTAGTGTGCATCTTCATCAGACGCAGGTGGGCCCTGACCTCATAGCGGCTTGCATCAGCCAGTGGTTGTGCATGGAAGTACTTGGTGATTACTTGTGACCGGACCAGAGTGGTCCCAGGACTCGTAGAGGCTGCATTGATCGAGGGAGTGTCACAAAAAGCATCCGAAAGCCCCTATTCAGAGTGACTGTATTTTGGCATGCATTTCACCAGAAGGGGCTCATCACTTTCAGTAATACTGTAGTACATTTAGTAGGTGCACACGTGCTACTGTGCCCTACGTGGGATCCATTTTTACCAGATAAAGCTTAGTAGGAGCGCAGGTGCACTGCACTCTTTGTGCTTATGATGATATGTGGTGATTCATGTGCTGATTGTAATATTTTGTGATTCATGTGCTTTTTCATAATCTGCTGAATTTCATACCCTAAGTATTTTCTGAGGTGTCTTTTTTGCCTTGCATTGTCCAGGATAACAAGTACTATCTGAGTAATAGCATTGGATGCCAATATTTATGATTCATGACGTTTGGTCTTGTTTTTGTACAATATACTATATACATGTTCAAGTAATCCTGTTTGGAGTGTCTTTTGTGGTGTATTCATTGAGTTGCTTTGTGAATGTGTTGCGCAAATGCTTTACACATTGCCTCTGATGATATGTCTGACTGCTCTGTGCCAAGCTACCAGAGAGTGAGCACAGTTGTCTTCGGTGTGTAACTTACTTGCCCAGGCAGTGGTGGGTTCTGTCTGGGTTAGCTGCATACCCTAGTCAACCTGAAACCCCATTTTTAAGACCATGCATTATTCAAACCTCAGTGGATTCAGAATTGTGCTGCAAACAAGGCAACACGTTTTAAAACATTTGAACATTTTAGCTATAAAATTGCTAGGGACGTTGCCGCACTTGTGACATTTTCCTCCTATGCGGGACCCCATTAAAGGGATACTTGACACCTTTCACATTTACTGCTAAATGCAGGGTGACCCTATAGCTTACAGGAGGAGTATCCCTTTCCTCAGGCAATCAAGAGGGTAGCCCACAGAGCTAATTGCTCAATGTATAAAAGTGAAAGAGATACAACATTAGAGAAAGGTCTCTCCCAACTGTAAAAAGTTGCTGAACGCTGTTTGTCACTTTGTGGGCTGAGTTACATTGTTCTGAGCAGACCTGGCGAATAAAAATCTATCTTCACATTTCTGCCTAGGAAATAGGACAATCATGCTTTAAAGTTATTTCCACTTTTTATCAAAAACCAACTTCAGTGTAGTTTTCTGGCATCTGCTCTAGAGAAATAAAAAGTGTACTTTGTGGTGCCTAAACGAGTAACAGAACTAAATCAGCGCTTCTGGCATCATTTCCTCCACAAGGCCCTAATTAGCATTTTAAATGGGCACAAGATGTTGGTCTGCAAGAGGGCAATTCAAAGCTACTTATGAATCAAGGAAGCCTGACTCCCTAGGCTGGATCAGCCATGTGGAAGGAGCAAGAAAAGATGGTATTGCACAGCCTACAGAGAAAGCTTAACTTTTCACATGAAGATCACAAAAGTTGATTGAAAGGACAGAACTGTTTTAATTCAAAGGGTCTCACAGACGTTCCTCTCTGTCCACACCAAGGGAGGAAATTGTTTCTGGAAAAGAGAGAGAGAGTCTTCCCTCATTTCATTAGGGTATATTTAGGAGGGGACTACATAACTCCTGAACTCCTGAGGGGGAGGCCTGACTAGTGTTGCTTTGAAAGTGGAACTCTGGGACAGTTTCCAGTAAGGTGGAAAAGGACATGCTGAATAAGAGGAGTTGGTAGGAACTCTCTCAACACTGGACATTGAGAATTCTCCAGGTAGTCTGGGTAGTGAAAACACAATCTCCTGGACGTGGCAGATCATTTGGGGATAGGAAGAACCCTGCTTTGGTTGCTGGGATCCGTCTACTGAAAAAGAACCAGCTAAGAGTCAACTTCACTGGACCCTGTCCGAGCCTTGACTGGAGACAGACATGCGTTCTGGTCCCTGTCACGTTGACCTTGGTGCTGCATGAGCGACCAGGAGTCACATTCCCAGTTTCAAGATCTCGTGGAACTCTTGGATGTAGCAAGGAGTAGTGGCAGAGACCCCTCTTCGAGGTGTGACTGGAGTCCCAAAGAAGATTGCCAGAGATTATGGCAAGACAGATTCTGGGGAAATTAATAGTTCCTCAACTTTCTTAGTGTTTATCTGAGTAGGGTTCCATGTCTTGAGGGAAAAAAAGGCAGTAGCCATCTCCTGCAACCAGGCAAAATGTTTTTTTCCAACTAAAGTCTGATCTAAGCCCAAACCCTTGTTAAATTAAATTTTTCCCCATGATTTCTTGCAGTCTGATTGAAACTGGCGTTTGAGACCTGGGATGGCTGGTTAACCATTGTAACTTTTACACTTCTGCTATGCCTATGGGCACCTTCTTAAATTAAAAAATCTATACTTTGGACCCCTAATCCATTTTAACCACATGGCTGCTGCGGGGATTTTTGCCCTGTGCTGGTCCTGCTTATTTCCCATTGTTCATGACGAGCTCAGCTCGTCATCAGCACACGACACCCGTGGGTGATGACGAGCTGAGCTCGTCATCAGCAGCGAAAGGGTTAAATACATTTTGTGTGAATGTGCTTATTGAAGTGTTCATTGTTTTCACAAATTGGCTTTCCTTGGAACTTCTGGGACCACCAGGAGCATGGAGAATTTGGATGGTCGGGGTCTCTTCTGCTGTTCCTTGGTGCCTCACCGACATATTGTAAAATACTAAAAGAAGCCCGGCTCACTAAAACATGTGGCATGCTAGCATAAGATGAAACTTGCTGGAGATCGTGAGGAACAGTTTGTTTTAAGAAGTAGGCTAGAAGTTTAATAAAGGTTGGTGCACTCTTCTCCAAAGAATGAAAGGTGGAGTAGGGCAAAGGAAAGAATGCATAAGAAAAACAAAAAAAACACATCAGGTATTCTCTTATCACCCACTCTGCATGTTGGCTGGTGTCGTCAACATGTTTCACTTTTTTTCGTATGGTCTTTTTGCAATGTCTTGGCAAAACGGGTGTCACTGCATTACCTTGTAGTTTGTGGTCTCTACATTAGCTGAACATAACAAAATTACGTTTAAGTATAAACGTTATCATACCTTCCAGCACTAGAGTATTACAACACACACTAGGAAAATGTTTTTCAGAAAATGTAGCATAGATTGGAGACGTTAAGGGTTTCCATGGTAAGAATAAACCATTAGAAGGGAACATGCCATGATGTCACTGTGCCTGCCGAGTGGCAACTATGGAACAGACATGAATGTGACAAAGCAATTCAAGTTTTTACAAGATGCTTCCCTACCTAAGGGTCAGTGACAAAGAAGGCTGGTGATAGACCACCTCTGGAAGTTTAGGTGTGGCCATAAAGAAGCATTGGAGAGAGTGACATGTTCTTTCCGTGCCTGTGTGTGATATCAGGCTTTGAAAGCAGAGCAGCGAGGCAGGCAATGTGAACTTCCAATGAAATGACCTTTCACAGAAGAGCTCCTCAGTGCAGCATGGGGACATTACATGTGGCATAAACAAGCAGAGGACACAGGGAGTCTTTCTGCCCTTATGCCTGCTTAGCAGTAGACGTAAAAAGTAAGGCAATGTGGCAGGCTGTCCAACTCATCATGTGATGCATGAGGGATCTGTTGTGGAGCAAATTCTGCGAAGACTAGTGAAGAAAGTCTAAGTAGCAGGCCTAGAAATGTAGTTGTGGCATTGTGAGGCTGCCTGTTCAGCTGCTAACTGTTAAAGGGAAGGAATGTGGTAAGTCGTTTGACTGATCCCGAGATGCCTCTATCATGGAGAAACAGCCAAGCCACTTCTGCTGAATTGTGAAGAGCTCTGACTAGCTTTGCTTTCTGAGTATTTTTGAACACCGTCTGTTATTATAATGCACGAGGGCATGATGTGGAGTTTGGAGGAAGTGTACTTTGTCCATAGGATATAAAGCACTTGTAATAAGGCAGACATGAGATCTGACACATGTATGATAGAATAGCCCTTCTGCAAAAGTCTAAAACAAGTGCTTAGGTCTTCCCTCTGATTCCTACCTAGCACATGAAAACACAAGAATATTGAAACAAGTTCAGATTGCTGCCAAGTAAAATGCCTATTCCAGGTCCACCAGTGACTGCAAACAAATGAACCTTAACCCGAGTGAGAGGTATTTTGTTCCTGCTTCATGAAAGCTATATAGAAAGTATACAGGCATCTAATGAGCAATAACAACCACGCTGTGCCGCTTGCACCCAATTTTAGTGCAGCATATGCAACATTCCAGTGGGATTTTTTGATGGCTGATAATTGCACAAATACACATTTTTAACTGGAAATACAATTGTTTTTGCAACGTTTACCTGAAGATTTGAACGCAGTAAGTTCAACCACCTACAAAAAAACATAAAATGACAATAAACATCAGATCACTTGTGATGGGCAACTACTAATCAATCAGTGAAAACGGCAAGCATACACTCTATTTATAGTTGCACATATTCGATAGCACAGATCCCTGCTGCGTTAGTGCGGCACAGAAAGCGATATCGCCCAAGCTGATGTGTGCACCGGTAATCATGCTATTGCCCCTCCCCCCTCTCTCCCCGGCCTTGTTCTGCCTGGGTACTTCGGTAGTTTATTTTTCCTGCTTCTGTGGTCTCCTTACCCCTTTGTCTTATGCCATTCTAGAGCCAAAATGCCTAAAATTGACAGTTTTCCCATTAAAAATACCTAAAAAAAATGAATAAACACACAGATAAATTACATCGGGACGGGGACATTTCCTTAAGTTCCAAAATCAGGCTGTGGGGTGTAGCTGCTGGGTGATCTGCGAGGTTTCAAGATGGGTGTGGAAGAAGGGCTTTTTGACATGATGTGAAGGTGTGCACAGGTAGAGGGTCTTCCAAATGAGTCAATGTTAGTTTATTTCTCAAGTTAGACATTGTATCGTCATATCAAGTCACATAGCGTCAGTTCTCATAGGGACCTTATGACTGACGTGTGTTTCATTTTTTTTTTTTTTATTGCTTTCAGGTTGCACACATACACAAATTAACTCGATTACATATTACATGTATAAGATATACCATACAATAAAACAAAACACAACAGCAAAGCAATCCAACAAAAGTTAAACAAATGAATATTTTAAGTAATTTCCTCATGGATCCATTGTTGTACCGGAGCCCAAATTTTCATCCCTAATTGTTTCTTCTTCCGTCCTTTAGTTGCATATATAGCTGATTCAAAGTTAAATATTGCTAGCAAGCGGGCCCTCCACATAGAAAACGATGGTGGAAACTGGGTTGATCCATTCCTGAGTAATGCATGCCCGATATTCAGATAATCTAATATAGATCAAGTGTTGTTGTTCGCTTACTGAAGTGTCTATTGATAGTCCAAATAAAATCAATTCTGGTGTAAGAGTTATTGTTCTCCCTGTAATTCTTTCAATGAAAAGTTGTATTTGTAGAATAATACCATGTAATTTGGAGCATGAGAAAAACATATGTATTGAATCTGCTCCCATCTGTGTACACCGATTGCACATTATACCAGCAGTACCTCCCCATTTCATGATTTTTGCTGGGGTATGATGAAGATCAAACATGGCCATATAGTGCTGGGTTCTTGATCGTCCTGTAATTAGAATAGTATTAGCTATTTTAATTGATTCCTTTAACATCAAGTCATTTACACACAGTTTCTCCTCCCATCTATGTTGAATCGCAGAGAGATCATCTGGGAGATAAGTTATAAGAAGGTTATAAAAAGAACCTATTTTTCTTTTAACGAACAGACTCTCTATCATCAGTTTTAACCCTTGGTAATCATTGAGCGTCGACGAGTTCAAGAAACTAAATATCTGTAGGTATTTAAAGTAGTCTTGTGGAGAAATTCTAAATTTCTGCTGTAGTTCAGAGAAGGATGATATAGTGTTAGAATTGGCCGAATATAAATCACTCAGATAGTATATACCACTATTATTCCACCTTTTCATCACCGCATCTCTGAATATGGGAGGAAAGCAATGTGGAGAATTTAAGGGAGTATATCTTGTAATCTTTGGAATCCCCACCGATTTTTTAATAATTCTCCATGCTTTAAAAGCTGCCGATATAATCTTAAATTTGTTTTTTTTGTAGTAGTTTGGTTCTATTATTCTTAGAAATTGATTATTAGTATCCAAGCCTAGAACTAATTCATAAATCGAAGGGGAATGTGCATATGAGATGGGAGTTTTTTTGCCCACAATTAGTGGTGATATACATGGAAATATTGTAACCAGATAATAAAATAAAAAGTGTGGAACAGCCCATCCACCTCTATCCCTTGGTAGTATCATTTTTTTATAAGCTCTTCTAATACCTTTGTACCCCCATAAAAATCTTCCTGTCATTCTTTCAAGTTGTTTAAAGTATTCAAGCGGGAATTCCAAAGGAATTGTTCTAAATAAATATATACATTTTGGCAAAATCAACATTTTTAACACATTGTTCCTGCCATGTAGAGATAAATGCAAATGGTCTATTCTCTCCAAAGTTGAATTGGCCTTCCTCCGAATCGGGGCAAAATTAAGATCAGGAATCTTTGATATAGGAGTAGTTAATTTAATCCCCAAGTATGTTGCTTCAGAGACTATATTATTAAGGGGCGGTGGATTTTGACCCACATAAATTATTTGCGTTTTAGATAAATTCAAATTGTATCCTGAAAAGGAGCCAAAATTTGTTGCCAGTTCTTCGATTCTAGGGAACGCCCTCTCAATATCACTGGTAAGTACCACTAGATCATCTGCATAGGCGAGGGCTCTATAATTGATACGACCCACTTCCACCGGAGCAATGTGTTCGTCTTGGTTTAATTGGTTAAGAAAGATATCAATGTAGATAGCAAAAAGGAGAGGGGAGGATGGGCAACCTTGGCGTGTTCCACGTTGAATAGGAAATAAAGCTGATTTCGTAGCCCCAATTTTAACCGATGACATTGGATTTTTATACAAAGCTTTAAAAGCGGTTACAATCCCCGGACCAAAACCCTTTATAATTAGCAGTTCACAAAGATAGGGCCATGCCACCCTATCGAATGCTTTTTTGGCATACAAAAGCTGACTGACGTGTGTTTCAGCTTTTGTTTGCAATCTTGTCCTTCATTGCTCTCAGTCTTTATATCTTTCTTCTCCTGATGCGTTTTTTTAGGAGTATGCCAACTTTATGTGCATTGGACTTGGGCTACTATTCCAACTACCAAACCATATATGTACAATTTGCACAATGGCTGCTTTGAGAGTGAGAAAACAATTTACTATTTTGTGTTTAGTAGGGGGTGGGTCACAAAAGCACCTGCTTAATTAATATCAAGTAGGTCACAATTTGTGAAGCTCTGTGATTGGCTAAGAATGCAGGGATGGAAGCCTGCAAGTGGCGGCAGACCTCCAGCCCTCCTTTTGCATTTCACAGTAGGGAAGCAGCCCATTGGAGCACTACCCAACTCCCAAAAGGGAACCAAGACCAGGTACGGCCACGGGGCTCGGTAACTGTTCAATGCTTTGCGACGGATACATTCAGTGGCAGATCCCAAACAGGAGGGTGCAGCTCCTTATGCCTCCACCTCTATGGATCTCAAAAGCCACTTATGAGTCGGAATTCATTTTCTGACTTGTAAAACAGCTTTGCTAGATATTAAAAAGGATGTTTGGTGGGTATAGACCCTATGTTTTTGTTGATCATAGGCTTTGCGACTTGTAGAAGTATCACTTTATAAATAAGGCTCCTTGAGGCATCGCCCACCCGTGTGCCAATCTGAAGAACAATAATTTGTACCAGGGGTTCACTAACTGAGGTCAACTGCATTTCAACAGAGTGAGCCACTGTTATTCCCATGGAAATATTTAGTGGCCTTTGTACGAGCTGGTTTGCATTGCTCATGCACTACGCAACGTGGTGCAAGAGCAACATAACCGTAAGTCAGATTTGTGAGGCTATTTAAGGCCACTTTGCGTGGCCTCGAGTGGCTCCATAACTCTGGAGTACGGCAGCGCTGCGCAAATTGCAGCTGTGCCTTACTCTGCCCTGGGAAGGCATTACATAGGCGTTGCGTGGGTGTTCCAATGCAAACCCCATGATTGACCAGGACTGGTAAACGTGGGATCACCCACACAAAGCCCACGGAAACTCCCCCCTGGAGCAGAGTATTACAACGCAGCGATTTGCGTTGCATTACATTTCTCGAGAGTTTTGAAGCCATTCAGGACCATGCAAGGTGGCCTTGCCTGGATTAATAAAACTCATTTTTCATTTGCGTCGCTCTCACACCCATTGTGTGGTGAAAGAGCAACGCAACGGGGCTCATAAATATTGCCCCTTACTTTCTATTCTCCGATGGAGTAAACTTAGTTTTAGTTGATGATTCTTCATCTTCAGTCATTCAACTGCCCTCTGAAGCAGCCCAGAAGTAAACCACTGATCTTTGTTTTACTTTTATAAAACCTCAATAAACAAATGTTTTGCGTTAATATCCATGGCACACGGACATTAACATCAGACTGGTGTGGTGGTGTGGAGGTTTGGGCATGCCAAAGCACTTCAATTCACTGGCTATCTTTCCTGTGCCTCCCAGTAACTCCAGCCTTCCAATAGGAGAATTTTGAGTGCGTTAACTCACTGCACTGTAATCTGCCCAATCAACTGTGGTCTTTACCCTCGTGTGAGAGGTACGCCACTGCATGGTTATTATGTCATTTAACAACTACTATGAGTTCTAATTCATCCGAAAGATGTTTTTATTAACATTGTCATTAAGTCATATATTGTTGTATATCTGAACAAGTCTGCACCAGATCGCATTCTGTATGCCACATTAATGACTACATTGAGGCGAAAAGTCACGCATCCTAATTGTGTTCACTACCCTATGAATTATCGTGCACACAGCACCCTAGTATGTCTAGTATGTTCATTAAATAATGACGTGAATAACGGCGGCATTCGCCGCACCCCAACGGAACCAGGTACTCGTCGAATTATCATGAACTATGATCACCCACTGGAACTATCGTGCACGCAGGATTGCAGTTGCTAGGTTCCCTGTAAACTAGTAATCCCAGGTAGTCTTTCTACTATGTTGAGCTGAGGCAGTAATCACCACGTGACCCCGTTACCACGGTGATATTCTGAAACCCGGAACTCTGCGTCGCCATTGCGACTGTGAGCAGAGACCAGAGCAGGATTAACTCCGTGACCGATAAGCGGGTTCAGACTGAGGAGGCTTTTTCAACTCTTAAGCGACTCGTCAAAGTGCTTGATCGCTAACGCAGCTTTTCCCTCCCCCGGTGTTTAGACACAGCTCTTGACCCACCTCCGCCTGATCGCCACTGAACACGATCCCCGCCGGACGTGTCCTGGCTACGGAGTGTAGGTGAGTTCACATCCCGTTCCATTGGCACCAATCATTTTGATCATTTCTAGTGTTTCAATGGTTCCCTAATCAGCGCTTCTGCCCTGTATTTGTTAGATTACATATTATCGATGGTACAAGGGACCCCCCTGAATCCGTGGAAACATACGAACAACGTTTGGGTTACATCACGGTGAGTCTCTCACCATTGTATTAGTTAATACAATTACCTCCTCCACCCCTTTTTAAATTCAAAGTATGTACCGGTTGAAATTTTACATTCTAACCTTACAGATCCTTTCTCGAAATTGACCTCGAACCCACGTATCACCGGGTCCTGTCTATACCACGTTTGTGGTAAGTTTTACTTGTCAGGCATTTTAATATTAGCACCAACTAGTGTCAATGCATTCAATTTGCAAGTTGTTTTTCACCCCTTGCTCATAACTTCGCTCGGGTGATTATTTTAAAACCAGCAGTAGTTCTCACTGACTCCTCAAACTGTCCACCCCTGCTGATCTAGCCTATCCTCAATTGCTCTCGACCATTTGTTCTCCATTGTGCACTGAATAGTTGTGATGTTTTAACGCCACTCAACTACATGTATTATGTGCGCTTTGCGCTAAACTCAATTACGTGCATTTTTTGCGCCAAGTCCCAGCAAATCTGGCGGGATATTATGTCAACCCTAGTCAATCCCATGATGTGGGTGATGTGCACTGTTTTCTCAAGTAATAGTAGGGATATATTTTCCCGTGTTTGTAATATATACATTTATATACCAAATAGGTTACGTGTCCCCCACACTCCAGTCCTGATGAAGACCCCACAGCAAGATTAAACTAATGTCTGCGCGTACAAGGGTCGAAACGTCGACATCCGATTGCCTTTCACCGTCAACTCCACACCCCATTGGTTTCATTCATTGAACATTTGGAGTATGATTTACGTCTAAAATAATCTGCATGAACCTGTCGGTCCTGTTTTAGGTACAGAGTTTGTAACTTTGTGAAACAAGTCTCAATTGCTGATTTTACCGTCACTTAAGAATCTTCTGTCTTTCCTTCACCAAATCCCATCACTATCACACTACTCTCCCCGCTTCTACCTTTGGGGCACTGTAATTAACCACTGATTGATTATTCTGTAAATTATGCATATTCAATATATCATCCCATTGTGAATAAAACAATGTGGACTGAAGTTTTGTTGGTTTGATTATTCTCATTTCTTTGGTTAATGTCTCCATATTACTGGGACCCCTTCCCTTTACTCTTTTACTAACCCAGGTCCCCGTAACTTTAACTGGGTCAACCCCCCTATCAATATTCTACTTCGAGCAGACGTTGTTCTGCGAGGTTTCATTCCATGTTCAATTCATTTGAACTGTGCACATCATGGCTGAACTGCTATCTTACTCTGAGGATTATATTGACAAATTACTAGAGGATCCAAATAACGTGTTTATTTCCTCTGATATCCCAACCATTGACTTTTCACTGAAGGACAAGATCTCCCGTCTTGAGCGTTTGGAGAAAAAGCTGATCCGCACACTGTGGCACGGCCATCTCCTCACGAAGTACCTCAAAGAGAACATCATTCCTATCGGATTGCAAATTAAGATCGAACCAGCTATCTTTGTGGAGGTACCAAAATTTAGGGAGGGATTCAGCTACGTGGCGAATAACTGCAGCCGTCACTGGATGGTCCTTGGCGTGGAAACAGCTGCTGAACAAATCCAAGTAATCACTGCTGAAATCAAAACCTTGAAAGCAGAAATATCGGCTGATGCAAACTTTGCAAGTGCCAAAGAAACCATTACCAACCTAGAAGCCACACTCAAGGACTTCGACCTGACAACCCAAAATCGTAAACTTGAGAAACTGGCACGTGACATTAGATTGTATGATAAGAAGAAAACTTATCCATATCTCCAAGAAGACTATTTCCGACAAGATAATCAAGGCAGATTTACCAACCGAGGCCGGGGAACTTCTAGAGGCAGACGCAATTATTATACTTTCTCAGACTCTTCTTACAGCTCAGAGGGTGAGCAAGACCAACCAGGTCCCAATTACCAACAGAACTATCCTGACTTTGGGTATAACCAGCAGTTTCAGTACAACCCTTTTTTAGGGCAATGCCAGGGGACATGGCGTCCACCTCGTGGCAGAGGCAATACCTGGCAACGCGGCCAACAACGTGGATCTCAACAAAACACAAGCACATGGAATGGAGGTCGTGGCCAACCACAAAAGCAGGTACATTTCCAGCCAGAACCACAACACGGGGAACGTGTTACCCGCAACAAAACCTACAGATGGTAATAGGTTCTGTAAATTCACAGACTGGTATGAATTCCGAAACCCATCCTCGGCTAAGACTATTGGGAGGAGCTCCCCCTGTGGCCGATAGCCCTGTTGTAAATATATCAAAACATACTTTGAACAACGACAAAATTAAAATTTTGGGGAAAGGATTATCATATGTCCCCACTAGCCACCCTGACTCCTTCATCATTCGCACTGAACTGTATCGATTTTTTCGCAAAATAAGGTTAAAGTATTTCTTCCGCAACTCCGCACCAAGTATCCAATCATCTGTAACTGGATTGAGACCTCCTTCTACATTTGTTCCGTTTAACAGTGTCATGTCACATAAGATTCTGGCATACGAATCGGTTGTGTTAAGAGATATATTACAACTCCTGGGAACGAAATGTTACACCAGATTCAACACAAGCAAAAATGAGAAATTGGCCCTTCAAACTTTGGCTCAAAATGCCCAACTTGTTATCAAGCCGGCAGACAAGGGTGGTGCCATTGTGGTACAGGATGTCACCTCTTATGAATCGGAAATTCTCCGTCAGCTGAATGATGGTACCAGTTACCAACTATTACGATCGGATCCCACACAAGCAATTGCACGGGAAATTCTAGAGATAACCCAAGCCGGTCGTGATCAAGGGTTCCTATCGGAATTAGAGTTTAATTTCTTGAATAAACCACATCCACGCTTGGCTACTATCTATACCATACCAAAGATTCACAAATCAATGACGAACCCCCCTGGCCGTCCCATTGTTTCCGGGTGCGGCTCCATCCTCGAGCCCCTGGGCAAATACATTGATTTCTTCATAAAACCGATTGCAGAGGCTACTACAGCCTATTTGCGTGACACCATGCATACCATAAATACCGTAGAAGGATTAACATTTGACGCGGATCACCAACTGTTAGCCACCTGCGACGTCGTATCGTTGTATACGTGCATTCCTCAACAGGAAGCACTTATGGTTATTACCCGTTGCCTGCACCAGCGACCTGCTCCTGTCCAAGTACCTACAGAATTTATTGTGGCTTTACTCCGTATAGCCATGACCAAGAACTTTTTCATTTTCAAGGATAAATTCTACATCCAAACGTCAGGAGTAGCAATGGGGGCTCCCTTTGCTCCTGATGTAGCCATCCTGTATATGGCAGCTTTTGAGCAAGACACTGTGCTTAGTCAGATCAATCCATTCAGAGACCACCTCAGTCTCTGGATGCGATATATAGACGACATCATACTGATATGGGACGGCTGCTTGCAAGAACTAATGGTGTTTTTCGGCTGGCTTAATGAGCAGTCCCAATTCCTTAAGTTCACGATCCAATCAGACAACCATCAGATTAATTTCTTGGATCTTACCATCTATGAGAACTCAGGTCAATTACTAACTACGCTATACCGGAAACCTGCCGAAAGGGATTCACTCCTGCACTACGACAGCCACCACCCCCGAGCATTACGAGATAACCTGCCCTTCGGGCAATTCCTACGTATACGTCGGAACTGCTCTAATAAAGACCACTATTTCACTGAGTCAGAAGAACTGAAACAAAGACTGTTAAGCAGAGGTTATCCCAAACAACTGATCAAGCGAGCAAGGAAGAGGGCATGGTTTTACCCTCGAGAAGAGCTACTGGTTCCTAAGACTGAACAAGACCAATCTGAACAAAGAATTGTCTGTGTCACCACCTTTATACAAAAAACAAAACAGGTGTGTGGAGGGTCTGGGGGAATATTTTATGACCTGTCTACTCACTCCCCTGTATCAATATGCAAAACACACAAGAGTAGACCAGGTCAGAGAATGGTGTATAACTACCACAGCTACTGTGAAACAGAGAAGGTGGGTGCGTTGAAGAAGTTGTTGAGAACAGCAACTGTGGATGACAGAAGGCTGAGACAATTTCCATCAGACCCCACACAGGTGGAGTGTTACATCACGTGGAAATTGCTGATCATACCATGCTGACTCCAACCGTAAAGTGTCGGTACGGACAAGATGTCAGGAGTTCTCCTAATAACGTACATCCTAAAGTGGTATGAAAAAAGTGCAGTGCTTATGTGGTGAAGGTGAATAAAAATGACTACTCAGACTCCAGATAGCGTTTACACAGGAGGCTAAGTGACAAGGGTTAAAAACACGCCAGGTGATAAAGTTGACCTATGGCGCTGTGCAGTACGGTCGACATGTTTCAGCCTAATGGACATTTAGCCCGGCTTTCTTCAGGACCTTAGATAAAAGTAGCTACTGCAGTCACATATGATATATTGCTTTACAAGTAACAGGAATGTACTACTAGAGAGTTACATCTATATCTTAAACTAAGATACTTAAGTGTCCACTGAGGGGGGAGGTATACGTCTTCTTCCTATCAAAAAAAAACAGAGAAAGTTGGACAATATGTAAATCAACACTCAAACAAACACATCCACCTAAATATGTACACAGAGACCGTATAGCCACACCTACAGGAGTAATTTACAACCTGTACAATAAAAAGCATACTAGCTTGATCGCACCGAGGCATTTCCTCGGAGTGATACTCACCCAGCTTTGTGTGGGTGATGGCCTCACCTCGCCCGGCGACCGCTCGGGAGTGCAAGGCCCCGCTCTGCAGTGTAGAGAAAAAGGACACAGCAAGCTCACTACTTTACAGTGTCCAGACCAATGGCTCTACACCTAAAACTCAACCCACGTGTGATAGTGTCCTGCTGCTATGCCAAACACCCACCACTCAAGGGTTACCAAAGGGCGCATAGGGATGGTACCTGTTACTATGTGAGCCATGATACAGGGTTACTGTTGACTCCCTAGTTAGATCTTAAATGGCTTTTATTACACTTATTATCACCACACTGTAGGAGAATATTCTATAAAGCAATGGGTAGGGGTACCTCAAAACATAAGAGGGAAGCAAAATGGGCCACTCATAGTCTGATACTCCTTGACGGTCAACGAATATCTAAACAACAGGCCAACCTCCCAGAAGTAAAGTGTGAAGGGAGAACAGCATCATCCTGACTAATTCAGAACTTCCTCCCTTTGCCGACATTAGTTAATGTGGCTTCCTAAGCAGGAACTGACTATAAATAAGAGAACACGCCCGGTGACTGACCTGTCCGTCGGTGCCCTGAATCCGGTAACGAGCGGAAGTGGAGGTAAGCGGGATGCCGCCATTCCTCCTTAAGTAGCATCCGTTTTAGACGTGACAAGAGCTCCATCGCGTAAAGATTGGGCCAAGTGACGGAGGGCGACGCTGCTACTATCGCGCATGCGCGAGAAGCAGTAGTCACTAATCCCTGGCGCACGCGCAATCTCTGATCGTGTGCATCAAAAGTATGCCGTTTATTATGCATATAGACAGTGTGAAATCTAAGGTCTCTATTGTATATAGTGTTCTGTTTCTTTGAACACTGTATGGAACCTAATAACATCCTCTATTTTCTTAGCATCGCTAAATTCCATAATGGGGGATTTGTTCTTGGAAATAAAAACATGATCCTCTATCCTTCTCTTCTTGCCATTGAAAGTCCCTATAAACTGCTGTGCCCGGGCCGGTATTTTTCACAGGGCGCATGACAGAGGAGCAGTGGCTCTCACCGGGTTATGCCAACGAATTAAACAAAGAGATCGAGGTATTCAGAAATTATACTGGACTTTTAACACCTTATTTTCATAAAATTGAGAACGATTCCAATAGATTTCACACTGTCTATATGCATAATAAACGGCATACTTTTGATGCGCACGATCAGAGATTGCGCGTGCGCCAGGGATTAGTGACTACTGCTTCTCGCGCATGCGCGATAGTAGCAGCGTCGCCCTCCGTCACTTGGCCCAATCTTTACGCGATGGAGCTCTTGTCACGTCTAAAACGGATGCTACTTAAGGAGGAATGGCGGCATCCCGCTTACCTCCACTTCCGCTCGTTACCGGATTCAGGGCACCGACGGACAGGTCAGTCACCGGGCGTGTTCTCTTATTTATAGTCAGTTCCTGCTTAGGAAGCCACATTAACTAATGTCGGCAAAGGGAGGAAGTTCTGAATTAGTCAGGATGATGCTGTTCTCCCTTCACACTTTACTTCTGGGAGGTTGGCCTGTTGTTTAGATATTCGTTGACAGTCAAGGAGTATCAAACTATGAGTGGCCCATTTTGCTTCCCTCTTATGTTTTGAGGTACCCCTACCCATTGCTTTATAGAATATTCTCCTACAGTGTGGTGATAATACGTGTAATAAAAGCCATTTAAGATCTAACTAAGGAGTCAACAGTAACCCTGTATCATGGCTCACATAGTAACAGGTACCATCCCTATGCGCCCTTTGGTAACCCTTGAGTGGTGGGTGTTTGGCATAGCAGCAGGACACTATCACACGTGGGTTGAGTTTTAGGTGTAGAGCCATTGGTCTGGACACTGTAAAGTAGTGAGCTTGCTGTGTCCTTTTTCTCTACACTGCAGAGCGGGGCCTTGCACTCCCGAGCGGTCGCCGGGCGAGGTGAGGCCATCACCCACACAAAGCTGGGTGAGTATCACTCCGAGGAAATGCCTCGGTGCGATCAAGCTAGTATGCTTTTTATTGTACAGGTTGTAAATTACTCCTGTAGGTGTGGCTATACGGTCTCTGTGTACATATTTAGGTGGATGTGTTTGTTTGAGTGTTGATTTACATATTGTCCAACTTTCTCTGGGTTTTTTGATAGGAAGAAGACGTATACCTTCCCCCTCAGTGGACACTTAAGTATCTTAGTTTAAGATATAGATGTAACTCTCTAGTAGTACATTCCTGTTACTTGTAAAGCAATATATCATATGTGACTGCAGTAGCTACTTTTATCTAAGGTCCTGAAGAAAGCCGGGCTAAATGTCCATTAGGCTGAAACATGTCGACCGTACTGCACAGCGCCATAGGTCAACTTTATCACCTGGCGTGTTTTTAACCCTTGTCACTTAGCCTCCTGTGTAAACGCTATCTGGAGTCTGAGTAGTCATTTTTATTCACCTTCACCACATAAGCACTGCACTTTTTTCATACCACTTTAGGATGTACGTTATTAGGAGAACTCCTGACATCTTGTCCGTACCGACACTTTACGGTCGGAGTCAGCATGGTATGATCAGCAATTTCCACGTGATGTAACACTCCACCTGTGTGGGGTCTGATGGAAATTGTCTCAGCCTTCTGTCATCCACAGTTGCTGTTCTCAACAACTTCTTCAACGCACCCACCTTCTCTGTTTCACAGTAGCTGTGGTAGTTATACACCATTCTCTGACCTGGTCTACTCTTGTGTGTTTTGCATGTGTCACCACCTTTAACACGAAAAGTAACCAAATAAAACGCATAATTAACCACCACTGGGAACTCATTTCAGACGACATCCTACAAACTGACCCGCCATTACATGCTTTCAAAAAAGCAAGTAGTGTCAAAGATCATGTGGTGCGCTCCTTCCTCAAGACACCAGAGGATCCCACCATTACCACTCTGTGGAATCTACCTCCGATTGTGGGCCACTTTAGATGTGGCAGCTGCAAAGCATGCAAGAGCACGATCCAGACAAAAGAATTTGCATATCGTCATCACAAAATTCCGCTTAAGACACATACTAACTGCAACTCTGTTAACATTATCTACGCCATTCTATGTCCATGTCAACTGATATACATTGGCCAGACTCAGCAAAAAGCAAAAGTGAGGATACTCCAACACATGAGTCGAATCCGATGTCAAGTACAAGGCGCACCTTTGGTTGACCACTTCTCAACCACAGGACATACACCGGAGAGTTTAAAATGGGTAATCATAGAAAAAGCCACACTCCGACCCCGGGGTGGGAACATCTCTAACATCCTCAATACCCGTGAGCTAAAATGGATGTTCACCTTTGACTCGATTGAATCTGGGCTTAATGAACAAGACAGCTCTTTCTCCCAATTAGCCACCCTGTCTTGAATACTGTCTCATTCAAAGTACTATGGCCTTTACCCGCATGTGTGAGGTACGCCATCACTGTCAAAGTCATGGCAATTCTATGTTCATACTTGATATGATGGTTCAAATGCATGTACTACCTATTAGTCACAAGCTCAAAATAGGTACAGTGGATTTGTAATGTGGTCTTTACCCTCGTGGGAGAGGTACGCCACTGCATGGTTATTATGTCATTTAACAACAACTACCTATTAGTCACAAGCTCAAAATAGGTACAGTGGAGTTGCAATGTGGTCTTTACCCTCGTGTGAGAGGTACGCCACTGCATGGTTATTATGTCATTTAACAACTACTATGAGTTCTAATTCATCCGAAAGATGTTTTTATTAACATTGTCATTAAGTCATATATTGTTGTATATCTGAACAAGTCTGCACCAGATCGCATTCTGTATGCCACATTAATGACTACATTGAGGCGAAAAGTCACGCATCCTAATTGTGTTCACTACCCTATGAATTATCGTGCACACAGCACCCTAGTATGTCTAGTATGTTCATTAAATAATGACGTGAATAACGGCGGCATTTGCCGCACCCCAACGGAACCAGGTACTCGTCGAATTATCATGAACTATGATCACCCACTGGAACTATCGTGCATGCAGGATTGCAGTTGCTAGGTTCCCTGTAAACTAGTAATCCCAGGTAGTCTTTCTACTATGTTGAGCTGAGGCAGTAATCACCACGTGACCCCGTTACCACGGTGATATTCTGAAACCCGGAACTCTGCGTCGCCATTGCGACTGTGAGCAGAGACCAGAGCAGGATTAACTCCGTGACCGGTAAGCGGGTTCAGACTGAGGAGGCTTTTTCAACTCTTAAGCGACTCGTCAAAGTGCTTGATCGCTAACGCAGCTTTTCCCTCCCCCGGTGTTTAGACACAGCTCTTGACCCACCTCCGCCTGATCGCCACTGAACACGATCTCCGCCGGACGTGTCCTGGCTACGGCGTGTAGGTGAGTTCACATCCCGTTCCATTGGCACCAATCATTTTGATCATTTCTAGTGTTTCAATGGTTCCCTAATCAGCGCTTCTGCCCTGTATTTGTAGTAGTAGTAGTAAAGCTTTTATTCGGCAATTTTGCCATAAAGCCAACATAAAAATACATTTAACATAAGTCATAAAAACAAAGTTACATCTATTTAGAAAAATACAGTGCAAATGGATGTACAGTCCCCATACAAAATCCAGTTATTTACAATTCACATTAGATTATTTGCAATTCATAAGAGAAACATTTACATTTTACATTCATGGCGATATACAGACCTCATATTAAAAACAATTGTATAAAATTTATAAATAATTAAAAGCCAGAGTTTAAAAAAGACTTAGTGTCTATGTTTTAAAACCATACTTTTTCCTTATCAAGCAGATACTGAAAAGGAATCGACTGACTCCAAAAACTATCAGGCTAATAGTCGAGGATCTAAGTAATCTTTCTGCCTCTTTATATGAACATATGCCCAAATTTTTACAAAGGGGTTTAATCCATTTTGTACGTTGAACTTTATACAATGGGCAAAAAAAAAGGATATGTGCCTCATCTTCCCTTTGCTTCAGGTCACACAGTTTACAAAATGTGTCATTTCTGTTAGAATTGGAATTTCCCCACCGGGAAGTATTGGCGTTTATTTGAAGAACCCCGTACCAAAATTGAAGATACAAAGTTTTAGCCAGGGGTGGTTCCACCTCATTCATAAATTGCTCGAATATGGGGATATCCTTAAATTGTAAAAACTTAATTGATAATGAACCTGTGGCATGATTATGTATATTAGTGTTCATATAATTCCAGAAAGCAGATTTTACCTGATCTTTACAGTTAGGTTGCATGGATGTTGGGTTTTTCCAAAAGTGTGAGAGACCCAGTTTAGTGAGCCATGCAGATATATGTCTCAGCCACTTGATTGAGTTGTAAGTGTCCAATTCCATGATTTCCAGTAATCCCGCTCTATAGTCTGCGAGTTCCGGGGTGGACCATATTCTTACCCAGTAAATCAGTGGCCTCAGCCAACATAGATAGTCTGTACGTTTTAAGTGTTTCAATGGTTTCCTAATCAGCGCTTCTGCCCTGTATTTGTTAGATTACATATTATCGATGGTACAAGGGACCCCCGTGAATCCGTGGAAACATACGAACAACGTTTGGGTTACATCACGTGAGTCTCTCACCATTGTATTAGTTAATACAATTACCTCCTCCACCCCTTTTTAAATTCAAAGTATGTACCGGTTGAAATTTTACATTCTAACCTTACAGATCCTTTCTCGAAATTGACCTCGAACCCACGTATCACCGGGTCCTGTCTATACCACGTTTGTGGTAAGTTTTACTTGTCAGGCATTTTAATATTAGCACCAACTAGTGTCAATGCATTCAATTTGCAAGTTGTTTTTCACCCCTTGCTCATAACTTCGCTCGGGTGATTATTTTAAAACCAGCAGTAGTTCTCACTGACTCCTCAAACTGTCCACCCCTGCTGATCTAGCCTATCCTCAATTGCTCTCGACCATTTGTTCTCCATTGTGCACTGAATAGTTGTGATGTTTTAACGCCACTCAACTACATGTATTATGTGCGCTTTGCGCTAAACTCAATTACGTGCATTTTTTGCGCCAAGTCCCAGCAAATCTGGCGGGATATTATGTCAACCCTAGTCAATCCCATGATGTGGGTGATGTGCACTGTTTTCTCAAGTAATAGTAGGGATATATTTTCCCGTGTTTGTAATATATACATTTATATACCAAATAGGTTACGTGTCCCCCACACTCCAGTCCTGATGAAGACCCCACAGCAAGATTAAACTAATGTCTGCGCGTACAAGGGTCGAAACGTCGACATCCGATTGCCTTTCACCGTCAACTCCACACCCCATTGGTTTCATTCATTGAACATTTGGAGTATGATTTACGTCTAAAATAATCCGCATGAACCTGTCGGTAACTTTGTGAAACAAGTCTCAATTGCTGTTTTTACCGTCACTTAAGAATCTTCTCTCTTTCCTTCACCAAATCCCATCACTATCACACTACCCTCCCCGCTTCTACCTTTGGGGCACTGTATTTAACCACTGATTGATTATTCTGTAAATTATGCATATTCAATATATCATCCCATTGTGAATAAAACAATGTGGACTGAAGTTTTGTTGGTTTGATTATTCTCATTTCTTTGGTTAATGTCTCCATATTACTGGGACCCCTTCCCTTTACTCGTTTACTAACCCAGGTCCCCGTAACTTTAACTGGGTCAACCCCCCTATCAATATTCCTCAATCAACTAAAAAAACAACCATTTTGAGCGGGGAGGACCTGGAATAATTGAAAAAGGACCATACGTACGTGGGAATGCACCAGCACATTGTGGGTGCCATTCCAACTAATCCAGACAAGCATGAGGAGCTCAGAAATAAATGACTCCCCTCCCCCATTTAACCAGAAGGCAGTAGAGTGACAGAACCAAGTGAAAATATTTCAGTGACCAATTATAGATGTACCAGTCTTAAGTATCTAAGGAAATTGGGTGGCAGACAACCAGTAAATCCTAGCTGCAGCAGGCTATACTCTAAACCGTTGTAAAACCAGGTGAAGTGACTCCAACATGGCTGTACATGTTTAAAAATGCATCTAAGAGAATAATAGGTGGAAATCACCAGATATGGCTAGACCCCCATGTAGTAAATACCTTATGGAGCTGTTGCAGAGTGAGAAGATTAAACCGGGAGGAATGGAGGAGAGGTCAGATATTTCCAAAGAGAGGTCTTCTGGAGGGCAGGTGCCTCCCACTCACTTTGCCTTTTGAATGTCATTAGCATTTGAGCATCTTCTGACCTGCGCCTGCAGTTCTTGGATACCTGCCTCATACATCTTAGCTCTCCCTCTGGAATAAACTCTAGTTTCCCACTAAAGACTCCAGGACTTCTACTGGCCATTTGATCTTCATTAGGCTTCCTAATCTTGAGAAAGATGTGGTGGTCCTGTTAGTGGAAGCCTGTTCAATTTCGGTGAGTTGTCTCAGCCCTTTTTGAACAGTGCATGAATGAATATAGGCTTTGTAAAGCGCAAACTTAGCCCGGGGGCATCAAGGTGCTGCGGAGAGGGATCAAAATAAGAAATATCCGTAGTTAGCAGGGCTTACAGATCCGGACAGGTAAAGAGCCAGGTCTTCAAGGCCCTACGGAACGAGGAGTGTATTTCCAGGGTGGAAATTGAGGGAGGAAGGCAGTTCCACAGGTTAGCTCCAGTCACCGAAATGGCTAAGACTAAGAGAAAAGCTTGCAGAAAATATTGCATTGTGACCCTTGCATCTTTTCTGGGTGAGATTATTGATATGTTCCCTCCTTTCCCATTTCCTTTCTTATTCATTTAGATGGCGCATCTTCTGAAGGGCTCCAGTGTCCTTTCCCAGTTACGTCTCCCATTGCACCTAAATAGTAACACATGGCACCTTCCTATTTGAACATTATTCAAAGCATTGAAATGAAAAGGGAGAAATGAAAGAAAGAGTGTGCAGTAGTTAAATTGGCTTGAAGCCCTGTTATAAACTGAGGACTGCCTCTCTAGCAGCTCCCTTCATTTCCATCTCTAATCTTTATCTTGTCTTTTTTAATATGAATATGACCTGTATTGGCACCCTGCTGAATTCAGACAATATTGGACAATAAATAGAGTGGTGCAGTTATCCGTCATCATATGTTTCACATAAAGTAAATCCTGCAGAGTCTCACTTCACCATTGTGGACAAGGAGTTACTGATGAGTAAGAAAGAGTTTGAGGAATTAGTACATTGCCCGAATGGTATTAAAAAAAGAGACTGTGTATACTGGTCATAGAAGGCTACAATTCTTCCAGTATTCATGACCTTCCACAGACCACCTGCTACAATGAGCCTGGGCAAATTTTGTCTGCTCACTGAAACTTCTTCCCTGACAGAAGAGTCAAATGCAGTTTTTATCACCTAGTCGCTTTTGCAATCCAACACAGATTAATTCTTGTCAATCAATATCATGTATCCTGTATCATCAGCTTTGATGTTGAGTCTGTTGCCTATAGGGTCTGTGTAACAAAGATCTAGTTTATCTCACACATTCTAGTATATAATGTCCTCCTTGAGGAGTCATGTAAAATGTTGATGAATACGGAACCCACTTGACGGTGTAGGGAGTACTCTCCCCGAAATTACTTAAATACCACCCTACAAGAAGAACTCTAGGATAAGGAAATGAATAGAGTTCGAAATCCTTATTTGAGAAATCACTGACCTCTGGAATTGGCTCATATATTCTGAAACGAATTACCTCTATGCCCTGAAGAAGTCATTTGGGTAACTGTGCCCCATGACGAAATACGTGTTAGCTTTGGTTTTATCTATTGGCTACGGTTTATATGAATTTGATGAACTTTGAAGACTAAAACTATGATGAAAAATTCTCTGATGCATGATGAGAAAAGAAAAATAAAATAAAAGGAATTAATTCAATGGACTCTGAAGGAATATTGATTTGACTGTGGTCATCTTTTCTCTTGAGACTATAAGAAACTTGTTTGTGCTCGGGAACTACTTGTCTTTTGTCATTGAATTCTTTGTCTTCTCAGAGGATTCCTTTTGGGGACGCAGGTGGCCGCTTTCCCCTGTTCCCTTGCGCCTCTTTACTTGGAGAATACTGTATTAGTTGTTATTGCGCAAGTATTACCCAGCCACTGTTTGTTTTGTCATGTAAAATGTTATGTTGTCAATAAAAAAATTATAATTCCAGACAACTCATGTACACATAGCGATGATCGCCATTCTTCATCTTTGCATACTGTCCAGGAGTTCCTTCTCTGTTTTTAAAGGAATTCACCAAAGCCTGAAAATGTCAGCTCTCTGATATTAAATGTTGCTTTTCTATAATTGAGCTTGTACGTGATTTACCGGAATCCCTGCAGGACTGCCCTCGCGTGGTTTGAATGTTCACTTTTAGTATCAGAATATATTGTATGTTTACTCTATTGGGTTGGTCCCTGGAGAAGATAGCCTGGTCTCATTTCTTATTAATGTTTGAAGCCTTGATGCCCCTCCTGGCAGCCCATCACCCCGGAAAGTGGTCCTCAAGGAGGCAGGCCACTAAGATGCAAACGTGGCAGATGGACTACTCCACACCTCCCTCACTTTGGAAGCATGACCAGTGCCCTTATGTTGGAACTATCAATGTTTGATGAATTTCTGTGTCCTGGAGGCATTGGGGGATTCCAACACTCAGGTAAGGATCTTTCACCTTGATGTAAGTACACACCTCAGTGCTTCCTCTCTGCCAGCCACAGCCAACACTTGCTGACAACATCCCCTGCAAATAAATATTCAGGCACATACTTGGAAAGGGGCTCAGTGATTTGAAAAGGACAATCACTCTTTTGAAGAATGACTACCATCTGAGAGACGACAGCCAACTGAGCGCCACATTTACCATGTTTCATCCAGCTCCAACTCCCCTGTATGATGGTTTTAAGTTTACAAAATGTAAACTACAAATATTTTGATGCCTAGAAGTAAAATGCTGCTCATTTCGTGCTTTTGAGCTTGATGATGTAGTTGAAACTCATCGTTTTTACAAATTTGCTCTGTGTGTCATACTGTTCACTACTGCCCTGCAGGGGCCCTGCCACAACAAAGTCAAGCAGTAATCACTGTTCACTTGTGTGATTGGGGAATGCAAATATATTTAACATAGATGCCAACGCTTGCTCAGTATTTTAGTATTATTGTTGTTTATAAAATAATGTTACTTTTTATTTTTTTGCCTGCTTTGAACATCTTACAGGATGCTCAGTCATCAACAATTCTTTTATTCTGCATCCTCGTTTTTTTATCTTACCTGCTTCCTGATTACTAACCATGGGCATAATACTACAACAGAGCTTCACACTCTGCAAATTGCACTCTGATAATTGAGCAAATCAACAATATCCTCAGATGCCTCCAATTTTACATGCTAAAAAGCATATAACCAATTCACAAAAGTGAACTTTTTCAATCAAATCATGAGGCAATGAGGGAGGTGATGATTTTGGGGGTCCCCCTAACCTAGGGGGAGAACCAAGCAGATGCCATAAACAAAAAGCACATCTTGTTGAACTTCGGTGGTGGTCCCATCTTCTTAGGACCACCCGAGGCACAGTTATTGGCAAAAAAACAATCCCAACCAAAGGCCCTGCAAAGCATTATGGGACGAGACTAGCAGTGGACAGTGAATATTATACTATCCAATATCAAAATAATTCTACAAAGAGCTGCAGTTCAACTAGTCGTTACTAGATGTCCCTCACGAGGCAAATGCAAAGCATTACAATTATTCTTACATTAAGCTGCAGTTCCACTAGTCGTTACTAGATGTCCCTCACGAGTCAAATGCAAAACCATTGAAAGCTTTTCATCAAGCATTTGCATTTGACTCGTGAAGGACATCTAGTAACCAGCAGTTGAACTGCAGCTCTTTGTAGAATTATTTAGATATTGGATACTATATAATATTCACTGCCCACTGCTAATCTCATCACATAATGTTTTTCATGGCCTTTGGTTGGGATTGTTATTTTTGCCAATTACTGTGCTTGAGGTGGTCCTAAGAGGATAGGACCACCACCGAATTGTTCAATAAGATGTGCTTTTTGTTTTCAAGGCATCTGGTACTCTCCCTAGGTTAGGGAGGATCCCAAAATCATCACCTCTCTCACTGCTTACTAACTTTTCAGTTTCACTTTTGTGAAAGTACTACATGCTCTTTAGCAGAATTACACAATAACCAACCATTTTGGTTCATGTCCACCATCTTTAAATCAGACCACAGATCACAATGGCAGCATCACTTTTCCAAGTCCCTGCGAACCATATAGCAAAAATCAGACAAGACCAGCTCAGCTATTTTTTCACGTAACCTACAAACCACATTATTATTATTATTATTATTATTTAATTTTATAGAGCGCGTAGTCACCCGTAAGTATCCCAGCGCTAAAATCAGTACAACTAGGAGTCAGCAAGGGAAGGGGAGAGACCGTTTAGGGGAAGAGGTGGGTTTTCAATTGCTTCCTGAACCGTAGGTAGTTGGATTCGGTTCTCAGGTAGTGCGGTAAGGCGTTCCAGAGACGTGCGGTGTGAACCGAGAAACGTCTTCCTCCTGTCCGGGCCTTCTTAATTCTGGGGGTGAAAATGAGGTGTTCCTGGTCGGAGCGTAGGGATCTAGGGGCTTTGTATGGTTTGATAAATTTTTTTAGGCTTGGGGGAAAAAAAAAAGCCTAAACACATAAGACGACCATGCAAAAAAGACTTATGCAACTACAGCCAAAGAACATCTCCTGCTCACCGACAGAAGGGTCAAAGCACCTGGTGGCTCTTGCAGATCAGCTGTGCATCACTGCATCTGCCAAGAGGCGCATGGCGGCTCCATCTTGGTGGGGGTATAGAGCACCTGCAAAGGATGACCCTACATTGATTACATGCTTATGCAGTTTTAAAGATCTGTTTCATGTGTTTACTGAGACTAGATTTTTCTAGTAACTATTCTTTTTTTTTTTAAAGGTCACTGACATCCTAACACTCTTAGTGATTCTAAAATAATATTAAAAATATGAACATGCAAAATAAATGAGCATGAACCAGTCAAGTCTATGTTTTATCTCATTGCTGTTCCCGAACATTAGAAGGCTTTGGCCTTGGCATTTGGACAACTCTAAGTCTGATAGGCTGATGCTGTGCGCGCGGTCACATCCAGGCCTCCACCCTAATCTTTTTAGCCCAGGCCTCAGGTGTGTCGCCAAGTAACTTAGCGATAGTTCTGAATGAGAGCTTTGCAGAGCTTAGTTTGATCGCCCATCTACTCGCTGCTGACAATCCCCGACCACTGAATGCCAGGAAAAGGTTCCATTTGGAAATTGTATCAATGGATAGTGCGATAAACGCTGCGTTGGCAAAAAGTGTTCGACCAAGGTATGGAAGATCCATACATTATCCATGAGCCTATATTTCATATTAAGGCGAAAAAAGTTTTTTTTTAAAAAAGAAAAAAGTATGATATCTTCCTGATTACGTTTCTACAAAGTACTGGATTTTAATATTGATTAATCTTGAAAAAAATCAGCCATCTGTGACCCTTGTCCACTATGGACCAGCCATAAAGATGTAGAAACAAATATGCAAAGTGTGCTGTCTGTGTTGATGGACTTCAATATTTATATTGGATTTTTAATCTTACATCAGAGTTTTGTATAGATAAAGGGATTGCCAAATACTATAATGTGAAGGTTTCTAATTTACATAGCACTAAACTTTAATATATTAAATAGTGTTATTTTATTATTTATTATTAAATTGTTCTTTTTCTTATTATTTATTTGTTTATTCTAAAATCTGTAGTTCGTGTGAATTGTTTTTAATGGCGAAGGCGGGGCGATAAATGAGGCTTAAGATTTCTTCTTATTTTCCATTCTTAGTTAATAGGCAGGCTGTGGCGTTGTAAAGAATGTATAAACTTTACAATCTAACATTCTTATAAATAAAAAGGTAGCGCACTGAACCCTTCAGGGATGGAGAGCTGCAGGTGTAGAAATTATTGTGCAATAACAATCTTTGATATTGGAAGAATTATTAAAGACGGGTCTTCGGTAGTCAGCCTGGGTTATTTGCTATAGATGAACGAAAACAATAAATTACAAGTTAAAAAAAAGATTTCAATATTTTTATTGCCGATAAAGTATTTTGGGGACAATCTTCTGCTTTGCTTGTTCAGGCTATCCCAGTAAAGAATGGAGGCTGTGATTTAAGGCACAGTGTCTGCCACGGTTTTCCAGTGACCAGATTCTTAAATAGTTGAAGAGCAGGAGTAGTGGTATTTTACCACCTTCGAAAGAGGGAAATAGTGTTTGTAAATTTAAAGGCACGTGCTGCTTCCGGCTGGTAACATTACAGCCTTCCTCAACATATCTAAAGTAAATACCAGAACACAAACCGACGTAACAACACAATTACCCCACAGCAGAGCCCAACAAAAGGCAAAACAATGCAACACAGTAACAGTACAACACAAACCACAGCAGCCCCTCAACAAAATGCCACACAACAAATGTTCACAAACATTCTTGTCACACATTAGCACCTCCTGAAACTTGCTTTCCTAATATGGTGGTAAAAGAAGATGGCACCAACCACTGTCTTTACATTCGACCAAGGACATGGAGCAGCGCCAGCCTGAATGTTTTGTGTAGGGGCCCATCACATTATGTGGTCTCTGGATTCACACCTGTATTTTAGGCGTTCTCTAGTTGTTTTATTATTATCCTTGTTTTGGAATATGGAAGTATCAGGAAAGCAGGTGGCTAAGAAATGAAACCTGGAATAACCCCAATATACTTATGTTATGTTATGTTATGTTATTCACACTTATAACGCGCACAGCAGCCCGAGCGAAGGGGCGTCCTGGCGCTTTAACAAGGTACACAAAACACAACACCGATAAAAGACCAGAGAGGGGGAAGAGCAGAAATCAATTAGGGAATTAAACAAATAAAATAGTCTTGATGGCAAATCTAAACAAGGGGAAGGTCATCAAGAACCCGGATGTGAAGAGGAAGAGAGTTCTACTTTAGGTAGCCGTGAGAATATGGAGATTGCATGTCACAGAGAACATAAAAAAGTAGACAGAGGTAAAAAGCCTCACTAACAAGCAGCTCTCTGAAGAATGCACGTAATGCTGAGTTATTTACAAGTTTAATAGCTGTGGACTGTCTTTAGTTCTGAAATATAAAAAGAACAAAATGAAAGGCGTTACTCACCGGTTTCTCTGTAGACATTATTGATGAAATGCTCACTGGGTTCTTGGAGTTAAGGTTTCCTGTAAGGGACAAAGGAATACCGTGATTTTTTATTTAGATTGCTGAAAGTGCTTAATTTGAGCTGGTGGTTTGAGGTGCTTGGCACTGAAACTTAATTGTCAACACCGGCACTTATAACAGCTGCCACATGACAGCGCTGTTTGTATAATTTTTAGAGGAGCAGAACAGGAATTGTTTATTAATTCAGTGTACACTAAAACAACTAAAACCTACCGTCCAAGCCATTTTTGTAGCTTTGGTGGCCTGGAATAATCTGAGTTGTCACACTTTGTGCAGTAGTAGTTCTGTGGGTACTGTCATTGGCAGCATGGCGGTGGCAATGAGTGATGCACGCTGCGGGGCCTCCAGACTAGACCCCCATGGCACTTTTTTGATTATTTGCAAATTAAGCACTGAGCAAAGTTCCAAAGCACACCACAGGTTAAAGAAAGTACCACTCAACAAATTGTGCGTTTGAAGGGGATTATTGATCACGTTTTATTATTTTTTTTATTTTTAAGAGGGGGGGAAACCCACCCACATCTACAGGGGAGGGACCGGCTTCGCTGGCTCATAGTGGGGCTGTTTTTTGATTTTGGGTGCCAGCTCTGTCTGCTAACAGCTTTCCTCATTTGTTGACCAGCCTACCTTTCATGATGCCCTCCTTCAGTGCAGGTGAGCCGCTCTGGATTGGTGTAGAGATGCTGCTGGTAGGTGGAGATGGGCTCAGCTTGCCAATTTCCGATGACGTCGTGTTCCTCGGACTTGACAAATAGTTTATTTGATGAGAGCAGTTCTAGAAGCACACAAAAGCAATATGAAGATGCGTTTTACATATTTCAGACGATAACTTTCTGTGCAGCTCTTAAAATGATATATTTACAGTTTATTATTTGTTGGATTAGCAGGATGCAATACATGTATTTTCAGGGTAAGTAAATGGTGTTAAGGGCTTAATTTACGATTACCCCGTTTTTGAGAAGCAAGAAAACACACGGTAAAACCGGTAATGCTGGCTTTGGTATTTCTGCCCGCCATACCTACATCTCCACTTCAGAATGGGTGATAATCAGTGATAGAACACCTTTTCTCAGTTTTGCACTGCAGACCTCGGAATGTGCTATTTTTTTCATGCACCAACTGATACAGGTATTACCTGATGAGAAAAGTGCATTGGAAGGGTGTAGTCATGGCTGAACGTTTCCTTAGTTTATGCCTGGGATTGTTTTTTCACATATTGTCATGGCTGAACGAGCCATAGCGGGAACCGGGCATTTCCCCAGTGGGTTGCCAGGGTGGGGGACCAGTTCTGGGCCCCTGGGGGATGTTTTTGTTACGGGGCTGGCTATATCAGCCCCCTGTAGCAAAAACAGCTGAAACCAGTCCTAGCTAACAGCTCGGCCACACCCCTGCAGGGGTGCCGGCCAAGCAGTTTGCCAAGGCCTGTTTTGGTTCCCAGTCCGGCCCTGGGTTTAGTAATATTTACAAGTTGTAATCTCTGCTCGAATAATATACCTTATTTACACTGTACCTTAGGATGACCTGCAGAATTGGAATTAGGGGTGGGTGGAACACGCAGAGTTTTACAGAATTCAACGAAGCTACATAAAAAACCAGCAAGATTTCTCAGTTTCCCGAGCGGTGGAATTCGGTACGTTGCTCTGCTCACATTGATTTTTCGCACCGGGAACTTGATCTGTGCTGTAAAATTAGTGCGAACTGGACCATGCGTTGCACCAGGGAATGCTGCTTCTTTCTGCCTCTGGAGTAGATTTTCTATGCGAACAGCAGCTTTTTCAACAGAAATGATAGTGACCTGCCGTGACCATCCGCATTGAGAAATCTCACCTGGATGCGTTTTAGTGCTTGAGTTTTTTCACGATCACCTTCGTTAACTTAATGTCAGTGAGCCGCATAAGAAAAGAAACGCTGCCACACAGTGTTTGGCAGAGGTTTTCCGGAACTCCACACTCCAAGCAAAGCTTGATGTGGGCAAAACTCTGTGAACTCAGCCGGCGGAGCGGAGTTTATCACCCACTCCAAATTGGAATGTGCCGTGCCTACAAACAACATCACCATCAATCTGACCTATTCTGGAAAGTCCCTTAAATAAAATCAATACAAAAAACATATAAAATGTGATTGCAGTTCAGACTTTTCATGCCAGCGGCAGATGTCTGGAAAACATACAACTCTATGTAAGCCCCAGAGTCACTAAAAGGGCATCCATCGGCTTGAAATAAAGTGGTACTATGCAGGGCTGGACTGGGAACCACAACCGGCACTGGCAAAATGTTCGGCCCGCCCACCCCCCCTCCGCACTGGTTTTTTGGAGGTGCAGCTGAGCTCTTTGCTGGGGCCAGTTTTCGGACGATTTTGGTACAGGGCCGATTTTGCAAAAAAAACGGCCCCCACCTGTGCAGCGCACCAGGGGATTGCCCAATGCCCGCTATGGCCAGTCCAGGCCTGGTACTATGCAAATTGATAGTTGGAATACAAACCACGGCGGGTCTGAGCTAGAGCCTAATGTGAAATACTAATCAGTAGATGTTATTTCAATATTCCTATTAGAATTCATAATATCACTCTTTCAAGAGTAGTCTCTCCCACAAGTCACTCAGGTGTGGCTTGAAGTGTGGCCCCAGGGGTCGGGCAAACACTCTGAAGCTGGCTGCCCCCCTTGAACCTGGCTAGGAGAATATACACTCATTTCAATTGTGCAGATTCATCATATTATGAGTTCTGCTTGCCAGGAAAGGAAATAAAGTGTGAATCCCACACGTTTTCTCATTCTCTTTCTGCCCAAATAGGGATTACCAGACACTAGCTAGGTGGCCATAGACCAAGAAATCAAAGCATATTTGTTACTGTCATAAATTCTAATTTATAAATGAAAGGATAAAAAAGATACAAAATGCATTCCAGATCACCTTCAAAAATGAATACAAAATACAAAAATATATGCTATTCCAGCAGGGAGAAGTACTGTTTTTCACCTTCATGCATTTTGACAAAACACAACTGTAGCACCATCTGTGCCAAAATAATCCTGTGTGACTGTCACTGCCTTGTCTGATAACCCCTTCCTTCCATTGAAAAGTAACAGTCTCCAACAAAAGTGGAAGAACAGCATCAATAACAGATTCCAGAAATCATTAGGAAAACCAATAGATCTAGCTTCCATTGCGAGTCCTAACTAAAACATTAATAAAAAAGACTGCTGGTGTGAGAACAACAAAACCAAAAAGATTGCTTTCTGGGCATATAATGCATTTATAAGATGATTAATTTAAGGTGTAATGATTCAGTGTACTTTTGAAATGTTAATCATCCCCCATACTTGTCAATGCAAGTACTTCATAGGAGTCAAAATGATGCACAGTGTTACCAGTAGCATGAAATGAAAGAAAAATACTCTGCATGGTTAACCAAAGCCCTCTCTATGAAAGCTTTAAAGGGTTGGTAACTATAGGTCACAGACAGATGCATTGTTCTAAAAAGGCGAAACCTAAAAAGGCATGTGTCAGGCACAAGAATAATCAAAGAAACATACAACCAGATTGAGGAGAAACCTGTACCTACCTGTGATGAGCATACAGGCCATTAGCTCAGTAATTCACAGTCATTTATTGACTGTGCAAAATGGTATTTACCCTTGCATTTTAGGTCTCGCAGGCGTTAGCCGCGCGAAAGTGCGGCCTCGCCAGAGACCTATTTTCAGCGAGTCTTCTTTCCAAGAGAGGGGACAGGGGCTGGCTGCGCGCTCGGAATTGAGCGGGCCACGCGCACGCGAACGCGCTCGCTGTGGCCAGCTCCTGTCTCCTCTCCTGGAAAGCTCCAACATGACACACGCATGCGCATACACAGAGACACACACACACACGAGCGCCCATGCACACACGCATACAGATTCAGAAAAGGGGGTGATGATGAACGGAGTGTCTGAATTAAGCAGACCACTCTTACCCAGTCCAAAGATCAGGGCTTGATCCATCACCGTTTTTTAGCTCACTGCACCATCCCAGCTCAGAACTTGGGTATATGCAAATTAGTCTGACCCTGGCCCAGTGCATCATGGGAACAGGGCAGACCAAACTACCAAGCCAATTCTTATACTGGGAAGGAAAAAAGCTTCCGGGACCGGTTTCTGCCATTTCAGCCGTCTTCGGCCCGGCTTGCTAGAATCCTGATGGTGCAATGAGCAAGGGACTCACATCTGAGTATACCCTTCCACGCTTATGGTGGACAAATTGATTCAGAAAAGGGGGTGGTGATGAACAGAGTGTCTGAATTAAGCAGACCACTCTTACCCAGTCCAAAGATCAGGGCTTGATCCATCACCGTTTTTTAGCTCAATGCACCATCCCAGCTCAGAACTTGGCTATATGCAAATTAGTCTGACCCTGGCCCAGTGCATCATGGGAACAGGGCAGACCAAACTACCAAGCCATTTCTTATACTGGGAAGGAAACAAGCTTCCGGGGACCGGTTCCTGGCATTTCAGCCGTCTTCGGCCAGGCTTGCTTGAATCCTGATGGTGCAATGAGCAAGGGACTCACATCTGAGTATACCCTTCCCTGCTTATGGTGGACACCACCCTCTTTTCTGAATCGTTTTTGGCCACTATAGGTGTGGCAGGGTATACTCAGACATGAGTCCCTTGCTCACTGCACCATCAGGATTCAAGCAAGCCGGGCCGACGACGGCTGAAATGCCAGAAACCGGTCCCTGGAAGCTTGTCTCCTTTCTGGTGAAGAATTGGCTTGGTAGTTTAGTCTGCCCTGTTCCCATGATGCTCTGGGCCAGGGACAGACTGATTTGCATATAGCCAGGTTCTGAGCTGGGATGGTGCAGTGAGCTAAATAACGGTGATGGATCAAGCCCTGATCTTTGGACTGGGTAAGAGTGGTCTGCTTAATTCAGACACTCTGTTCATCACCACCCCCTTTTCTGAACCGCACACATACAGAGATACACCCCCCCACACATACACACACGCGCGCACACACACACACACACAAGTGCACCAAGCCCCCCCCCGTCGTCGCACACGTACATACACACACACACACACACACACACACACGAGTGCACCGAGACCCCACCCCACTAAGGTCCACTTACCGCCACTCCGGACTTCAGCCGCCACCGCGGGGCTCTCCCTCGGGCATGGGAGCCCCGCGTCACCACTGCTTCTCTCCTGGCTAGCCACTCCGTGGGCGCGAGCTTCCAGCATGAAACGGAAATCCCGCCCCACGGAAGTTCGTCACGTGCACGTCTTCGTTTTTTTTTCGTCTTGTTTTTTTTTAGAAAGCACAGCCTGGAGATTCCTCTGTCATTCCTCTGCTGATTGTAGGAAAGCTGATGGTTTCACTAACTAAGAGGTGAGACCCGGCTTCCCAAGCAGGATAGCAATTATCAACAGGCCTCTGAAAGCGGTGACATTACTACCTACCGCCTCATCTGCCGCCTAAACACGTGCAATTTAATGTCACTGATAGAGAAAAAAACGATGACTTTGTTTAATTACAGAGACATAACTCGCAATCCCTGTATGTAATTATCAGATAAATACGGTGTTCAGAGATGGCTCTGGCATGCAGGTATTTATTTAGGTATCTGCGCGGCAGGAGATATAATATGGGGCAAGTCCAGCGCGTGCATTAAGGCCGACTCTTGCTCAAGCAGCGTCTGTCAGGAAAGAGAGGCACAAATCGTCTCTTGTCACGCACGGCCCTGAAATGCGCTGATGCTGCCATTATTATTCCCCGCTCTTGTTGAAGCACAGCCGTGCGGTTGTGGGGAGATGGAATTCTTTTAAACGCCTTGCCTGGCCGCCAGCTCCGATGCGCAAAGTAATCTCTTCGCCTGGGAGACCCGGTCACCCCCGTGACAGCCGGAGCTCGGTCAGAAGTGGGTTTTTCCGCTTCCTCCGGGTCATAAACCGCCTCTCTGCATTAAGTGGTGTTTATTTTTCCTCTCCTTCTCAATTTTCCTAATGGACCCAAGCCCCGAGTCTCTAGTAACACTCGGAGAACGTAAAGAGCTGTGTGAATAATAATAGCTGTGAGCCCTTGCCTGAGGTGCATCATCAGAGCTGTGTGAATAATAATAACTGTGAGCCCGTGCCTGAGGTGCATCATCAGAGCTGTGTGAATAATAACAGCGTCAGCCCCGTGCCTGAGGTGCATCCTCAGAGCTGTGTGAATAATAACAGCACCAGCCCCATGCCTGAGGTGCATCATCAGAGCTGTGTGAATAATAACTGTGTCAGCCCCATGCATGAGGTGCATCATCAGAGCTGTGTGAATAATATCAGCATCAGCCCCGTGCATGAGGTGCATCATCAGAGCTGTGTGAATAATAACTGCGCCAGCCCTGTGTGTGAGGTGCATCATCAGAGCTGTGTGAATAATAACAGCTGTGAGCCCGTGCCTGAGGTGTATCATCAGAGCTGTGTGAATAATAACAGCTGTGAGCCCCGTGCTGAGGTCCATCATCAGAGCTTTGTGAATAATAACTGTGTCAGCCCTGTGTGTGAGGTGCATCATAAGAGCTGTGTGAATAATAACAGCTGTTAGCCCCGTG